>NC_080164.1:101036028-101674153 GCF_950295315.1 Erinaceus europaeus | reverse complement strand
ACATGTAGACACATCATGCCCTGGTCAAGGGGAGTAAAGATTTGCATTAAATCATATTACCAGAACATAATACCAAGGAATATTGTAACACAACTAAACTTCTTTACTAGTAATAAGGTAGAAAATCTCTTTCTGGTAGATAGACAATAACTATATGGAATTTCAGTTTTATAGTCAATAATTGAGAAGAATACAAGTTGTTTAAAAATGTACTATTTTGACTTTTTTATTTCAGTTTATCTATAGGGCTTTTGCGAACAAATGGCTGATTGATATTTTTCTAGTACCTTAATATTTGCATAATGAAAATCATTTTTTTATTGTTGTTGTCATGGAGAGAGGAGGGGGAGACAGAGATGAGTAGAGAAAGAGACACCTGCAGACCTGCTTCACTGCCTATGAAGCAAATCTCTTGCAGGTGGGGAGCCAGGGTCTCAAACTGAGATCCTTATGCCGGTCCTTGTGCTTTGTGCCACCTGTGCTTAACCCGCTTCGCTACCACCTGACTCCCGAAAATCATTTTGTAAGATATTTTGCTCCAATTGAAACGCTTCTACACAAGAAAAAAAACACAACAACAACAAAGAAACAACAACAAGAACAAAACACCACCATTCAAACAGAGACTTCTTATAGGATGGGAGAGTATATTCACATGCCATGCATCAGACAAGAGGCCAATAACCAAGATATAAAAGAGCTCATCAAACACAGAGAAATAAAAGATCCCCTCCAAAAATGGGGCAAGACTATGAACAGAATATTTACCAAGGCATGAAAATATGTTCCAAGATATTGATTGTCACAGATATGCAAAGAAAGACAACAATGAGATACCACTTCACTCCTGTAAGAATGTCATACTTCAGAAGGGTAGTAACATCAAATGCTAGAGAAGTTGTGAGGGCAAAAAAATCCACTTGTACAGCTGGTAGGAATGTAAATTTGTTCAACTCTTTGGAGAGCAGTCTGGAGAACTGTCAGAAAGCTAGAAATGGTCAAGATTGGAATTGCATTTCCTCTCCTAGGGACATATCTTAAGGAACCAAACACATCCATTTCAAAAGATCTGTGTATACCCATGTTCATTGCAGCACAATTTATAATAGCCAAATCCTGAGAAACAACACATATGTTCAACAACAGATGAATGACCGAGAAAGTTATAGAAGGATTCTACTCATCTATGAAAAATGATGACTTTACCTTTTTCACTTCAACATGCTCATAGTTTGAAGGACTAATGATAAGTTAGATAAGCTGTCGGGTCTCTGGAGGGGTGATCTCCAGGGGAAAGGTAATGGACTGGTTCTTTCTCACTCACGACAGGGGTGACATGAAGTAAAAGACACCAGGGAGCTCTCCAGTGTGTTCAGAACTCAGAACTCAGAACTCATTTATTAGCAAGGTGGACATAAGTTAAATAGAAAACCAAACAAAGGGAATTATTATTGAAATATGTCATAAATTACAGGTTTCTTAAAGGTCGGCTTGCCCCTATGGTAGGGGGCTGGTATGACAGGAATTGATGAGATACAAGACAGTTATTCTCCATGATGCAAGCAACTTAATTATCCAAAGGTATTTGAAAGAAGCATAGGGGTTAAACCAGAAGGGTGAGACAGAGAGAAGATGGATATCAAAAAGCCATATAGTTTGGAATTTCTCTTGTCTGGGGTCTGAGGTGTGTGATGAAGTGTGTGATAAGGTGTGTTCTTCTGTGATCAGAAGGTGACTTTAAATAAATGAGTCTGCAGCCATGTGGCCTGCAGTTAATGGAGGGAAGTATTGAGGTTTCTGTGGGCCTGAGAGTCAAGAAGGAAAGAACTAAGTCTGAGTTTCCCCCTTTTGCTCATGTTGGTTAGGAGAGACTTACCAAGAGGTTATCTTCTCAGACCTCCATCCAAGGACGGGGGTGGTTCTCCCTAAGCTCTATCAGGTTTACACATAGTCCCAACAATAAGCCAGAAGGAGAAGGACACAAATTGGATTATTTCATGTATGCACAGAAGTTGAGAAACAGGGACAGAAAGGTTAAATACAAAGCAGAAACTGGACTGTCTTTAGTGTATTGCACTAAAGCAAAGGACTCTGGCAGAAGGGGAGCTTTCAGGAAGTAGGCTTCAGATTGAGGGAGTTTGTAGAAAATTGAGAGATTTTTCACATGTATAACAATTGTATTTACTATAAAAAAGTTCCAACAACTGTAATTGCTTTAAATCCCTAATACCCTCAAATAAAATGAAATGAAATAAATGATTGTTTTAAATATTTTGTTCCAACTGACAATATATAAATTTGGTTTACTTCTATCCTACTGTTAACTTGTCATTATAGAATTGTGTTATTATTTAATCATATCACAGATATCAAAATCACTATCACAGTAAGGAGATAATTTTTTTAGATTGCCTACATTTTAGTAATCTTAATAAGTAAGACCTGCTATACCTCCTCTAGACATCAGCATAGAAGCAACAACAAAATATGAGATAACACATATACTGTTACATTATTTATGGAAATATACAAAAGGATAACTATTCATATCACAAATGGAGGAAATAGATCTATAAACTATGGGAGTCTATTTTGACAAGCTGGGTGTCCTAGCCCCCAAGTAGACTGTCAGTTGATTTCTCAAGAAAAGTGAAGATCAAAAAAGACTAAAGCATACATATAATACTTTGAAAAGAAAAGAAAACAAGCAAACAAATACAAACAAGTATTCCACCCGATCCAACAAGACAAACAAAGACAAAGTGAATGAATGGAAAACTATCATACATGCAAATGGAACACACACACACACACACACACACAGGCATAAATAGAAATTCTTATCTCTGACACAATAGACTTAAATAAAGTAAAAAAAAAATAGGCAAGGCCCATACATAATGATGAGAGGATCAATCAATCAAGATGATTTAACAATTATTAACATCTATGACCCAAATACCATCTAAATACATCAAACATCTACTGAAAGAACTACAAAAATACATCAATAGTAATATAATAATAGTGGGAGACTTCAACACCCCACTGCACACTTAAACAGATCAACAAAGTGAGAATAAAAAAAGAAGCAAGAATATTGAATGAAGAGATGGACAGACTACATCTCCTGTACATTTTCAGAGCTCTTCATTCCAAGAAGATGGGATACATATTATTTTCAAATCCACACAGCACATCCTCAAGGATAGATCACATGTTAGGCCACAAAGACAATAGCAACAAATTCAAGAGCATAGAAATCAGCCCAAGTATCTTCTCAGACCACAGTGGAGTAAAGCTAACATTCAACAACAAACAGAAATTTACTAAAATTCACAAAATTTGGAAACTCAACAGCATGATGCTTAAGAACCACTGGGTCAGAGAGACAAGAAATTCAAATGTTCCTGGAAACAAATGAAAATGAAGACACAAGCTACCAAAATATTTGGGACACAGCTAAAGCAGCATTGAGAGGGAAACTCACAGCCATACAATCACATATTAAACAACAAGAAAAAGCTTGAATAAATGACCTTACTGCACACCTTAAGGACTTAGAGGAAGAGAAACAAAGGAACCCTAAAACAACCAGAAGGACAGAAATCACTAAAATTAGAGCAGAAATAACATAAAAAATAAGAGAAACATACAAAAGATCAATGAAGCCAAATTGTTGGTTCTTTGAAAAGTTAAACAAGATTGACAAACCCCTAGTTAGACTCATTAAAATAAATAAATAAATAAATAAAATATAAAAAGAGAAGACTCAGAATTGTAAACGATAGAGGAGATATCACTGACACCACAGAAATCAATAAAATAATGCAAAACTTTTATGAAGAACTATACACCACTAAGCTAGAGAATCTGAAAGAAATGGAAGAATTCCTAGAAACATATATCCTTCCAAAACTGAACCAAGAAGGCCTACAAAACCCCAATGGACCAATCATAGACAAAGAAATCAAAACAGTTATTAAGAATCTCCACAACAACAAAAGTCCTGGACCAGATGGCTTTACAAATGAATTCTACAAAACCTTCAGGAAACAGTTAATACCTATACTTCTGAAGCTCTTCTAAAAAATTGAAGAAACAGGAACAGTCCCTTCCAACTTCTATGAATCCAACTTCACCCTAATACCAAAAGCAGATAGGGACACAACAAAAAGGGAAAACTACAGACCAATATCTCTGATGAACATAGATGCCAAAATATTGAACACAGATATGGAATCAGTGGAATTTCTTTATGCAAACAGTAAATCTAAAGAAGAAGACACCCAGAAATCACTCCCATTCACTGTTGCAGCAAAATCAATAAAATACCTAGGAATAAAGGTGACCAAGAAGTGAAAGACTTGTATACTGAAAACTATGAGTCACTATTCAAGGAAATATAAAATGATACCAAGAAATGGAAATATTGGAATAATTAATATAATTAATATTAGTATTGGAATAATTAATATCATCAAAATTAATATTTCCCCCAGAGACATATACAAATTTTAAGGTGATACCCATCAAAGTTCCACCAAGCTTAAGATAATAGAACAAAAATTTCAATCATTTATCTGGAACCAGAAAACACTTAAAATCACCAAAACTATCTTAAAAAGAAACAGAAATGGAGGCATCACACTCCCAGTTCTCAAACTATATTTTAAGGACATCATCATCAAAACAGCCTGGTACTGAAACAGAAATAGGCACACAGACCAATGGAACAGAATCGAAAGGCCAGAACTATCCCCCCCACACACCTATGGATATCTAATCTTTGATAAGGGGAGCAAAAGTATTAAATGCAGAAAGGAAGCTCTCTTCAATAATTGGTGCCAAGAAAACTGGATTGAAACATGCAGAAGAATGAAACTGAATCACTTTATATCACCAGAAACAAAAATCAAATCCAAATTGATCAAGGACGTGGATGTTAGACCAAAAAGTATCAAATACTTTCCCACATTGGTAGAACACTTTCCCACCTAAACTTCAAGGACATCTTTGATGATACAAACCCAACTGGAAGGAAGACTAAAACAGAAATATATCAATGGAACTACATCAAATTTAAAAGCTTCTTCACAGCTAAATAAACTATCACACAAAGAGACTCCTCACAGAATTGGAGAAGATCTTCACATGCCATACATCAGACAAGAGAATAATAATCAAAATATACAAAGAGCTCAGCAATCTTAGCAACAAAAAAGCAAATGACCCCATCCAAAAATGGGCAGAGGATTTGAACAGAAAATCCACTACAGAAGAGATCCAACATGCTAACAAACATGAAAAAGTGATTGAGATCACTGATTGTCAGAGAAATTCACATAAAAACAACATTGAGATATTATCTCACCTCTGTGAGAATGGCATACATCAGACAGGACAGCAGCAACAAATGCTGGAGATGCTATGGGTACAGAGGAACCTTTCTGCACTGCTAGGTGCAGAATAGGTAAATAGGTATAAATAGATCCAACCTCTGTGGAGAGCAGTCTGGAAAACTCTCACAAGGCTAAACATGGACCTTACATATTACCCAGTAATTCCTCTCCTGGAGATATAACCCAAGGACTCCATAACACCTGACCAAAAAGAAATGTGTACATCTATGTTCATAGCAGCACAATTTGTAATAGCTAAAACCTGGAAGCAACACAGGTGCCCGACAACAGATAAGTGGTTGAGAAAGCTGTGGTATATATACAAAATGGAATACTATGCAGCTATTAAGAACAATGAAACCATTTTCTCTGACCCATCTTGGATGGAGCTAGAAGAAATTTTGTTAAGTGAGCCAAGTCAGAAAGATGAAGATGAGTATGGGATGATCCCACTCATAAACAGAACTTGAGAAAGAAGAACAGAAAAGGAAACTCAAACCAGGATTTGACTCAATTTGTAGTAGGGCACCAAAGTACGAATCTCTGGGTTGAGGGTGAGGGTGGATGTGTGGATTCACTGGGGGGTTGTAAAGGGGAATGGACTGCAGTCTTTTGATGGTGAGAATGATGTTTATGTACACTCCTATTAATTTGTAGTCATATAAATCACTATTTAATGAATATGAGGGGGGAATTTTGATTGAATGTCTAAAACTTTTTAATGTGTAGACCATAGGCTGAGTCTTTGATATGCTGACTCTCTTAAAATTTTAGACCTGGGAGAAAAGAAGCAACCAGTGGCACAACTATATACAAATAATATCAAAGGACATAAATTATGGTGATGTTGTGTGTGATACAGCAAATCCTAAAAAAGGAATATTTCAGTTAACCCAATTGCCAAATAATATGATTATAGCAGTAACTATCTATTGTCTTCTTAAACCCTTCTTCTTCTAGCGTTTGCCCTTCTTCCGTAGCCAGTCAACAGCGTCTTAAACCCTAAGATGGCAGGAACCTCCTGCTTCCTCTACAGAGCCTATATTTCCAGTCCTAGAATCCAGTCCTGGAATCTCCTGGGTAAGGGTCACTTTACTGCATGCTTCCCTCAATTCATACTGCATCTGCTGATCCCAACCTAATCAAGGCAAAGAGTACCACCTCAGCATGCTTCACTTCACACTGTGGCCAGAGACATTAGGCATGGAATGCCAACCCCTTAGCCTCATTACTTGGGTGAGACCTTTCCTTTCATAGGATTCTCTAGTTCCATTCTTGGTGGTTCATGTCCTAGCAAAGTCCCAAAATCTAGATATAGAACAGGTCCCATGATATGGGGCATATGTTCACATGTATCCATAAATTAGGGCAAATATATATACCTGAAATCAAAAGTACACAATAATATGAAGTGAGTCATTTTAAAGTTCATAATGAAATGGTGTCTACTTAGACTTACACTTAGACTCCTCACCTACTTCCTATTACATTTCCCTCACTCATGTAAGACATAAACATATAAATAAGTAAATAAATAACTTCTTCTAGTAATATTGTATCTTGTTAGATTATCAATCAGATTCAAAAGAGGAATGAAGTCTTTATTTTATTATTTTTCCCTAGGGAGAATGTGAAAGCATCATCTACTACCACAAATTATGCAGTACAGTTTCCCATGTCAGGAGAAATCACAAGTGTCAGCTGAACTGGGGTGCAGTAGGTAAGCCTTGGCCTGGGAAAGCCATACTTTTGATCATGGTATCTCCCCATCATGTAAATATTAAGAGTCTTATTAGACAACCACTAAAACAGCCCTAGAGGAAAAATTAAAGGCACTTGTATAAAGAAAAAATACTGAGTTATCTCATTCGTATGTATCTCATTCATAATCAGAACAAAGTAATAAGAATCAGATGAAGTCAGACCTTTGTATTTGTCTACAGAACTGAGGTTACCAAAGGGGATAGGTTAAGAGTAGAAGAGAGTAGTTTGGAAGAATTGAGAGTAGCTCTTGGTGAAGGCATACTGGTACTTTGGTTATGGATGTCATGCAGTAATACATTGTAAAGTGATGTAGAATTATAAGTCTAAAACATCATATTGTAAAATAAGATTATCTCAAAAGCAAAATTACTATAAAATAGTTTGCATACTAATACATATAAATGACAACTTATATATCAAAATGATGTATGATTTTTAGTTTATTATAATCACATGTACATATATTCTGGGACTAATATTTAGAAACTATCTCCAGATATTACATGATTATTTTTTAATAAGTGATTTAATTTTTTTTCTATCTTTATCTATTGGATAGAGAAAGCCAGAAATTGAGAGTGGAGAGGTGATAGGGAGAGAGAGACACCTACAGCCCTGCTTTACCACTTGTGAAGCTTCTTCCCTGCAGGTGGGGACCAGGGGCTCAAAGCTGGGTCCTTGCACACTGTAGCATGTACATTTAACCAGATATGCCATCACCCAGCCCCCATGATTTTTTTTCATTCCTGACTTTTTTCTCTTTTTTTCCTTATTAGAGAAAAAATGTTATTAACACATGATTAGTCACATTTTCAACAAGTTCTTCAACCAGTAAGTATTTATAACTTAATGTTGTTATAAAGTTTTGAAAGTCAAATATGGTTTTATTAAAACATTTGTGTTATATGTTTGTTTTCTAACCTTCTCCAAATGGAAACACTATATTTACTGGAGCAAACATACAGGTATACAGATTATAAAGTGAAAGTATCTATTCATATCTATTTGTTTTAGTCTTATTTTTTCTTGCTTTTTTTCCCTTTTGTTTCCCTGTTGTTTTGTTGTTGCTGTAGTTATTATTGTTGTTGTTACTGATTCTGTCACTGTTGGGTAGGACAGAGAGAAATGGAAATAGGAGGGGAAGTCAAAGAGGGGAGAGAAAGACACCTGCAGACCTGCTTCACTGCTTGTGAAGCCACTCCCTTGCAGGTGGGGAGCCGAGGGCTCTAACCAGTATCCTTACACCAGTCCTTGCACTTTGCACAATCTGTGCTTTACCTACTGAGCTATTCCTCGACCCCTTTGTTTTATATTAAAGTTACTTGTAATATTGTTTCCTTTCTTTTTTTATTTTTTGTGATTACTAAGTTACAATATAGTAAAATTATAATGTATAGTTCCACATTATACTCACCACTAAAGTTCAGTTTCCCCACCCTCACTCCCCCATGTTCCAAAGATAACCAACCACCGCAGTTCTCACAAGTCTTAAACACAGTTTTCTTTCTTTCTTTTTTGTTTTCTTAGTCATGTGTATAAGATCTCTAGATTTCCCATATGAGTGAAATCATCTGGTGGTTTTCTATCATCTCTTTGCTTATTTCACTAAACATAATCATTTCCAGTTCCATCCATTTTGTCCCAAAACACAAATACCTTTTTACTGCAGAGTAGTATTCTATGGAATATATATCCCATAAATTCTTGAGCCCCTTAGTTAGTCATACATCTACATTTAGGTTGCTTTCACTCTTTTGGCTCTTGTAAATCATGCAGCTATAAAAAGATATGTGAATATGTCCCTGCCACTTAGTGTTTAAGTGGTCTTACATAAATGCCTCCTAAGAGTGGTATTGCTGTATTATAAGGTAATTCCCCGTTTTACTTGTTTTTTTTTCAGTATTTTTTTTTGCCATTTATTTATTTATTTATTTTCTTATTTTTTTTTCTATTTTTTATTGGGGAATTAATTTTTTACATTCAACAGTAAGTACAATGGTTTGTACATGCATAACATTCCCCAGTTTCCCATATAACAATACAACACCCACTAGGTCCTCTGAATCCTTCTTGGACCTGTATTTTCCCCATCCACCTCTCCATACAGTCTTCCAAAGGGGCTGCACCAGTTTGCATTCCCACCAACAGCAAAGCAGAGTCCCCCTTTTTTTCTACAACCTTGACAACACCTGTCATTTCCTGATTTGTTGATGTAGCCATTCTTTCAAATTTGAGATGGAATCTCAGTGTAGATTTAATTTTAATTTCTCTAAATATAACTGAAGTGGAGCATTTCTTCATCTTCTTAAGATGTGCTTCTACATCTCTTAAATATCTATAAATGTGTACCCATCTTAAATAGCTCACAATTTTATTGCATTCAATATTTCCGTCATTTGAATTTAAAGCACGTAAGTAATCTACAAGTATCTACTGATCATTTTGCACAACAATTTGCCTGACAACTGAAATCATTCCAGCATCATGATTCTGATGATTTCAGCAATTCAAGGATATAAAATATGTGATGGACATTTTCTCTGAATATCCCTGCTGACTTGATACAGTATGTATTGTTGTTTGTGATGAGCTTGGGAAACAAGTAACTAAAGTAGAAAGTGGATAAGATTCCTGGCTTAAACTATTAAATGAAATGAAAAAAACTACTTCCATTTCCCAATTTTGAAATGAATATTTTCCCTTGAATTGGACAACAATCAATATCAGAGAGAGAGAGAGACAGAGAGAGAGAGAGAGAAATTGATAGTAAACTTCTACCTGTAAAAGTATTATTTAAGAGACTGAGCTAAGATATCATTGTGGAGTTGGGAAAGAAAAATTTTACACTTTCTTTTCTTCTAATTTTTATTTCCTTGATTTATTGGTTGGAGACAGCCAGAAATCAAATGGTAAGGGAGAGATATAGAGGAGAGAGACAGAGAGACACCTGTAGCCCTGTTTCACCACTTACAAAGCTTTCCTCTTTCAGGTAGGAACTGGGAAGCTGTAACTTGAGACCTTGTGCACATTGTGACAAGTTTGCTCAACCAGGTGTGCCACCACTCAGTCCCAACAGTTACCTATTCTCATTAAAAAATCTACCTCTCCCAAATACATCTGTTATCTTGTTCTTAGAATGTGACACATAGGGGGGAGTTAGGAAGATGGCGGCCTGAGAAGTCGCTAACAGCGAGTGCTCTGATCGCATCGTCAGCAACGGTAGGATTTTCTGCCTTTAGCAGGCCAGTCAATAAGGGGAGACACCAAAGAAGTGATTACAATTTAAATTGGGTTAAGAATTAGAGTAAAGGTGACACGGACTAGCGGGGCACCAGAATTCCCAGGTGGCGCCGGGCAAGGCGAGTGCGCCGGGCATTGTCCTCCGCCAGCCCAGGAAGGCGGCTCCTCCGTCGGTTGCAGAGCGCGGCGGGCAGAGGACACAGAGAGAGCACTTTAGCTCGGGGGCTTCCTCTTGGGAGTCTCCAGGGTCCACTGCGACCCTGAGGGCGGATCCAAAGACTTCTTGAGTATAGCTCTCATTGGATCAAAGGACTTGGAGCTAGTTTTCATTTTTGAGAAATCCTTTAAAAAAGTCTGGAGGGGGGGGTTTCCCGGAAGATGGCGGACTAAGAAGTGGCTAGCCTTGGAGCTCAGGACACATCTCTTGTAAACAATAGGATTTTCTGCCTTTAGCAGGCCAGCCAATAAGGGGCCATAGCGATGACAACAAGGAGGTGTCTATAACTTAATTTGGGTTAAGAATTAGAGTAGGGGAAAAAAATTCTTTTTTCTTCCTTTTAATTTTCAAGCATACATCCTTCCCTCCGCCCCCCCGCCCCCATAAGCAGTGCCTGGGACCAGCTACTAGCAGGATACCCCATACCACCAAACAGGGTGTTTTTGTTTTTGTTTTTTTTTTTAAATTCACTGATACACATTTGGGAAGTTCCTCGCACTGCTCTTTAATTACAACTCTTCTTCTTATCTTCTCCCTTTTCTCTCTCTTATCTCTCTCTATCTCTCATTTTTTTTAATCTTGTCATACACTTCTTTCTTCTTTGCCTTTCTGAATTTGTGAATTACTTTGGGAAAGAAATCTGACCCAGAGTGGACTCTCTATGTGTTTATCTCTGCTCTAGTTCCCTTTACACTCTTGTTACCCCTAGAATATACATTGGATAGTAGATTTGCATAACTGTCTATTCTTGCTATCCTCTCTTTCTTTTCTCTTTCTTCACTGGGATTTGGTTACTATTTTTTCACGGTCTGGAGAAATTGTTTGGCTAACTGGTAACGATTAAACTCCTTCAATACTTACTTCAGTTGCTACTGTTATTCAGGAGGTTGGTGAGTGCAATTGTCATAAAGGTATTTAGTACAGTGTTACTTGTGCTCAAAACACAACAACTGAGGAACAACAGAGCATAAAAAAAAGAGAGAAACACATTAAAAAAATGGGTAGATTAAAAACAAATAAAACTGCTACCCCAATGAATGAAGACAAGAGCCCAGAAGAAACCACAAATCAGTCAGAAGTAACCATAGATAAGAAAAGTATGCAAGCAATAATAAACTTATTAATCACAGAAATGAAAACAACATTGGAGGAAAGGAATGGCAGTATTAGGGAAACAACAGTTGAGACCCCCAAGGAAAATACTGATTATCTTGAGACAATTAGAGAACTGAAAGCAGAAATAGCTGTAATGAAGAAAGAAGCTGAGGCAAGGGAAAGCAGACTAACAGAAGCAGAAAACAGAATTAGTCAGACAGAGGATGAGTTAGAGAAAACTAAGAAAGAGGTGAAAGAGCTTAAAAAGAGATTGAGAGACACTGAAAACAACAACAGAGACATATGGGATGATCTCAAAAGAAGTAACATTCGTATAATTGGCCTGCCAGAGGAAGAAAGAGGAAGGGGAAGCAAACATTCTAGAGGAAATAATACAAGAAAACTTCCCAGACCTGAATAACAGAAAGGATATCAAGGTTCAAGAGGCCCAGAGAGTACCAAACAGAATCAACCCAGACCTGAAGACACCAAGACACATCATAGTCACAATGAGAAGAAGTAAGGATAAAGAAAGGATCCTAAAGGCTGCAAGAGAGAAACAAAAAGTCACATACAGGGGAAAACCCATAAGACTATCTGCAGATTTCTCAACTCAAACTCTAAAAGCCAGAAGGGAGTGGCAAGATATCTATCGAGCCCTGAATGAAAAAGGGTTTCAACCAAGGATAATATATCCTGCTAGACTTTCATTCAAGCTAGATGGAGGGATCAAAACCTTCTTAGACAAACAACAGTTAAAGGAGGCAACTATCACCAAGCCGGGCCTGAAAGAGGTACTAAAAGACCTCTTATAAACAAGAAAATCACTATAATACTTGCAATATATCAGAGTAAACAAATTGTTTTTTAGAACAATGGCACTACAATACATTAAATCCATAATATCAATAAATGTCAATGGCTTAAATTCACCCATCAAAAGGCACAGGGTGGGGGGATGGATCAGAAAACATAACCCAACCATATGCTGCTTGCAAGAATCCCATCTGTCACAACAAGATAAACACAGACTTAAAGTGAAAGGATGGAAAACTATCATACAGGCTAACGGTCCACAAAAAGGGCAGGAACAGCCGTTCTCATCTCAGACACGATAGATTTTAAATTAAATAAAGTAATAAAAGATAGGCAAGGACATTACATAATGATTAGAGGATCAATCAGCCAAGAAGACTTAACAATTATTAACATCTATGCACCCAACGAGGGACCATCTAAATACATTAAGCATCTACTGAAAGAATTTCAAAAATACATCAATAGTAATACAATAATAGTGGGAGACTTCAATAGCCCAATCTCACACTTAGACAGATCAACAAAGCAGAGAACCAATAAAGATACAAGAGAATTGAATGAAGAGATTGACAGACTAGACCTCTTGGACATTTTCAGACTCCTCCACCCCAAAAAACTGGAATACACCTTCTTTTCAAATCCACATAACACATACTCAAGGATAGACCACATGTTAGGCCACAAAGACAGCATCAATAAATTCAAGAGAATTGAAATCATCCCAAGTATCTTCTCAGACCACAGTGGAGTAAAACTAACTTTTAACAACAAACAGAAGATTATTAAAAGACATAGAATTTGGAAACTAAACAACATGCACCTTAAGAACCACTGGGTCAGAGATTCACTCAAACAGGAAATTCAAATTTTCCTGAAAACTAATGAAAATGAAGACACAACCTATCAAAATATTTGGGACACAGCGAAATCAGTACTGAGAGGGAAACTTATAGCCATACATTCACATATTAAAGACCAAGAAGAAGCCCAAATGAACGACCTTACTACACACCTCAAGGACTTAGAGGAAGAGGAACAAAGGAACCCTAAAGCAACCAGAAGGAGAGAAATCACTAAAGTTAGAGCAGAAATAAACAACATCGAAAATAAAAGAACCATACAAAAGATCAATGAAGCCAAATGTTGGTTCTTTGAAAGATTAAACAAAATTGACAAACCCCTAGCCAGACTCACCAAACAAAAAAGAGAGAAGACTCAAATTAATAGAATTGTAAACGATGCAGGAGATATCACAACTGACACCACAGAAATCCAGAGAATTCTGTGAAACTTCTATAAAGAACTATATGCCACCAAGCTAGAGAATCTGGAAGAAATGGAACAATTCCTAGAAACCTATGCACTTCCAAAACTGAACCAAGAAGAACTACAAAATCTAAATGCACCAATCACAGACAAAGAAATTGAAACAATTGAAAATTGTTGGTGAGATTCTTATTAAGAATCTCACCAACAACAAAAGTCCTGGACCAGATGGCTTCACAAACGAATTCTACAAAACTTTCAGGAAACAGTTAATACCCATACTTCTTAAGCTATTCCATAAGACTGAAGAAACAGGAATACTCCCTTCCACCTTTTATGAAGCCAACATCACCCTGATACCAAAAGCTGATAGGGACAGAACAAAAAAGGAAAACTACAGACCAATATCTTTGATGAACATTGATGCCAAAATATTAAACAAGATCTTGGCCAACCGGATACAGCAACACATCAAAAAGATTGTTCATCATGACCAAGTGGGATTCATCCCAGGAATGCAAGGCTGGTTCAACATCCGTAAATCAATCAATGTCATTCATCACATCAATAAAAGCAAAGCCAAAAACCTCATGATTATCTCAATAGATGCAGAGAAAGCCTTTGACAAAATCCAACACCCATTCATGCTAAAACTCTACAAAAAATGGGAATAGATGGAAAATTCCTCAAGATAGTGGAGTCTATATATAGCAAACCTACAGCCAACATCATACTCAATGGACAGAAGCTGAAAGCATTCCCCCTCAGATCGGGGACTAGACAGGGCTGTCCACTGTCACCGTTACTCTTCAACATAGTATTGGAAGTTCTTGCCATAGCAATCAGGCAAGAGAAAGAAATCAAAGGGATACAGATTGGAAGGGAAGAAGTCAAGCTCTCACTATTTCCAGATGATATGATAGTATACACAGAAAGACCTAAAGAATCCAGTAGAAAATTACTGGAAGTTGTTAGGCAATATAGCAAGGTATCAGGCTACAAAATCAATGTACAAAAATCAGTGGCATTTCTTTATGCAAACACTAAATCTGAAGAGGAAGACATCCAGAAATCACTCCCATTTACTGTTTCAGCAAAATCAATCAAATACCTAGGAATAAAGTTGACCAAAGAAGTGAAAGACTTGTATGCTGAAAACTATGAGTCGCTACTCAAGGAAATAGAAACTGATACCAAGAAATGGAAAGATATCCCATGCTCATGGATTGGAAGAATAAATATCATCAAAATGAATATTCTCCCCAGAGCCATATACAAATTTCATGCAATACCCATCAAAGTTCCACCAGGCTTCTTTAAGAGAATAGAACAAACACTACAATCATTTATCTGGAACCTGAAAACACCTAGAATTGACAAAACCATCTTAAGGAAAAGAAACAGAAATGGAGGCATCACACTCCCAGACCTTAAACTATATCATAAAGCCATCATCATCAAAACAGCATGGTACTGGAACAAAAATAGGCACACAGACCAGTGGAACAGAATTGAAAGCCCAGAAGTAAATCCCAACACCTATGGGCATCTAATCTTTGATAAGGGGGCCCAAAGTATTAAATGGAAAAAGGAGTCTCTCTTAAATAAATGGTGCTGGGAAAACTGGGTTGAAACATGCAGAAGAATGAAATTGAACCACTTTATCTCACCAGAAACAAAAATCAACTCCAAATGGATCAAAGACCTAGATGTCAGACCGGAAACAATCAAATACTTAGAGGAAAACATTGGTAAAACACTTTCCCACATACACCTCAAGGACATCTTTGATGAATCAAACCCAATTGCAAGGAAGACTAAAGCAGAAACAAACCAATGGGACTACATCAAATTGAAAAGCTTCTGCACATCCAAAGAGAGTATTAAACAAACAGAGAGACCCCTCACAGAATGGGAGAAGATCTTCACATGCCAGACATCAGACCAGAAACTAATCACCAAAATATATAAAGAGCTCAGCAAACTTAGCCGCAAAAAAGCAAATGACCCCATCCAAAAATGGGCAGAGGAAATGAACAAAACATTCACCACAGAGGAGATCCAAAAGGCTAACAAACATATGAAAAACTGCTCTAGGTCACTGATTGTCAGAGAAATGCAAATTAAGACAACACTAAGATACCACCTCACTCCTGTAAGAATGGCATACATCAAAAAGGACAGCAGCAACAAATGCTGGAGAGGATGTGGGGACAGAGGAACCCTTTTACATTGCTGGTGGGAATGTAAATTCGTACAGCCTCTGTGGAGAGCAGTCTGGAAAACTCTCAGAAGGCTAGACATGGACCTTCCATATGACCCAATAATTCCTCTCCTGGGGTTATACCCCAAGGACTCCATAACACCCAACCAAAAAGAGGTGTGTACTCCTATGTTCATAGCAGCACAATTCATAATAGCTAAAACCTGGAAGCAATCCAGGTAACCAACAACAGATGAGTGGCTGAGAAAGCTGTGGTATATATACACAATGGAATACTATGCAGCTATCAAGAACAATGAACCCACCTTCTATGACCCATCTTGGACAGAGCTAGAAGGAATTATGTTAAGTGAACTAAGTCATAAAGATAAAGATGAGTATGGGATGATCCCACTCATCAACAGAAGCTGACTTAGAAGATCTGAAAGGGAAACTAAAAGCAGGACCTGATCAAATTGTAAGTAGGGCACCAAAGTAAAAACCCAGTGGTGAGGGGTAGACATGTAGCTTCCTGGGCCAGTGGGGGGTGGGAGTTTGCGGGAGGGATGGGTCACAGTCCTTTGGTGGTGGGAATGGTGTTTATGTACACTCCTAGCAAATTGTAGACATATAAATCAGTAGTTAATTAATATGAGAGGGGGAAATCAATTGTATGTCTCAAAGTTTCTCAAAACACAAACTGAATCTTTTTAATATATAGGCTACATATTTGATATGCGGACTCTCTCAAAAGCCTAGACCAAGTAGATTAGAAGCTTTCAATAGCACAGCTATATACAAGATACGGGGTACTGTACAGCAAACCATAATAAAGGGACTTTTCAAAGTTAACCCAATTAACAAATAATGTGATAATAATATTAACTATTGATTGTCTTTTTGAACCCTAAGACAGCAGGAACCTCACATCTCCACTATAGAGCCCCTACTTCCGCCAGTCCTGGTACCCTTGGATAGGGCCCACTTTCCCGTATGCATCTCCCAATCCAAACCAAATAATATTGCATCCGCCGATCACAACCTAACCAAAGCAACGATTGCCATCTCAACATGCTTCACCTCAGACTGTATCCAGAGACTTCACGTGTGGAATGACAACCCTTCAGCTTCATTACTCGGGTGAGACCTTTCCTTTAATAGTACACTCTAATTTCATCTCAGGTAGTTCACTTTCTAACAAAGTCCCATAACCTAGATATACACCAGTTTCTGTGAGAGTGAGCTTATGTGCACACGTATCCATAAACTACTGCAAAATATATACCTGAAAGCAGGATTACACTAGAGTTTGCAGTGAGTACCTCCCTAACACTTCCTCTCCACTATTCCAAGCTTGGGATCCATGATTGCTCAACAAATTGTTTGGCTTCATATGTCAACTCTCTTTTCAATCACCAGGTTCCAGATGCCACCAGGATGCTGGCTAGGCTTCCCTGGATTGAAGACCCCACCAATGTGTCCTGGAGCTCAGCTTCCCCAGAGACACACCCTACTAGGGAAAGAGAGAGGCAGACTGGGGGTATGGACCGACCAGTCAACGCCCATGTTCAGTGGGTAAACAATTACAGAAGCCAGACCTTCTACCTTCTGCAACCCTCAATGACCCTGGGTCCATGCTCCCAGAGGGATAGAGAATGGGAAAGCTACCATGGGAGGGGGTTGGTTATGGGGATTTGGTGGTGGGAATTGTGTGGAGTTGTACCCCTCCTACCTCATGCTTTTGTTCACTAATCCTTTCTTAAATAAAAAATTTAAAAATAATAAAAAAAAAGAATGTGACACATAAATTTGAAGCAAGTCTTACTTGTCAAACAGGAATGGACATAGTAGTTACAAGGATAGTTAGAGAATAAATAATAAGTATTTGAATGTCTTATTTTTTGGTTGCTAATCAAAATGAATTACTGCAAAGTACATGTAAGTACACATTCACACACTTATCCTCTAACTTGGAATTATCAAACTAGTCTAACCAGTTTGAATTCATTTCATCCTTTCATTCTTTTCTATATAAATTATACCAGCTAACATTGGGCAAGCACCACTTTTCTTTAGTTTTATAGAATTTTCCACATTACTTGCCATATAGTGGACTTACATGAATAACTGTTGAATGGTATCCTTCAGCTCTGAGCACAATGAAAACGTGTTCAAATTATTTATTTATTGACCTAATATTATCCTATAACAATAAATGTTCTCTGGGGGGGAACAAAAGTAAATATTAAAGAAAATAAATACAATTATTCATTGTTAAAGGAAAAATTTAAAGACTTCAGTCATATCTAAGTGATATTTTCTTTTAGGTTTTAATTTTTTATTTTTGTTTTATTGGAGACAGAAAGAAATTGAGAGTGAAGGGAGCAATGAAGAAGGAGAAAGAAAAATAAACACCACAGACCACTTGTAAAACTTCACCACTTATAAAACTTCTCTCTTATAGATAGGGACTGGGGACTTGAACATGGTAACATGTGTACCTAACTGGATATGACACCACCTGCCTCCTTTCTCTTAGCTTTTTAAAAATGCTCCCTGCAGGTGAGGAACCTGGGGCTTGAACCAGGATCCTTACCTGGTCCTTGCACTTCGCACCACATATGCTTAACCCGCTGTACTACTGCCCAACTCCCCTTTCATTAGATTTTTTATCACTAATCCTAAAGACAAGCAGAAGGTGGAATGGAATATTCAAAGCATTAAAAGATAATAATTGGCAGCCACAAATTCTGTGTCCTGCTAAGTTATCCTTCAATTATGAGGGATAAATATTTCCAAGCATTAAGAAACTGATGGAATGTACCACAACCAAACCTACCTTGTAAGAATTACTGAGAGGAGTCCAACATGAAAATAAATAGCAAAGGAATTCCAACATTTAATGTAATGATCAGTATTAGAATAGAACCAGGAACATAATAATAGGGAAAACCAGACACAGAAAAAGGTATACCAAAACAAGGCCAATATAAAAAAGACACTTATAGATAGATATTGTAAGGTAGGCACAATATTCATGATAACCACAAAACAAAATATAGCACAAGGACAAATAGGGTATATAAATATATATCCTCACTATAGAAATCCATCTAAATAAAGTAACAAAAGAATAAGAGTCAACAAGAACATAAAAGAAGCTCAAAATAAAAATAAGAATGGCTACAGACAAACCACATTTATCAATAATTACCCAAATGTGAATGGCTTAAATTCACCAGTCAAAATATTCATAGTGACCAAATGGATTAATAAATAAGATCCCACTAATTCTGTGTCTCCAGGGAACACACATAAAAAAAGGCAAATAGAACCCCCAGGTGCCAGATTGGCTCAAGTTATTCCAAGTAAATAAAGCAGACAAAAGGGTAGGAATGGTTATTTTGAGATAAAATAGACTTTCAGGCAAACAAGGTGAAAAGCAACAGACATGAGAACTATATATTGATTAGAGGATCAATCCAACAGGAAGGCATAGCCATAACTATACTAATATAAGCACACCCAAATATGTAAAAAAAAAAAAAAGTACTTACTTACTTTAAGGGGGACATCCAAGCACTACATACCACTCACAGCAAAAGGCAGCTCACCAGAACAAAAAATCAACAAGGTAATAGAAATCTTAAATGAAGCCATATATGAGACAAATTTCACAGATATATTCAGAACCTTTCATTTCCACCCCCAACCCCACTCCACAAAAAATAATATACATTCTTTTCAAACGCACATAAAACATTATCAGGGATTGACCATGTGTTGGGACACAAATACAGCCTTAAAAGATACATGAATCTGTTGTTGGGCACCTGGGTTGCTTCCAGGTTTTAGCTATTATGAATTGTGCTGTTATGAACATAGGAGTACACACCTCTTTTTGGTTGGGTGTTATGGAGTCCTTGGGGTATAATCCCAGGAGAGGAATTACTGGATCATATGGAAGGTCCATGTCTAGCCTTCTGAGAGTTTTCCAGACTGCTCTCCACAGAAGCTATACCAATTTACATTCCCACCAGCAATGCAAGAGGGTTCCTCTGTCCCCACAGCCTCTCCAGCATTTGTTGCTGCTGTCTTTTTTGATGTATGTCATTCTTACAAGAGTGAGGTGGTATCTTAGTGTTGTCTTAATTTGCATTTCTCTGACAATCAGTGACCTAGAGCAGTTTTTCATGTGTACTCCTTTCCTCTCAGTTCTGGTCTCTTTAAAATACCAAGAGCGAAAATAAGTTATCGCCTAAAGGAATATGGAGTGGTACTTGGGAAAAACAGCCTCAAGGATGCTACAGATAAGAAACCTAAAAATCTCCTGTTTACAGTCAGGGTCCTGGTTTTGAGCAAAGCCCCACAAAATGCTTGTAGACCACTGGTATGGGGACAAAGGTTAGAGGAAGGCAGCCTGCCATCTCCAGGGCCAGCAGAAAATCTCAGATGAGTGGCTGAGAAAGCTGTGGTATATATACACAATGGAATACTATGCAGCTATCAAGAACAATGAACCCACCTTCTCTGACCCATCTTGGACAGAGCTAGAAGGAATTATGTTAAGTGAGCTAAGTCAGAAAGATAAAGAAGAGTATGGGATGATCCCACTAATCAACAGAAGTTGAGGAAGAAGATCTGAAAGGGAAACTAAAAGCAGGACCTGATCAAATTGTAAGTAGGGCACCAAAGTAAAAACCTGTGGTGAGGGGTAGACATGCAGCTTCCTGGGCCAGTGGGGGGCAGGGGTGTGTGGGAGGAATGGGTCACAGTCTTTTGGTGGTGGGAATGGTGTTTATGTACACTCCTAGTAAAATGTAGTCATATAAATCACTAGTTAATTAATATGAGGGGGAAAATTAATTATATGTCTTGAAGTTTTTTAAAACACAGACTGAATCTTTTAAATATATAGGCTGTGTATTTGATATGCAGACTCTCTCAAAAGCCTAGACCAAGTAGATCAGAAGCAACCAAGAGCACAGCTATATACAAGATAATGGATACTGTACAGCAAACCCTAACAAAAGGACTTTTCAAAGTTTACCCAATTAACAAATGTGATGATAACATTAACTATCAATTGTCTTTTTGAACCCTAAGACAGCAGGAACCTCACATCTCCACTATAGAGCCCCTACTTCCCCCAGTCCTGGAACCCTTGGATAGGGCCCACTTTCCTGTATGCCTCTCCCAATCCATCTCAAATAATGTTGCATCTGCCGATTGTAACCTAATCAACGCAATGATTGCAACACGCTTCACTTCAGACTGTGTCCAGAGACTTCACATGTAGAATGACAACCTTTCAGCTTCATTACTCGAGTGAGACCTTTCTTTTCATAGTATACTCTAATTCCATCCCAGGTGGTTCACTTTCTAACAAAGTCCCAAAACCTAGTTTCTATGAGAGAGAGCATATGTTCACACTTATCCATGAACTACTGCAAAATATATACCTGAAAGCAGAAGTACACTAGAGTTTGCAGTGAGTATCCCCCTAACACTTCCTCTCCACTATTCCAAGCTTTGGGTCCATGATTGCTCAACAATTTGTTTGGCTTTGTATGTTAACTCTCTTTTCAGTCACCAGGTTCCAGATGTCATCAGGATGCCGTCCAGGCTTCCCTGGACTGAAGACCCCACCAGTGTGTCCTGGAGCTCCACTTCCCCAGAGACCCACCCTATTAGGGAAAGAGAGAGGCAGACTGGGAGTATGGACTGACCAGTCAACGTCCATGTTCAGCGCCGAAGCAATTACAGAAGCCAGACCTTCCACCTTCTGCAACCTACAAAAACCCGAGGTCCATGCTCCCAGAGGGATAGAGAATGGGAAAGCTATCAGGGGAGGGGATGGTATATGGAGATTGGGTGGTGGGAATTGTGTGGAGTTGTACCCCTCCCACCCTATGGTTTTGTTAATTTATCCTTTCTTAAATAAAAAAAAAACATGAATATTGAAATTATAAAAGGGGGTGCCTGGTAGTGGTGCAGCAGGTTAAACCCACATGGTGCTAAGTGCAGGGACCTGAATTAGGATTCCAGTTCAAGTTCCCTGCTCCCCATCTGCAGAAGGGTCACTTCACAAGTGGTGAAGCAGGTCTGCAGGTGTCTATCTTTCTCTCCCCTATCTGTCTTCCCCTCCTTTCTCGATTTCTCTCTGATCTATCTAACAACAATGACAACAGTAACAAAAATAATAACAACAACAATGATTAACAACAAGGGCAACCAAAGGGGAAAATAGCCTTCAGGAACAGTGGATTCATAGTGTAGGCACTGATCCCTGGCAATTACCTTGGAGATTAAAATAAAATAAAATAAAATAAAATAAACAGTATTTGTTTTGACCATAGAAGGGTGATGTTAGAAATTGGCCACAAAAAAGAAACAAGGGGGAGCCGGGCGGTAGCACAGAGGGTTAAGCGCATGCGGTGCAATGCGCAAGGACCAGCATAAGGATTCTGATTCTAGCCCCCGGCTCCCCACCTGCAGGGGAGTCGCTTCACAGGCTGTGAAGCAAGTCTGCAGGTGTTTATCTTTCTCTCCCCCTCTCTGTCTTCACCTCCTCTCTCCATTTCTCTCTGTCCTATCCAACAAGAACAACAACCTCATCATCAATAACTAGAACAACAATGGAAACAACAAGGGCAGCAAAAAGGAAATAAATAAATAAATAAATAAATAAGTCTTTAAAAAAAGAAGGAAATGCAGCCAAAATATGGAGGTTGAACAATACATTTCTACTAATTCCTGAGTCACTGATGAAATCAAATGACAACTTAAAAATTAGTTGTAAAAGAATGGAAATGAAGAGACCAACTACCAGGCCTTACAGGATGCAGCAAAAATCTGTCCTAAGAGTGAAGTTTATAGCAAGAAAGGCCCATATTAACATAAAATGAAGATCTCAAGTGAGCTACTTACCAACAACTTAACAACTGAGCCAACTAGAAAAGGAGCAACAAAGAGACCCAGAATTCAGCAAAAGACAATAAATATTCAAAAACAGAGCAGAAATTAATAAATTAGAATCAAGAAAGACAATTCAAAAGATTAATAAAACCAAAATCTGGTTCTTTGAAAGGATAAATAAAATAGATAAAGCACTGGCTACACTCACAAAAAGAAAAAAAAAGAGAAAGCTATGATAAAAACAATCAGGAAAGAGAGAAGTAAAATTACAACTAAAGATGAAGAGGTACAAAGAATCATGTATGAATATTATGAACATCTCTGTGAATAACTTGGACAAACTATATGAAATGGATGCATTTCTAGAATTATATCATCTGCCCAACTTAACCCAAGAGGAAGTAGATAGCTTTAAAAATTCAATCACTAGTTTAGACATTGAATCAGTCATCAAAAATCTTCCCAAGAATGGAACCCCAGGCCCAGAAGGTTTTACTAATGAATTCTATAAAAGCTTCACACACTTGATCTTAGCCAAAATGTCAAGATGTGATTATAAGAATCTCAAAGAATAACTAAGACCTATGCTTTTTAATTTATTTATTTATTTATTTATAAAATGGAAACACTGACAAGATCATAGGCTAAGAAGGGTACAATTCCCACCACCAGAGCTTGGTATCCCATCCTCTCCCCTGATATATTTCCTAAGACCTATTCTACTCAAAATATTCCAGAAAATAATAGAAGGCTAAATACTCCCAAAACACATTTTATAAATCAAACTTCACTTTTGTATCCAAAGCAGGAAAGGACTCTACCAGGAAAGAAAACTATATTCCTGATAAACATTGATGTAGAGACCCTGAACAAAAACTTTACAAATCAAATCCAACAATATATTAAGAAAACAATTCACCAAGAACAAGAGTGATTCATCCCTGGGACGCAGGGATAGTTCACCATATGCAAATCAGTCAATGTAATTCATCATATCAACAAAAAGAAAGAAAATTTTCATGGTCATATAAACTGCTAATAAAAAGCCATTCAACAAGCTTCAGAACCTATTTATCATAAAAAAAAAAAACTGGGAATAGTTGGAAAGACCATTTATAATGGACCCACCACTAACATCATCCTCAGTAAGGAAAAGCTGAAAGATTGTCCCCTAAAATCAATTGGCAACCAGACAAGTATGTCTGCTATCTACACTGTTATTCAAGTTCTGGATGTCCTCACCAACATAACCAAACAAGAAAGAGATAACAAAGGCATCCAGACTGGAAAAGAAAAAAATCAAATTATTATTATTTTCTGATAACATTATATTATACTCAGAGAGCTCTAAAGACTACACCAAAAACATACTGGAAATAACTAAGAAATTCAGTAGAGTAACAGGATATCAAAATGCATAATTCTGTGCCATTTATGTATACAAAGAAGGAATAATAGGAAAAGGGAAATAAAAGACTCAATCCAATTAAAAATTGAGCCCAGAAAGATAAAATACCTTGGGGTATGTCTCAAGAAGGAGGTGAAGGACCTAAGAAGAAAAACAATGAAAATTTCTAGAAGAAATAAAGACACACAAAAGTAGAATAACATTGCTTGTTACTGGAGTGGAAAAATAAGCATTAAAATGTCCATTCTACCAAAATCAATCTACTATTTCAATTAAATCCCTATAAAAATGCAAATTGAGTTTCTTGTCCCCAATTTTGTGTGAAACTACAAGTGGTACAAATTGCCCTAGTCCTGAGAAAAAGGAAAAATATGGAGATATTACACTCTCCAACCTCATTTTATACTAAAAAGCAATAGTAATCAGAACAACATTGCATTGGAATAAAAATGGACACATGGATCAATGGAGTGGAATCAAAAGCCCAGAAATGAGCCCACACATATACAACTATCTAAAATATGATTAATGGGCCAAAACTATTCATTGGGGTAAAGAAGTTTTCTTCAACAGATGGTGCTGGGAAAATTGAACAGCCACGTGTAGAAAAGTGAAGCTAGACCATCACCTAACACCATGCACATTGGTCAAATCAAAATGGATTAAGATCTAGATAACCAGGCAAACCAGTAAATGGGGGAAGATATTTGCCTATCACATATCAGAGAAGCAACTGATATCAAACATCTATACAGTACTAGTCTAAATTTACAAAAGAAACAAAAGTAACCCACTACAAAATTTGACCAAAGAACTAAACAGAGAAGTTTGTCAGAGATACACATGGCCCATAGACACATGAAGGGATGATCTACTTCACTCATCTAAGATATTTCCATTTGTATTTGTTTAAGGATTCCTCATACCATTCTTCATGATGGCTGCATCTGTTTGCATCCCTACCAGCAGTGTAACCTCTCTTCTCTAAGTGATTTTACCATAGTTGTCTCATTTTCTCTTGTAGAGGCTAGCTAGTAGTTTATATATATTTTATTCATCTTTTTAAAGAAGCAACTTTTCATTTTTTTAATCTTTCTGGTGACCTTTTTGCTTTCTATACCCTTGATTTCTGCTCTGCCTTTGACTATTTCCTGTCTACTGCTGTCTGGAGGGTCTCTTAGTAGCTTGCTTTCTAGTTGATGCAGTTGGATTGTTAGTTTATTTGTGATCTCTATTCTTTATATAGATATTGTTATGAATTTCATAACATTGTGTATGTATACACAATGGAATACTACTACTCAGCTACTAAGAATAATGATTCAACTTCTCTGACCCATATTGGATAGAGCTAGAAGGATTTATGGTAAGTGAGATAAGTGAGAAAGAGGAGTATGGGATGATCCCACTCATAAACAGATGCTGGGATAGCCTGAGGGTGCTTCTTCCCGAGCAAGTGCTCTCTGGGTTGGAGAGAACTCAACTGGAGCCAATCTAGGATGCTGCATAGGAGAGGGATCAGGAACTTGTGCCAAACTAACATTGCAGGAGATACACTCTGGAACTCTCAGAGCTGGAAAGCAATTCAAAGTGTTTTTACTCAGAAAAGCAGCTTGTATATATACTAGCCAAGTAGGGTGGGAACAGGGTGTGATGTAGAGAGGGTGGAGCGAAAAGACAGTGGTGGAAATCAGGGTGACTACGAGAGGGGGTGTGGCAAAAAGACATCGTGAACCAGTGGATATTAAACCACTGCCCTGGAGGGAGGGTGGTGCTTAGTGAACAGTGGTTTATGTAAATAGACCACAGCTTTAAGTGAGATCAAACCAATGCCCTGCAGGGATTCATGGCTGAGCTGGGAAGTAGCGCAATGCAATGCAATGCTATGATGGCTTTATTCATCTGCATTTATACTTTCCAGGAAGGAGGTGGTAGGGTGTAAAACAGGATGTGATGAAGAGAGGGTGGAGTGAAAAAAGAGTGCAAAGCAATACAAGCGAACCTAATCTGATGATCAAAACAGAAGGTCTTATAAGCAGAATTAGAAGCATACCAACATTTCCCCCTTTCTTTTTAATTAATGGCCATAGTATCAGGAGTGTGGGGTGAACAGACGCTTATATCATACAGGCATTTTCAAAAGAACTGGCACAAGACATGGAGGAACAAATAAGAGAGCAGAACCAGTGTGATGCCAAGGGGAGGCCTGATGGGGCTTTTCCTACCTCAAAGGACAAGGCCTAGCAGGCGAAAGGGTGTTTCCTGCCTCTGTGGGCATCTCTTGCTCTGGAGGTGTTTTATGCCTCAAAGGGCATTTCCTGCCTCTGAGGGCAGGACCTAGTAAGGAGGGTGGGTTTCCTGCTCTGGGGACAGGGCCTGCAGGTGAAGGGGCATGCCCTATAGAGTCTCAAGGCAGCTGGCTGCAAAGTCCATGGACTGCTGCTGTCAGTCTTTGAGAAACCCAGAATTGTAAAGGGAAGCTGCTGTAAAGTTGTGTAAAATATCCAAAAGGTGTACCAGTAAGTCTGATAGAAGTGTCAGTCCAAAGCAGATGACCACGGAAGAAATGCCAGGGGATAAAACACTGCACATCTGTCTCGATGGGGAAGGTCAACCACCGTAATTCTGCTTTTCTGTAGAGAGTGAGCTATGGAGTCTTTGAATCTGTTTCTTCAGGTTGTGTCAGGTCACATCATTGGTTTGGGGGGGGCTGCTGTAGTCATGCAAATACTTTTTCATGTGAAGACTTGACAGCCGTAATTCACTTACTTGTGAAGCAAAACTTGTAGCAAAACTTGTAGCAGATTAGAAGTTTACTATAATTGATAACTCCATTATAATTGGTTTAAGTTAAGTACCTTTATAATTTTAGAAGTCCTTTCTAGTATGGTTTTTTAAACAGTATAAGCTCAATAGAAGAACCATGGTTAGAGAATCATTAATATAACCATTGTTCTCTTTACCCCACCCATACTCATACAGTTTTAAGGATTAAATGTTTCACATTAATACCAAGACACTAAAAAAAAATTAAAGAAAAAAACAATTTTTTGGATTGTTTCGGGATGTCTCTAGAAATCATGGATGCATCCAGCATTTAATTTTTGTAGTTTCAAAAATATTTATTCATCAGAGAGACCTTTGTAGTGCCAAGGATTAAACACAGAACTTTGATTTTTTATTATTATATTTTGCCTGGATAGCCTGAGGGTGCTTTTTCCTGAGCAAGTGCTCTCTAGGTTGGAGAGAACTCAACTGGATCAGGAACTCATGCCAGGCTAGTGTCGCAGGACAGAGACTCTGAGACTCCCAGAGCCAGAAGGCAATTTCATGTGTGTTTAATTAGAAGAGCATCTGTATTTATACTCGCCAAGAAGGAAATAGGGTGGAAAACAGGATATGACAAAGAGAGGGTGGAGCAAAAAGAGAGTGCAAACCAATGGGAATTAAGCGGTGGAAAACAGGGTGTGACTAGGAGAGTGGCAGAGTGGAAAAAGAGCAAGAACCAGTGGGGATTAAAACAATTAAAACAATGATTATGTAAATAGACCACAGCCACAGCGTTAAGCAATACAAGCGAAACTAACGTAATAATCAAAAGAGAAGGTCTTATAAACAGAATTAGAAGCATACCAACAAGTTTGGAGTATTGTATCAAAGTAATAAACTCTGGGGAAGGGGAGATTTTAGCTCCACTGTGTGTTTGTTGGGGGGGGGTAGGGGGCTAGGAACACTGACCTTTGGTGGTGGGAAAAGTATATACATATGCTCAATATGATGTACCACCATCCTACCCTATTAAATTCCCTTGATAACCCACGTATTGTTTAGAAGTAAATTTTTTGTCTTAATACTTCAAATGTGTTTTTTTTTTCATATTGATTTCTAAATTCATACCATCATGGTTTAAAAAGATGTCCCACCCCCTTTTATTACAAGTAGGGCTATTGATGGGGCTTAGTGCCTGCATGACACATCTACTACTCCTTGTAATCACTTTCTTTCTCTCTTTCTTTCAGACAGAGAAAAATTGAGAGGGGAGGTGAGGCTAGAGAGGGAAAAAGAGAAATGCCTGCAGGTTTTTTTCTTGTGAAACTTCACCTCTTTCATCCCTTCATACATGATAATGTATGCAAAACATTAACTAAGTCCCATTTTTATAATTTCAGTAAACATATGTTTGTTAAGGCTGTCTTTGTGACTAATGAATTTTCAAGAAACTCTGAAGTTCATTACTATATAAATTTGACTGTTTTTAATTACTTTCTTCCATTCCATACAGTTAATTGAGGTTGATCTTAAGCAATAATGTGACTCAAATATTTACATGTGAATATTGTCATCTTTCTTATTGTGCTCCTGAAATATACTGTGAGAAGAATACAGTCTAGACAGGTGTTGGCGTGAATAAAACATAAGAACACATAGAGAGAATTTGAAGCCTGTAACCAAACTTGTGCTGTCAAAGTTGATCCCAAGAGCAATGAGCAAGAAAAGAAGCATTCTAATTTTGTAAAATACTTCCATTCTGATGATGATTTTACTGTAGTTTTCTTATCGTGTATCACATGACCCCTTTCTTTTTTTAAATTATGCCAACAGCCAGTAACCTAGGTTATATCTGAAATTCAATAGTATTAAAAATGGAAAACGTAGCTTGAATATTTTAAAAGAAGTTAAGGCTGGTGGTGCCAACTCTACTTTGCTACTACCTATTTTCCTTTCAGGGCCTCCAAATTTCTGGTCCTACCATCTACCCACAGATTTAAAATTCAACCTGAAGTTAGATAAAAGACAGACTGCTTTGGTTTTGTTTGTTTGGGGATATATGTATAATTGGACAGAGGCAGAGAGTTATTGAGAAGGGAGTAGGGCATAGGGAAAGAGATAGAGAGATAACTTCAGCCCTGCTTCACCTCTCTTGAAGCTTTTCCCTTCCAGTTAAGGACCAGGAGCTTAAACCCAAGTCTTTGCACACTGTAATGTGAGCTTTTAACTAGGTGTGCCACTGCCTGGTCCCTGACAGAGGGCTTTGTAAGAAAGCCCCCATACTCATTTGTGCACACTATTAGTGAATAAAGCATTTCTCCTCATCCAAATGACTGATGTACAAAGCCATGATTTTTCTCTGCAGCATCAGGCACACAGGCAATTCCTACTCTATTTCCATTTCATGTAGTTTAAGAATTCTTAAGTCTTCTCACTGTAACTAGTACTGATGACCATAGATTTTAATTTTTTTCTTATAGTTTGTAACTGTACTTGCTCTCACTTCACTGAGTAGGGCAACAAGGCAAGATTTTGTTA
The DNA here is from genome assembly GCF_950295315.1 of Erinaceus europaeus. Lineage (NCBI taxonomy): Eukaryota > Metazoa > Chordata > Mammalia > Eulipotyphla > Erinaceidae > Erinaceus > Erinaceus europaeus. Next base: position 101,644,514 of record NC_080164.1, on the reverse strand, counting down.
ATTTATTAGCTGTGTGGCTAGCATTGAATATATATTCTTAGGGAAAAAGGAGAAGAACAAAAAGTGGATCTTGGGACCGCTCAGGGCAAAGACTGAATCTGTCAAAAGGTTCTTCTCATATATGATCCAGAATACAGAGATGAAGGAACAAGGATAGGCTGTGAAAATATCATAGATGATGTTGAATTGGCTGTAAAGGCTAAGTATGTGCTTCTTGAATTCTGAAGCATTTAAACCCCTCAGAGTCTAGCTATAATAATATAGGGAAATTTGCTATTCCCTGATTTATTTATTATTAATTTAATTTTTAATCTTTTATTATTATACTTATTTATTTATTGAATAGAGACATCCAGAAGTCAAGAGGGTAGGAGGAGATAAAGAAGGAGAGATGGAGAGATGTCTGCAGCACTGCTTCACCACTCACAAGTTTTCCCTTACAGGTGGGCACTGGGGTCTGTATCCCTAGTCCTTGCACATTTTAAACATGTGCATTCAACCCAGTGTCCCAGCACCTGGCTCAACCGACTTATTTTTATTTTAGAGACCTCTTGAAAGTTTGACCTCTCTCCCAGCCCCATGGTGGGTCTCCTGAATAACATCTGGTTTCCGGCCAAATGAGACCTGCTTCCCTCAGAGGCTGCTACAAGTAACCTTCAGGATTTTCTTAGGATTGTCATTTAGCTATTACTTTTGTCTTTAATAAGCCAAACTGACACTTTACATTGAAAGTTACAAGGAGAGTGAGAAGTGAAGTCCATTGATTTACTGTTTTATTATCAGCTTTCTGCTTCAAAATAGACATGAGTTGTGACCTTACATGTACAATCAACTCATCTTTCAACCCTGAAGGTTTCATATTTGAATGTGGAGAGTTATTTATCCTGACTGTGTCTGGTTTGTAATGGCAGAGACAAAGCACTCAGAGCCAGATCAAAGACAGTTCCTAGAAAAAGAATTCTGAGTAGATGCCATCAGGGTGTTGTCTTTCCTACCCTTTAATGGTAGGCCAATGATGATGTAAAAAAGCAATACATATTTCTGAAGAGTTTGAGAAGAGGGAGGAGAGAGGAGGAATAGGCCTCTCTTGAGCAATTAGTATACACCATGTTAATTCTAGTCTAACGAAAAATATATGAAGTCTATGTATGAACTTATAAATTCAGTTGATTTTACATTTTGTCCTGACAGTGCTATATTATTAATCAATCTATTTTATAGATGACACATTCAAATATATCACTTAATATCCTATAAATATGAAATAATTAAATACTTATTTAAAAATAATAATTTCATGGGAACTGATAACTATTTGAAGATATTTCATTATTGCCCATTTTGGATGAGACTGGCCAAAGTCTGCCAATAGGCAAGTGCCATATAGTTTATAAATGGCAGAGTCCAGTTTTCATGTAAAGTTTTCAAACTATCAAAGTTCTTCTTTTCAGCATCTAGTTAATGGATAAGGAAGTTATAAAGCCAACATTCACTTCACCAAGTATATTTTGGAAGACAATTGCAGCTGTTAATTCTGATAGACCTTGAACACTGAGCTTTTCTGTGCATCTTCATATGTCTTGCCTAATTTAAATAGTTTCCAAGCCTTTTTAGTTCTTTTAGTTTTAGTTGTTAAATATGAAGTCTCCCTTTCCCACCTCTCAAGTAACCACTAATTGCATTTCTCCTATTTAGCAGATATGCATTTCTGTCAACTAAATCACTTTTTCCCTTCTGCTTATGGAGTAAAGTTTTTATGACAATTAGGAATAATTGTTGTGATTTCTCCACCTACCTAACTCTGACTTTCAACAGAGAAACACATCCCATTAGCCTTTGGAGACAAGGATGTTGAAAGGGAAAAAAATAAAATGTATCTTTTGAAAACCAAACACCACTGAGTTTAGGATCCAGTAAGATTCATTAAGTCCTCACACCAACAAAATAGAATATCTGAGTGTAAAAACATAGAAGGTAGAATACAAAGTTGTTTTCTTCAGGCAAGTGTCAAATATTAGAGGAAATAGATGAAGTAGGCAAGGAAGAAACAACACTATTTTTCTTCCTTTTTAATGTCTTTATTGGTGAATTAATGTTTTACATTAGATAGTAAATACAATAGTTAGTATATGCATAACATTTCCCAGTTTTCTATATAGCAATACAACCCCCACTAGGTCATCTGTGATCCTTTTTGTACTCGCCTGTACTCCCCCCACCCATCCACCACAGAGTCTTTCACTTTGGTGCAATATGCCAATTCCAGTCCAGGTTCTACTTGTGTTTTCTCTCCTGATCTTGTTTTTCAACTTCTGCCGGAGAGTAAGATCATACCATATTCATCCTTCTATTTCTAACTTATTTCACTTAACATGAATTTTTCAAGGTCCATCCAAGATCGGCTGAAAATGGTAAAGTCACCATATTTAATAGCTGAATAGTATTCCATTGTGTACATATACCATAACTTTCTCAGCCACTCATCTGTTGTTGGACACCTGGGTTGCTTCCAGGTTTTAGCTATTACAAATTGTGCTGCTAAGAACATATATGTACACAGATCTTTTTGGATATGTGTGTTGGGATCCTTAGGATATAGCCCCAGGAGAGGAAAGGCAGGGTCATAGGGTAGATCCCTTTCTAGCCTTCTGAGAGTACTCCAGACTGTTCTCCACAGAAGTTGGATCAAGTGACATGCCCACCAGCAGTGCAGGAGGGTTCCTTTGACTTCACAACCTCTCCAGCCTTTTCTGCTGTCAGCTTTTCTGATGTATGGCATTCTCACAGAAGTGAAGTGGTATCTGATTGTTATCTTAATTTGGATTTCTATGACAATCAAATACTTGGAGCATTCATTCTTGTGTTTCTCAGGCTTTTGGATCTCTTCTGTGGTAAATATTCTGTCCATGTCCTCCCCCCATTTTAGGATAGGGTCATTTGTTTTCCTGTTGTTGAGTTTGGCAAACTCTTTATATATGTTGGTTATTAGCCTCTTGTCTGATGTATGGCTTGTAAAGATCTTCTCCCATTCTATGAGGGGTCTCTTGGTTTGGGAAGAGGTTTCTTTTGCTGTGCAGAAGCTTTTCAGTTTGATGTAGTCCCATAGGTTTGCCTTTATCTTCTTTGTAATTTGATTCATTTCATTGAAGATGTCTTTAAAATTTATGCACAAGGGAGTTCCTGGAAGATGGCAGACTGAGAAGCTGCTAGTGGCTTGAGCTCTGACCACATCTTCTGGAAACGGTAGGATTTTCTGCCTTTAGTAGGCCAGTCAATAAGGGGTCCTAGGGTTGACACCAAGGAGGTGACTATAACTTAATTTGGGTTAAAAATAGAGTAGAAAGGTCTCACCCGAGTAATGAAGCTGAAGGGTTGTCATTCCACACGTGAAGTCTCTGGATACACTCTGAGGTGAAGCATGTTGAGATGGCAATCGTTGCTTTGGTTAGGTTGTGATCGGCGGATGCAATATTATTTGGTATGGATTGGGAGAAGCATACGGGAAAGTGAGCCCTATCCATGGGTGCCAGGACTGGGGGAAGTAGGGGCTCTATAGTGAAGATGTGAGGTTCCTGCTGTCTTAGGGTTCAAAAAGACAATCAATAGTTAATATTATCATCACATTATTTGTTAATTGGGTTAACTTTGAAAAGTCCCTTTGTTATGGTTTGCTGTACAGTACCCAGTATCTTGTATATAGCTGTGCTATTGGAAGCCTCCAATCTACTTGGTCTAGGCTTTTGAGAGAGTCCGCATATCAAATACGTAGCCTATCTATTAAAAAGATTCAGTTTGTCTCCTGAGAACCTTTGAGACATACAATTGATTTCCCCCTCTCATATTAATTAACTACTGATTTATATGTCTACATTTTGCTAGGAGTGTACATAAACACCATTCCCATCACCAAAGGACCGTGACCCATCCCTCCCGCCCATTCCCACCCCCCACTGGCCCAGAAAGCTATATGTCTACCCCTCACCACTGGGTTTTTTCTTTGGTGCCCTACTTACAATTTGATCAGGTCCTGCTTTTAGTTTCCCTTTCAGATCTTCTAAGTCAGCTTCCTTTTATAGTACACTCTAATTTCATCTCAGGTAGTTCACTTTCTAACAAAGTCCTATAACCTAGACATACACCAGTTTCTGTGAGAGAGAGCGTATGCGCACACGTATCCATAAACTACTGCAAAATATATACCTGAAAGCAGGATTACACTAGAGTTTGCAGTGAGTACCTCCCCAACACTTCCTCTCCACTATTCCAATCTTGGGATCCATGTTTGCTCAACAAATTGTTTGGCTTTGTATGTTAACTCTCTTTTCAATCACCAGGTTCCAGATGCCACCAGGATGCTGGCTAGGCTTCCCTGGATTGAAGACCCCACCAATGTGTCCTGGAGCTCAGCTTCCCCAGAGACACACCTTACTAGGGAAAGAGAGAGGCAGACTGGGAGTATGGACCGACCAGTCAACGCCCATGTTCAGCGGGGAAGCAATTACAGAAGCCAGACCCTCTACCTTCTGCAACCCTCAACGACCCTGGGTCCATGCTCCCAGAGGGCTAGAGAATGGGAAGGCTATCATGGGAGAGGGTGGGTTATGGGGATTGGGTGGTGGGAATTGTGTGGAGTTGTACCCCTCCTACCTTATGCTTTTGTTCACTAATCCTTTCTTAAATTAAAAATTTAAATAAAAAAAAAAATAGAGTAGAAAAAAAAGGGAAAATATTTTCTTTTAAATTATTATTCCCAAATCGAACCTCCTCCCCCTTTCCCCACCCATAAACAGTTCCTGGGGACCAGCTCCTAGGAGGCTCCCCTGCTGAGCTTCTTTTTTTACCAAGATTCCTATCCAAACAGGAAGTATCATTCATTCTAAGTCTACTCCCTTCTGAAACATCTGGCCTTTTTTCTTTCTAAGTAGCCAACCCCCCACCCCACCCCACATAGATAATTAAAAATAAATAAATAAATAACTCTTTCCTTTCACCGCTCTTTTATTACTGTTCTTTTTCTTATCTTTTTCTTTATTCTGTCTCTTTTTTTTTTTCTTTTTCTCATTCTTCTCATACTTTCTTCCTTAATCCTACAGCTTCCAAAGCGACAGGCCACATCCCCCACACAACCAAACAGTGTGCTTTCACTGAATTCACTAATACACGTTTGGGAATTATTTTGGGGAAGAAATCTGACTGAGAGTGGACTCTCACTGCGAGTATCTCTGCTCAACTTCCTTTCCTCCTATAGCTACCTCTAGAATATACAGTGGATAGTAGATTTGCATAACTGTCTATTTCAGCTATCCTTGTCTAGTCATGAGGTTTTTTTTTTTAATTTTTTTTTGCTTTGTTTTTTGTTTTTTTCCTTTTCTTTCTTAACAATCAGCTGCCTCTGCTCACAAGGTTTGAGGTAATCTGGGACATTTTTTTTACACTACTCTATTTATTCTTAATATTATATAAAGGCATATATCTTCCCCCCCTTTAGGTTGATCAGAATGAACTCTTAGGGTATCTTTCATTGCTAGGGTAGTGGGCATCTAATCTACTGTGGGAGGAACTTGTGTCATTACTCCTACCTCCTCTACAGACTCTCCCCTTCCTCCTCCTCCTAGCTAATTAAAAAAATAAAATAAATTAAATTAAATTAAAAATAAAGTAATAAAGACCTTTCCTTTCACTGCTCTTTAATTACAGCTCTTTTTCTTATCTTTTCCCTTTTCTCTCGTTTCTTTTTTCCCTTTTTTGTCTTGTCATACACTTCTTCCTTCCTTCTTCTTTGCCTTTCTGAATTTGTGAATAATTTGGGGGAAGAAATCTGACTCAGAATGGATTCTATGTGTGTATCTCTGCTCTACTTCCTTGTCCCCTCTTATTACTCCTAGAATATACAGTGGATAGTAGATTTACATAACTGTCTATTCTTGCTATCCCTTCTTTCTTTTCTCTTTCTTCTTCACTGGGATTTGGTTACTATTTTTTCACGGACTGGAGACATTGTTTGGCTAACTGGTAGTGATTAAACTGCTTCAATACTTGCTTCAGTTGCTATTGTAATTCCTAAGGTAGGTGAGTACAATTGTCATAAATGTATTTAGTACAGTGTTGCTTGTACTCAAGACACAACAACTGAGAAAAAACAGAGCATAATAAAAAAGAAACACATAAATAAAAAATGGGTAGATCAAAAACAAATAAAACTGCTACTCCAATGAATGAAGACAAGAGCCCAGAAGAAACTACAAATCAGCCAGAAGTAACCATAGATATGAAAAGTATGCAAGCAATAATAAACTTATTAATCACAGAAATGAAAACAACATTGGAGGAAAGGAAGGACAGTATTAGGGAAACAACAGTTGAGACCCCCAAGGAAAATACTGATTATCTTGAGACAATTAGAGAACTGAAAGCTGAAATAGCTGAACTGAGGAAAGAAGCTGAGGGAAGGGAAAGCAGACAAACAGAAGCAGAAAACAGAATTATTCAGAGGATGAGTTAGATAAAACTAAGAAAGAGGAGAAAGAGCTCAAAAAGAGATTGAGAGACACTGAAAACAACAACAGAGACATATGGGGTTATCTCAAAAGAAGTAAGATTCGTATAATTGGCCTGCCAGAGGAAGAAAGAGTGGAAGGGGAAGCAAACATTCTAGAGAAAATAATACAAGAAAACTTCCCAGACATGAACAACAGAAAGGACATCAAGATTCAAGAGGCCCAGAGAGTACCAAACAGAATCAACCCAGACCTGAAGACACCAAGCACATCATAGTCACAATGAGAAGGAGTAAGAATAAAGAAAGGATCCTAAAGGCTGCAAGAGAGAAAGAAAAAGTCACATACAGGGGAAAACCCATAAGATTATCTGCAGACTTCTCCACTCAAACTCTAAAATCCAGAAGAGAATGGCAAGATATCTATCGAGCCCTGAATGAAAAAGGGTTTCAACCAAAGAATATATATCCTGCTAGACTTTCATTCAAACTAGATGGTGGGATCAAAACCTTCTTAGACAAACAACAGTTAAAGGAGGCAACCATAACCAAACCAGCCCTGAAAGAGGTTGTAAAAGACCTCATATAAACAAGAACATCACTATAATACTTGCAATATATCAAAGCAAACAAAAAAATTTTGAACAATGGGACTACAATACATTAAATCCATAATATCAAGAATGTCAATGGCTTAAACTCACCCATCAAAAGGCACAGAGTGGGGGGATGGATGAGAAAACATAACCCAACCATATGCTGTTTGCAAGAATCCCATCTGTCACAACAAGATAAACACAGACTTAAAGTGAAAGGATGGAAAACTATCATACAGGCTAACGGACCACAAAAGACGGCAGGAACAGCCATTCTCATCTCTGACACAACATATTTTAAATTAAATAAATAAAAGATAGGCAGGGGCATTACATAATGATTAGAGGATTAATCAGCCAAGAAGACTTAACAATTATTAACATCTATGCACCCAATGAGGGATCATCTAAATACGTCAAGCACTTACTGAAAGAATTTCAAAAATACATCAATAGTAATACAATAATAGTGGGAGACTTCAATACCCCACTCTCACACTTAGACAGATCAACAAAGCAGAGAACCAAAAAAGATATAAGATAATGAAGAGATTGACAGACTAGACCTCTTGGACATTTTCAGAGTCATTCACCCCCCCAAAAAAACTGGAATACACCTTCTTTTCAAATCCACATAACACATACTCAAGGATAGACCACATGTTAGGACGCAAAGACAGCATCAATAAATTCAAGAGCATTGAAATCATCCCAAGTATCTCCTCAGACCAAAGTGGAGTAAAACTAACATTTAACAACAAACAGGAAATTATTAAAAGTCACAGAATTTAGAAACTAAACAACATACTCCTTAAGAACCACTGGGTCAGAACTCACTCAAGCAGGAAATTCAAATGTTCCTGGAAACAAATGAAAATGAAGACAAAACCTATCAAAATATTTGGGACACAGCTAAAGAAGTACTGAGAGGGAAACTTATAGCCATACAATCACATATTAAACACCAAGGAGAAGCTCAAATGAATGACCTTACTGCACACCTCAAGGACTTAGAGGAAGAGGAACAAAGGAACCCTAAAGCAACCAGAATAGAAATCACTAAAGTTAGAGCAGAAATAAACAACATCGATAATAAAAGAACCATACAAAAGATCAATGAATCCAAATGTTGGTTCTTTGAAAGATTAAACAAAATTGACAAACTCCTAGCCAGACTCACCAAACAAAAAAGAGAGAAAACTCAAATTAATAGAATTGTAAAAGATGGAGGAGATATCACAACTGACACCACAGAAATCCAGAGAATCCTGCGAAACTTCTATAAAGAACTATATGCCACCAAGCTAGAGAATCTGCAAGAAATGGAACAATTTCTAGACGCATATACCTTTCCAAAACTGAACCAAGAAGAACTACAAAATCTAAATGCACCAATCACAGACAAAGAAATTGAAACCGTTATTAGGAATCTCTCCAACAACAAAAGTCCTGGACCAGATGGCTTCACAAATGAATTCTACAAAACTTTCAGGAAAGTTAGTACCCGTACTTCTTTTTTTTAATTTTATTTATTTATTCCCTTTTGTTGCCCTTGTTGTTTTATTGTTGTAGTTATTATTGTTGTTGTCGTTGTTGGATAGGACAGAGAGAAATGGAGAGAGGAGGGGGAGAAAGAGAGCAGGAGAGAAAGATAGACACCTGCAGACCTGCTTCACCGCCTGTGAAGTGACTCCCCTGCAGGTGGGGAGCCGGGATTCGAACTGGGATCCATATGCCGGTCCTTGTCCTTTGCGCCACCTGTGCTTAACCAAATGTACTACAGCCAGACTCCCAGTACTCATACTTCTTAAGCTTTTCCATAAGATTGAAGAAACAGGAATACTGCCTGACCTTCAATGAAGCCAGCATCACTCTGATACCAAAAGCTGATAGGGACAGAACAAAAAAGGAAAACTACAGACCAATATCTCTGATGAACATAGATGCCAAAATATTACACAAGATCTTGGCCAACTGGATACAGCAGCACATCAAAAAGATTGTTTATGACAACCAAGTGGGATTCATCCCAGGAATGCAAGGCTGCTTCAACATCTGTAGGTCAATCAATGTCATTCACCACATCAATAAAAGCAAAGCCAAAAACCACAGGACAATCTCAATAGATGCAGAGAAAGTCTTTGACAAAATCCAACACCCATTCATGCTCAAAACTCTACAAAAAATGGGAATAGATGGGAAATGCCTCAAGATAGTAGAGTCTATATATAGCAAACCTACAGCCAACATCATACTCAATGGACAGAAGTTGAAAGCATTCCCGCTCAGATCAGGGACTACACAGGGCTGTCCTCTGTCAATATTACTTATCAACATAGTATTGGAAGTTCTTGCCATAGCAATCAGGCAAGAGAAAGCAATAAAAGGAATACAGATTGGAAGGGAAGAAGTCAAGCTCTCACTATTTGCAGATGATATGAGAGTATACATAGAAAAACATAAAGAATCCAGCAGAAAACCACTGGAAGTTATTAGGCAATATAGCAAGGTATCAGGCTACAAAATCAATGTACAAAAATCAGTGGCATTTCTTTATGCAAACACTAAATCTGAAGAAGACATCCAGAAATCACTCCCATTTACTGTTTCAGCAAAATCAATCAAATACCTAGGAATAAAGTTGACCAAAGAAGTGAAAGACTTATATACTGAAAACTATGAGTCGCTACTCAAGGAAATAGAAACTGATACCAAGAAATGGAAAGATATCCCATGCTCATGGATTGGAAGAATAAATATCATCAAAATGAATATTCTCCCCAGAGCCATATACAAATTTCATGCAATACCCATCAAAGTTCCACCAAGCTTCTTTAAGAGAATAGAACAAACACTACAGTTATTTATCTGGAACATGAAAACACCTAGAATTGCCAAAACCATCTTGAGGAAAAGAAACAGAAATGGAGGCATCACACTCCCAGACCTTAAACTATATTATAAAGCCATCATCATCACAACAGCATGGTACTGGAACAAAAATAGGCACACAGACCAGTGGAACACAATTGAAACACCAGAAATAAATCCCCACACCTATGGACATCTAATCTTTGATAAGGCGGACCAAAGGATTAAGTGGAAAAAGGAGGTTCTCTTCAATAAATGGTACTGGAAAAACTGGGTTGTAACATGAAGAAGAATGAAATTGAACCACCTTATCTCACCAGAAACAAAAATCAACTCCAAATGGATCAAAGACCTAGATGTCAGACCAGAAGCAATCAAATATAGAAAAAAACATTGGTAAAACAGTTTCCTACCTACACCTCAAGGACATCTTTGATGAATCAAACCCAATTGCAAGGAAGACTAAAGCAGAATCAAACCAAAGGGACTACATCAAATTGAAAAGCTTCCGCACATCCAAAGAAACTATGAAACAAACAAAGAGACCTCTCACTGAATGGGAGAAGATCTTCACATGCCATACATCAGACCAGAAACTAGTCACTAAAATATATAAAGAGCTCAGCAAACTTAGCACTAAAAAAGCAAATGACCCCATCCAAAAATGGGCAGAGGTTATGAACAAGACATTCACTACAGAGGAGATCCAAAAAGCTAACAAACATAGGAAAAACTGCTCTATGTCACTGATTGTCAGAGAAATGCAAATTAAGACAACACTAAGATACCACCTCACTCCTGTAAGAATGGCATACGTCAAAAAGGAGAGCAGCAACAAATGCTGGAGCGGTTGTGGGGACAGAGGAACCCTTTTACATTGCTGGTGGGAATGTAAATTGGTACAGCGTCTGTGGAGAGCAGTCTGGAAAACTCTCACAAGGCTAGACATGGACCTTCCTTATGATCCAGTAATTCCTCTCCTTGGTTATACACCAAGGACTCCACAACACCCAACCAAAAAGAGGTGTGTACTCCTATGTTCATAGCAGCACAATTCATAATAGCTAAAACCAGGAAGCAACCCAGGTACCCAATAACAGATGAGTGGCTGTGAAAGCTGTGGTATATATACACAATGGTATACTATGCAGCTATCAAGAACAATGAACCCAGCTTCTCTGACCCATCTTGGACAGAGGTAGAAGGAATTATGTTAAGTGAGCTAAGTCAGAAAGATAAAGATGAGTATGGGATGATCCCACTCATCAACCGAAGTTGAGGAAGAAGATCTGAAAGGGAAACTAAAAGCAGGATCTGACCATATTGTAAGTAGGGCACCAAAGTAAAAACCTGTGGTGAGGGGTAGACATGCAGCTTCCTGGGCCAGTAGGGGTGGGAGTGTGTGGGAGGGATGGGTCACAGTCTTTGGGTGGTGGGAATGGTGTTTATGTACACTCCTTGTAAAATGTAGTCAAATTAATCACTAGTTAATTAATATGAGAGGGGGAAAATTAATTGTATGTCTCAAAGTTTTTTAAAACACAGACTGAGTCTTTTTAATATATAGGCTGTGTATTTGATATGCAGACTCTCTTAAAAGCCTAGACCAAGTAGATCAGAAGCAACCAATAGCACAGCTATATACAAGATACTGGGTACTGTACAACAATCCTAACAAAAGGACTTTTCAAATTTAACCCAATTACCAAATAATGTGATGATAACATTAACTATCGATTGTCTTTTTGAACCCTAAGACAGCAGGAACCTCACATCTCCACTATAGAGCCTCTACTTCCCCCAGTTCTGGAACCCTTGTATAGGGCCCATTTTCCAGTATGCCTCTCCCAATCCATATCAAATAATATTGCATCTGCTGATTGCAACCTAATCAACGCAAAGATTGCACCTCAACATGCTTCACTTCAGACTGTGTCCGGAGACTTCACATGTAGAATGACAACCATTCAGCTTCATTACTCGGATGAGACCTTTCCTTTCATAGGATACTCTAATTCCATCTTGGGTGGTTCACTTTCTAACAAAGTCCCAAAACCTAGATATACACCAGTTTCTGTGTGAGAGAGCATATGTTCACACGTATCCATAAACTACTGTAGAATATATACCTGAAAGCACAAGTACACTAGAGTTTGCAGTGAGTATCCCCCTAACACTTCCTCTCCACTATTCCAAGCTTTGGGTCCATGATTGCTCCACAATTTGTTTGGCTTTGTATGTTAACTCTTTTTTCAGCCACCAGGTTCCAGATGTCATCAGGATGCCGCCCAGGCTTCCCTGGACTGAAGACCCCACCTATGTGTCCTGGAGCTCTGCTTTCCGAGAGACCCACCCTACTAGGGAAAGAGAGAAGCAGGTTGGGAGTATGGACCGACCAGTCAACACCCATGTTCAGCAGCGAAGCAATTACAGAAGCCAGACCTTCCACCTTCTACAACCCACAATGACCCTGGGTCCGTGCTCCCAGAGGGATAGAGAGTGGGAAAGCTATCAGGGGAGGGAGTGGGATATGGAGATTGGGTGGTGGGAATTGTGTGGAGTTGTACCCCTATACTCTATGGTTTTGTTAATTAGTCCTTTCTTAAATTAAAAAAAAATAAGAATTTATGCAGAAAAGAGTTCTGCCAATATTTTCCTTAAGTATCTAATATAATATTCAAGTACTTGGTCCACTTGGAATTTATTTTTGTATTTGGTGAAATATAGTGGTTCATTTTCATTCTTCTGCATGTTTCAACCCATTTTTTCCAACACTATTTGTTGAAGAGACATTGCTTTCCCCATTTAATGGTCTAGGCACCTTTCTCAACGATTAGATGCCCATAGGTGTGGGGCCTCACTTCTGGTCTCTCAATTCTATTCTACTGGTCAGTGGTCTTTTCATGTTCTAGTACCAAGCAGTTTTGATAACAATGGCTCCATAATACAATTTGAGATCTGGGAATGTGATGCCTCCAGTTCCATTCTTACTTCTGAAGACTGTTTTGGCAATTCTAGGGCTTTTCTGGTTCCAGATAAACATTTGGAGCATTTGTTCTATTCTCCTAAAAATGTGGTTGGGATATTGATGATCATAGCATTATATTTGTAGATGGCTTTGTGTAGTATATTAATTTTGATGATGTTAACCCCTCCAACCCATGAACATAGAATATCTTTCCACTTCTTTGTGTCTTTTTCAATTTCCTTGAGTAGTGACTTATAATTTTCAGTATACAAGGCTTTAACTTCTTTGGTTAGGGTTATTCCTAGATATTATCTTGTTTTTGTTGCTATAGTAAAATTCTCTATGCTACACCTAGAAAGATGGGCTGATAGTGGGGCAGCATGGAATGTTCCTACTCATGACAGCAGAATGTGAGCTCAGATCTAGAAGGATGCAGAGGTCACACAGGCTCCTAAGCTAATTATGAGCCCCAGATCACATCAAATTGGTAGGGTTTACAGTCAACAATATTTATAATCCTTTACCATATGTGGAGCTACTCTCCTCCCTGATCCAGCTTTTTGGTCCTTTTCCCAGCTGTGACATCATCTCCCCAGACAATAACTTGGATCCACCTGCATATCAGATTTCATGCTTAGGGAAAAAAAAAAAAACACTATTATAGCTATAGGCTATTTGAAATATAACTAAATTATGCCTACTATCTATCTACAAATTGGAGGACACCCCCCCAACACTTCATCTACATTATTCCAGCTCTTAGGTCCATGAATGTTCAACAATTTGTTTGGCTTTTTATATTAACTCTCTTTTCAGCCACCAGGTTTCAGATGCTAGCAGGATGCTACCAGATCTCCCTGGACAGACAACCCCACCAATGTGCTTTGGAGTTTCACTTCCCCAGAGCCCTTCTCCTCTAGGGAAAGAGAGAGACAGGATGGGAGTATGAATTGACCTGCCAATGCCCACATTTTGCTGGAAAGCAATTGGGGAAGCAATTACAGAAGGCAGACCTTCAACCTTCTGCATCCCACAATGATCTTGGGTCCATACTCCCAGGGGCTAAAGAATAGGAAACCTATCACGGGGGATGAAATATGGAGGTCTGGTGCTGGGAATTGTGTGAAGTTGTACCCATCTTATCCTATGGCTTTGTCAATGTTCCTTTTTTATCAATAAAGAATTTTTAAAAAAGTGATTGATTTCTGGATTTCAATTTCTTAGTATTTGCATAGAGGAATGTCACTGACTTTTGTATGTTTTTTTTTTTTTTTTTAGCTTGACACCTTACTGTATTTCCTGGTGATTTCCAAAAGCTTTCTGCTGGATTCCTTAGGGTTTTCTATGTATACTATGTCATATGTAAATAAGCAGAGTTTGACTTCTTCTCTTCCAATCTGTATCCCTTTAATTACTTGCTCCTGTCTGATTTTTATCTCAAGAACTTCCAACACTATGTTGAATAATAATGGTGATAGTGGGCATCCCTGTCTGGTACCTGATCTGATGGGAAATGCTTCCAGTGTTCACCATTGAGTATGATGTTGGCTGTAGGATTGCTATATATAGACTCCACTATCTTCAGGAATTTCCCATCTATTCCAATTTTTATAGTGTTTTGATCAAGTATGTTGGATTTTGTCAAAGAATTTCTCTGCATCTATTGATATGACCATGTGGTTTTTGGTTTTGCTTTTATTGATGTGGTGGATCACGTTGAATGATTTACGTATATTAAAACAACCTTGCATCACTGGGATAAATCCCACCTCATCATGATAAAGAATCTTCTTATATACTGCTGTATCCAGTTGGCTAGAATTTTGTTCAATATTTTAGCATCTATGTTCATCAGAGATATTGGTCTGTAGTTTTATTTTTTGGTTGTGTCCCTTTCTGTTTCTGGAATCAAAGTGATGTTGGCTTCATAGATGCTGGAAGGGAGTATTCTAGTGTCTTCAATCTTCTAGAAGATTTTTAAAAGTAGAGGCATTAGTTCTTCTTTGAAGGTTTTATAGAATTCATAAGTAAAACCATCTGGTCCAGGACTTTTATTCTTGTGAAAGTTTTTGATAGCTGTTTCAATTTCATTAGCTGTGATGGGCCTGTTCATGTTATCTACTTCCTCTTTACTTAATTTTGGACGTTGGTAGGTAGCTAGGAAATCGTCCATTTCTTCCAGGTTCTCTAGCTTGGTAGTGTATAGTTGTTCATAGAAGCCTCACATGATATGTTGAATTTCTGTGGTGTCTGTTGTGATATCTCCTCTTTCATTTAGTATCCGATTAATTTGGGTCTTCTCCCTTTTTAGTTTTGTGAGTTGGCTAAAGGTTTCTCAATTTTGTTCACTCTTTGTCAATTTTTTTCACTCTTTCAAAGAACCAACATTTACTTTCATTGATCTTTTGTATGTTTTTCTTATTTTCAATGTTACTTATTTCTGCCCTAACTTTAGTAATTTCTGTCCTTCTCATTGTTTAGGGTTCTTTTGTTCTTCTTTTTTCTAGGTCTTTAAGATGTGCAATCAGGCTATTTAATTGTGCTTTTTCTTGTTTCCTAATGTGTGCTTGTATGGCTATGAACTTCCCTCTTAGTACTGCCTTAGCTGTGTCCCAAATACTTTGACAGCTTATGTCTTCATTTTCATTGACTCTCAAAACATTTTGTTTTTTCCTTTGTTTCCTCTTTGACCCAGTAGTTGTTAAATAGTGTACTGTTGAGCTTCCACATTTTGGGAATATTAATAATCTTCTGTTGATTGTTAAGTGTTAGTTTAATTCCACTGTGGTCTGAGGAGATGCTTGGGATGATTTCGATGCTCTTGAATTTGCCAATGCTGTATTTGTGGCCTAACATATGGTCTATCCTTGAGAATGACCCATGTAGATTTGAGTAAAATGTGTATTCCAGTTTCTTGGGATGAATGACTCTCATAATGTCCAGTAGTTCTGGTTTATCTGTCTCCTCATTTAGCTCCCTCATGTATTTATTGATTTTCTGCATGGATGATCTGTCAAGTTGAGACAGTAGGGTGTTGAAGTACCCTACTACTACTGTATTGCTGTTAATATACTATTGTAGCTCTTTCAGTAGATGTTTGATGTATTTATATGGCTTCTCATTGGGTGCATACACGTTCATAACTGTTAAGACTGACTGATCCTCTGAGTATAAATAGTGTCCATCCTTATCTTTTTAAATTTTATTTATTTTTATATCTATCATGTCAGATATGAGAATAGCTTTTCCTGCCCAGTTTTGTGGGCCATTGACTGTATGATAGTTTTCTATCCTTTCACTTCGAGTCTGTGTTTGTCTTTTTGAGTTAGGTGGGTTTCCTGTAGACAGCATATTGTTGGATTTTGTTTTCTGATCCATCTTCCTACTCTGTGTCTTTTAATAGGTGAATTCAGGCCATTTACATTTATTGATATAAAAGATTGAATATAGTTTAATGCCATTCTTGTAGATTTTTAGAATATTTTGACATATGACATATTTATGGTAGTGTTCTTACTCTTTTTTTAAATTTATTTAAAAAAGGAGACATTAACAAAACCATAGGATAGGAGGGGTCCAACTCCACACAATTCCCACCACCAGATCTGTCTACCCCATCCTCTCCCCTGATAGCTTTCCTATTCTTTATCCCTCTGGGAGTATGGACCCATCTTTTCTGACCCATCTTGGATGGAGCTAGAAGAAATTATGTTAAGTGAACTAAGTCAGAAAGATAAAGATGAGTATGGGATGATCCCACTCATCAACAGAAGTTGAGAAAGAAGTACACAAAGGGAAACTAAAAGCAGGATCTGACTAAATCGGGTGGCCTGACTCTTTATAGGAGACCTTTCAGAACTTCTTTCAGGGCAGGCTTGGTGATAGTTGATTCTTTCAGCTGTTGCCTGTCTGAAAAGGTTTTTATGCTTCCATCTAGTCTGAATGACAGTTCTTCAGGATACAGTAGTCTTGGTTGAAAGCCTTTGTCATTGAGCACTCACTCAATAGATATCTTGCCATTGTCTTCCAACCTGTAATGTTTGTGTGGAGAATTCTGCTGCTAATCGTATAGGTTTTCCTCTTTAGGTGACTGTTTTTTCTTGCAGCCTTCTGGATCATTTCTTTATTCTTATTGCTTTCTATTGTAAACATGATGTGTCTTGGTATCATCCTATAGGTATCTGTTATTGTTTTCAGCTCTCTTAATTTCTTTTTTGAGATCTCTTATTTCTTTTTTAGTTGTCTCTACTTTGTCCTGGATCTTGCTAATTATGTTCTTAGCCTCATTTATTCTATCCTCTCTCAGATTCTACTATTTTCTGGAGTTCATCTATTTTGTTACCCTACTCTGGTACTGTATTAGCTTGTTCAGCAAGTTGTGTTATTAGTTCAGCTATTACAGATTTCAGATCTCTAATAACCTTGATATAATTAGTGTTTTCTTCCAGAGTCTCATTGGTTGTTTCTGCATTTCTGATGCCAATTCTTTCAAACTCTTTACTCACTCTTGTGATTATTTCCTTAACTAGTGTTTGAATGTTGATCTCACTATTTTGTGGTTCAACCTTTGTTGGGCTTTTAGCTGGATTGTTGTCCTGGTTCATTTCTCCAATATTTCCTCTTGTTGGTTTCACTATTCTATATAGTATGTTATGAGGTCCCTCTCTCAGTACTTTCAAATTACTGATCACTCTTGCCTAGATTGACTTGTGTCTGAGTAAGGTACTTAAAGGGTTCACAGTTGTGGAAATTCACAGTTGTTTCAATATTATTTTAATGCCTGAGTTGGAGCACAGTGGCTTAAAATCTATTTTGTTCTTTTTCTTCCCTGTAGGCTATTGGACCCTGAGGTCTTTTAACCTATAAGTAGGCATCTTAGCTTAATCACTGACTCCTGAACAAGAGATAAAGCATGGTGGAGCAGAGATAATCCAGTAGTTATGTAAAGAGACTCTCACAGTCCCACTGCCAGGCCACCGAGGTATAGATCTTCTCCTGAGTTTCCTGGTTAGTTCTCTCCCCTGTGTCAGCACAGGGCCTCCCCCTTGCTGCTGCAGATTCTGAGGACAGTAGCAATGGAGACTCACAGTTTCATTTGGTGAGTCTTAAGGGAGTCCTCTCCTCCCTTAATACATCTTTTTGTTGGTGAAACAGACTGGAGGTGGTGTCTCAACTTGTAAAATCTGGACTGCTACCGGTCACTTAGTCTCTCCCTAGGTTCCTTTCTCTCCAAGAGCCACAGGTGTTTGTACTCACTGTTGATTTGGTGGGTTCCTTAAGTCATTTTAGTCCTGTCCTTTTGCAGCCCCAGGTGGTCTCCTTTGGTATTCCTTGTTGACTTGGGACAGGAGAGGAAAGAAACACAGCAGTTGCTCTGTAGAAACACAGCAGAGGCTCTGTAGCCCCGCCTCCAGAAGTCCAAATGAAACTCTTTTTCAACAATACTTTAATGTTATTTTTTAAAAATATTTATTCATTCAATTTTGTTGCCCTTGTTGCTTTATTGTTGTAGTCATTATTATTATTGATGTTATCATTGTTGTCACATAGGACAGAGAGAAATGGAGAGAGGAGGGGAAGACAGAGAGGGGGAGAGAAAGACAGACACCTGCAGTCCTGCTTCACAGCATGTGAAGTGACTTCCCTGCAGGTGGGCCACCAAGGGCTTCAACCGGGAACCTTATGCCAGTCCTTGAGCTTTGTGCCACGTGTGCTTAACCTTCTGTGCTACTGCCTGAATCACTATTTTTTAATCTATTTTTTTATTGGATAGAGACAGCCAGAAATTGAGAGGGAAGGGGGTGATATCTTCAACCCTTCTTCACCATTTGCAAAACTTTCCCCCTACAGGTAGAGACCAGATTTTCACACCATTTTCCTTGTGCTTTGTAACATATGCCATCAAGTAGGTGATTTATCACCCAGCCCCCTAGTGATTATACTTTATGAACTGAATGATGAACCCAAAGGATTGACCAACCTTTACCTAATGTAGTTCCAATATTGAATCATTTCTTTGTGTCATCAATTCATGAAGAGTACTTGTGAAATGCAAAAATCAAAAACAAAAAAATTACCTATGAAGTGTAGAGTTGTGTGTATGTATGTGTGAGACAGAGAGAAATTGAGAAGGGAGGGGAGATAGGGAGAGGGAGAGAGATACCTGCAG
Organism: Erinaceus europaeus; assembly: GCF_950295315.1. Lineage (NCBI taxonomy): Eukaryota > Metazoa > Chordata > Mammalia > Eulipotyphla > Erinaceidae > Erinaceus > Erinaceus europaeus. The sequence goes on along the minus strand of NC_080164.1, from coordinate 101,625,414 downwards.
CCATATTTCACCACTTATGAAATTTGCTTTCTGCAAGTGGGGACCAAAGGCTTGAATTTGGGCACACTGTAATGTGAGGACTTAACCAGATGCACTACCATCTGACCCCCACAGGTGAAAATATTTAAACATTTAATACTGGACAGAGTCTTTTCTAAAAAGGAGATTAAAAGGGCCAACAGGCATGAAAACAGTGCTCAACATCGTAAGTTATCTGATAAAATAGTATTTCATCCTAAATATCTTCCTCTCCTACACTTTACTTCACTTCCTTCATACATTCTTTCTATTCAATTAACTATACAAAAGAAAGTATTATGTATTATTCCATCTTTCTATATCTTCTGACAGACTATCAACATCATTTGTCACTTCTTTCCAGTGAATATATATATATATATATATATATATATATATATATATATATATATATATCAAGTAAAGGACAACTGTTATCCCTGTGGCAACCTATAGTCAAATCATCAAACCAGGAAATGTAGCAAAATGAGTTTAACGTAGACCTCATTAAAATTGTAAGTTTATTTCTTCTCTAACACTAGACCAGACTTTGTAAACCTAATATTGCTTTAGATACAAGGAATGACATTCAGGACTTTAACAACTGGAAGAGAGTCTAAGCTATCAGACAAAGAAGGAACTGAAAACACTGGAAAAGGGCAAGAGACTGGGTCACTTAATGATGGCAATTTTGACCAGTTGCCAGAACACCACATTATCTGGGGCCCACAGCAAATCCTTGGATTCCCCTCATAGATCCCATGGACCTAGACTTCTAACAGACCCCTCTTTCACTATCACTGGCCACCTCCAACAATTATGTCATCACAAGCGTATATATATTCAAGTTTGGGAGTTACTCTCTGCCCTAATCAAGCTTTCTAGTCCTATTCTCAACTCTGACACCATATTGCCTGACAATATTTCTACTCCAAATCCAGGTTAGCTATCAAGCTCAAGCAAAAATTATTAAAGTCATGGGTCTATAAGAACACACCTAAAATAGACTTCCTAGCTTAATTACTTATGCTCATCTTCTCTATTCTTATTTTTTGATCCTGTTGATTAATATTTTTCCATGCTTTATATCTTACTGTTTTTCAGGCACCAAGTTAAAAATGCTTCCATGACACCATCCTGACCTCCCTGGGCAGAGGACCTCACCAATGTGTCCCAGAACCTCACCTCTCCAGAGCCCTTACCTACTTGGGAAATATAGAAATAGGCTGATGGTATGAATCACCTGCCAACACTCATGTCCAGTGGAGAAACAAGTACAGGAGCCAGAGCTCCCACCTTCTGCACCCCAAAGAGAAATTTGGTCCATACTCCCAGAGTGGAGAAATGAAAAGGCAGAGAAATAAATGAAAGGTAAGATAACCAGAGGGCTCTGAACCTGAAATCCACTGGGACTCAAAACAATAGTTACCAGAAATATTTGTATTCATACTATCACTAAAATGGAAGCAAATCCAAAAATCACCAGTGGAAACCAAATACAATTTCACTTATCTGAGAGAGAAGAGGAAAAAGGTAGAACACTCATAAGTAGTAATAGGTATGACTTGGAAAAGAAGAGAGTATAACCATAGAAATGTTGAAAGAAATCACACTATATACATATGTACAATTATATAGATGATAGACGATAAGTATATATACATATATATTATATGTATATATATATATATATATATATATATATATATATATATAGAGAGAGAGAGAGAGAGAGAGAGAGATTGATAGAAAGATAGATGATAGCTATGAAGTTATGAAGTCAGCTTGTATCTGGGGAACTGGGGAAAACTATTGCACCCAGACCCCAGTTACATATTTTAAATCTCCCTATCATTATAATTCTGTAAATAACTGATAAGTTTTTTTAAAAAAGAGTACTATATCTTATGGAAAAAAGTAATAAAAAACTGTAGCTTTATCCAGCTGGAATCTGCCCTTCATTTATTTTATATCATTATGAATTAGGTAAAACATTTTTTTTAATTTATTTTATTTATTTAATCCCTTTTGTTGCCCTTGTTGTAGTTATTGTTGTTGTCGTTGTTGGATAGGACAGAGAGAAATGGAGAGAGGAGGGGAAGACAGAGAGGGGGAGAAAAAGATAGACACCTGCAGACCTGCTCCACCGCCTGTGAAGAGACTCCCCTGCAGGTGGGGAGCCGGGGTTCGAACCGGGATCCTTATGCCAGTCCTTGTGCTTTGCGCCACCTGCGCTTAACCCACTGTGCTACAGCCCGACTCCCAGGTAAAAGATTTTAAGGTTCTGGTCAGATAATAATGGAACACAATTTTTATTGTATTCAGAGGGCTTTATTCTAAAATTTTAAACTATTCTTTTTGATAGGAGACACTTCAAAGCAATGATGAGTATGGCTCAAAACAAATTCTTATGAAGTGTTATTTCCATGAACTTTTATCTAAACTTTTATACATATCTTAAGAGTAGGAGTACTTTGGAGTATCATTTCAAATTTGGAAACACCACCCTCTTCTCCTTATTGTAATTTTCCCCACAAACTTATATGAGTATTTAAAAGTATGTATAACTCTTCCGTTGTAATGCAGCTAATACTTTTACCAGACATGAATAGTAAACAATTCAGTATTCATCAAATCAACTTTAATCATTCTTTAACTTCAATCATAATTTCATTTTATCACATCCCAGACACTAATCTGATCAGTTATCTTCATATAAAACCTCCCATTCCTCTGAGGTAACCACATGGATATTTTGATTTGAGCTCCATTATGGGGGTGAATTCTCCTCTGCATGCCTGCCAGCAACCATGGAGAAGGAAGAAGATAGGCCATCCCTGGAGTCCTGAGGACACTTCTGAAGAGGGCATGTGGAGTAAACCACCACTCTGGGAGAAGCTTCAGGGAGACATCTTATTTATTTGGGAGTACAAGCAGGTGGATATACTCAAGAGTCAGGAAAAGGTTAAGGTAATCATTAAGCCACACATATAATACAGGGTTAAGTCTTGACCTATCCTATGATCCAGGAGGTGGCACAGTGGATAAAGCCTTGGACTCTCAAGCATGAAGTCCTGAGTTCAATCCCTAGCAGCACTTGTACCAGAGTGATGTCTGGTTCTCTCTGTCTCTCCTCCTGTCTTTCTCATTAATAAATACAATATTTTTTTAAAAGTCTTGACCTGTCAGGTGTTTGTTACCGGAAAGGTACCATATAAAGTCTGGTCATGAGTTCACCATGCATAGGCAGGCTTCTCTCTAAAGGTGAATCATGAGCACCTCAGGGCAGGGGGTAAGTGGGCAATTAAGCAAAACCAGGATATTTGCAGTGAGTTTCAGTTAGACATATATGGTAATTTATGGACTTTATTCAAATGAAGAACATGTACAAAGCAGATCCTGGTCTGGAAAAGCCCATCTATCTTAAGGTCATGGGGTTGAGTGGGGACCTGTATACCACCCTTCCTGTAAGGAGAGGGCTTGGGGTCTACCCTCTTAGAATCTCATGGTGATAATGGCCTGGATTTCCCAGACAGTGGGCCTTTCCCCATACTACATGGATTGGCTTCAGTCACTTCTGCAAATCAAAGTAAAAATAAATAAATAAACCAGGACAGGTGGTTCTAAGAAATACCTTTTTCAACCAGAATGGGAAACCCATTTCTATATTATCAATAATCCTTACCATTACACTCCACCTGAGGTCAGTCTATGGATTAAATAATAACTCTTTGCAACCTGAGATGTGGGGCTTCTGGATTTACAAGAGGGAGTGAATAAGGAATAGAATAAAAAAGAATATTTGTTGAGGAGTGCTTGTTTTTTCCCTGAAATTACCCAGAGATCAAGTACTTACCAATGGATCCCCATGTGCCTCTTTAGAAAAGATAACGTGCGCACACACATACACACACACACACACACACACACACACACACAACACTCACAATGAGCCCAGAAAATATGTGTGCAAGTGGAGAATCAACTTCCCTAGGCAGTCTCACTGGCTCTAATTTAGAAGAAATGTTAGAACAGAGCAGGAAAATGTACATTTTCACAGCTGGATCTGGCTCCACTGATTAAAGGCTTAACTCTTGGGGAAAATGCTAATCATTTTAAACCAGTGGCTTTCAGCTGGTAAAATTAAATTATAGTAATCTTTCAGATAGAATATCTTAAATGGGGGATACAGAGAGGCTTATACCAGCATAAACTTAGAAAATAAATTATGTGAGTATAGTACAGTATACTGTCATAAAAAGGTGAAATGGAATATAGCTTCAGAACTTAGGTGCCAATCATAATTATAACCTTGTATTATTAACTGCTTCTTGTTTCAGTAAGTATTAAGTTCATTTTTTAAAATTTGAATTAGAAGGCCTGGGTACATTGGTGGTCTCAGAGAAACCAAGACTTCTTGAGTAAACTCTTAATTTAATGTCTGCATAGACTCTGTAAGCACTGATTCACATTTTTGTATTTCCTATATTCCCCTTTACAATCTAACACAAAATCCTTAGCTTTGATATATTTTCAGTGGGTTAAGACTGAGAGTCTCTGTTAAACTGTAAGTCAAAATAGGGATGCAAATTAAATATTGCAATAGCTTAATTTGTCATTATAGTTTCTGAAAGGGCTGATGGATCAAGAATTATTCATTTAGGTGCCCAGACTATTAAATGGGGAAAGCAGAGTCTCTTCAACAAATGGTGTTGGAAAAAATGGGTTGAAACATGAGAAGAATGAAAGTGAACTACTATATTTTACCAAATAAAAAAGTAAATTCCAAGTGAATCAAGGACTTGAATGTTAGACCAGAAACTATCAGATACTTAGAGGAAAATATTGGCAGAACTCTTTTCCGCATAATTTTTTAATTATTTATTTAAGAAAGGAGATATTGACAAAATCATAGGATGGGGGCTACAACTCCACACAATTCCCACAACCCAATCTCCATATCCCATCCCCTCCTCAATAGCTTTCCCATTCTCTATCCCTCTGGAAGCATGGACCCAGGGTCCTTGTGGGTTGCAGAAGGTGGGAGGTCTGGCTTCTTAATTGCTTCCCTGCTGAACTATTAGATATCTTAACCCTCCAGGCCTGTGAATTATTCAGCACTCAATCTGTCCTAAGTTTGCACTATATTAGATATCTGCCCATATTGCAGAAGGTGGGAGGTCTGGATTTTGTAATTGCTTCCCCGCTGAACATGGGCATTGATTGGTTGATCCATACTCCCAGTCTGCCTCTCTCTGTCCCTAATAGGGTGGGTCTCTGGGGAAGCGGAGCTCCAGGATGCATTGGTGGGGTCTTGAGTCCAGGGAAGGCTGGCCGGCATCCTGATGGCATCTGGAACCTGGGGGCTGAAAAGAGAGTTAACATACAAAGCCAAACAAACTGTTAAACAATCATGGACACAAAGGTTGGAAGAGTGGAGAGGAGGTGTTAGGGGGGGTACTCACTGCAAACTCTAGTGTACTACTGCTTTCAGGTATATATTTTCCCTAGTTTATGGATACCTGTGAATATATGATCTCTCACAGAACCTGGTCTATATCTAGGTTTTGCGACTTTGTTAGAAAGTGATCCACCTGGTTGGAATAGTGGAGATAAAGTGTTGGGGGGTACTCATTGCAAACTCTAGTGTACTACTGCTTTCAGGTATATATTTGCCCTGGTTTATGGATACGTGTGAACATATGCTCTATCTCCTGGAACCTGGTCTATATCTAGGATTTGGGACTTTGTTTGAAAGTGAACCACCTGGGATGGAATTAGAGAATATTATGAAAGGAAAGGTCTCACCCTAGTGATGAAGTTGAAGGGTTGTTATTCCACACCTGAAGTCTCTGGATACAGTCTGAAGTGAAGCATGCTGGGGTGGCACTCCTTGCATTTATTAGGTTGCAATCAACGATCAGCTGATGCAATATTATTTGATAAGAATTGGGAGAAGCATAGGGGAAAGTGGGCCCTACCGTAGGATCCCAGGACTGGGGGAAGTTTAGGCTCTATAGTGGAAATGTGAGGTTTCTGCTGTTTTAGGGTTCAAGAAGACAATGGATAGTTATTCTTATCATCACATTATTTGGTAATTGGGTTAACTTTGAAAAGTCCCTTTGTTAGACATACAATCAATTTCCCCCCTCTCATATTAATTAAATAGTGATTTATATGACTACAATTTAATAGGTGTGTACATAATCACCATTCCCACCACCAAAAGATTGTGTCCCCTCCTACCCACCCCCCCATCCCCACTACCCCCACCCCCCACCAGCCCGGGAAGTTGCATGTCCACCCTCCCCCTTACCACAGGGTTTTTACTTTGGTGGCCTGTTTTTAATTTAGTCAGATCCTGCTTTTAGTTTCCCTTTCTGATCTTCTTTCTCAGCTTCTGTTGATGAGTGGGATCATCCCATACTCATCTTTATCTTTCTGACTTAGCTCACTTAACATAATTCCGCATAAATTTTAAAGACATTTTCAATTAAATGAATCCAATTACAAAGAATTACTAAGGCAAGCATAAACCTATGGGACTACATCAAACTGAAAAGCTTCTGCACAGCAAAAGAAAACTCTTCCCAAACCAAGAGACCCCTCACAGAATGGAAGAAAATCTTTATATGTCATATATCAGACAAGAGGCTAATAGCTTGCCAAACTCAACAACAAGAAAACAAATGACTCCATCCTATAATGGGGGGAGGACATAGGACATGGACAGAATATTTACCACAGAAGAGATCCAAAAGGCTGAGAAACACAAGAAAAAATGCTCCAAGTCTTTGATTGTCATAGAAATGCAAATCAAGACAACAATGAGTTACCACTTCACTCCTGTAAGAATGTCATACATCAGAAAAGGTAACAACAGAAAAGGCTGGAGAGGTTGTGGGGTCAAAGGAACCTTCCTGCACTGCTGGTGGGCATGTCACCTGGTCCAACTTTTGTGGAGAACAGTCTGGAGAACTCTCGGAAGACTAGAAAGGGATCTACCCTATGACCCTGCAGTTCCTCTCCTGGGGAAATAACCTAAGTAACCCAACACTCTCCTCCAAAAAGATCTGTATACACATATGTTCTTAGCAACACAATTTGTAATAGCCAAAACCTGGAAGCAAACCCAGGTGTCTAACAACAGATGAGTGGCTGAGAAAGTTATGGCATATGTATACAATGGAATACTATTCAGCTATTAAAAATGGTGACTTCACCATTTTCAGCCGATCTTGGACGGACCTTGAAAATTTCATGTTAAGTGAAATAAGCCAGAAACAGAAGGATGAATATTATATGATGTCACTCTCAGGCAGAAGTTGAAAAGCAAGATCAGAAGAGAAAACCCAAGTAGAATCTGGACTGGAATTAATGTATTGCACCAAAGTAAAAGTCTCTGGGGTCAGTAGGGGGGAGATTACAGGTCTAAAAAATATGGTAGAGGACCTAGTGGGGGTTGTATTGTTATATAGAAAACTGGGGAATTTTATGCATGTACAAGTTGTTGTATTTACTGTTTAATGTTAAACATTAATTCCCCAATGAAGAAATTTAAAAAATATATATTTATCCATTCATTTGATTTTTCAAAAATTACTTCTTTGAGCTTTCAATTTATGACATATTCGTAGTCTCCTTACTGTTTGGAAACAAAAGGTATACTCCATTTATGCTTCTGATAAACTCTAGGCCTCTAAGATTAAAGATTCAAGGAAACATTGTAGCTAAAGTCAGGAATTGATTATTGTGGAACTGGTATATGAACAAGGAGCTGTTTTTATAAGAAAATAACCACAGTCAATAGAATAGTTCCCAGGTACCAAGAAATATAGAAATTTGTTCCATGGTACCGGATGGTAGCACAACCAGTTAAGCCCACATATTACCAAATGCAAGGGCCCAGGTTCGAGCTTCTGTTCACCACCTACAGAGGCACACTTCACGACTGATGAAGCAGGTCTGCAGGTGTCAAACTGTCTCTCACCCTATCTCCCTTTCCTTTCTCAATTTCTCTCTATCATATCTAATAAATTTATTAGTAATATATTAAAAAAAGAAACTTCTTCCACTATCTCCCTAATTGATAACAAAATAGTTTTTTCCACACTTACTTCACATAGTTGGGAAATTATGTTTGAATATTCAATATGTCAGTTCTATCACATTAAAAATGTCTTTTTAAAAATGTATTTATTGGGGGATTAACGGTCTACAGTCAACAGTAAAATACAATGGTTTGTACATGAATAACCTTCCTCATTTTCACATAACAATACAATCCACACTAGGTCCTCCTTTGCCCTCATGCTCTATGACCAGAACTCTCCCCCCGCATCCCCCCACCCGAGTCTTACTTTGGTGCACTACACCAACTCCAGTGCACGTTCTGCTTAGTGTTTTCCCTTCTGATGTTGTTTTTCAGTTTCTGCCTCTGAGTGAGATCATACTCATTCTTTTGCTTCTGACTTATCTTGCTTAACATGATTCCTTTAAACTCCATTCAGGATGAGGTGAAGAAGGTGAAATAACCATTTTTAATAGCTTGGTGATATTCCACTGAGTATATATACCACAATGTACTCAGCCACTCATCTGTTGTTGGTCACCTGAGTTGCTTCCAGGTTTTGGTTATTACCAATTGTGCTGCTATGAACATAGGTATACACAAATCTTTTTGGAAGGGTGAGTACACATCATTTTTTTTTTTTTGTCATCAGAAATAGACTTTCTATCACTATTTTTAAACTGAGTGCAAGTGGAAAACAGAAACTGAAACTCCCTCATCCTAATGGATCTTCCAAGCCTTGCTAGTTGATTTTCTATAATACACTTGGCATTGGAGGTCTCCAAGACCACTTTAAGCCTTCATAATTCACCCCTAAATTTCACAAACATTTAAAGTCTTTATTTTCACTCTTATTACTTAGTAAAGCAGAAAGACTCAGAGACAATTCCACTGAAAGAAAATTCTCATGTGAAAAAGTCAGGTTGGAGGAAACCACCAACAAGAGTTCAAGAATCTTGTCTCCAGAGCTCTGTCCCACTAGGGAAAGATAGAATCAGGTTGGGAATATGGTTCTACCCATCAACTCCCATGTCCTGTAGAAAACCAGTTATAGAATCCAGACCTTCCACCTTCTGCACCCCATGAATAATGCTGATCCATACTCCCAGAGGGACAAAGTATAGGGGAACTGCCAATGGAGAGGAGGGGATAGGGAACTCTTATGGTGGGAATTATATGGAATTCTAGCTCTGTTACCTTACAGTGTTGTTAATCATTATTAAATAATTAATAAAAATAACTTTACAAAATAGAATCTACTCCAAGTGGGAGTTTATGGAATATATTTGATCCTGCCCAATAACAATACTTGACAATGCATGGGAAAGTTGCTAAGAAGAAACTGTTTTCTCAGTTTATACAGAATTATTATTATTTTTTTAGGAAGGAAACACTACACTGCCTAGTCACATCCTCTACTATTTTAAAATTATTTTTGAATGTTCAGTTCTAGGAGTTCTTGGTATATTTTAGACATTAATTCCTTACTGGATATATGATGTGCTAATATTGTCTCCTACTTACTAATATGTTTTTTTGTTTTAATGAAATTTTGTATTACTGTGTAAAAACTATTTGTATGTGTGTATATAATTTGCCTTTCTTTTCCTTTCCAATGGAGTTGAGTCTAATAGATATCTAACCACTGAATATTATGTTAGTTGTGACTTCTTGGAAGTGTCCTCAATATATCGAGGTACTTTCTTTCTATATCAATTTTGTGGGTTTATTTTTAAGATAAAGATATGATGAATCTTGTCAAACGTTTTTTGTGTGTCTATTGATATTATGCTAATTTTTATCCATCCTTTTTTATATTGTGCATTGCATTTATAGGTATGAATATAATAGTTCATCTCTGGAATAAATCCCACTTCATCTTAGGACACTGATCTGTTCAAATATGTTGAGGAATTTTACATATATTCATCAGAGATTTTGGTCTATAATTTTCTTTTGTATTTATGATGTCATCCTCTGAATTTTAAATCAGTGTAATATTAGCTGCAAAGAACTTACTTGTAAGTTTCTTCATATTTTAATTTTAGTGAAATATGAAAATGATGAACACCAAATATTTGAAAGTGGGAGGGTTTAGCAATGATAAAAAATCTAACAAGTGGGAGTCGGGCGGTAGTGAAGTGGGTTAAGTGCAGGTGGCGCAAAGCACAAGGACCGGCGTAAGGATCCGGGTTCCAGCCCCCGGCTCCCCACCTGCAGGGCAGTCGCTTCACAGGTGGTGAAGCAGGTCTGCAGGTGTCTATCTTTCTCTCCCCCCCCTCTGTCTTCCCCTCCTCTCTCCATTTCTCTCTGTCCTATCCAATAACAACCACATCAATAACAACAACAATAATAACTACAACAACAATAAAAAAGACAACAAGGACAACAAAAGGGAAAATAAATAGATAAATAAAATTAAAAAAAAAAAAACTTCCAAAAAAAAAATCTAACAAGTAAGGATGGGAGCAGATGCATAATTGTTATGCAAAAAGACTCTGATGCTTGAGGCAACAAAGTTCAAGATTCAATCCCAGAATAACCATAAGCCAGAACTCTGGTTAATAATAATAATAATAATAAAATTGTAAACAATAGAGGACATATCACTACAGACAACAGAAATCCAGAAAATCATGCAAAACTTCTATGAAGAACTAAACTATAAGCCACCAAGCTATAGAATCTGGGAGAAATGGAAGAATTCCTAGAAACATATGCCCTTCCAAAACTGAACCAAGAAGAACTACAAAACCTAAATGCACCAGTCACAGACAAAGAAATCGAAACAGTTATTAAGCAATTTCCCAACAACAAAAGTTGTGGACCAGATGGCTTCATAAACAAATTATACAAAACCTTCAGGAAACAGTACCCATACTTCTAAAGCTTTTCCATAAGTGCAAAGAAACAGGAACACTCCCTTCCACCTTCTATGAAGCCAACATGACCCCGATACCAAAAGCAGATAGCTATACAACAAAAAAGGAAAAGTACAGACCAATATCTCTGATGAAAATAGATGCCAAAATATAAAACAAGATCCTGGCCAACTGGATACAGCAGTATATCAAAAAGATTATTCATCATGACCAAGTGGGAATTAACCCAGGAACGCAAGGCTGGTTCAACATCAGTAAGTCAATCGATGTCATTTACTACATCAATGAAAAAAAAGACAAAAACCACATGATTATCTCAGTAGATGCAGAGAAAGCCTTTGACAAAATCCAACACCCATTCATACTCAAAACTCTACCAAAAAAATGGGAATAGATGGGAAATTCCTTAAGATAGCAGAATCCATATATAGCAAACCTACAGCTAACATCATACACAATGAGCAGAAGCTGAAAGCATTCCCCCTCAGATTGGGGACTAGACAGGGCTATCCACTATCACCATTACTCTTTAACATAGTATTGGAAGTGCTTGCCATAGCAATCAGGCAAGAGAAAGAAATCAAAGGAATACAGGTTGGAAAGCTCTCACTATTTGCAGATGATATGATAGTATACATAGAAAAACTTAAGAATACAGCAGAAAACTACTGGAATTTATTAGGTAATATAACAAGGTGTCAGGCTACAAAATGAATGTACAAAAATCAGTGGCATTTCTTTATGCAAACAATAAATCTGAAGAAGAATACATCCAGAATTCACTCCCATTTACTATTGCAGCAAAATCAATAAAATACCTAGGAATAAAACTGACCAAAGAAGTGAAAGACTTGTATACTGAAAAATATGAGTCTCTATTCAAGGTAATAGAAACTGATACCAAGAATTGGAAAAATGTCCCATGCTCACGGATTGGAAAAATAAATATGGTCAAAAATGAATATTCTCCCCAGAGCCATATACAAATTTAATGTTCCACCAAGCTTCTTTATGAGAATAGGGAAAAAACTATAGTCATTTATCTGGAACCAGAAAACACCTAGAATTACCAAAACCATCTTGAGAAAAAGAAACAGAAATGGAGGCATCACACTCCCAGATCTCAAACTATATTATAAATCCATCATCATGAAAATGGCCTAGTAGTGAAAAAAAATAGGCACACAGACAAGTGAAACAGAATTGAAAGCCTAAAACTAAATCCCCACACCTATGGACATCTAATTTTTGATAAGGGGCCCCAAAGTATTAAATGGAAGAAGGAGGCTCTCTACAATAAATGGTGCTTGGAAAACTGGGTTGTAACATGCAGAGAAATGAAATTGAAGCACCTTATCTCACCAGAAACAAAAATCAACTCCAAACGGATCAAAAACCTGGATGTTAGACCAGAAAAAATCAAATACTTAAAGGAAAATATTGGTGGAACACTTTCTGACCTAAACCTCAAGGACACCTTTGATGAAACAAATCAATTGCAAGGAAGACTAAAACAAAAGCAAAACAATGGGACAACATCAAATTGAAAAGCTCCTGCATAGCCAAAGAAACTATCAAACAAAGAGACCTCTCACAGAAAGGGAGAAGATCTTCACATGCCATATATCAGACAAGAGACTAATCACCAAAATATACAAAGAACTCAGTAAACTTAGCACCAAAAAAGCAAATGACCCCATCCAAAAATGGGCAGAGGATATGAGCAAAACATTCACTTCAGAGGAGATCTAAAAGGCTAACAAACATATGAAAAACTGCTCCAGGTCGCTGATTGTCAGAGAAATGCAAATTAAGACAACATTGAGATACCAGCTCACTCCTGTGAGAATTGCATACATCAAAAAGGACAGCAGCAACTAATGCTGGAGAGGCTGTGGGGACAGAGGAACCATTTTGCACTACTAATGGGACTGTAAATTGGTCCAGCCTTTCTGTAGAGCAGTAAGGAGAACTCTCACAAGGCTAGACATGGACCATCCATATGACCCAGGAATTCCTCTCCTGAGGATATACCCCAAGGATTACATAACACCCAACCAAAAAGAGGTGTGTACTCCTATGTTCATAGTAGCACAAGTCATAATAGCTAAAACCTGGAAGCAACCCAGGTGCCCAACAACAGATGAGTGGCTGAGAAAGCTGTGGTATATATACACAATGGAATACTATGCAGCTATTAAGAATAATGAACCCACCTTCTCTAACCCATCTTGGATGGAGCTAGAAGGACTTATGTTAAGTGAGCTAAGTCAGAAAGATAAAGATGAGTATGGGATGATCCCACTCATCAACAGAAGTTGAGAAAGAAGATCAGAAAGGGAAATAAAAAGTAGGATCTGATTAAATTGAGAGTAGGGCACCAATGTAAAAACCTGTGGTGAGTGGGAAGGTGAACATTTGGCTTCCCAGGATGGTGGGGCGTGGGGGGGTGGGCGGGGTGGGGGGTGGAATGGGACACAGTCTTTTGGTAGTGGGAAAGGTGTTTATGTACACTCTTATTAAAGTATAGTCATATAAATCACTATTTAATTAATATGAAAGGAGTAAAATTGATCGTATGTCTTGAACGTTTTAAAGCACAGACTGAGTCTTTTTAATACATAGGCTGAGTCTTTGATATGCAGACTCTCTCAAAAGCCTAGACCAGGTAGATCAGAAGCAACTATTGACACAGCCATATACAAGGGACTGGGTATTATACAGCAAACCCTAACAAAGGGACTTTTCAAATTTAACCCAATTAACTACCAAATAATGTGATGATAACAAAACTATCCATTGTCTTTTTGAACCCTAAGACAGCAGGAACCTCACATTTCCTCTATAGAGCCTATATTTCCCCCAGTCCTGGAACTTTAGGGTGAGGTTCACTTTCCAGCATGCTTTCCCAATTCATATCAAATAATATTGCATCCACTGATCAGAACCTAATCAATGCAATGAGTGCCACCTCAACATGCTTTACCTCAGACTATGTCCAGAGACTTCAGGTGTGGAATGACAACCCTTCAGCTTCATTACTCTGGTGAGACCTTTCCTTTCATAGTATTCTCTAATTCCATCCCAGGTGGTTCACTTCCTAACAAAGTACTAAAACCTATATATAGACCAGGTTCTATGAGAGAGAGCATATGTTCTTATATATCCATAAACTAGGGCAAAATATATACCTGAAAGCAGAAGTACACTAGAGTTTGCAGTGAGTACCCCCCAACACTTCATCTCCACTATTCTAACCTTATGGTCTATGATTCTTCAACAATTTGTTTGGCTTTCTATGTTAACTCTCTTTTCAGCCACCAGGTTTCAGTTGCCATTATGATGCTGACCAGTCTTTCCTGGACTGAAGACCCCACCAATATGTCCAGGAGCTCTGCTTCCCCAGAGATCCACACTACTAGGGAAAGAGAGAGGCAGACTGGGAGTGTGGATTGACCAGTCAATGTCCATGTTCAGCAGGGAAGCAATTACAGATGCCAGGCCTTCCACCTTGTGCAACCCACAGGGACTCTGGTTCCATTCTCCCAGAGGGATAGAGAATGGGGAGGCTATCAGGGGATGGGATGGGATATGGAGACAGGGTGGTGGGAATTGTGTGAGTTGTCCCCTCCTATCCTCCAGTTATGTCAATGTCTCCTTTCTTAAATAAAATTTTTTTAAAAGTTTAAAAAGAAAAAAATTAATAATAGTAATCCAGCTGGGTATGGGCTTTTATTTATTTGAATCCTTTTAGATATTTTTCATTTCTGTTACTCATAATGGGTCACATCTAGTTTTCATTCCACATCAGGACTTAGGACTTATAGGAAGAGGAACAGAGGTATCCTAAAGCAACCAGAAGGATGGAAATCACTAAAATTAGAGCAGAAACAAACAACATTAAAAATAAGAGAACAAAATATCAGTGAAGCCAAATATTGATTCTTTGAAAATTTAAACAAGATTGACAAACCCCTAGCCAGACTCACTAAAAAAAAAGAAAGAAGAAAGAAAAAAAAGACAAAGAGAAGACCCAAATAAATAGAATTGTAAAGGATAGAGGAGATATTACAACTGACACCACAGCAATACAGAAAATCATGTGAGACTTCTGTGAAAAACTTCACACCACCAAACTAGAGAATCTGGAAGAAATGGAAGAATTTCTAGAAACATATGCCCTTCCAAAACTGAACCAAGAAGGAATACAAAACCTAAATGCACCAATCACAGTTATTAAAAATTTCCCCAACATAAAATGTCCTGGACCAGATGGCTTCAAAAACAAATTCTATAAAACCTTCAGAAAATAGCTAATACCTATACATGTAAAGCTCTTCCACAAGATCAAAGAAACGAAAACACTCCCTTACACCGTCTGTGAAGCCAGCATTACCCTGATACCAAAAACAGATAGTCATACAACAAAAAAGGAAAACTCCAGACCAATATCTCTGATGAACATAGATGCCAAAATATAAAACAAGATCCTGGCCAACCGGATATGGCAATATATAAAAAAGAATGTTCATCATGACCAAGTGGGATTTATCCCAGGAATTCAAGGCTGGTTCAGCATGCATAAGTTAATCGATATAATTCACTACATCAATAAAAACAAAATCAAAAACCACATTATTAACTCAATAGATGCAGAGAAAGCCTTTGGAAAAAATCCAACACTAATTTATGCTCAAAACACTACAAAAATGGGAATATATGGGAAATTCCTCAAGATACTGGAGTCCTTTTAAAGCAGACCTACAGCCAACATCATACTCAATGGACAGAAGCTGGAAGCATTCCCCCTCAGATCGCGGACTAGACAGGGACATCCACAATCACCATTACTCTTTAACATAGTATTGGAAGTTCTTGCCATAGCAATCAGGCAAGAGAAAAAAATCAAAGGGACACAGATTGGAAGGGGAGAAGCCACACTCTCACTATTTGCATATGATATAATAGTATACATAGAAAAACCTAAAGAATCCAGCAGAAAACTTGTGAAAGTTATCAGGCAATATAGCAAGGGGTCAGGCTACAAAATCAATGTAGAAAAATCACTGGAATATCTTTATACAAAGACTAAATCTGAAGAAGAAGACATCCAGAAATCACTCCCATTCACTGTTGCAGCAAAATTAATAAAATACCAAGGAATAAAGCTGACCAAAAAAGTGAAAGACCTGTATACTGAAAACTATGAGTCACTATTCAAGATAATAGAAAATGATACCAAGAAATGGAAAGACATCCCATGCTCATGGATTGGAAGAACTGGTATCATCAAAATGAATAGTCAACCCAACCCAGAGCTATATATAAATTTAATGCAATACCCATCAATGTTCCACCAAGCTTCTTTAAGAGAATAGAACAAAAACTACAATTTTATCTGGAGCCTGAAAATACCTACGTATTTTCAAACAATCTTGAGGAAAGAAACAGAAGTGGAAGCATCACACTCCCAGATCTCAAATTATATTATAAGGTAATCATCATCAAAACAGCCTGGTAGTGAAACAAAAATAGGCACACAGACAAGTGGAACAGAATTGAAAGCCCAGAACTAAACCCCCACACCGAAGGGCATATAATCTTTGTTAAGGATACCCAAAGTATTAACTACAGAAAGGAAGCTCTCTTCAATAAATGATGCTCGGAAAACTGGATTGAAACTTGCAGAAGAATGAAACTGAACTACTGTATCTCACCAGAAACAAAAATCCACTCCAAATGGACCAAGGACCTGAATGTTAGATCAGAAACTTTCAAATATTAGATAAAAACATTTGTGGAACACTTTCCCACCTAAACCTCAGGGACATATTTGATGACACAAACCCAATTGCAAGGAAGACTAAAGCAAAAACAAACCAATGGGACTACATCAAATTGAAAAGCTTCTGTACAGCAAAATAAACAATCACACATGTTGGTATGCTTCACATTGGTTTGGTCTCACTCCCCCCACCTCTGGGAGACTGTTGTTTACTCTTTGCCTTTTCGCACTTCTCCCTTCTCCCTGCACCCTATCCTATGTACTTCGTGAGTTCCTGCCTCAGCTGCTGGAGGAGAAATATGCAGGACAGATTTGTGTGGTGGTTAGATTAGATTAGTTTTTGAACCATTTGCTCGTGAATAAAGAAATACTGCTTCTCTGCTCAGTCATGTGTCCCTGGTCTCTGTCTTCCCCCCACGAAGCTAGCCTGGCATACTGGCATCCCGAACTCTAATGACATATGGCACACCAATGTGGGACCTGACCTGCCCATGCCCCAGATAAGTGAAGATTTGGCTACCCATCCACTATGGGCTGCTTTTCTGCTTGTGAAGAGGTTTCCAAAGGCCTCTGCCCTTTCTTCATGAGATTGTTTCTCTGTTTCTGGAACATTTCGCTCTGGGCCACACTCTGGTTTTGGTCTGCAGTCCATCTGCAGGAGCCTGGTCGCTGCCGAGGGGCGAGGGGCGGGACTCGGACACAAGCTGCCACTCCTGGCATGGCTGCTGCAACCTCGGGAACCAGAAGCAGGTCAGTGGGCATGGCAGGCAGGGCTGCAGTCCATCCTGGCCACCACCCCGGGGCACATTGGCGTGCGCCTTCTGCACGGCCAGCCCACCCACCCTCCTGCTATGAAGTCTGGGCAGATCCTGGACCACCCGGAGACTGCAGGCTCCCTGCCGGGACTGGGCCCCTGGTTGAGATCCCCAGCTCAGCTCTGATGGCACAGGAGCTAGAATATGCAGAGATTTATGCAGTGATGGCAACCTGCAATTTCCTGGAAGTGGAGCTGTGCAGGAGGCCACCTCCAAATGGCACATGTCTTCATAACAAAAGTTTTTCTCCTTGTGTATTGAAGACCATGTTTATGTGTGTGTTTAAAGTTTGGTAAACATTAACTTTAAGGTTAAAAATGTAACTTTAAGGCTACATTCTTACCATTTTCAACATAATTTTCAACATATTGTATGGGTGTAACAAAGGGTAAAAAAAAAAAAGTAGTTGATATTTTCCACTACCTTCTTTCTGTCCTGTCCAATAAAATGAAAAAAAAAAAAAAAAAGAGGCCATCAGAAGTAATGCTGGCACTGAGCCTCAATGATAGCTCTGGAAGATATATATATATTTGGAGAGGTCAACTGGTGGCACACCTGGTTGAGTGCACATGTTACAACCTACAAAGACCAGGGTTCAAGCTCCTACTCCCATCAGAGGTGAAAATCTTCACATGTGGTAAAGCAGGGCTGTAGTTGTCTCTCTGTCTCTTTCCCTCTCTCTATCTCCCCCTTCATCTAAATTTCTGGCTATCTCTATCCAATAAATAAACAAAGATAATTTTTTAAATATTAAAAATTTTAGCACTTGGAATCAGGTAGTGGCATTCCTGGTATAGCGCATACATTATAGTGTTCAAGAACCTGGGTTTAAGTTCCCAGTCCCCACCTGTAAGGGGGAAGTTTCCCAAGTGGTGAAACAGTGCTGCAAGTTTCTCTATTTATCTCTCTCTCTCTCTCTCTCCTCCTCCTCCTCCTCTATGATCCCCATCCCTATCAGTTTCTCTATGTCTCTGTCCAAAATAAATAAATGAAGTACCACTCCATATTGCTATTTAAACTTTAAAATCACCTGTGGTTGCCTGGGCAGGACCAGCATAAATTATTTCTTGAGCCTTTGGACCAGATGTCAAATAAAGGCTTGGATATTTTGTGAATCTTTTCAAATATCTAGTTTGCAGATTTATTCATCCCTTGGATTGTGTTTTTGATATTTATCATTAATGTCTGTCTTGTTTCCTTCCTATTGACTTTTGGCATTGCCTTTTCTTTTTCTTCACTCTCTTTAGGCCTGAAATTATTTAATTTTTTGCACTTATTTCCTGAGGATACCTTAGAGTTCCATATTTACTTCTTAGTACTCTTTTATTTTCCTTTGTTTTATTTGATAGGACACAAAATTGAGAGAGAAGGAGGAGATAGAGAAGAAGACACCTGCAGTCCTACTTTACCATCCCTAAAGCTTCCACCTGCAATTAAGGACCAGGGGCTTGAGTCTCAGTCCTTGGCCATGGTAGTTGTGTGCTTAACTGGGTGCCCCACTGCCTTGCCTCCTTAGTATTATTTTCACTGCATCCTAAAATATACCTGGTATAAGTATTATTAAACGCATCTCATGTAGCTTATATTTATGAACACTGTTCTTTTACTTATTTCCTAGATGGATGTTCTCTTCATTATGCTTCTGACAATGTCTCTCTTCAAGTGTGTTAACAAATGCTCTCTTTATTTTTGTATTGCTAGGATGGAAACATGCAAATGTTAGGGAAAACAACTGGGACTATACTGGAATATCGAGGAGACTAGTCAGGGTTGGGTGAAGGAGAAAGGAGGCTTTATTGCACAGACTATTCATTCTGTTAGCTTCATCCAGGAGTTTAGTTTGGTTTCAATTTTTATAATCTTTCAGCAAAACAGAAACAAGCTTGGGTTTCACAGAAGCTTATTTTCAGGTCTATTTTATTTTATTTTTTAAATTTTTTCTACACCTTTCTACATATTCATCCCATCCCCACTTTCAAAGAGCTGAAGCTGCTAGATTTACAGAAATCTCCCTTAGATTCTAGAAAAGCCCCTGCTAATTAAACATGGACAATGTAGAGTTGCTTCCATTTGCAGTTAGGGCTAAGCTCAACTTGTTTTTCTTCTATTTAACTACCCCTATCCTGTTTGTCTCATTCAATTGCCTCTTACAGATACTGATAAGTGTCAGCAGTCTTAATACTGTACTGATGCTTTTATCACTATATAGTGTATATATAGTGTCATTTTTGTCAGGCCAGTTTTATAGCTCACTTGAATAGTGGGCTGCTTTGCCACATGCAGTCCCAGATTTGAGCCCTCTTCCTACAACACTTGAGGAAACTTGGTGCTGTAGTCTCTTTCACTTTCTTTCTTAGCCTCTGTCTCTTTGTTGATCTGAAAAAAAAAAAAATCACCAGGCAGCACTGAAGCCCTTGTGATGACAGTAAATGGATGAATGAATAATAAATTCACTTTTTGTGTTTTACTATCTTTAGAGAGGGGGCCTACACCTTCATGGTGTTGTTGTAAGTATAATTTCATGCTTTTGTTTACTCATTTATTAATTTTGCTGTTAGAGTTATTAGGTTATACCAGTATAATGCTACCATACCTGGTATCCTTTTTTGTTTGTTTGATTGTTTGTTTTATTCACCTGTCTTTCTCTTTTTATTATCTTAGATTGTGAGGGAAAATAGAATAAGAAACACCTTTAGTGCTTCTCTAATGCTTGTGAAACTTCTTTCTCATAGAGAGCCTGATGACTTGAACCCAGGTCCTCAAACATGGTAACTAGATACACTTTAACAGGTAAACCACCACCTAACCCCCAGTCTTTCTTCTCTTTTATATTGATTTGGTATACAAGTTTCTATCCGGTTAAGTCTGTACTTGACTTATAGCTTAAGTGACCTTCCTGCTAACTTCATATAGTTATATTTTGCATTTTAGCCAATCCAGCCAGTCTGAGGCTTTTGATAAGTGACTTCAGTCAATTTACATTAATGATGGCTATTGATATATGAGAGCTTGCTACTAGGGATCTGTGCAGGACATGGTATTTGTGGGTAGCAGTATATTTATATTTATTTATTTTTAGATATATGTCAGGGAAATTAATCATTTTTAGTCCATTATACATAAAGTTGTTGGTACTAGTACAAAATTTCTTAGATTTCTGCAATCTACTTTTACCCTCCACCTAGGTCTTCCTGCATCATCATGTACCAGGACCTGAAAACCAGCCCCACTCCTGAGCCCTTTACTTTTGTGTAGTAAACCAAGCCCAGTCCAAGTTGTGCTTTGTGCTTTCACTTTTGTTAGTATTTTTCAACTTCTATGAGTGAGATCATCCCATATTCATGCTTTTATTTCTGGCTAATCTCATTGAACATGATTCTTTCAAGATCAATCCAAGATGGAAGAAAGAAGTTGAAATCCCCTAAAGCAACCAGAAGGACAGAAATCACTAAAGTTAGAGCAGAAATAAACAACATCGAAAATAAAAGAACCATACAAAAGATCAATGAAGACAAATGTTGATTCTTTGAAAGATTAAACAAAATTGACAAACCCCTAGCCAGACTCACCAAACAAAAAAGAGAGAAGACTCAAATTAATAGAATTGTAAATGATGCAGGAGATATCACAACTGACACCACAGAAATCCAGAGAATCCTGCGAAACTTCTATAAAGAACTATATGCCACCAAGCTAGAGAATCTGGAAGAAATGGAACAATTCCTAGAAACCTATGCACTTCCAAAACTGAACCAAGAAGAACTACAAAAGCTAAATGCACCAATCACAGACAAAGAAATTGAAACCATTATTAAGAATCTCCCCAATAACAAAAGTCCTGGACCAGATGGCTTCACAAGTGAATTCTACAAAACTTTCAGGAAACAGTTAATACCCATACTTCTGAAGCTATTCCATAAGATTGAAGAAACAGGAATACTCCCTTCCACCTTTTATGAAGCCAACATCACCCTGATACCAAAAGCTGATAGAGACAGAACAAAAAAGGAAAACTACAGACCAATATCTCTGATGAACATAGATGCCAAAATATTAAACAAGATCTTGGCCAACCGGATACAGCAACACATCAAAAAGATTGTTCATCATGACCAAGTGGGATTCATCCCAGGAATGCAAGGCTGGTTCAAAATCCATAAGTCAATCAATGTCATTCACCACATCAATAAAAGCAAAGCCAAAAACCACATGATTATCTCAATAGATGCAGAGAAAGCCTTTGACAAAATCCAACATCCGTTCATGCTCAAAACTCTACAAAAAATGGGAATAGATGGGAAATTCCTCATGATAGTGGAGTCTATATATAGCAAACCTACAGCCAACATCATACTCAATGGACAGAAGCTGAAAGCATTCCCCCTCAGATCAGGGACTAGACAGGGCTGTCCACTGACACCATTACTCTTCAACATAGTATTGGAAGTTCTTGCCATAGCAATAAGGCAAGAGAAAGAAATCAAAGGAATACAGTTTGGAAGGGAAGAAGTCAAGCTCTCACTATTTGCAGATGATATGATAGTATACATAGAAAGACCTAAAGAATCCAGTACAAAATTACTGGAAGTTATTAGGCAATATAGCAAGGTATCAGGCTACAAAATCAATGTACAAAAATCAGTGGCATTTCTTTATGCAAACACTAAATCTGAAGAATAAGACAGACAGAAATCACTCCCATTTACTGTTTCAGCAAAATCAATCAAATACCTAGGAATAAAGTTGACCAAAGAAGTGAAAGACTTGTATACTGAAAACTATGAGTCGCTATTCAAGGAGATAGAAACTGATACCAAGAAATGGAAAGATATCCCATGCTCATGGATTGGAAGAATAAATATCATCAAAATGAATATTCTCCCCAGAGCCATATACAAATTTAATGCAATACCCATCAAAGTTCCACCAAGCTTCTTTAAGAGAATAGAACAAACACTACAATCATTTATCTGGAACCTGAAAACACCTAGAATTGCCAAAACCATCTTAAGGAAAAGAAACAGAAATGAAGGCATCACACTCCCAGACCTTAAACTATATTATAAAGCCATCATCATCAAAACAGCATGGTACTGGAACAAAAATAGGCACACAGACCAGTGGAACAGAATTGAAAGCCCAGAACTAAATCCCAACACCTATGGGCATCTAATCTTTGATAAGGGGGCCCAAAGGATTAAATGGAAAAAGGAGGCTCTCTTCAATAAATGGTGCTGGGAAAACTGGGTTGAAACATGCAGAAGAATGAAATTAAACCACTTTATCTCACCAGAAACAAAAATCAACTCCAAATGGATCAAAGACATAGATGTCAGACCAGAAACAATCACATACTTAGAGGAAAACATTGGTAAAACACTTTCCCACATACACCTCAAGGACATCTTTGATGAATCAAACCCAATTGCAAGGAAGACTAAGGCAGAAACAAACCAATGGGACTACATCAAATTGAAAAGCTTCTGCACATCCAAAGAAACTATTAAACAGAGAGACCCCTCACAGAATGGGAGAAGATCTTCACATGCCAGACATCAGACAAGAAACTAATCACCAAAATATATAAGGAGCTCAGCAAACTTAGCCGCAAAAAAGCAAATGACCCCATCCAAACTGGGCAGAGGAAATGAACAAAACATTCACCACAGAGGAGATCCAAAAGGCTAACAAACATATGAAAAACTGCTCTAGGTCACTGATTGTCAGAAAAATGCAAATTAAGACAACACTAAGATACCACCTCACTCCTGTAAGAATGGCATACATCAAAAAAGACAGCAGCAACAAATGCTGGAGAGGATGTGGGGACAGAGGAACCCTTTTACATTGCTGGTGGGAATGTAAATTGGTACAGCCTCTGTGGAGAGCAGTCTGGAAAACTCTCAGAAGGCTAGACATGGACCTTCCATATGACCCAGTAATTCCTCTCCTGGGGTTATACCCCAAGGACTCCATAACACCCAACCAAAAAGAGGTGTGTACTCCTATGTTCATAGCAGCACAATTCATAATAGCTAAAACCTGGAAGCAACCCAGGTGCCCAACACCAGATGAGTGGCTGAGAAAGCTGTGTTATATATACACAATGGAATACTATGCAGCTATCAAGAACAATGAACCCACCTTCTCTGACCCATCTTGGACAGAGCTAGAAGGAATTATGTTAAGTGAACTAAGTCAGAAAGATAAAGATGAGTATGGGATGATCCCACTCATCAACAGAAGCTGACTAAGAAGATCTGAAAGGGAAACTAAAAGCAGGACCTGATCAAATTGTAAGTAGGGCACCAAAGTAAAAACCCAGTGGTGAGGGGTAGACTTGTAGCTTCCTGGGCCAGTGGGGGGTGGGAGTGGGCGGGAGGGATGGGTCACAGTCCTTTGGTGGTGGGAATGGTGTTTATGTACACTCCTAGCAAAATGTAGACATATAAATCAGTAGTTAATTAATATGAGAGGGGGAAATCAATTGTATGTCTCACAGTTTCTCAAAAGACAAACTGAATTTTTTAAATATATAGGCTATGTATTTGATATGCGGACTCTCTCAAAAGCCTAGACCAAGTAGATTAGAAGCATCCAATAGCACAGCTATATACAAGATACTGGGTACTGTACAGCAAACCATAACAAAGGGACTTTTCAAAGTTAACCCAATTAACAAATAATGTGATGATAATATTAACTATCGATTGTCTTTTTGAACCCTAAGACAGCAGGAACCTCACATCTCCACTATAGAGCCCCTATTTCCCCCAGTCCTGGAACCCTTGGATAGGGCCCACTTTCCCGTATGCATCTCCCAATCCAAACCAAATAATATTGCATCCGCCGATCACAACCTAACCAAAGCAACGATTGCCACCTCAACATGCTTCACCTCAGACTGTATCCAGAGACTTCACGTGTGGAATGACAACCCTTCAGCTTCATTACTCGGATGAGACCTTTCTTTTTATAGTACACTCTAATTTCATCTCAGGTAGTTCACTTTCTAACAAAGTCCCATAACCTAGATATACACCAGTTTCTGTGAGAGAGAGCTTATGTGCACACGTATCCATAAACTACTGCAAAATATATACCTGAAAGCAGAAGTACACTAGAGTTTGCAGTGAGTACCTCCCTAACACTTCCTCTCCACTATTCCAAGCTTGGGATCCATGATTGCTCAACAATTTGTTTGGCTTCATATGTTAACTCTCTTTTCAGTCACCAGGTTCCAGATGCCACCAGGATGCTGGCTAGGCTTCCCTGGATTGAAGACCCCACCAATGTGTCCTGGAGCTCAGCTTCCCCAGAGACACACCTTACTAGGGAAAGAGAGAGGCAGACTGGGAGTATGGACCAACCAGTCAACGTCCATGTTCAGCAGGGAAGCAATTACAGAAGCCAGACCTTCTACCTTCTGCAACCCTCAACGACCCTGGGTTCATGCTCCCAGAGGGCTAGAGAATGGGAAAGCTATCATGGGAGGGGGTGGGTTATGGGGATTGGGTGGTGGGAATTGTGTGGAGTTGTACCCCTCCTACCTTATGTTTTTGTTCATTAATCCTTTCTTAAATATAAATTTTTTTTTAAAAAAAGAAGATGAAATCATCATTTTTAATAGCTGAGTAATATTTCATTATGTATATATACCACAACTTACTCAGCTACTCATCTGTTGTTGGACATTTGTGTTGTTTCCAGGTTTTGGTTATTACAAATTTTGCTGCTGTGAACATAGGTATATACAGATCTTTTTGGATGGGTATGTTTCATTCCTTAGGATGTATCCCCAGGAAGGGAATTTCAGGTCACAGGGTCACTCTAGCCTTCTGAGAGTTCTCCAGATTGGTCTCCTCAGAGATTGGACCAATTTACATCCACACTAGCAATGCAGCAGGTTTTTCAAGGAATTGATTTAACCCCTCACTCCCACATGTAGGGCAGAGTCATGAGTCATGGAACAACAATTCAGGTGTCTCTCTTTCTCTCTTCTACTTTCTCCCTCTCTTTTCCTGGTGTCTATTTCTTTCATTCTCTATAATAGGTAAGAAAGAAAAAGAAAAAAAAAAATCACAACCAGGAGCACTGAAGTCATCACATCCACAGGAATGCCCAGATATAGCCCTTTGGGAAAAAGGAAAGAAAGAAAGGAAGGAAGGAAGAAAAAAAGAGTTCACCTTTAGAAAGCTTCCACAATGTGTCAAACTTTAACAACCCATATTCAAATATAATTAACTGATTATATAGTTCTATAATAAGATTTCATACTTTTTTTTTTTGTATCTGTGGCGACTGATATTAAAATAATGCTTGCATTACTGGGTCAGAAAATTTAAGAGAAATATAATTTTCCATGATTGTGTTAATGAATTCTAGACTCTTGCAGTCACTTATTTCTTGAAATTCAATGACGAATGAAAAGCTAAAGCAAGAAAAGACAACATCTATACCCAAATCTAAAAATATAAATTTATATAAGCAGAATGAATTTATTAGATTTCCAGAATAATTTTCTCATTTTTGAAAGGAGACCAGAAGACCGAAGACTACTGTATACTTGATTCCTCTGCCTTCTACCCATGTTCATTTGCATACTTTTTTTTTCTAGATTCATTTACTTGAAAATCATATAACATAGCCAGACACTATGGATACCCAAAGGATTACTTTGGAAAACCAGCTGATTAGATATTAGAATTCAAAATAAGTAAGTAGAAGTATTTACAGTAAAAATAATTTTGTTCAAATTTAAATACTTCTTTAAATCCATTTATCCCATTTTACAGAATACTAATGCAGGGCATAAGCCAAAAGAAAACCATGGGGAAAAAAAGTATGGTGAATATATCTTGGTTTCATTTGTGTCAAAGCAGCAATAAAATGGAATATATATTTGGCTAAGTTGCTGTTTGAATTTTAGTTATAAAGGCTACCATCTCTGCTCTAATGTTCATTAGCTTTGTCCTTGTTGCCTAGCTGCAGATTTATAATTTTTGCCTCTCCTGTTATTGATGGCACTAATGGAGAGAGCAACCTGATGAAAACAATTTAAATCTTTATTCAGAGATGCTGTTACCATTATCTGTGTGTGTGTCTGGGGTTGTTGATTACAATAATCTAGGTAAGGAATGGTCAGAAGAAAATCAGTGTCAGGGGGAGCCAATATGGTGACTTGGAGACAACACTTGGCCTGAAATCTGCAAAGAGGCTATTTTAAACCTGGGAAAATCGGGTGAGAGTAGGAGTTCTGGCTTAGAGGTGGAGGAGGAGTGTGGAGGTGGGTCAGGGTGGTACTAAGGAAGAGCCCTATAATTCACCCTTAATTTAGCAAAAAGAGGCTGAAAAAGAAAAAGGAAACAGATATGACTGGAAATCTTTGGTTTTGTTATTTCACTCTGCACTCCCCAAACCACAAGACCATCCCTCAAGTTTGTTGCTCCTGGTAACCCTCTTGTGGAGCTAATTTCTTTATCAAGATTCCAGTATCACAAGGGTGTCATTCAAAGGAGTGGGGGTATTTCCCCAAGCAAAGGCTTTTTTTTGTTGTTGTTGTTGTTTTTTTGTTAAGGGGGCTGGATCTATTTCTGAGTGAAAGAATTCCTGACCAGTCATGGCCTCCTTCTTGCCTAGGTTAGATTACCTGTCTTTCTTCCCTGTGGCCCTTGAGCTTGTTTGATAGTTACTTCTTGTAATTATTTGTATTTGCTTGGTTTAGGAAGGGTATGAAGCTGTGTGCAGCCAATATGGAGCATTTAAATCTGCAGATTGACTAGGGATTTTTATTCTATTTATTATTATTATTATTATTATTATTATTATTATTATTTGTGCTTGTCTCATTTCCCTATCAAGACAGACCAATATTAGCTGTTCTTGCTTTATCCATTGATACGTGATTGGGTGTGCTACCTATTGTGGAAAAAATTGCCCCCCCCTTCTCCACTTTTCTTTTTCTTTCTCCCTACATGATCTGAAAAATACCTTTCCTTTAGTAGTTTTTTTTTCTATTCTTTTTTTCTTTTTTTTTTTTTCATTTTCTGAGTGTTTAAATGTAACAATTTGAAAGCATTGCTAATTTTCCTATTATATAAAGATTCTTTTTTTTTAATTTTTTATTTAAGAAAGGATTAGTGAACAAAAACATAAGGTAGGAGGGGTACAACTCCACACAATTCCCACCACTCAATCCACATAACCCACCCCCTCCCATGGTAGCTTTCCCATTCTCTAGCCCTCTGGGAGCATGAACCCAGGGTCGTTGAGGGTTGCAGAAGGTAGAAGGTCTGGCTTCTGTAATTGCTTCCCTGCTGAACATGGGCGTTGACTGGTCGGTCCATACTCCCAGTCTGCCTCTCTCTTTCCCTAGTAAGGTGTGTCTCTGGGGAAGCTGAGCTCCAGGACACATTGGTGGGGTCTTCAATCCAGGGAAGCCTAGCCAGCATCCTGGTGACATCTGGAACCTGGTGACTGGAAAGAGAGTTAACATATGAAGCCAAACAATTTGTTGAGCAATCATGGATCCCAAGTTTGGAATAGTGGAGAGGAAGTGTTAGGGAGGTACTCACTGCAAACTCTAGTGTACTTCTGCTTTCAGGTATATATTTTGCAGTAGTTTATGGATACGTGTGCACATAAGCTCTCTCTCACAGAAACTGGTGTATATCTAGGTTATGGGACTTTGTTAGAAAGTGAACTACCTGAGATGAAATTAGAGTGTACTATAAAAAGAAAGGTCTCATCCGAGTAATGAAGCTGAAGGGTTGTCATTCCACACGTGAAGT
The DNA here is from genome assembly GCF_950295315.1 of Erinaceus europaeus. NCBI lineage: Eukaryota > Metazoa > Chordata > Mammalia > Eulipotyphla > Erinaceidae > Erinaceus > Erinaceus europaeus. The sequence continues at coordinate 101,597,053 of NC_080164.1, read as the reverse complement.
CTCTGGATACAGTCTGAGGTGAAGCATGTTGAGGTGGCAATCGTTGCTTTGGTTAGGTTGTGATCGGCGGATGCAATATTATTTGGTTTGGATTGGGAGATGCATACGGGAAAGTGGGCCCTATCCAAGGGTTCCAGGACTGGGGGAAATAGGGGCTCTATAGTGAAGATGTGAGGTTCCTGCTGTCTTAGGGTTCAAAAAGACAATCGATAGTTAATATTATCATCACATTATTTGTTAATTGGGTTAACTTTGAAAAGTCCCTTTGTGGGAGTCGGGCTGTAGTGCAGCAGGCTAAGTGCAGGTGGTGCAAAGCACAAGGACCGGCATAAGGATCCCGGTTCGAACCCCGGCTCCCCACCTGCAGGGGAGTCGCTTCACAGGTGGTGAAGCAGGTCTGCAGGTGTCTATCTTTCTCTCCTCCTCTCTGTCTTCCCCTCCCTCTCTCCATTTCTCTCTGTCCTATCCAACAATGACAACAACAATAATAACTAAACAATAAAACAACAAGGGCAACAAAAGGGAATAAATAAATAAAATAAATATTTAAAAAAATTTTTTTTAAAAATTTAAAAAAAAAGAAAAGTCCCTTTGTTATGGTTTGCTGTACAGTACCCAGTATCTTGTATATAGCTGTGCTATTGGATGCTTCTAATCTACTTGGTCTAGGCTTTTGAGAGAGTCCGCATATCAAATACATAGCCTATATATTTAAAAAATTCAGTTTGTCTTTTGAGAAACTGTGAGACATACAATTGATTTCCCCCTCTCATATTAATTAACTACTGATTTATATGTCTACATTTTGCTAGGAGTGTACATAAACACCATTCCCACCACCAAAGGACTGTGACCCATCCCTCCCACCCACTCCCACCCCCCACTGGCCCAGGAAGCTACATGTCTACCCCTCACCACTGGGTTTTTACTTTGGTGCCCTACTTACAATTTGATCAGGTCCTGCTTTTAGTTTCCCTTTCAGATCTTCTTAGTCAGCTTCTGTTGATGAGTGGGATCATCCCATACTCATCTTTATCTTTCTGACTTAGTTCACTTAACATAATTCCTCCTAGCTCTGTCCAAGATGGGTCAGAGAAGGTGGGTTCATTGTTCTTGATAGCTGCATAGTATTCCATTGTGTATATATAACACAGCTTTCTCAGCCACTCATCTGTTGTTGGGCACCTGGGTTGCTTCCAGGTTTTAGCTATTATGAATTGTGCTGCTATGAACATAGGAGTACACACCTCTTTTTGGTTGGGTGTTATGGAGTCCTTGGGGTATAACCCCAGGAGAGGAATTACTGGGTCATATGGAAGGTCCATGTCTAGCCTTCTGAGAGTTTTCCAGACTGCTCTCCACAGAGGCTGTACCAATTTACATTCCCACCAGCAATGTAAAAGGGTTCCTCTGTCCCCACAACCTCTCCAGCATTTGTTGCTGCTGTCTTTTTTGATGTATGCCATTCTTACAGGAGTGAGGTGGTATCTTAGTGTTGTCTTAATTTGCATTTTTCTGACAATCAGTGACCTAGAGCAGTTTTTCATATGTTTGTTAGCCTTTTGGATCTCCTCTGTGGTGAATGTTTTGTTCATTTCCTCTGCCCATTTTTGGATGGGGTCATTTGCTTTTTTGCGGCTAAGTTTGCTGAGATCTTTATATATTTTGGTGATTAGTTTCTTGTCTGATGTCTGGCATGTGAAGATCTTCTCCCATTCTGTGAGGGGTCTCTCTGTTTGTTTAATAGTTTCTTTGGATGAGCAGAAGCTTTTCAATTTGATGTAGTCCCATTGGTTTGTTTCTGCTTTAGTCTTCCTTGCAATTGGGTTTGATTCATCAAAGATGTCCTAGAGGTGTATGTGGGAAAGTGTTTTACCAATGTTTTCCTCTAAGTATGTGATTGTTTCTGGTCTGACATCTAGGTCTTTGATCCATTTGGAGTTGATTTTTGTTTCTGGTGAGATAAAGTGGTTTAATTTCATTCTTCTGCATGTTTCAACCCAGTTTTCCCAGCACCATTTATTGAAGAGAACCTCCTTTTTCCATTTAATCCTTTGGGCCTCCTTATCAAAGATTAGATGCCCATAGGTGTTGGGATTTATTTCTGTGCTTTCAATTCTGTTCCACTGGTCTGTGTGCCTATTTTTGTTCCAGTACCATGCTGTTTTGATGATGATGGCTTTATAATATAGTTTAAGGTCTGGGAGTGTGATGCCTCCATTTCTGTTTCTTTTCCTTAAGATGGTTTAGGCAATTCTAGATGTTTTCAGGTTCCAGATAAATGATTGTAGTGTTTGTTCTATTCTCTTAAAGAAGCTTGGTGGAACTTTGATGGATATTGCATTAAACTTGCATATGGCTCTGGGGAGAATATTCGTTTTGATGATATTTATTCTTCCAATCCATGAGCATGGGATATCTTTCCATTTCTTGGTATCAGTTTCTATCTCCTTGAGTAGCGACTCATAGTTTTCAGTATACAAGTCTTTCACTTCTTTGGTCAACTTTATTCCTAGGTATTTGATTGATTTTGCTGAAACAGTAAATGGGAGTGATTTCTGTCTGTCTTATTCTTCAGATTTAGTGTTTGCATAAAGAAATGCCACTGATTTTTGTACATTGATTTTGTAGCCTGATACCTTGCTATATTGCCTAATAACTTCCAGTAATTTTCTACTGGATTCTTTAGGTCTTTCTATGTATACTATCATATCATCTGCAAATAGTGAGAGCTTGACTTCTTCCCTTCCAATCTGTATTCCTTTGATTTCTTTCTCTTGCCTGATTGCTATGGCAAGAACTTCCAATACTATGTTGAAGAGTAACGGTGTCAGTGGACAGCCCTGTCTAGTCCCCGATCTGAGGGGGAATGCTTTCAGCTTCTGTCCATTGAGTATGATGTTGGCTGTAGGTTTGCTATATATAGACTCCACTATCATGAGGAATTTCCCATCTATTCCCATTTTTTGTAGAGTTTTGAGCATGAACGGATGTTGGATTTTGTCAAAGGCTTTCTCTGCATCTATTGAGATAATCATGTGGTTTTTGGCTTTGCTTTTATTGATGTGGTGAATGACATTGATTGACTTACGGATTTTGAACCAGCCTTGCATTCCTGGGATGAATCCCACTAGGTCATGATGAACAATATTTTTGATGTGTTGCTGTATCCGGTTGGCCAAGATCTTGTTTAATATTTTGGCATCTATGTTCATCAGAGATATTGGTCTGTAGTTTTCCTTTTTTGTTCTGTCCCTATCAGCTTTTGGTATCAGGGTGATGTTGGCTTCATAAAAGGTGGAAGGGAGTATTCCTGTTTCTTCAATCTTATGGAATAGCTTAAGTAGTATGGGTATTAACTGTTTCCTGAAAGTTTTTTAGAATTCATTTGTGAAGCCATCTGGTCCAGGACCAAATGACCCCATCCAAAAATGGGCAGAGGAAATGAACAATACATTCACCACAGAGGAGATCCAAAAGGCTAACAAACATATGAAAAACTGCTCTAGGTCACTGATTATCAGAGAAATGCAAATCAAGACAACACTAAGATACCACCTCACTCCTGTAAGAATGGCATACATCAAAAAGGACAGCAGCAACAAATGCTGGAGAGGATGTGGGGACAGAGGAACCCTTTTACATTGCTGGTGGGAATGTAAATTGGTACAGCCTCTGTGGAGAGCAGTCTGGAAAACTCTCAGAAGGCTAGACATGGACCTTCCATATGACCCAATAATTCCTCTCCTGGGGTTATACCCCAAGGACTCCATAACACCCAACCAAAAAGAGGTGTGTACTCCTATGTTCATAGCAGCACAATTCATAATAGCTAAAACCTGGAAGCAACCCAGGTGCCCATCACCAGATGAGTGGCTGAGAAAGCTGTGTTATATATACACAATGCAATACTATGCAGCTATCAAGAACAATGAACCCACCTTCTCTGACCCATCTTGGGCAGAGCTAGAAGGAATTATGTTAAGTGAACTAAGTCAGAAAGATAAAGATGAGTATGGGATGATCCCACTCATCAACAGAAGCTGACTAAGAAGATCTGAAAGGGAAACTAAAAGCAGGACCTGATCAAATTGTAAGTAGGGCACCAAAGTAAAAACCCAGTGGTGAGGGGTAGGCATGTAGCTTCCTGGGCCAGTGGGTGGTGGGAGTGGGTGGGAGGGATGGGTCACAGTCCTTTGGTGGTGGGAATGGTGTTTATGTACACTCCTAGCAAAATGTAGACAGGAGCTAATTAATATGAGCTAATCATAATCATAATCATAATCATAATCAGGAGCTAATTAATATGAGAGGGGGAAATCAATTGTATGTCTCAAAGTTTCTCAAAAGACAAACTGAATTTTTTAAATATATAGGCTATGTATTTGATATGCGGACTCTCTCAAAAGCCTAGACCAAGTAGATTAGAAGCATCCAATAGCACAGCTATATACAAGATACTGGGTACTGTCCAGCAAACCATAACAAAGGGACTTTTCAAAGTTAACCCAATTAACAAATAATGTGATGATAATATCAACTATTGATTGTCTTTTTGAACCCTAAGACAGCAGGAACCTCACATCTTCACTATAGAGCCCCTACTTCCCCCAGTCCTGGAACCCTTGGATAGGGCCCACTTTCCCGTATGCATCTCCCAATCCAAACCAAATAACATTGCATCTGCCGATCACAACCTAACCAAAGCAACGATTGCTACCTCAACATGCTTCACCTCAGACTGTATCCAGAGACTTCACGTGTGGAATGACAACCCTTCAGCTTCATTACTCGGGTGAGACCTTTCCTTTAATAGTACACTCTAATTTCATCTCAGGTATTTCACTTTCCAACAAAGTCCCATAACCTAGATATACACCAGTTTCTGTGAGAGAGAGCTTATGTGCACACGTATCCATAAACTACTGCAAAATATATACCTGAAAGCAGGACTACACTAGAGTTTGCAGTGAGTACCTCCCTAACACTTCCTCTCCACTATTCCAAGCTTGGGATCCATGATTGCTCAACAAATTGTTTGGCTTCATATGTTAACTCTCTTTTCAATCACCAGGTTCTAGATGCCACCAGGATGCTGGCTAGGCTTCCCTGGATTGAAGACCCCACCAATGTGTCCTGGAGCTCAGCTTCCCCAGAGTCACACCCTACTAGGGAAAGAGAGAGGCAGACTGGGGGTATGGACCGACCAGTCAATGCCCATGTTCAGCGGGGAAGCAATTACAGAAGCCAGACCTTCTACCTTCTGCAACCCTCAACGACCCTGGGTCCATGCTCCCAGAGGGCTAGAGAATGGGAAAGCTACCATGGGAGGGGGTGGGTTATCGGGATTGGGTGTTGGGAATTGTGTGGAGTTGTACCCCTCCTACCTTATGCTTTTGTTCACTAATCCTTTCTTAAATAAAAAATTTAAAAAAAAAAGAAAGAAATCAAACAAGACATTATCTCTAACTTAAAAGCTATTAATCAGAGAAGCAGCACACACTATTGATAGTAATCTAATGATTTGTTTCTTTAAAAATCTAAAATATATCTTAGCCCAGAGAAGAACTTCCAAAGATTTTTCTCTGTGTGTGGCAGTAAACTAAGCCAGCCTGTTCCACCCACGCAGCCAATCACGTCATAGAGCTACTGCTCCACAGATTGGGAAAGACTTCAGTCAATCATTCCCCTAGCCACACCTGCCCCTCCTTGGGGGAGTGGCTGTGAGCTTGAAATCCAAAAACTGCTTTTCAAAGGGAAAAATTTCTTTTCACCAATAATGTCTGTTTCAATTCTGTGTGCTAACCTTGTTTTCACTAATGTGTGTTAACCCTCTAAAATAACTAGTGTTTATTTTAAGTTTTAAATATGATTTAGTTAAGCTGAATGTGATTTGAAAGATCCCGACTCCTAGAGTTAGCACACCTTTACCAGACTAGAATATAAGACAATTTTGTCCTTCTGATAGCTAATATCAACATCAATTCATTAATTAGAGATTTTCCGAGATCTCTAGGCATGGTAAGATGCCTCTGCAGACTCTCTCACTCTTGTGAGAATTCTAAATCTTACCAGCATCCCAATGCCAACTGCCACTAACCTCTCTAGCCTACCCAAGTCTTCTCTTTCTGCTGACCTACCTCCTCTGACTTCAGTTCCTCTTCATACAGAATCCATTGGCTCTGACTTCATCCTTACATGTTTATTGCCCTCTTCTTTACTCCCAATCTTCCTCCATGGATGTTCAAGAAACTCACATTGACTTCTAATGTATATGCACCTCCTCTGTTTGTGTTTTGGTGCAACACCACTCTATATTTTCATGTCAGTTCTTCTCTACCTGGTCCTTGCCTCCTAGTTTCACTTATTCTACAGCTGACCCTCTATGAAGAAGAATTTCATCAGTTGGCACTGACGACCACCAGAGCTCCAGACATGCTGTTTCTTCCCCTGGACATCACATTGACTGACTACTTCCCTTAGACTTGCTGGTGGACTTTGGGACATTCTCTCTATGCTGCTGGACACATTGAAAATCAACTTCAACAGTCCATTTGACTTCACCTTGGACAGCTTGGAGCTTCTCCAGAGACAGATGAACTCCCTTGCCAAGGTGGTACTCCAGAACCGCCATGGATTGGACTTGATTTATGCTAAATAGTATTATCTTTGTCTAGAAAAATATTGTTTCTTTCTTAAATGAAATTAGATTTGTAAAACTGAAATGTTAATATCTTGCACAAACTTAGTCTTGATATTAAGAATTCCTTTTCCCCTTTCAATACTAACTCCTGGTTCTCTTCTCCTTTAACTGCTTGACTTCTGCCTCTCCTAGGCCCTTTGCTAGCAATGGTAGCTCTATTTCTGATTGCTCCTTGCCTCATTCAATTCCTCAAGAAACGCATATATGACATAATTCATGTTAGAGTACAGAGGGTCTCTGTTCACCCTTACACTGGTATTCCTTTAGAGGAAATAAATGCTCTGACATTGGTCCATAAACACTGTTCATTAATTAAAGAAATAAGGAGGTGATGTTGGGACTATGTGTAAGCCTGATAGAGCATAGGGAGAACCATCCCCGTCTTTGGATGGAGGTCTGAGAAGATAACCTCTTGGTAAGTCTCTCTCAACTGAGGTGAGCAAAAGGGGGGAAACTCAGACTTAATTCTTTCCTTCTTGACTCTCAGACCCACTGAAACCCCAGTACTTCCCTCCATTAACTGCAGGCCACATGGCCGCAGATTCACTTATTCAAAGTCACCTTCTGATCACAGAAAAACACACCTTATCACACACTTCATCACACACCTCAGACCCCAGACAAGAGAAATTCCAAACTATATCGCTTTTTGATATCCATCTTCTCTCTGTCTCACCCTACGGGTTTAACCCCTATGCTTCTCTTAAATACCTTTGGATAATTAAGTTGCTTGCGTCATGGAGAATAACTGTCTTGTATCTCATCAATTTCTGTCATACCAGCCCCCTACTTTAGGGGCATGCCAACCTTTAAGAAACCTGTAATTTCCGACATATTTTAGTAATAATTCCCTTCGTTTGTTTTTCTATTTAACTCATGTCCACCTTGATAATAAATGAGTTCTGAGTTCTGAACACACTGGAGAGCTCCTTGGTGTCTTTTACTTCATGTCACCCCTGTCATGAGCAAGAAAGAACCAGTCCGTTACCTTTCCCCTGGAGATCACCCCACCAGAGAGACCCCGGCAGACATTGTCAAATGACTCAGTAGAAGGAACTGTCACCTTGAATACAGAACACCTTCTCTTGTTAGGTAATCATAGACAAGGTGACTTGGTATAATAAAAATATTAATATTTATCTTATTTATTTGACAGAGATAGCCAGAAATTGAGAAGTTAGGGGGAGAGAAAACCTGTAGCACTGCTTCACCACTTGCAAAGCTTTTTCGTTGCAGGTGGGGAGCAGAGTCTAGAACCTGGGTCCTTGAACATTGTAATATGTGTGTTCAACCAGGTGTGCTACCGTCTGGCCCCTAACAAAAAAAAAATTATAACAACTGTGGTGTACCTCCCTTCCCCAGCATTCTGAAAACAGCTTGGGACTTGAATTTAAAAAGTTTTAGCACACTTTTAATGTCCAAATTTGGGCACCATTCTTTTTTTTTTTTTAAGATTTTATTTATTTATTAATGAGAAAGGAGGAGAGAGAAAGAACCAGGCATCACTCTGGTACATGTGCTGCCAAGGATTGAACTCAGGACCTCATGCTTAAGAGTCCAATGCTTTATCCACTATGCTATCTCCTGGACCACTGGGCACCATTCTTTCAGAATGTCTTATAAACATTTCTGATCATTCTAATAGGTCAAAAAAGTTAAAAATCTATTATAAATGGATCTTAACCCTAAAGTTAAATGGCTAGTTTAGTCTTTTTCTAGTGGTGAAAGTATTATGATCCCTTTAAATTACTAACAGATAAAGATTTATGAATAGTTTTAAATACCAAATAGGAGATGTATTTATATTCTAGCCTTTACAATATTGATAATAAAAATGGTATATTCATAAAACTGTGTCCTATAATATATTGAAGATTCAAATTTCTCAAATCATATCTCATATGATTACAGAAAATTCAAATTGGGCATGATTATTGGACATAAGTACTTTCTAAAGATTCCCAAGTGCTTCCAAAATCCATTGGGAGCCACTATTGTGTAGATGGTTAGTATCATTAGCTGTTCACCATTTACTAATAACTTCCTAAAGATTGCATATTACTTGAAAGCAAAAGTACCAGACCTCTAATGATTTTATGCAATATATATATATATATATATAGAGAGAGAGAGAGACTTAATCTTTTCCAATGTATACTTTTTCATAGATTAGCTCAACTATACATTTGAGAAATTCCAATACTCTGTAAGTATGATATATGTGCCTGTATTTAACTGAGGATATTAAAAGAGAGAGGGAGATTGAAATTTTTTTTTTTTTAGGAACTAGGAATTAGAAAGCTGATTTACTTACCTACCCAAGTTTTATACTTCAATATATATTATATGTCTACATATATATGCATGTATATAAATAAGCATTCACTTATAATGCTATATATATATGTGTGTATCCACATATACACATGTTTTATATAGATTATCTGTATATGTTTATATACTTATACATTAGTTCATATATATGAATAGATGCACACATATGTGTATGATATATACTTTTTTAAAATTTATTTTTTATTTAAGAAAGGATACATTAACAAAACCATAAGATAGGAGGGGTACAACTCCACACAGTTTTCACCACCCAATCTCCATATCCCATCCCCTTCCCTGATAGCTTTCCCATTCTCTATCCCTCTGGGATCATGGACCCAGGGTTGTTGTGGGTGATGTATACTTTTTAAAGCATGGGAGTTACAAGAAAGAACACTAGAACTCTTCCTGATTTTTTTATTTGAAGTAGTTCTAACTTCAGTGGCTCAGAAGCTAAAATTCTGAAACATTATATTTCTTTCTGACCATATATATGTATAGTCCCCATTTACCAAATAAAATGTTTTAACTCAGTAAGTAGTCTTTGGTTGTTGTTTGTTTCCAAGAAATGAAAAATTATCATTAGTAAGACTTTCTGGAAAATTTCAAAGGGTGGGACAACAATCAACTTGCTCTGACTGAGAAGAAATGGCTACCTACAGCCTTCATCATACAACTCTCTCTGCACCTGAGGTGCCTTCTAGAATATTTGATCTCAGGTCACAGATGGTACTTTGAAAAGCACCAAGCTAGATTTCTTTACCCACTCTCCATTCCGGCATTTTATATAACATTTTTTTACAGTAAGAGCAGAGATTGTGGACTTCTAAAGCAATACCAAATGAAGATTTATGTAGATGCAGTTGAAGTACAATGTGGAGAGTGTAAATACCCAGAAACATCCATCAAAGAAAGTTTAATGCACATAACATGTAGAGATACAACTTTTTCATATCTGTCTGTACAATAAAAGAAACTCCTCTCTGCACTGAAAGAAATTATGCCCTTTAAAATATTAAATGTCAGCTATATAAATGCCAGCTACCATTTAAATATATAGAAAGAAAATTGGGAAAAATTGCATAATTTTATTTCCCCCTTTTCACAAGTCACTTGTACACAGAACTAACTTTAAAAGAAAACTCTAAATATCTGTACAAGAATTATTCCCTCTGCAGCTGTTGTAGAGATATGACAGGCCAAATACAGTGTGGATGGAGAGTGGAAATTTATGGCAGTGAGATTCGTTTGTGCTTTGGACTACATGCTTTGTAGCTTTGTGGAAGGATATAATATTTTGCTGAATCTTGTCTAGCAAGCTTCAGTGCAATGAATCTTAACAAACTCTTGTTTTATGGGGAATAAATTTCATGCTGGGATTGCCATTGGGGCCCAATGCAAAAACATTTTGTGATGAGATTTCCAATCACTGCCTTTCAGAATATATATATATATATTTCTAAAAGTAGCTTGAACAATGAGCTAACTGCCTCTAGTGGAAAGGCTGGGAAGCTGAGGTCAGGTTCTATTGTTTACTGCTGGTAGTAGAAAATCAATAATGGATACCAGGGACATATATTATTTATCAGACCTGATCCTGGACCACACAAATCTATTGAGGTCACCAAAGCTATCTTTTATTTAAAATACAGAATACAGCAACAAGAAAATAAAGAGGAACAAAGTAAGTTAATTGGACACAAGACATGAGAAATAACTATATGAAGTTTATTTTTCACATGAAGATCCCTCATTTCATCTGCTCTGTTCCTAACTTTGGGATCCTGTTTTATCAACATTTTTTGGTATACATTAACTTTAAGGTTAAAAACGTAACTTTAAGGCTACATTCTTACCAGGCAAAATTAAATGAAAAAGGTTTTCAACATAGTTGTCATAAAGGTAAAATTAACTTACATTTAAAGTCTGAGGTAAAAATTAGTTAAAAATCAATATATTTTAACTAAGTTGGTCTAAAAAAGCTGTGCATACCTAGGGTGTGTCTCCATCTTATACAGATGTAACAAAAGGTTAAATAAGATGTTATTGATATGTAAAGCTCTCAAATACCTTCTCAATTAGAAATGGTGGATTTCACAATGGTTATGTTAATGATTCTCATGCCTGAGGCTCTAGCAACAGTTCTTTGCCTTACCACGTTTTATTGTACTTAGATTGGTTAGGAGCCTTAAAATGATACTTAAACCAATTTTAATCATCAAATTATCTATTGTGATAAACTTCTATCCTGCTACAAGTTTTGTTTCATAAGTAAGTGAATTGCAGCTGTCAAGTTCTCTACAGAAAAGAGAAAAGCGGAATTCCAGTGGCTGACATTCCTCATGCAACAATTCACCCCCCGGCAATTCTTCCGTGGACATCTGCTTTGGACTGGCACTTCTATTGGACTTACTGGTACACAACCCTACAGTAGCTTTCCTTTATGTTGCTGGGTTTCTCAAAGACTGACTGCAGCCAGCTGCCTGGGGACTCTATAGGCCTCTATGCCCTCCCTTCTTACTAGGTAATTCCCCTCAAGGGAAGAAACACCCCAGAGGCAAGAGAAGCCCACAGAGGCAGGAAATGTTCTTTATCTGATAAAGCCTTGCCCACAGAGACAAGAAACGCCCCCCTCAGGCCTTCCCTTGGCATCATACTGGTTCTTGTTTCTAGCTTACTTGTTCCTCCATGTTTGTGCCAGTTTCTTTTTTGAAAATGCCTGTACAATATAGGTTTCTGTTCACCCCACACTCCTGATACTATGGTCAATTAGTTAAAAAGAAAAGGGGGAATTGTTGGTATGCTTCACATTGGTTTGGTCTCACTCCCCTGCCTCCAGGAGATTGTGGTTTAGTCTTTGCCTTTTCACGCTTCTCCCTTCTCCCCACCCCCATCCTACATACTTTCTGAGTTTCTGATGCTGTTGCCGAGGGGAAAAGATGGAGGAGCACATTGTGTGGTGATTAGGTGTTGGACCGTTTGCCCTCTCGTGAATAAAGATTAAACTGTGTTCTAAGCTCAGCCATGAGTTTCTGGTCATCTGTTACCCACCCGTGAAGCCAGGCCAGAGAAAACAACAATGAACAAGTGGGGTTTATCCCAGGGATGTAAGGTTGGTTTAGTATATGTCAATCAATCACCATGTTCAATCATATTAATAAAACCAAGACCAAAATACACATGGCTATATCAATAGATGCAGAGAAAGCCTTTGACAAAATACAGCATCCTTTTATGATCAAAATGCTACAAAAAATGGGAATAGATGGAAAATTCTTTAAGAGAATGGAGTCTATACATAGAAAATCTACAGCCAACATCATACTCAATGGTGAAAAACTGGAAGCATTTCCCCTCAGATCAGGTACTAGACAGGGCTGACCACTATCACCATTACTATTCAACACAGTGTTGGAATTTCTTGCCATAACAATCAGGCAGGAGCAAGGAATTAAAGGGATACAGATTGGAAGATAAGAAGTCAACCCCTCTCTATTTGCAGATGACATGATAGCATACATAGAAAAACCTAAGGAATCCAGCAAGAAGCTTTTGGAAATCATCATGCTACAAAATTAACATGCAAAAGTTTGGCATTCCTCTTTGCAAACACTAAGTTAGAAGAAGATGAAATCCAGAAATCAGTTCCTTTTCCTACAGCAAAAAAAAAAAAAAAAAAAAATCTACTTTTTGTTTTACCACCTATGGGCCTTCCTGTAGTGCACTCATATGCTGCTGGGGTTTGAATCTGAGTCTTTGTGGTTAGGAAGAAATGTGTGTTATGGGAGGCAGTACCCCTGCCCACCTGATCCACTTGATCCAATTCCTTAATAGTTTTTATTTAGGTGTAAAGGAACAGATTCTCATGGACTGTGCTTTTTCTGTTGGTTTTTCTTGCCATTCATTCTCATATTAAATACAAATTCTTCCACAGAATATTTTAGGACTTCCTTAGTCAACACATATTTTGGTTAAGTTTAACCACTAGAGTCCATTTCACTGTTGATAGAATGCAGATGCCTAACTATGAGCGACTGAGTGGAAGGAATCTTACCAAAAATGAATTAAAAATTATCAAGATCTACTATAACATGATAGTCTAATGAGAAAAATCCAAAGACTTCAACAAAAAACTATTGGAAATAGTGAATAAATTTAGTAAAGTAGTAGGATACAAAGTAAATGCACACAAGTCTGTGGCATTTCTGTATACAAACAGGGAGTCAGAGAACAAGAAAATGGAAAACACGATCCTATTTACAATTGAGTCCCCAACATAAAATACCATGGGGTGAATCTTATAATAAAGGAAATGAACTATAGACACTTGTTAAAAATAGAGAATGGCTCATAGTAATTGAAGAATGTCCCTTGTTACTGAAGTGGAAAAATAAACACTACTAAGAACAGCATCTAACAGAAAGCAATCTACAGTTTCATTATAATCCTTCAAAAAAGTTGAACTACTTGCCCAAAAATTTGTGTAGAACTACAAATTTCTGAGAAAGAAAAAAAGAGAAAAAATAGAGATATCATACCCCCCAATTTTAGTTTGTACTACAAATCAATATTAATTAAATCTTTTGCTACTGGAATAAAAATGGACATATAGATGAGTGGACAGAATCAAGAACCCAGGAATGAGTCCACACATACACAACCACCTTATATACAGTAAAGGGGCCGGAACCACTCAATGGCAGTAAAAAAGGTTTCTTCAATAGATGGTTCTGGGAAAACTGGACACCCGATGACTGGCTGGCATTATCACTGACTTTAGTAGTTAAGGGAGCCCTAAGACTGGGACAGGTTCACAGCTTTACTTAAGAGGTCAAGTGTCAGAACCATACTCGCAGAGGGATAGAGAATGGGAAAGCTATCAAGGGAGGGGATGGGATATAGAGATCTGATGGTGGGAATTGTGTGGAGTTGTACCCCTCCTATCCTATGGTTATGTTAATGTCTCTTTTTTAAATAAAGAGAGAAAGAAAAAAAAAAGAACAGTAAAAATAAACCACCAACTCAATACCCCCAAACAAAATAAAATCAAAATGGATAAACATCTTGGATATTACACCAGATGCTCTAAAAAATAGAGAAGTAAATACAAGTGAAACATTGCAGGACCTCCACATCAAAGATGTAGACTCAGCTCTGTAAATATATGAAATGAAAACAAGAGTAAATAATTGGAACTATATCAAGCTAAGAAAAAAAAAACTTATATATATTGAAATTAAACTACACAAGGATAACCTGGCAATCCAATAATATTAGTAGATGCTTACATAAGACACATCTAGAAAATGATTGATATCAAACATCTATTAATATAAAGAACTGGGAAAGCAGCCAACAAAATATTCTTTTTTAAAAAGTGTACTTGGTAACATATGCATTTAAGTGGGTATGCTGCCTCACCTCACCATATTTTTAAGATAAAAAAAATGGGGCAGAAAAATGGCTCACCTGGAAAGTGTGCTTCTTTGTCCTGTGTACAACCCTAGTTCCAGTTCCGCTCCTACTGCATTGAAGGAAGCTTTGGTGTTGTTGGTTTCTTTCTCCTAACCCCAGGGCAGGGGTGGGGGGAAAATCATAACTGAGTGGTGAAGCACTAGTGACAACAGATTAAAAAGAAAGAAAGAAAGAAAGATTTTTAAAAGTTGGGATGAGGAAGCAGCTCACGGGTAAGGCACATGTGCAAGACCCTGGATTAGATATCTGGCAAAACACAAAATATTCTAGTTATGCTTTTATGAATTATGAATGTATCTTTCAACATAATATCCATTTTGCTGTAAGAATTACTAATATATCATCAATCATCAATCTCATCTTTTGGGTTGTCAATAAAATGAATCTTATTAGTCTAAGGGCCCCCTTCACTGCTCTATTAATGAAAAATGCCCAATTAAAAATATTGATGGAAATGATGACTCCCTTATGTTTGTATGTCACAGCCCTGTACTTTGAGTCAACAGATAAATCATCTTTGAGAAATTAAGCTCAATTTCATACATTTAATCTATTTTAATTTATTTGTTGCTACCAAGATTGCATTACCCCTTATCAGTATTATCCCTGCAGATATCTACTGTCCTTGATGTATTGAACAGACATAAGGAAAGGTTTACTTAACTTTTTTTCTTCTCTTTTAAGCAGATACTTTCAAGTGACTGACTGATCAAAGATCCTTTCCCCTATTTTATAAACATAATGAGTTTTTCTTTTTTTTTATTAAATGCAAAATTGTGCATTAAGATTTCTTTCTTTTTTAATTTCAATTTCTTGTTATTTTTAGGATTGTTATTGGTGTCTTCAAATCCTTATTTCATTCTTGTGTTGCTTTCCTGATCTAACTGCATTATCTTTTTGTTATTGTAAAGTTCAATAGGCTTCTTTGGCACCACCATTTGAAATTCATTATTAGTTAACTTGCACAT
Organism: Erinaceus europaeus; assembly: GCF_950295315.1. Taxonomy (NCBI): domain Eukaryota; kingdom Metazoa; phylum Chordata; class Mammalia; order Eulipotyphla; family Erinaceidae; genus Erinaceus; species Erinaceus europaeus. The sequence continues at coordinate 101,581,573 of NC_080164.1, read as the reverse complement.
CTATCAATTCATTTCTTACTTTGTGTTTTTATTTATTTTTGCCTCCTGGGTTATCTCTAGGGCTTGATTCCATCACTACAAATCCACTGCTCTTGGTGGCCATTTTATCTATTTTATAGTATAGGAAAGAGAAAAATTGAGAGAGGACGAGAGAGGACAGGGAGATAGTGAGGGAAAGAGAAAAATGCCAGAAGATCTACTTCACTGCTGGTGAAGCATCAACTCCCTGCAGTTGGGGAGCCTGGGCTAGAACTATGCTATTTTGTTTGTGTTTGTTTGCTATTTTATTTGTTTCCTTGATTTTTTCACAGCATTAAAAGTCTTACATTGTTCCATCTACATTTGAAGAAGTAATCACTTCTTCTTGCCTCTAATGATGGAATTTGAGAGGTAATGTCTAACTAACCTCAGTCTTTCCATCAATTATGAGTCAGTCTAAGGCTTTTTGTTTTTTAATGGAGACATCTGTATTATTAAAATTATATTTATTTTCTTTTAAAAATACATTTTATTTTTAGTTTTTAGATAGAGACAAAGAGGTTTAGAAGGAAGGAAGAGGAGAGGAGAGGAGAGGAGAGGAGAAGAGAGGAGAGGAGAGGAGAGGAGAGAGAGAGAGAGAGAGAGAGATCTTCAAAACTGCTTGACTTGTCACAGCCCTGTATTTGAAGCTTGAAGCTTCACCCCTGCAGGTGGTGACCAGGGAATTGAACCCAGGTCCTTGTGCATGGAAAAAAAAAAAAAAAAAATATATATATATATATATATATATATATATATATATATATATTAAGTGTACAACCACATGAACCTACTTGTTTTATTTTATCTTTGTTTATTTTCTTTATTGGGGAGATTAATGGTTTACAGTTGACAGCAACTATAATAGTTGGTACATGTGTAAAATTTCTCAGTTTTCCACAAAACACTGTTAAGCCCCTACCTAGGTCTTCCTCCACCATCATGTTCCAGGACTAGAACACTCCCTCTCTCACTCCAGAGTCCTTTACTTTAGTACAATATACCACATTTTAAATATATTTATTTTTATGTATGAGAATGAGCAACCATGTAGAGAACTGCCTGGCTTTGTCACAATTCCAGTGCTGGGGACTGAGCCTATTTCGTTTGGTAACTCAGACATATAAGTCTGGCATTGATGTATTTTCCAGCATTTAAGCTTGCTTTTCTGTTATATATTTACTGCATATATTCTATATAAAAGAAAAATTTTCACACAAGAGAGAGATAGATAGAGATCTGAGCAACACTCTGGCATAAGCAGTACTTGAGACTGACCTAGAAACCTCAGGCCTGCAAGTTCAATGCTTGACATATTGAGCTATTTACTTGGTTGCTGAGTTTATATTTCTTTTAAAAATATTTTATTTATTTATTATTGGATAGACAGAGAGAAATTAGGAGGGATGAGGTAGAAAGGGAGAGAGACAGGGAAACCCTTTAGCACTGCTTCACCATTCATGAAACTTACATTCCTACGGGTGGGGACCAGGAGCTTGAACCTGGTTCCTTGCACAGTGTAATGTAAGCTCTTAACCAGGTTCACCATCACTTGGCCCAGTTTATATTTCTAAACACTTCTAAGGTGTTGAAAGACTCTCATTTCTATCCTGTAGAGTGGTGTCAAAGGCATGACCTGAATATTTTCTCCTTATTTGTCAGAGTTGGTTTGACTTTTTGTTCATATGTGCCATTCACTACATAGCCTCCCTCTTGTTGTTCTTGAGCACACAGAAGATAATGCCCCTGAGTGCATTGTGTTAGCATGGCATGCAGAAAATTGCAGGTGCCTGTATAATTTGGGAGGATCTACAAGAGAATCATCACTCATAGTTCATGGATATAGCGACTGATAAAAGTCTACAGAGAAGTTAACAGGACGTTCATTGCTTCTGAAAGTTCAAGCTTCCCTTTATCTCTCAGATACCATAGCCTACAACATGGGCAGCAGCTGAAGAGATGGGATGTAGTATGTCAAGACAGATACAGTGGAAGACAATTATAATGCTTAGAGAAGGGAGACATTAGATTCATGAAGTCATACTGTTGAAAATAGTGTACTATTATTTAGGACTCAGTCATTTATACTTAAACATATAACATTAGCAGGACTATGTTTGGTATCCATATCCCATATATTCCTGTATAGTACAAAAAAAAATGTTTCTTTGTGGTATCTTTGAAATTATTTATACTTTCCCCTAGTGATAATCTGTTTAGAGGTTATTAAGTATATACTGAGACAATATTAAGATTACATGTCATAGCTGTTATGAAATAGGGAGCTAGAGAGAAAAGGAAAGGAGTGGTGACACAACACTTTGAAAAGTACAAATTATAAATTATATATTACAATTAACAAGGATCTGGGAGTAAGCCCCCATCCCCACCTGCAGGGGAAATTTTGCTGTTCAAGTCACAAAATACTCTTCTCTCCTATCTGAATATTTGTGACTATTTGTTTACCAATTATAAATTTCCACACAGCCTGCTATTATGACACGCAAAAATGCAATTAAACCAATTTTCTTATAGCATACAGTCCAGAGAAAAACTTTGCAACCAGAAGATCTCCTCAAAGCTAACACAGCTCCAATTCCTCTACCTTCTTTTCCAATACTCTCACCCAAAATTCACAAGGTAGGTATTCTTCCTCATTACAGTTAGCACCAAACCAAATATTCAAAGACAGATATATTATTTTTGTCTTTAAAGAAGGACATTGACTTTATACAAAGTGTATGTGTGTGTGTGTGTGTGTGTGTGTGTGTTTGCAATTTTCAAACTGAGCAACTGCTCTATTCAGAGGGGAGCTCTATTCAGAGTAGGTCTGGAAGTATGAAGGAAGGAGTTTATAAAACAACAAACTTCCTAAACTGTCAGTGATCATGGTTTCTTAAATATTCTCTATTGTCTCTGACATGCTTTCTTTATAAAAAAAATATTAGTGGTTTAATAATGATTAATAAGATTGTAAGATAACAGAAGTACAAGTCCATGTACTTCCCACCACTGGAGTTGTGTGTCCCATCTCCTCCATTGGAAGCTTCCCTATCCTTTATACCTCTGGGAGTATGAACCAAAATTATTTTGGGGGTGCAGAAAGTAGAAGTTCTGGTTCCACTGAAAGGCCTAGAATGTTTCTAGCTATGACCACCAAAAGAAAGTGCAGGCCCACAGGAGTGCAGAGGTTACATAGGCTCCTATGATGAACATGGGCCCCAGATCAAATGGATGAGATTTACTGTTAACGATATGCATATACATTTCCCATATTTGGGAGCTACTCTCTTCCCTGATCTAGATCTCTAATACTATTTCCAACTCTGACACCATCTCCCTGGATAATATATTTGTTCCACCTACATGTTAGCTATCAGGCTCAGGCAAAAATTAGTAAAGTCATGGGCCCCTTGGAATATACCTAAAATAGACTTCTAGTTTCTTCCTGCATAAAGACCCCAAATCTCATCTGCTATATTCTTACCTTAGGTTCCTGATTATTAAACAATTTGTTTTTCTTTATACCCTATTGTTTTTTTAACCACAAAGTTGCATATGCTATCATGATACCAACATGACTTCCCTGGTGAGGTGACCTCATCATTATGTCCTGGAACTCCACCTCTCCAGAACCCTCCCCCACTAGGGAAAAATAGAGACAGTTCTCTCTGTCCTTTTGAACAACAACAACATCAGTAACAACAACAATAATAACTACAACAATAATGCAACACAGGGGAATAAATAAATATTAAAAAAGAATAGGAAAGCTATCAAAGGAGGGCATGGGATATGGAGTTCTGGTGGTGGGAATTGTGTGGAGTTGTACCCCTCTTATCCTATGGTTTTGTCAGTGTTTCCTTTTTATAAATAAATTAAAATAAAAAATGTATCACTATAATTCACTATAGTTTATAAGGCTTTCAAGCATATAGATTGTAGATGGCAACAAAAAATAATTGCAAAATAAATAAATAAAGTACCCAAATTATAAAAAAAAAGTGATACTTAAAAAATATATGTCAACTCTTGTAATCTATGGCCATGGGATATCTTTCCATTTTCTTCTGTCTTCTTTTATTTCTCTTTGCTGTGTGATTCTTAGTTTTCAATGTACAAATCCCCATATTAAATTTATGACTAGATATCTAAGTATTTTGATGTCACTGCATTTTTAATTCTTCCTCTTCTATATTATTAATTACATAGAAAAATGTCCGTAGTTTCCATACTTCATTTTTGTATTCCATACTTCATTTTTGTATGTTTTCATGTTTCCATACTTAATTTTTGTAGCCTGCCATCTTAAGATATTATATAGTGATTTCTAAAAGTTCTCCAATTGTTTCTTTAGGTTTTCAATGTATCCTGAAAATAGTGTCATGTTTACTTCTCCCAGTTGGGATCTTGTTTTATTAATTTTCTTGCCTAATTGCTATAGTGAGAACTTCCAAGACTATGTTGAATAGCAGTGGTGGTAGTGGACAACCTTATATACTCTTCCTGATCTAAGAGGGAAAGCTTTCAATTTCTGATCATGGAGTATAATCTTGGATGTGCATTCCTTGTATAGACCTGTTACTAAAATGAGTTATGTTCCCTCAATTCCCAACTTTTTAAAAGTTTTAACAGCAAAAGAATTTTGAGCTTTTGTGAAAGCTATCTCAGAATCTATTGAAATAATAATTTGAATTACTATGTAACTATTGTTAATATGGTAAATTAAGCTGATCAACATATATGCTGAAGCTGCAAACATAATCTTTAAAGATACTAACATACATTTCTTTAGAGTGATTGTATGGTACATTCAACTTTCATGATGTTTTATGACAATTATGTATAAATGTGGAGAGACAGTTGTATGTCTATCTACAACCTTAGGGGAACTGTGGTGAATTGCAATGGGGAGAGTGAAGAATTAGAACTCTGGTGGTGGGAATGGTGTGGATACAAACTCCTGTTGATATATATTTCTGTAATATAAAAATAAAAAATAAATAAAAATAAAACTTTATATATTATATATTTTAGAGATTGAACAACCTCTCTCCTCTCATAGATGGGGCCTCACACATGCATAATTTCATTGCTCCCAGGTAATGATTTATCATACACACATACACATACATACACACAGAGAGAGAGAGACAGAGACAGAGAAAGAGAGAGAGACAGAGAGAGAGAGAAGACACAAAACCATAGAAGCGGTACATTCCCTGGTACCATAGCAAAGCCATGTAATACTGGGACTCAAACTTGGGCTGTGTGCATGGCAAGACATATGACCCACCTGAAGAGCATATAGCTGGCCATATTAAATATCTTTTGCAACTACTAAACCCTGCTATGGTTAAAGAAAAAGCAGTTATAAACAGAAAATCATGATTGGTAATGCTTATGTCCCAGTGATACTTTATGGAAGCAGTTGGTGGGATACATTTGGCATGGGAACCATAATTTGCTGTTGGTTTAAAATAAACTTCTTATATAACTAAAATTAATGCAAGTACTTGTTTTGGGTTTATAGAGACAAAATGACCATCTTAACTATTTAAATATGTATTTGCATAGTTTAGACAATCTTTGACTCTTGCCATACAATCAGCGACCAAAAGCAGTGAATACATATGCATATGCCACATTGTTGTAGAGGCTAGAATGAGGACCATAGTTTCAATTTTAAACCACCAAGCAGTAGATGAACACATTATTTTTATTGTTGGCATGAATCACAGAGTTTAATATTTCATGGATATTTATATCTCCAAGTCTCATATAACTATTTTACACATTGAAGTGGAATGCTTCTGAGATGATTCTCAACTACTACCTCATATGCTTTTGTACACTCGTTCCTCTCCTTGAGAGGAAGATAAAGTCAGTGACTTGACCTCTGGAGAGAAGTCATATGGCAATGTAATAGAAAAATGTCAGGATATATCCATAATTAAGATTTTTAAAAAAAGGGACAAAGAATTCCACTTTTACTCTTCTTGGTTCTGAAGAAGTAAGCTTCTATGAAAAATAGTCTCAAATGGTAAAGAATTCAGGTCAGCTTCCACATTATAGCCAGAGTGCTACTAAGGGCTTTAGTCTTAGGCTTTTAGAGAATTTACAGCTGGACTGGAAAAGTAGCATAATGGTTGTACAAAAGACTCTCATGCCTAAGGTTCTGAGGCCCCACGTTCAATTCTAAGTACCACCATCAGCCACAGGTATGAGGTATTCGTCTCTCTCTCTCTCTCTCTCTCTCTCTCTCTGTCTCTCCCTCCCAGATCACTACTGACCAACTCTGGCTTATGATAATGTGGGGGACTGAACCTGGGACTCTGAAGTCTCAGGTATTAGAGTCTTTTTACATAAACATTTTGCTAACTCTCTCTCTCTCTCTCTCTCTCTCTCTAATAAAAAAATGAAAGAAGGAAAGAAAGAATTTACATGAACCCTGCAACAACCAAATGAATGAATTTGGCTGGAGAACCTGCCCCAGCTGAACTTTCATTATTGCCATGTGAAAGACAATAAAGCTGAAGACTCAGTTACCACACTTATATTTCTGGCCTTTAGAAAGTATGAGATAATAAATGTGTTTAGTTCTAACCTACTAAGTCCTCCAGTAATTTTTAATGCAGTCATAAGTGACTACTAGGGCAGCATTTAGGAAATTGTGACACATAGATAATTACTAGCAAGGTCTTCCAATTAATAATCATCAATTTTAGTATTAGAGAACTCACATCATTAATCTAAATTATTTCCTTCTGCTCTGCCATTGGAAAAGTCTAAGGAATATTACATTACATTGTAATTCATCAGAAACTTTTGAGAAAAAAAATCTGTCCATTATACACCTCAGTTATCTGAGTGAGGGAAGTGAATAAGAGTAAACGTACAAAATTTATTTTGTATGTTTATTCTTATTCACAATTGAAGCCAAAAATAACGAAAATATTGTGTCAGGAGCCAGAATTGATAGTTTATGTATTCAGCTTCTGACACAATGTCCCTGTTACCTGAATTTCATTTCAGGTTATTCATTTTCTGCATTATTTCTGGATGATATAATCTTCCCTTTGCATCATTTCTAGTAATTTCAAAGGGCATAGTTGTAGTGCACCTGGCTAAGAGCACACATTACAGTGCACAATGATCCAGGTTCAAACCCCTGATCCCCACATCCATGGGGAAAACTTCACAAGTTGTGAAGCAGGGCTGCAGGTGTATTTCTGCATCTTTCCCTCTCTAATTCCACCTCCTCCACTTTATTTATTTATTTATTATTGTAAAGAAACAGAAATTTAAAGTGGAGGGGAGAAAGAGAGGTGAGAGACAGAGGCACACCTGCAGCCCTGCTTCACTACTCATGAAGATTTCCCTCCTACAGATGAGGACCAGGGACTTGAAACTTGGTCCTTATGCACTATAATGTAATATGTTTGACCAGGTCTACCACTACCTGGCCCCTGATCCTCCATTCTCATTTTCTCTTTGTCTCTATCCATAATAAACAAATATAAATATTTTTAAAAGAAATTTAAACATGCAGACCCAGAATTAAAAGTAATATATAAATGGAAGTATGTATGCAATAATAAAATCTACATTATGATCTCAAGGACCTGCTCACATGATGGGGCTTTGAGTAATTTAATCTTTTGTTGTTTAATCTAATCAGAACCTGGGGTATGCTTGTTCCTGGGATCAGTACACCAGATCCTTTAGAGCTCTGCTACAAGTTGCACCTACATCTCCAGAGTTCTACAGTGGCTGAAACTCCCCTGAGGTAAAACAGCTTTACTATTCTACATAGTTTAGTTCTTTCCCAAAATGCACATGAAAGCAAGGTCTGAGCTGATCATTCTCCTTGATTCAGTCTAGCTATTTTTTTCTCCATTTTCTCCTGAAAACTCCCATGGTCTCTAGCCAATACTATGCAACACCTTTTTCTTTTAATTTTTTTTTTTTACTATCTCTGTATCACAGAATGCAATCTAGTTTAACCAGGGAACGGACTTCATTGACTTGGACTATAATTACATATATCTTCCCCATTTTTCACACAATATGTTTCCAGTGGTCACTTTTGTTGAGTTCTATTAGCTTTATGTTATTAAAATCTTCTAGTCTATATTTACAGGAAAAAAGCTGAGTTGCAATTTTCTTTTACTGTGAAACTGGCATTACCCTTTAAATCGGAATATATGAGCATATTCCTTCCACCATATTGGAAACTTGACAAATTATTTACTGCCCACCAGTGTCACCTGCTGAACAGCTATACTTAGAACAAAAAGTACTACAGATTGAGAAGTATTGCCTGACCCTAACCTAGAGAGGTTTTGTTTTGCCACCAGATTTGTCACTAGGGCTCAGTGCCTGCATGGTTCCACTACTCCCACAGCTGTTTTCTTTTCTCTGTTTGAGAGAGAATAAAAGAGAAAGAGAGAGAGGGGGAGAGAGAGAGAAAGAGAAAGAGAGAGAGAGAGAAGGAGAGACATATGTAGCATTGAATCTTTTCTCCCTCACTTGCTCCCATGTGAGGACAAAGGCTTAAAGCTGAGTCCTTGTATATAGTAACAGGCCTGCTGTAGCAGGTGAATACCTGCTGGCCTCTGGCAGTACTCCTTTATTATTAGTGATTTAATATTGATTTAACAAAATTTTAAGGTAACAGGGGTATGATTCTACAAATTCCCCACCACCAGAGTTCTGTGTCCACATTCCCTCCACTGAAAATTGCAGGAGTCCTTCCAAGATCATAAATATAGTTTGTTTTTTTATTTATATAACTTTATATCCATATTTATACATATATATATATATATATTTGCCCATTTTTCCTATAATTTTGCTTTCTCTTCCTTACAAAGTCACACCTACTTACTACTTCTGAGTATCCTTCACTCTTTTTTTTTTTTCTCTTCTTTCTCTAAGTCTTGATGGAATTGGGAGTCAGAGTCTTCTGGTCATCCTGGAAGGACTTTTTTTTTCATTTATAAAAAGTAAACACTGACAAAATCCATAGGATAAGATAGGCACAATTCCACACAATTCCCACCACCATAACTCCATATCCCATCCCCTTCCTTGATAGCTTTTCTATTATGTATCCCTCCGGGAGTATGAACCCAGGGTCATTATGGGGTACAGAAGGTGGAAGGTCTGTCTTCTGTAATTGCTTTTCCACTGTACATGGGGATTTGCAGGTTGAAACCAGTAACAACAGTAGAGAATGTTCCATCTTCCGAAGAGAGGCTTGACAACATATTCTATGCTACACCTAAGAAAGATGGGTCCTGAAATCGGGGCAGCTTAGAATGTTCTTACTCATGACCACAGAATGTGAGCTCAGATCTACAGGGATGCAGAGGTGTAAATACATTCAGCACTTTATAATATACAAAATGGTTAAACTATATATCTGCCCCCAGTCTCTCAAAATGAGCCTTCTTCATACAATTTTATTGCCTGTACAAGGGAGATGCCAGTAAAATGTCCATTTCATTATAGTCAGCTGATATGACTATGAAGATAAGCTTTCCAAAACAACTTGCTAGTAGGTGATAACATTTATACACATATGAAACAATGAAATTAAAAATAACTTAATTAATGTGATAACACATGTTGGTATGCATGAGACTCCTTCTGTTTCATTTGGTTTAAATCCCCCCTGCTTAACACTATTCTATTTACATAACCACTTCATTTTATTTACATAACCACTTCATTTTATTTACATAACCACTGTTAACAAGTACCACCCTCCCTCCAGGGCATTGGTGGTTCAGTGATAGGATTCTCACCTGCTCCGCCCCCTCCTTGTCACACCCTGATCCCCTCCTTGTCACACTCTGATTTTCGCCAGTCAATTTTCTCTCCACCCTCTCTATGTCACATCCTGTTTCCACCCTACTTGGCAAGTATATATAAAGACAGCATTGTGAGTTTTAGAGTACTGTACTGTACTTTGAGTTTAACTTAGCTCGTCTTAGATTGTGCTGCGTCCTGCATGAATAAAGAGATACTGCCTACAGCCCAACCATGAGTCCCTGGTCGTCTGTTACCCGCCTGTGAAGCCAGCCCAGTGAAAACAACATAACCCATTGAAAACAACAAACACAGTTATTTTCCAAGACACAAAGTACTAATATTTTTTAAACTTTATCTGAAATGTTCTGCAAGTGTCTCTCTCTGTCTCCCACCATCTCTATCCCTCCCTTCCTTCTCAATTTCTGACTCTTTATAAAATCAATAAATAAAGATAATAAAGAAATTAAAAAAGAAAATTAAAAAAGTAAATAACATTACTAGTAGAAATATACCTGGAGATGCATTTCTTGTAAAAGTTTTATAACATGACACACTTTGTTTCACTACAGAATGTACTGTATAATACCTGGAATTACACAATTTTGAAGAGATTAAATTAAATAATTGATATGGCATAAAATAAGACACATTGAAATTATCATGGTTCTTTTGCAAACACTGTTTCTGTGTATATTTTTCAAATTACTTCAGTTACTATGAAACATATACTAATCCAAGAGAAATAAACTTATTTGATATACATATGATAGTTTGGTATCCTTATTGGGAAAATACTGATTTAATTTTACTTGAAATTTTTATTATGATTACCAAACTTTGATTTTTGATAATACCAATAATTAAAATAAACCCTCTTTGTTATTTCAATGCTTTTTTTGGACACCATAGTTGCTAATTAGTTTTTTTTTTTTTTTTTGCTCTTTGATAGTCTCTTTTTTTAAAATGTCTGTATTGGCAGATTAATGTCTTCCAGTTGACAGTAAATACAATACTTTGTACATGCATAACATTTACATTTTCCACATAACAATACAACAAATATAGCAATAAAATCAGTGATTTAATACAAGTAAAAGCAGTTTGATACAACAGGGAAAGTAGTGGGTGAATATGAAAATTACTATAACAAAGTTATGTTTCATTAATTAACTGCAGAATCGATTTTATTTCATGGTCACAATAATGCAAATACTTTTTTATATTAAGTTCTCATAGTCAACTTACAGACAAAACACAGAACACTAATTACCAGGTAGAATGTAAATACAGACTCTTGAGATGAAAATATGTAAAGTTTAAAATGAATAATTACCCCACTAGAGAAATATAAAAACAGGCTGGGGTTATGGATCGACCTGTCAATGCCCATGTCAGTGGAGAAGCAATTACAGAAGTCAGACCTCCCATCTTCTGCATGCCATAAAAATCTTTGTTCCATACTACCAGTGGGATGAAGAATAGGGAAACTTTCAATGGAGGAACGGGATACAGAACACTAATGGCAGGAATTGTACTCCTCTCATCCCACAATATAATTGGTCATTATTAAATATCTAATAATATAAATTTTAAAAGTATAATAACTTTTCAAATCTCAGGGGAGGGGATTAAAAAAAAACTTTTCAAATCTCTATTTGTATTTGCTAAATGTCAAAAAACAGAGGTACATTCCCACATCCCATATATGTTTTTCTGAACCTGGGGAGACAGAAATTAAGATTACACAGGTTACTGAGAAAAAAACAGTCAAATGTAATGAATGTGTAAGATGAATTTATACTACTGTCAGTTAATAAAGTGAAGTGGGACATATCAGGAATGTTTATTCTATGTAAGGAAAGCTGGTCTTCCAGGACAGAGTAGAGGGAGACTTACCTGGCAGGGAGGAAATGGCCTTTTCTCTGAGAGTAAAATGATGAGTTTCTCAGATTAAAGGGGCATGTTCACTGCTGAACCTACACCTGAGTAATACACACAGATCATATTCCTCTACTGAAAAGAGGAAATAGGGACCAGGTGGTGGTGTACTTGGTTGAACACACGTTACAATGTGTAAGGACTTGGGTTTGAACTCAGTCCCCACCTGCAGGGGACAGTTTTACTAGTCTTGAAGAAGTGTTGTAGGTCTCTCTCTCTCTCTCTCTCTCTCTCTCCTTTTTTATCGCACCCTTCCCTCTTTATTTTTGGTGGTTTCTATCCAGTAAAAAAATAAAGATAATAAAAATGAAAAGAGGAAATATTGCTTCTTCATTTAGGAAGAAAGATATAAACTTAAAATAATTTGCATTCTTTTTAATAATAATAACAACCAACTTTATAGAACCTTTTATAGGGCAGTGGACCATAGAGCTCTATACCAAGATAAATTTTATTTGAAGAAACTTAGTTTTACTTATTTATTATTTTTAACTTTTTGAGAAAAATCTCTCATGCTTGTAAGGAAAGTATATCACTGGATCAAAACAGAGCTTAGTGAGTAAGAACAGATGAGAAATGGAGATGGCTTACTGTTAGCTTAACAGGAAAAACACTCTGAGGAAGTAGGGGGAGGTGAGTAATTGTGCCCTACAGTACATTCTACATATATTAAGGTGAGGGTGATTAATCACATGTAAGGAATGCGGTGATTCTTTGTGGAATTTTCTCCTAGCAGACTTTCTCTCTAAAGTTTAAGAATTATCACTTGCCTATACCATCCCTCTTGAAATAACACATGCTAAACAGATAAATTGGAAAGGGAAGGGATATTAAGTAGGATAAAACAGGAGAACATGTTTCATTTCTAATCCACTAATATATAAACAGGCAAAAAATAAAAACAAAAAAATACATTTGGGACATGAAAGTCAGCATTTGGCTCCTGCTGACTTGGCAGTAATAACTAAATTCATCTAGATTTATGGAAAAAGTAGTTTAAAGTGTCTCCTTTAAAAATGGTATGCTATTTTTCCATTAAGACTGTAATGGAGACACTTAAGTGAAATCTGTTTTATTACACACAGAGAGAGACACAAAAGATCCAGGGATCTCTAAATGCTTCAAAATAGGACATTTTCACTAAAATGGTGCTAAATGAATAACTCAGGAGCTACAGAGAAAGTAAATAAATAGGTATGAGTAAAACAAAAAAGTTAGAGAGCTACAATAGAGGGAAGAAAGAACAAATTATAAATTAATTAAAATATTTTAGTGATTTATTTTTTTTATATTTATTTTCCCTTTTGTTGCCCTTTTTTCATTGTAGTTGTTGTTATTGATGTTGTCACTGTTGGATAGGACAGAGAGAAATGAAGAGAGGAGGGGGGGACAGAGAGGGGGAGAGAAAGACACCTGCAGACCTGCTTCACTGCCTATGAAGTGACTGGCAGATGGGGAACCGGGGCTCCAACCTGGTTCCTTCCTCCTGTCCTTGCGCTTTGCACCATGTGCACTTAACCCGCTGATCTACTGCCTGACACTCTAATTAAAATATTTTAAAAAAATTCTTAGTGTTCCTGAAACTTAAAGAAAATGCAGCAAGTTTTCATCAAGAAAATAAATGGACACATAGTATGAGAATGATGACTGAGCTATTGTTTTTTTTCAAGGGTGACCTAAATTGTGGTTTAAAACTGTGATTTAAATTCATTTTGCTTAGGAGACTTATAAAGGCAGAGTCATAGAAAATTAACAAACTGTACTCCCTAAACAAATATATGTATGTATGTATAGCAAAATCTCGTGGACCCATATAAGATTAAACCAATAAGGGATTTATTTAGAAAGTACAATAATCATGAAGAAATGATTCTAGTTAAAAGAATATGCAAAGTCCAAAGTCTGCAATCAAGTCACCCAAGACCACCATGTATGAGAATAAGTCAGATATCCAAAACCAACAGAAATGTTCTGAAGTGAAGGTGACCCAGCAAGAGGGAGCTGCTCTCCCCTCTCCCCTCCTCCTTTTATGCATTCCCTTCTATGTCTCCTCCTCCAGGGGACATAGTCACTCATATGCTAACAGCCCCAAACTCCTGTTGGGGTCACAACAATTCCCCACTTCTGATTATAGACATAGATGAGATGTACAGTCTGTATGCGCATAGGAGAAGTAAGCAGATCTTCAGTGATTCTAGGGTTACCCCTGCAAGCCCTGCCTGCAAGTCACCCCCTCAGAGTGTGGGTGCAATAACTGGGTATTAGATAAGGCCTTAGCCTGAAGACCTGTGGTCTAGTATCTGTGTCTAATCCAGAGATGGTCCACCACTCAGGGAAGCTCAGAACAGACTTACAGAGCTGTCCTCAAGTTCAACTAGCTCCTAGGTGGCAATCATAGCATATGCATGGTGTTGGACTGCTGAAATCCATGCTTCAGCTTGTGTTCTTGAGAGGAGTTTGCAGAGAAATCGTAGAACTATTTGATAAAGCAGAAAGAGTAGTAAACCTGCTCCAAATATCACCTATATGAGGAGGTTGAGTCCAGTAAACCAGTTTTTGGGGTTTAGCCAATATGTCAGATCATCTAAATTGCTGAGTGTCATATTTCTAGCTTCAGACTGGAGTCTGTCCTATTGTGATTTTAGCTGTTTACTTAGATCATTTATATCTCGTCTAAGATGGTCATGGAAGGCCCTATGAAGGTACCTCTGAACATATTTCCAAGAATGGGAGTAATTGAAAGGTACTTAGGTAATAGACATAGATTTATATTCTGTGTCACAAGTTAATTTACTGAGCATCCACAATGCCTGCTGGTGTTCTCCCAGCCAGGAGACTGCAGCCTCAAGGGTGTCAAGTCTCTCCAGGATTTCCTGATCAATTGCCACTTGAGCTAACATCTCAGAGATCGCATTTTGAAAGTATTCCTTCATCTGATGTTCTGTTTGAACAGAATGGGACAGTACTAAGATAGTAGTTGAAGCCATAGCAGCAATTGCTGTAATGGCAATTATAGATGCTATTAATAATGCTAAAAATATCTTGCTCCTATGAATGTGTTCTAAGGCTGTAACAACCTGAGCCATGGTAGAGTCACCTATCCACTCTCGGGTTAGATTGATTGGTAGCCAGGCTTCAGCTCTCTGTTTGAGTATAAATAAGTGGGATATATTGAGGCATGTAATATTTTGATGAGTGACACAAGGAGTAATCCAGGTTTGGTTAGCTGTAAGTGTGGCATTAAATGTGGCATGCCCTTTTTTTGTGGAAGGAGTGAGGATTAAAAAGAGAGGTTTTATCATACTTACGAATCATAGAGAAGATATGGGGTTGAGAGGTACAGATCATAATTTCTTGAACGGAATCCTGAGGAACCTACAATATCTTTCCAGTTTGGGTATGATAAATTTGTTTAAGAATTCTTGGAAAAAAGTTAAGTCCAGCTCTCCAGGAGTGTTTTTTGGTTCAGGATAATAGACCGGACTTGTTTAAACAGAGTAAAGGTTCAACCAGTCCTGGGTTCCATTTAATTTCTGACCCAGAATAGTTAAAAAGAAGGGGATAATCCCAAGTGTTGGAGTCTTGGATTAATAATCCTTGGGACCCCCTGTTCTGGATAGCCCAGTTATTTTTTTAGGGTCTGTGTGGTATAATTAACATATCGCCATATTTCGCAGGAGAAGTTAGGATCTCCATCCAGAGGGAACAATTTTGTTGTACAGAAAGGGGCATTAGGTTTAGAGCTTCCAATCTTCATTCCTTATGGTAGGACCTTCCATTGAAACCTCTGTAGAGGTTTGGATGAATTTAGCACGGGTAAGGAAAAGGCAAATCTTTCTTTATCTTCCAGATGAAGTAGAATATTAAAAAAAAAATAGTCCTTAAGATCTATAACTATCAAATGATATTCCCTGGGAATAAGGACAGGATTTGGGAGTCCTGGCTGTAAGGTACCCATAGGCAACATCCGAGCATCAACTAGTCTTAAGTCATGTAATGGTCTCCACTTGCCAAATTTTTAGGTATGCAGAAAATAGGGGTATTCCAAGGGCTCTGAGACTGTTCAATGTGACCAGCCTCAAGTTGCTCATTCACCAGTTCTATAGCCTTCTGAAGTTTATTCCCCTATAACGGCCACTGATCCACCCAAATGGGGGTCCTGGTATCCATTTCATTTTGAGTGGTGGGAATGTTGCAGTGGCCTCTAGGATAAATTTGGCTGGGTACACAAATACATATCCCATTGTTCTAGTAATTCATGACCCCACAGTGAGACAGGAAGGTCTAGGACATAAGGGCATAAGGAGGCAACCTGTCCCTCAGGTCCCTTGCAGGTAAAGGAAATCTCTACTCTGCTTAAGAGCCTTGGATTCTCCCACCCCAGATAGGGTGAGGTCTGCAGAGGTAAATTTCCACTGCTTGGTCCAGTCTTTCTCATCTCAATAATAGTAACATCTGCTCTTGAGTCAGTAATCCAGTGATAGGTTTCCCTTCAATCAGCACAGTCAGGAGGGGTCATTTAGCAGAAATATTTGTGGCCCAGTAAACAGCAGTACTGCCAAATCTACCATCACCACTAGGGGGTCCATTTTATGGTCCTTATAAGTAGGATTAATTGTGCTGCTCCGGTGCCTTTTGGCAAGTGACAGAATCCTTTGCTGGAAATCATAATTTTAATTTCTCCTTCATAATCAGAGTCAATTATGCCTGGGTGTACCTGAATACCTTGGGAAGTTAAGCTAGACCGCCCTAGCAGGAGACCTGTGAAACCTTTAGAAAGAGGTCTCCATACATTGGTAGGTACAATTTCTATTCTGTCTTGTTCAGTTAAATAGCATTCTTGTGAGATGATAAGGTCAAACCCTCCACTGCCTGGAGTAGCTGCCATGAGATCATTTACTGAGCATCTGAAAATGAAATGAGGGGATCCCAGATTGACTGAGGCATCCCTAGCAGGCTCGCTACTGACCGTGCCTGTTGTGGTTGGCTGTTGGTATGAGTCAGAGAAACCCCCATTTTTGTGCTGACCTGAGGTCGTAGGCCCCATCTCTGATTTCCCTACAGAGAATTATCTTCTGTGTTGGTTCTGAGTGGGCAGTGAAATCCTTTTTTACAGCATGGGCATTTAGTAGATGGGGGTCTTGAATATCTATCATTTTTATTTGATCTATAATTAGGCTATGGGAAATTAGCTTTTCAATCTCTCTGGATATGGCCCTCATTATTGCATTTAAAACAAACCGGCAGAACCTGTGCTGAGCTAGCAACAAGTGTGCCATGATTCACTGCCGGCATGACCTGTGCCTTATGGGTTTACATCAAATTGCACTACACGCCTTTATCATTTGAGCAATATTTAAATCTTGACCCTTACGTGGACCAAAGATGACTTTACAGTCTTGATTTGCCTTATCATAAGCCAACTGTTTGATAAGAATTTCTGTGGCTTCTTTGTTATCAAACTGTCTGTCTATTGCCTCCTGTAATCTAGCAATAAAAATCCATGTAGGATTCTGTAGCATTCTGAAAGTAATCACTGAAGTAATCAGCTGGAGTGCTTGTATCAGGAATTTTACTCCAAGTTTTAACTGCTGCATGGGCAGCAAGCTGCATCCCCTTTTGTCCAAGGTTCATCTGTTCACTGGGAGAGGCAAAATTACCCTCACCCACTAATTGATTAGGGGGAATTTTGTTCTGTATAGCTAAAGCTGTTGCAAGCTCCTTATATTCATGAAACCACAGAGCATTCGCCGAATTTGGCATTACAGTTTTCACTAAGTGTTTCCAATCATATGGAAGCAGATAGTAGGTATCTGCTATTGAAGTGACACAGCCTTTCTTGAAGGGAGCCTGTGTGTTTGATCGACTGTCTCAGATATTTGTAAACCTGATAAGGCAATGCCTCATATTTTTTATCACTTCCTTCTCCTGTGGCGAAAACAGGGAAGACATGGAAGTCATAGCACAATCTATTTCTTTTTTTTAAATTTTTTATTTAAGAAAGGATTAATGAACAAAAACATAAGGTAGGAGGGGTACAACTCCACACAATTCCCACCAACCAGTCTCCATAACCCACCCCCTCCCATGATAGCTTTCCCATTCTCTAGCCCTCTGGAAGCATGGACCCAGGGTCGTTGAGGGTTGCAGAAGGTAGAAGGTCTGGCTTCTGTAATTGCTTCCCCGCTGAACATGGGCGTTGACTGGTGTGTCCATACTCCCATTCTGCCTCTCTCTTTCCCTAGTAAGGTGTGTCTCTGGGGAAGCTGAGCTCCAGGACACATTGGTGGGGTCTTCAATCCAGGGAAGCCTGGCAAGCATCCTGGTGGCATCTGGAACCTGGTGATTGAAAAGAGAGTTAACATACGAAGCCAAACAATTTGTTGAGCAATCATGGATCCCAAGCTTGGAATAGTGGAGAGGAAGTGTTAGGGAGGTACTCACTGCAAACTCTAGTGTACTTCTGCTTTCAGGTGTATATTTTCCAGTAGTTTATGGATACGTGTGCACATAAGCTCTCTCTCACAGAAACTGGTGTATATCTAGGTCATGGGACTTTGTTAGAAAGTGAACTACCTGAGATGAAATTAGAGTGTACTATAAAAGGAAAGGTCTCACCCGAGTAATGAAGCTGAAGGGTTGTCATTCCACACGTGAAGTCTCTGGACACAGTCTGAGGTGAAGCATGTTGAGGTGGCAATCATTGCGTTGGTTAGGTTGTGATCGGCGGATGCAATATTATTTGGTTTGGATTGGGAGATGCATACGGGAAAGTGGGCCCTATCCTAAGGTTCCAGGACTGGGAGAAATAATAGACTCTATAATGGAGATGTGAGGTTCCTGATGTCTTAGGGTTCCAAAAGACAATTGATAGTTAATGTTATCATCACATTATTTGTTAATTGGGTTAACTTTGAAAAGTCCTTTTGTTATGGTTTGCTGTACAGTACCCAGCATCTTGTATATAGCTGTGCTATTGGATGCTTCTAATCTACTTGGTCTAGGCTTTTGAGAGAGTCCACATATCAAATACACAGCCTATATATTAAAAAGATTCAGTTTGTGTTTTGAGAAACTTTGAGACATACAATTGATTTTCCCCCTCTCATATTAATTAACTACTGATTTATATGTCTACATTTTGCTAGGAGTGTACATAAACACCATTCCCACCACCAAAAGACAGTGACCCATCCCTCCCGCCCACTCCCACCCCCCACTGGCCCAGGAAGTTGCATGTCTACCCCTCACCACTGGGTTTTTACTTTGGTGCCCTACTTATAATTTGATCAGGTTCTGCTTTTAGTTTCCCTTTCAGATCTTCTTAGTCAACTTCTGGTGATGAGTGGGATCATCCCATACTCATCTTTACCTTTCTGACTTAGCTCACTTAACATAATTCCTTCTAGTTCTGTCCAAGATGGGTCAGAGAAGGTGGGTTCATTGTTCTTGATAGCTGCATAGTATTCCATTGTGTATATATACCACAGCTTTCTCAGCCACTCATCTGTTGTTGGGCACCTGGGTTGCTTCCAGGTTTTAGCTATTATGAATTGTGCTGCTATGAACATAGGTGTACACACCTCTTTTTGGTTGGGTGTTATGGAGTCCTTGGGGTATAACCCCAGGAGAGTAATTACTGGATCATATGGAAGGTCCATGTCTAGCATTCTGAGAGTTTTCCAGACTGCTCTCCACAGAGGCTGTACCAATTTACATTCCCACCAGCAATGTAAAAGGGTTCTTCTGTCCCTACAGCCTCTCCAGCATTTGTTGCTGCTGTCCTTTTTGACGTATGCCATTCTTACAGGAGTGAGGTGGTATCTTAGTGTTGTCTTAATTTGCATTTCTCTGACAATCAGTGACCTAGAGCAGTTTTTCATGTTTGTTGGCCTTTTGGATCTCCTCTGAGGTGAATGTTTTGTTCATATCCTCTGCCCATTTTTGGATGGGGTCATTTGCTTTTTAGGTGCTAAATTTGCTGAGCTATTTATATATTTTGGTTATTAGTTTCTTATCTGATGACTGGCAAGTGAAGATCTTCTCCCATTCTGTGAGGGGTCTCTCTATTTGTTTAATAGTTTCTTTGGATGTGCAGAAGCTTTTCAATTTGATGTAGTCCCATTGGTTTGTTTCTGATTTAGTCTTCCTTGCAATTGGATTTGATTCATCAAAGATGTCCTTGAGGTGTATGTGGGAAAGTGATTTACCAATGTTTTCCTCTAAGTATGTGATTGTTTCTGGTCTGACATCTAGGTCTTTGATCTATTTGGAGTTGATTTTTGTTTCTGGTGAGATAAAGTGGTTTAATTTCATTCTTCTGCATGTTTCAACCCAGTTTTCCCAGCACCATTTATTGAAGAGAGCCTCCTTTTTCCATTTAATCCTTTGGGCCCCCTTATCAAAGATTTGATGCCCATAGGTGTTGGGATTTACTTCTGGGCTTTCAATTCTGTTCCACTGGTCTGTGTGCCTATTTTTGTTCCAGTACCATGCTGTTTTGATGATGATGGCTTTATAATATAGTTTAAGGTCTGGGAGTGTGATGCCTCCATTTCTGTTTCTTTTCCTTAAGATGGTTTTGGCAATTCTAGGTGTTTTCAGGTTCCAGATAAATGATTGTGGTGTTTGTTCTATTCTCTTAAAGAAGCTTGGTGGAACTTTGATAGGTATTGCATTAAATTTGTATATGGCTCTGGGGAGAATATTTATTTTGATGATATTTATTCTTCCAATCCATGAGCATGGGATATCTTTGCATTTCTTGGTATCAGTTTCTATTTCCTTGAGTAGCGACTCATAGTTTTCAGCATACAAGTCTTTCACTTTTTGGTCAACTTTATTCCTAGGTATTTGATTGATTTTGCTGAAACAGTAAATGGGAGTGATTTCTGTCTGTCTTATTCTTCAGATTTAGTGTTTGCATAAAGAAATGCCACTGATTTTTGTACATTGATTTTGTAGCCTGATACCTTGCTATATTGCCTAATAACTTCCAGTAATTTTCTACTGGATTCTTTAGGTTTTTCTATGTATACTATCATATCATCTACAAATAGTGAGAGCTTGACTTCTTCCCTTCCAATCTGTATTCCTTTGATTTTTTTCTCTTGCCTGATTGCTATGGCAAGCACTTCCAATACTATGTTGAAGAGTAACGGTGACAGTGGACAGCCCTGTCTAGTCCCCGATCTAAGGGGGAATGCTTTCAGCTTCTCTCCATTGAGTATGATGTTGGCTGTAGGTTTGCTATATATAGACTCCACTATCTTGAGGAATTTCCCGTCTATTCCCATTTTTTGTAGAGTTTTGAGCATGAATGGGTGTTGGATATTGTCAAAGGCTTTCTCTGCATCTATTGAGATAATCATGTGGTTTTTGGCTTTGCTTTTATTGATGTGGTGAACGACATTGATTGACTTACGGATGTTGAACCAGCCTTGCATTCCTGGGATGAATCCCACTTGGTCATGATGAACAATCTTTTTGATGTGTTGCTGTATCCGGTTGGCCAAGATCTTGTTTAATATTTTGCAATCTATGTTCATCAGAGATATTGGTCTGTAGTTTTCCTTTTTTGTTCTGTCCCTATCAGCTTTTGGTATCAGGGTGATGTTGGCTTCATAAAAGGTGGAAGGGAGTATACCTGTTTCTTCAATCTTATGGAATGGCTTAAGAAGTATGGGTATTAACTGTTTCCTGAAAGTTTTGTAGAATTCGTTTGTGAAGCCATCTGGTCCAGGGCTTTTGTTGTTGGGGAGATTCTTAATAATGGTTTCAATTTCTTTGTCTGTGATTGGTGCATTTAGATTTTGTAGTTCTTCTTGGTTCAGTTTTGGAAGTGCATAGGTTTCTAGGAATTGTTCCATTTCTTCCAGATTCTCTAACTTGGTAGCATATAGTTCTTTATAAAGGTTCACAGGATTCTCTGGATTTCTGTGGTGTCAGTTGTGATATCTCCTGCATTGTTTACAATTCTATTAATTTGAGTCTTCTCTCTTTTTTGTTTGGTGAGTCTGGCTAGGGGCTTGTCAATTTTGTTTAATCTTTCAAAGAACCAACATTTGTCTTCATTGATCTTTTGTATGGTTATTTTATTTTCAATGTTGTTTATTTCTGCTCCAACTTTAGTGATTTCTGTCCTTCTGGTTGCTTTAGGGTTCCTTTGTTCCTCTTCCTCTAAGTCCTTGAGGTGTGCAGTAAGGTCGTTCTTTTGAGCTTCTTCTTGGTGTTTAATATGTGATTGTATGGCTATAAGTTTCCCTCTCAGTACTGCTTTCGCTGTGTCCCAAATATTTTGATAGGTTGTGTCTTCATTTTCATTAGTTTCCAGGAACATTTGAATTTCCTGTTTGAGTGAGTCTCTGACCCAGTGGTTATTAAGGAGCATGTTGTTGAGTTTCCAAATTCTGTGTCTCTTAATAATTTTCTGTTTGTTGTTAAATGTTAGTTTTACTCCACTGTGGTCTGAGAAGATACTTGGGATGATTTCAATGCTCTTGAATTTATTGATGCTGTCTTTGTGGCCTAACATGTGGTCTATCCTTGAGTATGTGTTATGTGGATTTGAAAAGAAGGTGTATTCCAGTTTTTTGGGGTGGAGGAGTCTGAAAATATCCAAGAGGTCTAGTCTGTCGATCTCTTCATTTAATTCTCTTGTATCTTATTGGTTCTCTGCTTTGTTGATCTGTCTAAGTGTGAGAGTGGGGTATTGAAGTCTCCCACTACTATTGTATTGCTATTGATGTATTTTTGAAATTCTTTCAGTAGATGCTTAATGTATTTAGATGGTCCCTCGTTGGGTGCATAGATGTTAATAATTGTTAAGTCTTCTTGGCTGATCCTTTAATCATTATGTAATGTCCTTACCTATCTTTTATTACTTTATTTAATTTAAAATCTATCATGTCTGAGATGAGAATGGCTGTTCCTGCCCTTTTTTGTGGTCCGTTAGCCTGTATGATAGTTTTCCATCCTTTCACTTTAAGTCTGTGTTTATCTTTTTGTGACAGATGGGATTCTTGCAAGCAGCATATGTTTGGGTTATGTTTTCTGATCCATCCTCCCACCCTGTGCCTTTTGATAGGTGAGTTTAAGCCATTGACATTTATTGATATTATGGATTTAATGTATTGTAGTGCCCCTGTTCTAAAAAAAAATATTTTGTTTGCTCTGATATATTGCAAGTATTATAGTGATGTTCTTGTTTATAAGAGGTCTTTTAGTACCTCTTTCAGGGCCGGCTTGGTGATGGTTGCCTCCTTTAACTGTTGTTTGTCTAAGAAGGTTTTGATCCCTCCATCTAGCTTGAATGAAAGTCTAGCAGGATATAATATCCTTGGTTGAAACCCTTTTTCATTCAGGGCTCGATAGATATCTTGCCACTCCCTTCTGGCTTTTAAAGTTTGAGTGGAGAAGTCTGCAGATAATCTTATAGGTTTTCCCTTGTATGTGGCTTTTTGTTTCTCTCTTGCAGCCTTTAGGATCCTTTCTTTATCCTTACTTCTTCTCATTGTAATTATGATGTGTCTTGGTGTTTTCAGGTCTGGGTTGATTCTGTTTGGTGCTCTCTGGGCCTCTTGAATCTTGATATCCTTTCTGTTATTCAGGTCTGGGAAATTTTCTTCTATTATTTCCTCTAGAATGTTTGCTTCCCCTTCCTCTCTTTCTTCCTCTGGCAGGCCAATTGTACGAATCTTACTTCTTTTGAGATCATCCCATATGTCTCTGTTGTTGTTTTCAGTGTCTCTCAATCTCTTTTTAAGCTCTTTCACCTCTTTCTTTGTTTTCTCTAACTCATCCTCTGTCTGACTAATTCTGTTTTCTGCTTCTGTTAGTCTGCTTTCCCTTGCCTCAGCTTCTTTCTTCATTACAGCTATTTCAGCTTTCAGTTCTCTAATTGCCTCAAGATAATCAGTATTTTCCTTGGGGGTCTCAACTGTTGTTTCTCTAATACTGCCATTCCTTTCCTCCAATGTTGTTTTCATTTCTGTGATTAATAAGTTTATTATTGCTTGCATACTTTTCTTATCTATGGTTACTTCTGACTGATTTGTGGTTTCTTCTGGGCTCTTGTCTTCATTCATTGGTGTAGCAGTTTTATTTGTTTTTAATCTACCCATTTTTTTTGATTTATGTGTTTCTCTCTTATTTATGCTCTGTTGTTCCTCAGTTGTTGTGTCTTGAGTACAAGTAACACTGTACTAAATACCTTTATGACAATTGCACTCACCAACCTCCAGAATTACTGTAGCAACTGAAGTAAGTATTGAAGTATTTTAATCATTACCAGTTAGCCAAATAATTTCTCCTGTCTGTGAAAAAATAGTAACCAAATCCCAGTGAAGAAAGAGAAAAGAAAGAGAGGATAGCAAGAATAGACATTTATGCAAATCTACTATCCAGTTTATATTCCAGGGGTAACAAGAGGGGAAAGGGAACTAGAGCAGAGATACACACATAGAGAGTCCACTCTGAGTCAGATTTCTTCCCCACAATTATTCACAAATTCAGAAAGGCAAAGAAGAAGGAAGAAGTGTATGAAAAGATGAAAAAAAGAGAGAGAGAGAGAGACAAGAGAGAGAAAAGGGAGAAGATAAGAAAAAGAGTTGTAATTAACGAGCAGTGGAAGGAAATTCCCAAATGTGTATCATTGAATTCATAAAAGCACCCTGTTTGGTGGTGTGGGGTATCCTGCTAGGAGCTGGTCCCCAGGGACTGCTTATGGGGGGGTATGCTTGAAAATTAAAGGAAGAAAAAAGAATTTTTTTCCCCTACTCTAATTCTTAACCCAAATTAAGTTATAGTCACCTCCTTGGTATCACCTCTAGGACCCTTTATTGGCTGGCCTGCTAAAGGCAGAAAATCCTACTGTTTCCAGGAGATTTGTTCAGAGCTCAGTGGCTAGCAGCTTCTCATTCCGCCATCTTCCGGGAAACCCCCCCCCCCTCCAGACCTTTTTAAAGGATTTCTTGAAAATGAAAACTAGCTCCAAGTCCTTTGATCCAATGAGAGCTATACTTAAAAAGTCTTTGGATCCGCCCTCAGGGTCTCGGTGGACCCTGGAGACTCCCAAGAGAAAGCCCCTGAGCTATAGTGCTCCCTCCAGGTCCTCTGCCGGCCGCCCAGCAGCGTTCTGCAACCAGCGGAGGATCCGCCTTCTCAGGCGGAGGACAATGCCCGGCGCACCCCCCTCTCCCGCCGCCACCTGGGAAGTCTGGAGCAGCCCGCCCACTAGTCCGTGCCACCTTTACTCTAATTCTTAACCCAAATTAAATTATAGTCAGTACCTTGGTGTCACCACTAGGACCCCTTATTGACTGGCCTTATTGACTGCCACCTCTCTAGATTCAAAGGAGGTCTCGAAACTTCACATCAGGCTCAACCTGATGCTGTTGACTGGCTACGGAATAAGGGCAAATGCTAGAAGAAGAAAAACTGGCCTGCTAAAGGCAGAAAATCCTACCGTTTCCAGAAGATGTGATCAGAGCTCAAGCTGCTAGCAGCTTATCATTCCACCATCTTCCTGGAACTCCGACAATCTATTTCTTATTCCCTCTTCTAATCGTTTTACTATATCACTTTTAAAAACAGTCTCATGGTCTTTATCATCAGCTGTCAGAGCTATCTCAGTGGATGAAGGCAAACTGGAGGATGGAGGGGAGGGCAAGGGGGTGGAGGAGGTAAGAAAGTATTAAATGGTGTGGAGTCACTAGGGGTAGTCTCTTGGAGAGTGTGTGGGATGGGGGATATTGACCACACAGGAAGAGGGGGCAGGGTGCGCCTGGGGGTTTGGGGGTGGAAGTGGAGGAGTCAGAGGGAGTGAAGGTGGGGGTGTCAGAGCATGTGAGGAGGGGGCGCCAGAGGGAGTTGAAGAGGGGACACCATAAGGGGCATGGAGGACAAAGAGGGAGATGGCTGAGAAAAGGATTTGTATGGTATGGTGATAGGGTGGTGTTTGGAGGGGGGATGTTGGACTAAGGAAAGGGTTTCCATGGATAAGAGGTTGTGGTGGTGGTGTGGTGTTCAGAATAGCAAGACAGTATAGATAAGGTTGCCCATATAGAGGCAGATTGTGACTGGCTGTAAATACCCCAATGTTCTTGACTAAGCCATGACCAATTTTCCTCCATAACTCAACCGATAAGTTTCCCTGTTTGGGAGGCATTGTAGAAACAGACTCAATTCCTTCTAACAATTTACGTTAAGTCCTGGGTAGAACACTGGGTAGAACATGTATATGTTACATGTCTGCAAGGCTTCTTTTAGTTGTTTAAAGTGAAAATTCTCTTTCTTTGAATGTGAAACTCCCATAGCAAATGAGTAATTTGATTAAATTAGATCACTTACTAGACCTTGGTGTGGAGAAGGCTTGTCCTTCTTAGGCTCCTAGAACCAAGAGAGTGAATCCACAGTTGAGGCAGAAAAGACTGAGGGTAAAAAATAAGGTTAAGAAGGAAAAAGAAGAAAGGGATCATATGAAAAAGGGTAAATAAGTAGATAGATGTGAATAAACAAGGCATGAGGGAGAAAATGTGCCACGTGGTCAGAAGCATGGTTCCTGAAAGCAATACATGTGGGTGCCAGATATAGCAAAATCTCGTGGACCCATATAAGATTAAACCAATAAGGGATTTATTTAGAAAGTACAATAATCATGAAGAAATTATTCTAGTTAAGAGAATAGGCAAAGTCCAAAGTCTGCAATCAAGTCACCCAAGACCACCGTGTGTGAGGATAAGTCAGATATCCAAAACCAAAAGGAATGTGCTGCAGTGAAGGTGACCCAGCAAGAGAGCAACCTGCTACTTTTCCTCTTTCTTGTTTTTTATTGTTGGGGCTTGTTTTTAGTTGTCTCCAGGGTTATTGTTGGAATTAAAGTAGCATCTGGAACTTTTTGATGGAAAGATGATAACATATAAAGCAGGGAAACATGTCTAATAACCAGTCTTCTCCATTTTTAAATTTTTATTCCTGTTTAGTGAGGTTTTTTTTTTCTATTTTGGTTATTAGTCTTTGATGTGTGACATACACAGATGGTCCATTCAGCAGGGTGTCTTTCTCTTTTGGTGATGGTTCCTTTGCTATGTAGAGACTTTTAAGATTGATGTAGTCCCACTGATTTTTATATTCCTTGTTGTTAGACTCTAATCTTCAAAGACATCTCCAAAGCCTACAATTTGAAGTATTCTGTCAATGTTTTCCTTTGTGTGTTTGGAAATTTTTGGTCTACTGTGAAAGTCCTTGATTAGTTTCAACTTTGACTTGTGCTCATGTCGTAATGTTATAGACCTGTATAATTCTGCATATTTGCACCCAGTAGTTGAAAGAAATAATATTTATCCTATTCATATTCTCCCCACTCCAAAAAATTATGGGAATTGAAAACACTCCCAAACAACTTCTGTTAAGACATTATCATTCTGGTCTTCAAAGCAGTTTAAAAAAGAGAAGACTGAGGGCCAGGCAGTAGTCCACATATTAGTGGTGAAACAGTTCTGCAGGTGTCTTTCTCTCCTGCTCTCTGTCTTTGGCTATTTTCTCAATTATCTATGCCCTATCCAACATCAACAATAGCATAAAAAACAACAATAATAACAGCAACAACAACTAAAATAAGATGGCCAAGAGGAGCAGTGGATTCATAATGCAGGTATGGAGCCCCAACAATAACCTGGAGACAAAAAAAAAAAAAAAAAAAAAAAACAATAGAGATTATATGATGCTCCCTGATAAATATATATCCAAAAATACTGAGAAATGTTTTAGCAAATTTAATCCAATAGAAATCAAAGAATAATTCATGAAGTGGCATTTGTTCCACAGATACAAGAATGTTTCAATATATGCAAATAAATCAATGTATGCCATGAAATATATAAAACATACTATAGTATCAGTAGCTACAAAAATATTCAACATGATTCAACACCAAACTGTGACAAAAATCCTTGCAAATTTGGAGTAGAAGGAACATTTCTCAGTATTATTCAAATAATTTGAAAATATATATGTATGAAAGATGATATATGTACCCCTATGTTCATAGCT
Organism: Erinaceus europaeus; assembly: GCF_950295315.1. NCBI lineage: Eukaryota > Metazoa > Chordata > Mammalia > Eulipotyphla > Erinaceidae > Erinaceus > Erinaceus europaeus. The sequence continues at coordinate 101,553,748 of NC_080164.1, read as the reverse complement.
GCATTGTTCACTAAAGCCAAAATGCAGAGTCAAGCTAAATCCTCCCCAAACAAATGATTATATAAGCACCTTGGGTGAGGGCATCTACATTCAATAAAATACTACTCTGTCATTAAAATGGTAGCATGCCATTTGAGACAAAATAGAACTGGAGGCAACTTTTTCAAATGAACTAAAAAGTGCAAGACAACTGCTAGACAGTTTTAATCATATATGGAATATTAATTGCATAAAAATAAAGCTACACATACTAGTAATATAAGCACACTGGATTTTAGATACTGTGTAAACTATGATGGCAATTGGAAGGGATGGGGTATAAATGAGTGAAATAAGTTGCAGGTTCTATTCATACTGATCACACTGGGCTATTGATGGGACCTATGAGTTGTGTACACAAGCATATGTGTTTGTGATACTATAAACCTACAATCTCATAATGTTGTGGTATAATGCTGTAAACCAATGTTAAATCAAGATTTCTTTTTTTTTTAGAAAAATATGTTTTAAATTGGAAGCTCAGTGGTGGTGAGGCCTGTTGAGTATACCTTATAAACTGTACATGTTATAAAGTGTGAAGACTTAGGTTCAAGCTCCTGGTCTCTACCTGGAGGAGGAAAGTTTTATGGGCAGTGAAACAGGGCTGCAGTTGTATATCTTTCTTTCTCCCTTTCTCTTTCCCCCTTCCCTTTCAATTTCTATTTTTTTATTAATGATTTAATATTGATTTACAAAATTACATATCAACAGGATTATAATTCCACACCTTTCCCACCAACAGAGTTCTGAATCTCCAATCCCTCCATTGCAAGCCACCACAGTTCTCTTAAGGTTGCAGACATGGGTTACCATCATCTCTACAATTATCTGTCTACATTTTAAAATAATGTACCCATTTTTCTTCCAGGTGAAGCTCTCTCTTCCACTCATGACATTATTACTGCATCCAAATGTCCCTCATTTTTTCTTCTTCTCTCTCTGGGTCCTGATGAAGGTGGAGTTCAGAACCCTCTTATATTCTTCCTCCTATCATTTCTCACCCATTGGGAGTATAGATTCTAATTGTTTTTAGGGTGCAGAAGGTAGGAGTTATGGCTTTTACAATTGCTTCTCCGCTGTAGCCTGTTTCTATCTTTTCCTAGTGGGATAGAGCTCAGGAGAGGCATTTCTCTCTGCTACTATCTTATAAATAAATAAATTAAAGTACTTAAAAATATTTTTTCAAAATAAACTTTAATATAAAATTTGGTTTTAAGTAAAAACTAACCTAGATCCTTCTGCTGATGCCTGCAACAATCATAAGGATTATTGTATAATAGAAAAAAACACAAACGTTAGCATCTATAACCAGGAACCAGAGAGCTATCTATCAACCATAACAATGAGAAATAGCATATTTTCCCAATAATTGTGAAAAGGGATGATTTAGTTGCAACACAATAAAATAACAGTATGGATATTATATATAACTATTAAAATATATCTTTCAACCTAATCTAAGAACCAATTCACCTAGTATATTCTTAGAAACAGGAGGATGAGCCTATATATATATTCTACTTTTCAGTTCTTGACATTGCTTTCACAACATTATAATGGTACATTTGGTAGAGCACACACATTACAGTGCTCAAGAACCCATGCTCAAGCCCCTGATGCCTACATGCAGGGGAAAACTACAAGTGGTAAAGCAGTGCTGAAGGTGTCTCTCTGTTTCTCTTCTTTCCCCTTTCTCTTTAAATTTGCTCTATGGAGAGTAAGGAAGAAATAGTGAAAGAAAAAAAGAAAAGAATAGAAGGGAGGAAGAGTGGAAGAGGGAAGATGCCTAAGGACCTGGGTTCAAGCCTCTGGTCCCTACCTGCAGGGAAGAAGCTTCTCAAGTGGTGAAGCAGAGCTGCAGGTCTCTCTTTGTCTCTGCCTCTGTCTCTGTCTCTCTTTCTCCCTGTCTTTCTCTTTCTCTCATCTATCTATTTATATATCTATCTCCTTTTCACCTGTCAATTTTGCTCTATCTCTATCTAATAATTGGATAAATACAACAAAGTTTAATATAATGAATAAGAAAGCTAATAAAGGTTTTTCCAAGGTATACTCAAGTGAATAAATGAGAATTTTACACTCAGGGAGAAGAGATACATGTACAGATATTACTGACAAAACAATGAAGCATGTCCTTAGAGTTCTGAGAAAAGGACAGTGCTAATTTGGCCATTAGTGACAGGAGATTTTCTAGAAGAGGTGATAATTGCATTGAGTCATTAGCAGTACATAAGAGTTAGAGGCAAGGTTCTGTGTACTTGGCAAGGGAAATAGGATGCACAAAATCACAAAGAAAATAAGCAGCATTCTGGGTTGAGGCAGCTATATTTATGGCAGAGTAACATATAATTTCTCAGAGCAATGTGTTCAAGGTCTCCCAACTATCTCATAGGACAAGCTAAGGTCTTTACTTAGGCAAATTATTTTCTTTTAAAGATATCTATGTTTAATGAACAAACAATCAACTGTGCTTATTATAAATGCCTTTTAAATTGTACATGTGTCAACAACTGTACCATAACCCATTAAATTTATTTTTAAAAAAGAAAAAATATCTCTCAAATGTTATCCTACTTATTGAGAGAGGACCTAGTGGGGGTTGTATCATTATATGGAAAACTGAGAAAGTTTATGTATGTAGAAACTTTTGTATTTACCATTGAATGTAAAACATTAATTACCCAATAAAGAAAAATTAAAAAATGTTATCCTACATATATTCCAACTTAATAGTAATCAAGATGAAGATACCTTATCTTAGGCAATGCATACAAAAATCTCTTTCCCTTCATTCATTTACTTATTTATTTCCTGTGGTCAACCTTTTTAGGAAGACAGATGGTAGATAGATGATAGATAGATATATAGATGATAGACAGACAGACAGATTGATTGATTGATAGATAGATAGACAGATAGATAGATGATAGATAGATACACAGACAAACCAACTGACCAGTGTCTTGAAGTCTTTCCTAATGCAGTAATACTCCTGTTTTGTACCAAGAACTTGGTAAAGCAGGCACCTTCCCAGGTGAAGTAACTTACATGTTCCTTTTGCCACTTCATCCCTGTATCCCACCTGCACCTGCTACTTTTTTCCAGGCAACCAATTATATGCATATTTACCACAGATTAGTTTGTATAGTCTAGAGTTTTATATCAATATATATGTATGAAGCATAATATCTCCTGTCTAGCTTTCATTAGTGAACGATTATTCTGATATTAATTAGTCTACACTGCAATATATAAAGAGCATGCCTTTATTCCTTTTTTATGTCTGACAGGAATTTTATTAAATGATGGACAATGACTAACTTCTATGTAAAAGATTGTTGTTTTTTATTATTTCATTTCGTCTGTAGTTTGGGGCTAATATAAATATAGCTGTTTACAGTCACATAGAATTATTTTATTTGAACATAAATTTCTTTCAGCTGAGTAAATTATTTTTTTATTTTTTATTTATAAAAAAGAAATATTGACTAAACCATAGGATAACAGGGGTGCAACTCCACACAGTTCCCACCAGCAGAAATCTGTATCCCAGCCTGTTCCCTGAAGCTTTCCTATTCTTTAACCCTCTGGGAGTATGGACCCAAGGTCATTGAGGGATGCAGAAGGTGGAAGGTATAGCTTTGTAATTGCTACTCCACTGAACATGGGCATTGACAGAAGCCTGTCTCTCTCTTTCCCTAGTGGGGAAGGGCTCTGAGGAAGTGGAGCTCCAGGACATATTGGTGGGGTTGTCTCTCCACCTGCATATCAGATTTCAGGCTCAGGGGAAAAAAAGAAAAAAAAAAAACTAGTATAGCCACAAGCGCTTTGGAATAATAACTGAAATATATCTACTAGCTATCTACAAAATGGTGGACTCCCCCAACTCTTCATCTGCATTATTCCAGACTTTAGGTCCATGATTGGTCAACAATTTGTTTAGCTTTGTATGTTAACTCTTTTCAACCATCAGGTTCCAGATGCTAGCATGATGCCGGATTGTGTAAATTTTTGAGAGTGATGGATGGATCATATGTGATTGATTAAATGTTTCATTTTAAGAAAAAAAAAATGCCCCCAAGATTATTTTCAAATTTCTTGGAGTAACATGTTCAAGGTCTTCCAATTAATTCATAGGACAAGCTAAGGTCTTTACTTAGGCAAATAGTTTTCTTTTAAAGATATTTATGTATAATGATACCACAATCAACTGTGCTTATTATAAATATCTTTTAAATTGTACCTAGATGCCATTGTTGAACCATTTCACATTTCTCTGAATGGTATTTGAGACTTTTTTTCATTGCTACCAGTGTTATTTCTGGGGTTCATTGCCAGCATTGCATATCCATGACTCCCAGTGGCTATTTTTCCTTTTTCTTCTTTTATATTTTATTTTATAGGACAGAGAAATTGAAAGTGAAAAGGAGGATAGAAAGGGAGAGAGAGAATGGACACCTGTATTCCTGCTTGCCTGCTCATGAAGCTTCTCCCTGCAGGTGGGGAGTGGAGGCTGGAATCTGGTCCTATGGTCCTTGTGTGTGGTAATTTATATACTTAGAAGGGAGTGCCACTGCCAGGCCTCAAATAAATATAGGTTTTAGCACTCATACCAAAAGATTGTCAGGTAAATCATTTTAATTTCAAATATTTTTAATAGATGAGAAGTAATATACTATTTTGATGATTCATCTTTGTTATTAAATATTTTTATTTTTTCACATTTATTCTGATGATTTTTTAAATGTATTTTTCAAGGAAATGCTGATTCACATTTTTCCTCTCATTTAAATAAAAATTTATTAGTAATTTAATAATGATTAAGAAAGTTATATGATAATAGGGGTGAAATTCCACAGAGTTCTGTTCACCAGACTTTTGTATTTAATCCCCTCTGTTGGAAGATCCCTAATCTTATCCCTCCCTGTGAATATGGACCAAAAAATTATGGTGTGTAGAAGGTGAAAGGCCTGGCTTCTCTAATTGTTTCTCCATTGGAAGGTCAAACCATCCCCCCTACCAGCCTATTTCTATCTCTCCCTAGTGGGGTAAGGCTAACCACCCCTATATATATATTTTTTTTTTTGTAATTTTATTTATTTTAAGGTCAATCATGTCAGATATGAGAAAACCTATACCTACCCTTTTTTGTGGTCCATTAGCTTGTATTATATTTTTCCTTCCATTCACTTTGAGTGTGTTTGTCTTGTTGAGTTAGATGGGATTCCTGAAGACAACATATGGTTGGGTTGTGTTTGCTGATCCATCCTTCTCCTCTGTGCCTTCACCAATTCAGGCCATTAACATTTATTGACATTATAGTTTTAAGATAGTTTAATGCCATTATTCTAACCATTTATAATGTTCTTATATGTTGCAATTGTATGGTGTTATTGTGATTGTTAAGAGACCTTTCAGAACTTCAGCAGGTTTGCTGATAGTTGATTCCTTCAATTTTTGCTTATCTGAGAAGGTTTTTATACCTCCATCTAGTCTGAATGACAGTCGAGCAGTATATAACAATCTTGGTTGAGAGCCTTTCTCATTTAGTGCTCAATATACATTTTGCCATTCTTTTCTGGCCTTTAGAGCTTTTGTAGAAAAATCAACTGATAATATTATAGGTTTTCCTCTGTAAGTAAGTATTTTTCTATTGCAGCCTTCAGGATCATCTTTTATCCATACTTCTTTTCATTCTAAATATGATTTTTTGTGTGTGTCTTTAGATTCTGGGTTAATTCTGTTTGGCACTCTCTGGGATTCTTGAGCCATTATGTCGTTCGTGTTGTTTAGAGTAGGGAAATTCTCAGCTATAATTTCCTCTAGAATGCTTTCTTCCCCTTCTTTTTTCTTTCTCTGATAAGCCAATAATGTGTATATTACTTCTTTAAAAGTCATCCCATATGTCTCTGTTGTTGTTACCCTTTTCAGATTCTGTATTAATTTGTTCAGCTAATTGTGCTGTTAACTCAGCTATCTCAGCTTTCAGCTCTCCAATTACATAAGAAATAACTAGTGTTTTCTTTCAGAGACTCATTTGATGTTTCCACATTCCTAATAATATCACTTTCAAAAGTTTTCCTCCATCCTGTAACTATTACATCAATTAATGTTGTCTTCATTCTTATGTGCTTCTATCTTTTGAGAACTTTTTATCCGGTCTTTTGTCCATTTCTCCAATGTTTCTTCTTGGTTTAACCATTGGATTTAGTTTGTTATGAGGTCCCTCTCTCAATAATTTTCAATCAACTAATTACACTTACCTGGGTTGACTTCACCACTAGCTAGAGCCAAGCCAAGCAGTGCTTTTGACCTTGTGTTTGAATAAATCCTATTTGTATTTAATGAGTTTTGAGGCAATTAATCACCATGTTTCCTAATTTATTATAAGGATGTGGAAATGCTCCTAGTATATATCCATTATATATCCTACTATATATCCACTCAGGGAGTGTAGATTTTTCTCCTGAGTCACCCAGCTCACTATCTCACCCAACTCCCAGAGGCCCAGCAGCAATGGAGACTTATAATTGTAGATTAGTGTGTTTTAAGTAATTTCCTTTCCCCTTCAGCAGTCTTTTGCTGATAAAACTCAGACCAGAGTTGATGAGTCAACTGACAAACTGCCAGACTGTTATCAACCTCTACGAAGTATGGAATTTGAGCCCCAATAATCTCTCCTTAAGCCCATCTCTGTTCAAGAGCCACAAGTGTTTGTATCACCCATGGCTTGGTAGTTCTCAAAGTAATCTTTATTTTATCTTGTTTCATGCTCAGGTTATCTGTTTTGTTCTGTGATTGATATTTTTTTTGTCAGGATCTGGATATAAGGAAGGTTTTCTACATCTCCATAATTGATTTCCACATTCAGACAGGCATTCAGGCTGCTGCCTTTTGTGTTATCTTACCCACAGTCAGTTTTCAGTTTTCTTTATTTGTTGTGTCCCTGCCTACTTTTGGTATGAGGATGATGTTGGCTTCATAAAGGTGGGAGGAAGTATTCCTGTGTCTTTAATATTTTGGAGTAGCTTAAAAAGTATAGATACCAACTTTTCCTTGAAGGTTCTGTAGAATTCATTTGTATTTTCTAGTTCCTTCTGATCCAATTTTGAAAGGTTACATTTTTATATGAACTTTTTTATTTCTTCCAGGTTTTCTAGCTTGGTGACATATGTTCATTTTGGCTTTCTATGTTTTCTGTTGTGATAACTCCTTTATCTTTTACATTCCTATTTATCTGGCCAGTGGTGGTTTTTCCGTTTTCCTTAACCTTTCTTTTTCTTTTTTTTTTTTTTTTCTCCTCCAGGGTTATTGTTGGGCTTGGTGCCTGCACCACGAATCCACCACTCCTGGAGGCCATTTTCACCCCTTTTTGCTGCCCTTGTTGTTGTAGCCTCATTGTGGTTATTATTATTATTGCCATTGTTGATGTTGTTCGTTGTTGGATAGGACAGAGAGAAATGGAGAGAGGAGGAGAAGACAGAGAGGGGGAGAGAAAGATAGACATCTTCAGACCTGCTTCACTGCCTGTGAAGCGACTCTCCTGCAGGTGGGGAGCCGGGGGCTCGAACTGGGATCCTTAAGCTGGTCCCTGTGCTTTGTACCACATGCGCTTAACCCACTGCACCACCGCCCGACCCACTTCCTAACCTTTCTAACAACCTTTCTAACAACCAACACTTAGCTTCATAGTTCTTCTAGTATGTTTTCTTATTTTTATTGTCAATGTTATTTATTTCTGCCCTGATATTATTACTCCTGCTTGTTTTAGTGATCCCTTGTTTTTCTAAGTCCTTACAGTGTGTAGTCAGGTTGTTTATTTGATTTTTTTTCTTGTTCCATAAGGTTTGCCTTATGTCTATGAATTTTCCCCTTAGTAATAATTTAGCTGTGTCCCAAATATTTAGATATCCCATGTCTTCATTTCAATTTGATTTTAGAAACACTTTAATTCCTTGATTTTCTCTTTAACCTAGTTTTGTTAAGCAGTGTATTCTTGAGTTTCCATATTTTCTGACTTTTTACCTATTTTATGTTTGTTGTTAAGTGTTACTTTAGTTCCACTATGGTCTGAGAACCACTTGAGATAATTTCAACACTCCTGAATTTGCTTATATTGGCACTGTTTCATAGCATAGGGTCTACCCCACATGGAGCATTGTCCTATAGTTTTTATTGTAAACATCCTTCATCTCATTCTTGAGATTCATTCCAAGGTACTTCTACCACTGATAAGTTTATGAACACTTTAAACAAAACGTTAACTTCTAGTTTGATGTTTGTAGATGCTAAAAATCACTTAATGGAATACAGATGGACACATCTAGTCTGTCATCAAATTTCAGTAGAGGAAATGGAAGCATACAAGAAAGGTAGCTCATTGGGAGTTGGGCTGTAGTGCAGCGGGCTAAGCGCAGGTGGCGCAAAGCACAAGGACCGGCATAAGGATCCTGGTTCTAACCCCGGCTCCCCACCTGCAGGGGAGTCGCTTCACAGGCGGTGAAGCAGGTCTGCAGGTGTCTATCTTTCTCTCCTCCTCTCTGTCTTCCCCTCCTTCTCTCCATTTCTCTCTGTCCTATCCAATAACGACAACAGCAATAATAACTACAACAATAAAACAACAAGGGCAACAAAAGGGAATAAATAAATAAAATAATTTTTTTTAAAAAAAAGAAAGAAAGATAGCTCATTACTTGCCACAGTCTCATACAACCCATAGCATAATTATTTTACATGGCAGGGATCTGTAATTTGTCAAACACTGATAGGTGTCACTAGAAGTCACTGTTCCAGGCCATAGCCAATTGGATACAGGATGTGAATGAGGGGGTACTGACTTGATGACCATTGTGCTGTAAATCTATGGAGATGCTCTTAGGAATGCTAATTAGGAGAGGCCTTAAAACAAAGAATGTTGGAAGAGACTATAGTCTTATTACACTAATCAGTGGCTTCACCCTATGCAGATGTCCATGCTTCATTTGTTCCCCTTAAACAGCACTGTGTTTTTCTAATTTAAGTGGTTTTATAACTCTTTGTATATACCTTGTAACTGACTAATAAAAGACAAGAGGCCATTAACTGGTACTGCACAACATGCAGTCATTTTTGAGGCTGTAGGTTGATGTTATACAATCTAGGCCTCTTAAGACTATGTTGAGTCTTGAGTAATCAGTTGTTCCTGCATCAGAGACTATGCGTAATTATGGAATTTTTCATCATAGAACAGGTTGAAACTTGAATTATTGTGAGTATAAGTCTTACATAGATAGAAATGAGGGTGATACGCCTGGGGTTGGAAATCTTACTATGCATCAGTGATCAGAGATCTCTTTCAGATTTGTACTCTATGCTCAAGGAATAAAAAAAATTATTGCATACAATATTGGGAGATTAAAGTTGTTATTCTTTACTACATCTCTAATTAAATTTCACTGAGACTATTAAAGGGGAAAAGCGAGGGGTAATCATTTGTCCCCCATTCTGAGGGTTTGTCATGCCATATCTCAATAATGAATTGAAAAAAAAGAGCATGATTATACAGGTAAATTTAACTGCTGTACACAAAAACAGGATGAAAGAGAGAGAGAGAGAGAGATAGAGAGAGATAGGAAAGTGACTGAGAACTGACTTACAATGCTCACATGGTAGTTCCATGAAAGAGACCACCAGAGTGTTCAGGTAGGTTCTGGCTATAAGTTCAAAACCCTACCTACACTTCCCAAGTCACACCTGTAAACACTCTCATCTCTGGGTGGTACCTCCTGTCAGCATTCCAGCCACACTTGTAACCAGTCCCTCTTCTGAGTGCTTCTTCCCCCCTCAGCGTTCCAGCCAAATCTGTAATCACTCCCATTTCTGGAAGGTAACTTCTGTAACTTTTCCCTCAGAAAGACCAGTTATATATAAGAAACCAATAAAAATAAGTTGACCTTCATGTCCAAAAGAAAAAGAAAGTTCAAAATAGCTCCATATATATATGACATACATTTTATATAGGTGTGTATATATATATAATATGACATACATTTTATAATGTATCATATATTGTTTTCTTAAAGTGCCTATTTTAATTGTTCTCTGCATGTAAACTCAAATAATCCTTTATCTTCCATAGTATATTGATGATCTAGTGTTTCCACAGCACTTCACAAGCCAATCAACGGAATTCCATGCTGACTAATAACCTGTTTGGAATAACAATATTGGTAGTAGTAGTATCAAGTCAGCATATTTTATTTAGTTCAGTATTGCTGTGTACTGGTCATGTGCCATTATCTTCAAATGTATCTACTGAAGCAATAATTACACAGAGAATATTTGGAAGAGATATGATTTAGATGAAGCCATGGACATGGAGCTTTCATGATGGATTCAATGCCCATAGAACAAAATGCAAAATATAGACAGGCTGGGGGTATGGATACACCTGCCAATCCCCATGTCCAATGGAAAAGCAGTTAGAGAAACCAGAACAATCACCTTCCACTCACCATGGATAATTTTGGTTCATATTCCCAAAGGGATAAAGAATAAGGAAGCCTCCAACGGACGGTATAAGATGAAGAATTCTGGTGGTGGGAATTGTGTGGATTTGTGCCCCTTTATCTTACAATCTTTTTTTTTACTACTATTGAATCACTAATAAAAAAACAAGGTTTCCATACTTAAAAGTAAGGTAAAGGGGGGGGGGGTGTGAGCTTCCTGTCACCAATTTATTTACAGTCATAAAAATACTCACCAACATTGAATTGGCCTTTAATTTGATCCTCACTTCCCTAACTTCAGAACTGTTAGAAAGACTGTATTTATGGTATTTTTATAACGGAATCATGTTATGACAATGTAAGTTGCCGAAGAAAATAATTATTTGACTCAGGAGATAGCTCAGTAGTACAATACAAAATTCATTTGTGTGGGATCCCAGTTTCTGTTCTGAACACCACACATACCAGTTTTTTGTTTGTCTGATTGTTTTAGTTTTTTATGTAGTTTATGTTGCATTCTCTTTTTTAATTCTCTTTTCTTTTTTTTAAATCTTCTACTACTTTTATTATTGGTTGTAGAAAGACAGAAAATTATGAAGTAATGGGAAGGTAGTAAAGGGAGAGAGACAGAGAGACACCTGCAGCCCTGTTTCACCACTTATGATGCTTCCTTCCTAGGGTGGGCCTGGGGGTTCAGACCCAGTTCATTGAACACTGTACCATGTGTACTCAACAAAGTTTGCCACTGCCCAGCCTGTTGATTCTCTTTTATTTTAAATAAAAATAAGTCTTAAAGCTTGTCAGATGTCAAACTCTTTGTTTGAAGGCCTCTTCCCAGGCACAGGCTCCTGGCTTACCTGCTCTGTTGCACATCAGATGAAGGGACCCAAAAGGAATGTTCTGGGGCAGTAGGAGTGAGCTGACTGGATCTTTCCCTGTGTTCATAGCTAGAGGTGCAACCAGAGATCACCAGGGAAATGATTCATGAACAATCCATTTACTGAACAGCAAAGCAGGGTTTATAGGAGGAAGTGACATGTGTATACAATATACTGTAGTTGGAAGCAAAGGGTCTGGGGAGGGTCAGGACTTTTCCAGTATTTGTTGAGCAAGAGGTTTAATCAGTTAAAGGAACGAGGAAGCAAGGTTAACAGTAACCAGCATCCATAGGGGGGTCCTGAGGGAAAAAAGAAGATAGATTAGATATGATCAAAGGAATTGAATGGGTGGGGAAGTAGGGTTGAGAATTTCAGGCAAAACGATTATGTAGATAATAAGGGAGTGGGATATTGTGAGCCAGGGAGGCTAATAGGAGGGGCAGATCCTGGGGTCCATGTCCTTCCTTGCTCAACTTCTTAGTAGAGAGATACTGATAAGGTTGGTCATGCCCCTAAGGCACCCATCTTTCAATGGGGGGGTCACCGCCAAGCTCTACCATATCCTCACAATTCCCTACAGTCAGGAAAAAAAAAGGAAAAGAAAAAAATTCCCTATATTTATGACTGTGGAAGAAACACACCGATAGTATTCTGGGATTATATGATTGAGGTCCTGGTTTTAGTTCTCACACTGAAAATGACATAGATAATATTTCTCTTCTTTGTCACTGTCTAAGCAATTAATCATTTAAAAGATGATCCTTCCTACAACTTGCTGCCTGGAAGTATAAATACTATGGGGCCCCTTATGAGAAGAAAGAGTGGAAAGGCTTCAGGATTACACTTACCAGTACTTTAAATGCCTGTCGGTCCTTCTTGGTTTCAGGTTTACTTGTCCTTCATATGAAGATGGCCTTTCCAACAAGCTTTAACTTTGCACTGTAAGTTGCGAGATTCTGGAAAGACTGTCCACAATATTTCCCAAATGAAGAGAAGCCTTCATTCTAAAGTTATGCCTTGAACTTCTCCAACAAGCTACTACTTTACCTGCCCCCACTTCAGTTTATTTTTCTTATTTGTTTTGAAATTTACACAAAGGAAAACAGTGTTCAAAGGCTTGGGATGGGAGTCTGGTGCTGGTGCTTGCGTAGAGTGGCTACAACTGGGGGGTGGTGGTAAGCCTCCGACCCTCCCTCACCAGTTCTCGTGACTGTGTGAAATAGAAAGAGTCATCGAGAGATATTCTGGTATGAACATCCATTTATTTGGAGATGGGTACAGGATTTTATACTGAGTTAAACAAAGAACATTTTCACATATGTCAGAAATTACAGGTTTCTTAAAGATCAGCTTGCCCCCATGGTAGGGGGTTGGTATGACAAAAATTGATGAGATACATAAAGGTAAAGACAATTAGTTTCCATGATGCAGGCAAGTTAATTATCCAAAGGTATTGAGAAAAGCATAGGGGTTAAACCAGTAAGGTGAGGTAGAGAAGGAGAAAAACAAAACTTGATGTATATCACAGATATCAAAGGGCATAAGTAAATAGAATATGGGGTCTCACTGCCTGGGTAATGGCAGGGGTGTATGATAGAGTGTATTCTCCTATATGATCAAAAGGTGAAGTTATAGTGAATATGTGAACTTTGAATGAACTTTGAAGCAAGCAGCCACTTAGTCTGCTAGCAAGAGAATAAGTATGAGAGGCAGTAGGCATTCTGTGAGCTTTAGAGATTAACAAGGAGAAACTGAGTCTGGGAGACTTCTCTTCTTGGCTCATTTCCAGAAGGAGAGAGGCTAACAAGTGGGGTGTCTTTCCAGACCTCCATCCAAGGATGGGAGAGCTCCCCTAAGGTCTACCAAGCTTTCACATAGTCCCACAGTCGGGCTGTAGAACAGCAGGTTAAGTGCAAGTAGCGTGAAGCACAAGGATCTGCATAAGGATCCTGTTTCGAGCCCTCGGCTGCCCACTTGCAGGGGAGCCGCTTCACAGGTGGTGAAGCCGGTCTTCAGGTGTCTGTCTTTCTTTCCCCCTCTCTGTCTTCCCCTCCTCTCTCCATTTCTCTCTGTCCTATCCAACAATGATGATAGCAATGACAATAATAATAGTCACTACAACAATAAAACAAGGGCAGTAAAAGGGAATAAATAAATAAATATTAAAAAAAACAAAGTGATTCGGATGATGACATTCATTCTCAGCTTAACTTTTGCCAAAAGAGACCAGATTTTACAGTGATTGTGAAAGAGTGCATATCTCTGGATTAAAGACCATTGTGGACAAGTCTGTTTTTCTTAACTGGTCCTCTTGATGGTTGACCCTTTTCACATTCTTTCTGATCTTCCAGTGTAATAAGCATAGAGAACTAGATATTTTTCTTTTAAAAATCAAGAAGGGAAGAATTAATATTTTAAGTTCTGAAAATGAGTGGTGTTAAGAGTAGATGCTAAAACATAAAACCCAAGAAATACACAAAATTAATAGAACTGGTTAGGTGAGGCTGGGGAGACAGTATAATGTCTATTCAAATGACTTTCATGCCTAAGACTGATTCAATTCCATTACCACCATAAACTAAATCTAAGCAATGCACTGGTACAAAAAAAAAAAAAAAGTTAAAAAATGTGTTAGGAGAAGCTGCAGGAGGAACATGCCCATTGTTTAACTTCACATAATGTCTCTCACATTCATCCACGTTGTTGCATGTGGCAGATATCTCTTTCTTTCAAACGATGAACTATTTCACACAAACACTGCTTTAGTTTCTGCACATTATATATCTTAATTTTTGTGACTGGCAATAATTTCTCTCTGAGATTTTAAGTTAAATTTCCTGCAGAAAAACTCAACATTAGAAACATTGGATCATATTTAATTTTTAAGGAGTCTTCATGCAGTGTTCCACTACAGCTGGACTGGGGGAAATATAGGCTCTATAGTGGAGATGTGAGGTTCCTGTTGTCTGAGGTTCAAAAAACAATGGATAGTTAATGTTATCATCACATTATTTGTTAATTGGGTTAACTTTGAAAAGTCCTTTTGTTAGAGTTTGCTGTATAGTACCAAGTATCTTGTATATAGCTGTGCCATTGGTTGCTTCTGATCTACTTGGTCTTGGCATTTGAGAGAGTCTGCATATCAAATACACAGCATATTAAAAAGACTCAGTCTGTGTTTTAAAAACTTTGAGACATACAATTAATTTTCCCCCTCTCATATTAACTAGTGATTTATATGACTACACTTTACTAGGAGTGTAGATAAACATCATTCCCACCACCAAAAGACTGTGTCCCATCCCACCCACCCCTCCCCCCCACCGGGATGATACTTGGGATGATTTCAATGTTCTTGAATTTAATTATGCTGTCTTTGTGACCTAACATGTGGTCCTTGAGTATGTGTTATGTGGATTTGAAAAGAAGGTGTATTCCAGTTTTGGGGGGTTAATGACTCTGAAAATGTCCAAGAGGTCTAGTCTGTCAGTCTCTTCCTTTAATTCTCTTGTATCTTTGTTGATTTTCTGATTTGTTGATCTGTCTAAGTGTGAGAGTTGGGTATTAAAGTCTCCCACTATTATGTATTACTATTGATGTATGTTTGAAACTCTTTCAGTAGGTGCTTGATGTATTTAGATGGTCCCTCATTGGGTGCATAGATGTCAATTATTGTTAAGTATTCGTGGTTGATTGATCCTCTAATAATTATGTAATGTCCTTGCCTGTATTTTATTACTTTATTTAATTTAAAATCTATTGTGTCAGAGATGAGAATGGCTGTTCCTGCCTTTTTTTTTGGACCGTTAGCCTGAATGATAGTTTTTCATCCTTTCACTTTAAGACTGTGTTTATCTTGTTGTGTCAGATGGGATTCTTGCAAGCAGCATATGGTTGGAATATGTTTTCTGATCCATCCCCCCATTCATTTTGATGGGTGAGCTTAAGCCATTTACATTTATTGATATTATGGATTTAATACACTGTAGTGCCATTGTTCAACAAATTTTTGTTAGCTCTGATATATTGCAAGTATTATAGTGATGTTCTTGTTTATAAGAGGCCTATAAGAACCTCTTTCAGGGCTGGTTTGGTGATAGTTCCCTCCTTTATCTGTTGTTTGTCTAAGAAGGTTTTGATCCCTCCATCTAGTTTGAATGAAAGTCTAGCAGGATATATTATCCTTGGTTGAAACCCTTTTTCATTCAGGGCTCTATAGATAACCTTCCATTCTCTTCTGGCTTTTAGAGTCTGAGTGGAGAAATCTGCTGATAATCTTATGGGTTGTCCCCTGTATGTGACTTTTTGTTTTTCTCTTGCAGCCTTTAGGATTATTTCTTTATCCTTACTTCTCATTGTGACTATGATGTGTCTTGGTGTCTTCAGGTCTGGGTTGATTCTGTTTGGTACTCTCTGTGCCTCTTGAATATTGATGCCCTTTCTGTTATTCAGGTCTGGGAATTTTTCTTCTATTATTTCCTCCTGAATGTTTCCTTCCTCTTCCTCTCTTTCTTCCTTTGGCAGGCCAATTATACGAATGTTACTTCTTTTGAGATCATCCCATATGTCTCTGTTGTTGTTTTCAGTGTCTCTCAATCTCTTTTTGAGCTCTTTCTCCTCTTTCTTAGTTTTCTCTAACTCATCCTCTGTCTGACTAATTCTGTCTTCTGCTTCTGTTAGTCTGCTTTCCCTTCCCTCAGCTTCTTTCCTCAGTTCAGCTATTTCAGCATTCAGTTCTCTAATTGCCTCAAAATAATCAGTATTTTCCTTGGGGGTCTCAACTGTTGCTTCCCTAATACTGCCATTCCTTTCCTCCAATGTTGTTTTCATTTCTATGATTAATAAGTTTATTATTGCTTGCATACTTTTTTATCTATGGTTACTTATGACTGATTTGTAGTTTCTTCTGGGCTCTTGACTTCATTCATTGGAGTAGCAGTTCTATTTGTTTTTTATCTAGCCATTTTTTTGATTTATGTGTTTCTTATTTTTATGTTCTGTTGTTCCTCAGTTGTTGTGTTTTGAGTACAATCAACACTGTACTAAATACCTTGATGACAAATGCAATCACCAACCTCAGGAATTACAATAGCAACTGAAGCAAGTATTGAAGCAGTTTAATCACTATCAGTTAGCCAAACAATGTCTCCAGTCCATGAAAAAATAGCAACCAAGTCCAAGTGAAGAAGAAAGAGAAATGAAAAAGGGATAGCAAGAATGGACTATTATGCAAATCTACTATCCACTGTATATTCTAGGGGTAGCAAGAGGAGAAAGGGAAGTAGAGCAGAGATACACACATAGAGAGTTCACTCTGAGTCAGATTTCTTCCCCCAAATAATTCACAAATTAATATTAGTGAATTAAGAAAGACAAAGTAGAAGGAAGGAAGAAATGGAAGTCAAGATAAAAAAGAGAAACAAGAGAGAAAAAAAGAAAAAATAAGAAAAAGAGCTGTATTAAAAGAGCAGTGAAAGGTGAGTTTTTTAATAGATTAATTTATTTTTATTTTATTTTATTTTTTTAATTAGTTAGGAGGAGAGAGAAGGGGAGATTCTGTAGAGCAGGTAGGGATAATGAGACAACTTCCTCTCACAATCGATAAGATTCCAGTCCCCTAGCAATGAAAGATACCCTAAGAGTTAATTCTAGTCAATCTAAAGGAGGGGGAGAAGATATACACCTTTACATAATACTAATAATAAAATAGAGAAGTGTAAAAAACTGTCCCAGATTGCCTAAAGCCTCCTGAGCAGAGGCAGCTGATTGTTAAGAAAGAAAAACAAAACAAAACAAAACTCAATACTAGACAAGAATAGCAGGAATAGACAGTTATGCAGATGTACTATCCACTGTATATTCTAGGGGTCGCTAAAGGAGAAAGGGAAGTAAAGCAGAGATACATGCAGAGAGTCCACTCTGAGTCAGATTTCTTCCCCAAAATAATTCCCAAAAATGTATCAGTGAATTTAGAAACCTGAAGGAGTAAGAAAGGATGACAAGAATGAGAAAAAGAAGAAAAAAAAGAAAGAGAGAGAAAAAAGAAAAAGATTACAAAAAGAACAGTAATAAAAGAGCAGTTAAAGGAAAGATTTATTTATTTATTTATTATTTAATTAGCTATGCGGGAAGGGAGGTAGAGAATGGGTAGGGGCAGTAGGAAAAGTGAAACAAGTTATTTTAGCAGTGAATAAGACACCCTGTCCCCTAGCAATGGTAAATACACTAAGAGTTAATTCTGGTCAACCTGAAGGAGAGGGAGAAAGGGGTATACATTTATCTTGTATTGATAATAAAATAGAACAGAGTAAAAAACCCTGTTCTTTCTTCATCTTGAATGACTTCAGATTGTCTCAGTCCCCCTGAGCTAAGGCAGCTGATTGGCTACTTAGAA
This sequence comes from Erinaceus europaeus, assembly GCF_950295315.1. Taxonomy (NCBI): domain Eukaryota; kingdom Metazoa; phylum Chordata; class Mammalia; order Eulipotyphla; family Erinaceidae; genus Erinaceus; species Erinaceus europaeus. Next base: position 101,535,950 of record NC_080164.1, on the reverse strand, counting down.
AGAAAAAAGGCCAAAGGTTTCACAAGGGAATAAAATTGGAATGAATGGCACCCCATGGTGGGACAGGAAACTTGGTAAAGAGAGAAACTCAGCAGGGGAGCCTTCTAGGAGCAGATCTCTGGTCCCCAGGGACTGATTATGAGGGGGTTGTGCTTTGGGAATAATAATTTAAAAGAAAAATATTATTTCCTTTTCTTTTTACTCTATTTTCTACCCCAAATTGAGTTATAGTCACCTCCTTGGTGTTACCGCTAGGACCCCTTATTGACTGTCCTGCTAAAGGCAAAAAATCCTGCCATTTCCAGTAGATGCGGTTGGAGCTCAAACCACTACCAGCTTCTCATTCCGCCATCTTCCGAAATCCTGGATCCTGTAATTTTTAATTAATTATTTGTGATATATCCAAATATATATAAGTCCCTTTGTCTTATTGCTCTAAATATAACTGTCAATGCTATAAATAGGTACTCAGAGATTCACACAAATATATAGTCATTTTGTGTATGTATATGTTTTATATACATATATCAGCTAATGTTTTGTTTGTCAAAATAAAAGTTATTAAAAGCAAATAATAATGACAATGAAATTTATTTGTATTTAACAAACCCGCCCCTTACAATTAGCTTATGATTGACCATAAAAATGGGACCTAATTCCATTAACTCACTATTTGTAGACACAGGATTAAGTCCTATCAAGACTAGTTTTGCCATCTATAAATGGAAATGACCACATTTTACCGGCCCAATGGGTGAATGTTCTTTGACTTTATGGAGTCAAATTAGATTTGCTATTATGATCATCTCTGTACTCATTATGTATTTTACTTACATCTCATTTTATTCATAATTTCTACTTATCTTCTTATAAAAATGTGAGAAGTAGATTCTTTTTTCTTTATTGCTTCCAGGTTTATCAATGAGTCTCCATGCCAACACCACAAATCCATTTGTCTTAGTGGCCATTATTTCCTTCTTTTTATTTCTGTCTGTTTTATTTGATATGACAGATATAAATTGAAAGGCTGGGGGTAGGTAGAGAGGGATAAATACAGATACCTGCAAACCTGCTTCACTGCTGGGCTTCTGAAACTTCCCCTTGCAGGCTGGAAGATAGGGCTCACACCTGGGTTCTTGAGCTCAACCATTTGCATCACAACCAGGCCTTAAAAATATTTTCTTTTTGTAATTATTTAAAATATTTCATACTCATGAAGAAAATTGACAAAAAAGCAAGCAGACAAAAAACTATTTCAGCCCTCAGACCAAAACTAATTACTGAGATACCTTCAAATTCTCACTCTAATAGTCACATTTCGTCACTTTCCTCAGCCAATGGAGTAACATTATATTATGTAATTCCTGCTACAGAGATATTGTCAGGTTGAAAAAATTCTAAAATATTTTAATTTTTTAAAGGAAAAATCTTTATAAAAGTTTATTAAATCAAATGTGCTCTCATGACATCTGGGCTTTTTCAAATGCCATAGTCAATGTAAGAATTTCAGGAGATTTTTATAGATACAGGGAGCCTGACATTTGGGTGAGTTTTTCATGGAGTATCAGTACAGTAATTGAATAACCACTAGAAAAGGAAGATATTTTTAAAACATACCAGCCAGCATCCCCAGGCCAACTCTGTTTAAGTCTCTCACATGAAGTGAGAGATGTTACAAAGAAAAACCACCAAGAACTGCATCCATGTTAGATTGTATCACTGCTTTAAATTATCTTATTTGCATCTTAATGATTAAAAAAAATTGGTGTCTTTAAAGGAGTTGTGTAGTTTTGGTAGAATCAATTATTAGAGAACTACATCATAATGAAGCTGCCACATCAAGCTAATATACTTCATCAGATAGAGAAGAAGTATCTGACCAAAGAAGATCATTTCCCAAACCTGGAATTCTGTCTGAATACTGTGAGCTAGCTTAATAAGTACACTAGCACCAAGTTAATAGCACAGGAGTTGTCATTCATAGATACTAATTAACATGGATTGTTCTTTTTCTTCCTCAAGATTTGCTCACTATTATGCCAGTATCACACTTTTAAAAAGATATTTATTTAATATTTATTTATTTATGAGAGGGAAGGAAGAGAGAGAGGAGAAGAGGGAAAGTGGAAAGAGAGAAAGAGAGAGAGAGAGAATGGGATAGAGAAGAAACCAGAGCATCACTATGGTACAGGATATGCCAGGGATCAAATACAAGATATCATGCTTGAAAATACCACTGTACATACAGTCCAGCAGTATTTCACACATTTCATTTTATCTTATAGGCATAACAATAAGAGTTACAGAATGAAAGAGACCACAACACCAAAGCTTCCTTCAACATGATATGTCTCATACTTGTGTCATGTGCATGCCAAAGCAACACACTCTACAACTGAGTTATTTTATCAGGCCACTATTAGACTTTTTAAAAAGGTATTATTAATGAGAGTGAGAGAGAAAGCGAGAGAGAGGTGTCAGAGCACTACTTTGGAATATATAGAATGGAATGGAACTGTGCAACTCAGTCATGCAAGTCCTATCCTCTCCCATTTGAATTTTACTTTATCACACCCTCAAGTGCTATATTATTATAAGGCAGAGAGAATTGGGAGGAGAGGAGGAGATAGAGAAGGAGAGAGAAATGCCTGCAGCCCAGCTTGAAGCCCCCCCCCCCCCCCCCCCGTATACACAGGAAAGAACTGGAGCCTTAAACCCTAAGCCATGTGCATGGTAACATGTACACTGAGCCCCAACGTTTGGTTAGGGTTAGGGTTAGGGTTAGGGTTAGGGTTAGGGTTAGGGTTAGGGTTAGGGTCAAGACAGTTCTTTGCAGATAAACGTCATTCACTAGTTTGTTTTGCCTAGAATAAAGGTTTCAATAATCTTCATTAGACCCTCCCTTCCTTAAATACACTTGATGAATTGATATGAAGGAAGGAGATTTTAGAATTTGCACTTTAATGTATTCCATTCTTTTAGAACATACTCTACTTATGGGAATGTTTATTGCTGATGCAGTAATATATAGTGTCAATGAGAGAACATTCATCATTCATAAAGGATCCATGTGCTTGAGTATACACACTACCATGTTTAAGGACCCAGGTTCAAACCGCCAATCTCCACTTGCACAATTGCAGGGGGAAATCTTCAAGAACAATGGAGCAGTGATGCAAATGTCTCTCTTGCTCTCCTTCTCTATCTCCCTTTCTCTTTGAATTATTTTCTGTTTTATCAAATACAAAAATATTTTTAAAATTTTTACAATGTATTCTTAAAATATTTAATAACAGCAAATGGCCCAATTCAAATGAGGAGAGAGGATATGAACAGAACCTTCACTTGTAGAAGAAATACAAAAACTCAACATACATGAAAAAATTGTTCCAATTCATTGATTTTCAGATAAATGCAAATAAAGAGAACAATGAGATTCCACATCACCCCTGTGAGAATGTCGTACATCAGAGACAACAGCAACAACAAATGCTGAAGAGGTTATCTGGTGATGGGAATGTCAATTGGTCCAATTCCTGGGAAGAGCAGTCTAGAGACCCCTCACTAGGCTAGCCATGTATTGCATCAAAGTAAAGGACTCTGGGGTGGAAGGTGGGGTTCAGGTCCTGGAAATGATGATAGAAAATTTAGAGAGGTTTGAATTGTTATGTGGAAATCTGAGAAATGTTATACATGTACAAACTACTGTATTTTATTTTTGTTACTGTATTTTATTGTTGACTGTAAACCATTAATCCCAAAATAATAATAATAATGATAATAATAAACCATATGCCAATATCTCTGATGAACATAGATGCTAAGACATTGAACTAACTTCTAGACAACTGGAAACAGAAGTATATTACAAAGATTCTTCATCAGGATCAAGTGGGATTTATCCCAGGCATGCAATATTGGTTCAAGATATATAAATCAAGGGGCCAGGTGGTGGTGCACCTGCTTAAGTGTTCATATTACAAAGCACCAGGACCTAGGTTCAAACCCCTGGTCTCCACCTGCAGGGGTAAAGCTTCATGAGTTGTAAAGCAGGGCTTCAGGTGTCTTTTTGTCTCTTTCCCTCTCTCTCTCTCCCCACCTCCTCTCAATTTCTCTCTATCCAATAATAAATGAATAAAATATATGTATTATATATATATACCAATATATCTGATCTACCACATAAATTAAAAAAAAAGCAGAAATCACATGATTATATCAGTAAATGCAGAGAATGCCTTTGACAAAGTCCAAGATCCCTTCATGATCAAAACACTAAAAAATGAAAAATAGATAGAAAATTCCATAAGATAGTCGAGTCCATATACAGAAATCCTACAGCCAACATCACACTCAATGGTGAGAAACTGAAAGCATTTCCACTCACATCAGGCAGTAGATAGGACAACAGGAATCAAAACAATATGGCATGGGAATAAAAATGAACAATTGAATCAATGAAGCAGAATCAAACACTCAGAAATGAGCCCACACATATACAGTCACTTATATATGACAAAGAGGCCAAAACCATTCAGTGGGGAAAAGCAGATATCTTTAATAGATAGTGCTGGGAAAATTGGACAGTCTCATGTGAAAAAGTGAAAGAAGACCACCACCAAACACCATATTCCAAGGTTAAATAAATAAGGATTAAAATATGCGTATTAGATCAGAAACTCTAAAATTTACTTAAGAAAATGTCAGTGAAACTTTGCATTAACATTTGCATTAAACGTCTCATTAAAGAATTAAAGATATATTTGGAGACTTAACCCCCATGCTTGGGTGTTGGAAAATGAGCCCACTGTCCAAGGAAGACCAGGCCATTATTTCCATGAGTTCCTAGAGGGATGACCCCATATATAGCAAACCCACAGCCAACATCATACTCAATGGAGAGAAGCTGAAAGTATTTCCCCTTGAAATACTTTGAAGATTGGGGACTAGACAGGGCTGTCCACTGTCACCATTACTCTTCAACATAGTATTGGAAGTTCTTGCCATAGCAATCAGGCAAGAGAAAGAAATCAAAGGAATACATATTGGAGGGGAAGAAGTCAAGCTCTCACTATTTGCAGATGCTATGATAGTATACATAGAAAAACCTAAAGAATCCAGCAGAAAACTACTGGAAGTTATTAGGCAATATAACAAGGTGTCAGGCTAAAAAAAATCAATGTACAAAAATTAGTGGCATTTCTCTATGCAAACACTAAAACTGAAGAAGACATCCAGAAATCACTCCCATTCACTATTGCAGCAAAATCAATAAAATACCTAGGGATAAAGTTGACCAAAGAAGTGAAAGATTGTATACTGAAAAATATGAGTCACTATTCAAGGAAATACAAACTGATAGCAAGAAATGGAAAGACATCCCATGCTCATTGATTGGAAGAATATATATCATCAAAATTAATATTCTCCCCAGAGCCATATACAGATTTAATATGATACCCATGAAAGTTCCACCAAGCTTCTTTAAGAGAATAGAACAAAAACTACAGTCAATTATTTAGAAGCAGAAAACACCTAGAATTGCCAAAACCATCTTGAGGAAAAGAAACACAAATAGAGGCATCACACTCCCAGATCTCAAACTATATTATAAGGCCATCATCATCAAAATAGCCTGGTACTGGAATAAAAATAGGCACACAGACCAATGGAACAGAACACCTATGGACATCTAATCTTTAATAAGGGGGCCCAAAGTATAAAATGGAAGAAGGAGGCTTTCTTCAATAAATAGTGCTGGGAAAACTGAGTTGTAACATGTAGAGGAATGAAATTGAACCACTTTATATCACCAGAAACAAAAATAAACTCGAAATCTATCAAGGACCTGGATGGTAGACCCGAAACATTCAAAAAAACCTAAAGGAAAACATTGATGAAACACTTTCCCACCTAAACCTCAAGAACATCTCTGATGAAACAAAAACAATTTCAAGGAAGACTAAAGCAGAAACAAACCAATGGGACTACATCAAATTGAAAAGCTTCTGCACAGCCAAAGAAACTATCCTAAAAAGAGACACCCCTCACAGAATGGGAGAAGATCTTCACATGCCATATATCAGACAAGAGACTAATCACCAAAATGTACAAAGAGCTCAGAAAACTTAGCACCAAAAAAGCAAACGACCCCATTCAAAAATGGGAAGAGGATATGAAAAAGACATTCACTTCAGAGGAGATCCAAAAGGCTAACAAACATATGAAAAACTGCTCCAAATCCCTGATTCTCAGAGAAATGCAAATAAAGACAACATTGAGATACCACCTCACTCCTGTGAGAATGGCATACATCAAAAAGGACAACAGCAGCAAATGTTGGAGAGGCTGTGGAGACAGAGGAACCCTTCTGCACTGCTGGTGGGAATGTAAATTGGTCCAGCCTCTCTGGAGAGCAGTCTGGAGAACTCTCACAAGACTAGACATAGACCTTCCATATGACCTAGTAATTCCTCTCCTGGGGATATAACTAAAGGATTCCATAATGCTCAATCAAAAACATATGTGTACTCCTATGTTCATAGCAGCACAATTCATAATAGCTACAACCTGGAAGGAACACAGGTGCCCAACAGGAGATGAGTGGCTGAGAAAGCTGTGGTACATTTACACAATGGAATATTGTTCAACTATTAAGAACAATGAACCCACTTTATCTGACCCTTCTTGGACAGAGCTAGAAGGAATTATGTTAAGTGAGCTAAGTCAGAAAGATAAAGATGAGTATGGGATGACCCCACTCATCAACAGAAGTGCCCCAGTATGGTTCTGTAGCCCCCATGTCCAATTGGTCGATTCCAAATTACATTCCTCCATGAGGATAATTTCTGGAACCATCCGTTCCACCCCGGTTCCATGGCTGCCAGTTCTTAGCAACATCGCCCCGCCAGATATTCCTCGGGATGCGGCATCATCTAAGTTCATTTCCCATGTCTACGCTCGACCAGACCTGCCAATATACGCAGATATCTTCGCCCACCCTGTCCAACGCTTGACATCTCGTCACCCAAGCTGGTTCCCTATGCCTACACTGAACTTCTCTGTTCCAGACTCTTGGAAACAGAGTTGGCAGTCAGCTGAGGTAAAGAACAAACACCTCATCACAGACCCCTGCAAGCATCAACCTGGCTTTGACCTAGCACATTATGATTGGGCCCTCCTCAATCGCTATTGAACAGGCCATGGCTGGTGCACCGCTATGTTCCATCGCTGGGGAGCCAGAGATGACCCAAACTGCCCCTGCAGCTACAGACAGACTATGACCCACATAGTCAATGACTGCCACCTCTCCAGATTCAAAGGAGGTCTCGAAACTTTACATCAGGCTCAACCTGACGCTGTTGACTGGCTACGGAAGAAGGGCAAATGCTAGAAGAAGAAGAACAGAAGTTGAGAAAGAAGAACAGAAAGGGAAATTAAAAGCAAGATCTGATTAAATCGAGAGTAGGGCACCAAAGTAAAAACCCTGTGGTGAGGGTGAGGGTTGACATTAGGCTTCCCAGGATGGGGGGTGGGGTAAGGGCGGATGTTCATGGGTGGGATGGGACATAGTCTTTTGGTAGTGGGAATGGTGTTTATGTACAGTCCTATTAAAGTGTAGACATATAAACCATTATTTAATTAATAAAAGAGGGGAAAATTGATCATATGTCTCAAACTTTTTAACACACAGACTGAGTCTTCTTAATACAATGGCTGAGTCTTTGATATGTTGATTCTCTCAATAGCCTAGACCAGGGAGAACAGAAGGAACCCATAGAACAGCTATATGCAAGATGCTGGGTATTATACAACAAACACTAACAAAGGGACTTTTTAAAGTTAACCCAATTACCAAGTAATGAGATGATAACAATAACTATCCATTGTCTGCTTGAACCCTAAGACAGCAGGAACCTCACATTTCCACTATAAAGCCTATATTTCCCCCAGTCCTTTAACCTTAGGGTGGGGCTGACTTTCCTGCATGCTTCTCTCAAGTCAAATCAAATAATATTGCGTCTGCAGATCGCAACCCAATCAGCGCAACAAGTGCCACCCCAACATGCTGTACTTCAGACTGTGTCCAGAGACTTCACTTGTGGAATGGCAACCCTTCAGCTTTATCACTCAGGTGAGACCTTTCCTTTCATAGTATTCTCTAATTCCATTCCAGGTGTTCTACTCCCCAATAAAGTCCCCAAACCTAGATATAGTTCAGGTCCCCTGAAACAGAGCATATGTTCACATGTGCCCATAAACCAGGGAAAAATATATACCTGAAAGCAGAAGTACACAAGAGTCTGCAGGGGGTACCCCCCCAACACTTCATCTGCACTGTTCCAGCCTTTAGATCCATGATTGTTCAACAAATTGTTTGGCTTTATATGTTAAATTTCTTTTAAGCTACCAGGTACGAGATGCCAGCATCATGCCAACCAGACTTCCCTGGACTGATGACCCGATCAATGTGTACTGGAGCACCACTTCCCAAGAGATCCACCCTACTAGGGAAAGAGAGAGGCAGACCGGGAGTATGGATCAACCAGTCAAAGCCCATGTTCAGCGGGGAAGCAATTACAGAAGCCAGACCTTCCACCTTCTTCAACCCACGGAGACCTTGGGTCCATACTCCCAGAGACATAGAGAATGGGAAAGTTATCAGGGGAGGGGGGATGGTATATGGAGATTGTGTTGTGGGAATTGTGTGGAGCTGTACCCCTCTTATCCTATGGTTTTGTTAATTTCTCCTTTCTTAAATAAAAATAAAGAAAAATATGCATATTAGATCAGAAACTCTTAAAATTTATATTAAAAAATGTCAGTGAAACTTTGCATTAACATTTACATTAAACTTCTAATTAAAGAATTAAAGATGTATTTGGAGACTTAACTCCCATGCATGGGTGTTGGAGAATTGGCCCACTGTCCAAGGAAGTCCAGGCCATTTTTTCCATGAGTTCCTGGATGGTTGACCCCAACTCTCTGTTTTGGTTGAGACAAGGGCAGGTTTCTCCGTTCTCTGGAATTTATGATGGCTGGACCCCCCAGATATGGGTGCCTTTCTACACATGCCTCCTCCTCCCCTTCTTTCTTTAATTAAAAGCCATGGATTACTGTGTGTGGTTAACCTTAAAACCATCAGCAAACATCCTGATTGCTCAGCTGCCTCCCTTTTCCCCTGCTGTCCTGAAGTGTCTACAATATACCTCTGGAAAAATGTACATTGTAAAGCTTGTGACCAAACCTTGTAGCCTTTTACTTGTGATCAAATAGTCTGTTGGTCAAAATATGACTATGCATTGTGTTGCTCTATGTTTCGGTTGTTACCCCAACCTTACCTCCTGAGTTATGGAAATATTTAGCTGCCTTTTCTTTCAATAAACATATTGTCCCACTGAGGCTTTCCAAGTGCTTGACTGCCCTGTCTCTCTGCATTTTGCCCTTGGCACGTGGAGCTACCCCAGGACTCACAGGGAGGCTGCTCTGACCCTCACCTCAGTTGTCTGGGGGGAGCCGGACCTAGAGGGAGCCTACACATGGGAAATGAAAACAAGACTAAACAAATATGATTAGATAAAACTAAAAAGCTTCTATCTTTTGAAATCAAACTACACAAAGATAACCAGGCAACCTAGTAAATGGGAGAAGATATTTCCACATCACAGACAAGTGACTGATGCCGGGCTAGCTTCACAGGAAGGAGACAGACGACCAGGGACTCATGGCTGAGTGGGATGCAGTTTAATCTTTATTGCTGGGCTAGTTTGCAGGAGAGAGAGAGACTCTGGGACTCTCAGAGTTGGAAGGCAATTCCACTGTGTGTTCAAACAGAAGAGCAGCCAAGTAGGGTGAAAACAGGATGTGACATAGAGAGGGTGGAGTGAAAAGAGAGTGGTGGAAATCAGGGTGTGTCTAGGAGAGGGGGTGGATCAAAAAGGGAGTATGAACCAGTGGGGATTAAACCAATGCCCTGCAGGCAGGGTGGTTCCCAAGTAACACAGTGATTACGTAAATAGACCACAGCATTAAGCAGTGCAAAAGCAGGGGTCTTAGAAGCAGAATTTAGAAGCAGATCAATAGATTGTTATAAACATCTATACAGATTTAGTACAGCTCTACAAAAGAAAAACAAATTTAAAAAAAGTGGTCCAAGGGGTCCAGCAGTGGTGCAGTCATTTAAGATCATATAATATTAAGCAAAATGATCTAAGCAAGGATCCAAGTTTGTGCCTTGCAGCGCCCCATCAAATTCGCCAGGGAGTCTGACATGGTCGTCTCCTCTGTACCTGCATTCAGACTTCAAGGAAGCTGGGCAGAAAGGACGAGAATGGGATGACGCATTCTCCCCCGTTATTGTTACAAATAATTATACTGTCACAATTGATTAATAGCACTTTGGCAGTGCCTGGTGGGAATTGAGAGTGAGAAGCACCCCCTCTCACTTACACAGGGGCATATTTGAAAGTTACATTATGAAAGTGGGGAAGGTGGGTCAGCATAGATGGACAAAAGAAGTCATGTTATGACCTGCCCCTCAAAGAAAGAATGCAGAGATTGAGGCGTCCCAGGTACAAGTTAACGTATTGAAACAAAGAAAGATTAATAGTTAAACTTTACTAGATCTAGATGAGCAGTGGCCCATGACTAGGCAAAGATCCATAGAACCCCCGTAGAAGATTAATGATAGAAAGAGCCCTCAGCAAAAGTAAAAAACAATTTTAAGTATGACCTCCCCTGAGAACAGGGTGATATTAAGTATTGTACCATTCTTTACAGAAATAGGGGAGTAACATGTAGCTTCCCAAAGCCACAAGACTATAATGCTTACTGCTACTTCCTTATGAGCTAGTTGTTTAGGCAACCTGAATGTAACCTGAAAAAGTATAAAAGCTAATGCAGTTTCACTATTAAAATGAGTTCAGATTCACCCTCCAATAGAGTGTAGTGTCTATCTGTTTTCCCTCATGCCGACTCCTGAACCACTGGGGAGGTCACCTTCAGAGACCCCTGTCTCCCCTGCTGCTCATCCTCTGTGGTGGTCCGTGGCAGTGCCTCTGGCTCCCTATCTCCACCACTTCACAAGTAGGGATGCAGATCTGCAGGTGTCTCTCTCCCTCTTTACCTCCCCCCTCAATTTCTCTCTGTTCTATTTTTTTAAATGGGGATAAATGACCACCAGGAGCAGTGTATTCATAATGCCATCATCAAACCCCAGAAATAACCCTGGATGGAAAAAAAAAATAATTAAATTAAAAAGTGGGCCAAAGAAGGAAATAGACAGTTCTCAAAAAAAAAAGAAAGAAAGAAAGAAAGAAAGAAAAAGAAAAGAAAAAAGAGATATATGACCCACAGATACATGAAGAAATGCTCCACTTCACTTATCATTAGAGAAATGCACATTAAAACTACACTGAGATATCATCTCACACATGAGGAAAGGACAGGTGTTAGAAAGGTTGTGATGAAGAGTGAACTCTGTTTCATTGCTGGTGGCAATGCAAACTTCCCCTTTGAAAGGCTGTATGGAGAGTCATTAATCAAATAATAATAGAAGTATATTATGATCCAGTGATACCACTCTTAAGCATTCATCAAGTGGACACTTAAACACTATTTAAAAGGAACATATGCATATCTGTGTTCATAGCTGCATTATTCAAAATAGTCAAAGAGTGGAAGCAGCCTAAATTCCCATCTACAGATGACTGGCTAAAGAAGTCATGGGATATATATTCCATGGTATATTATTCTGCAATCAAAAATATGATATTGTGTCCTTTGGGACAAAATGGATAAAACTGGAGGTGATTATGCTTAGCAAAATAAGTAAATAAATGAAAGACAACTAACAGATGATTTTATTCATTTGTAGAATCTGGAGATCTGATTTATATGAACTTGCTAAAAAATCATACAAAACAAAAGCAATCAAATAAATGGTAAGACTTGTGAGAACTATGGTGGTTATCTTTGGGAGGGTGTGGATACAGAACTTTGTTGGTGGGTATGTATGGGACTACACATTGTAATCTTATAATTTTTTAACCTACTATTATTCACAAATAAGTAATTTTTGAAAAAAAATAATAAAAGAACTAAGTTCTTATCAATCTATCTGTCAGATGACTTCTGTGAGGTTCCATGTAGTGAAGTAAAGTAATTAATAGTATAGAAGCTCACAGAATAACTTCATGCTTCTCAATATGTCCTTTACCAAAGAGATTACTACTATGCCATAATTTATTTCTCTATTCAATTACTAAATCGGGGTTTTGTTACTAATATCTGAAGTGAGTTTTTTTATTTGTTTAAATTTTTCTTATTTTAGTATTTGTGTTTCTTTTTTAAAATATGTAATTTATTTATTTTCATGATAGACTTACAGAGGCCTGCTCATCTCTGGCTTATAATGATATAGATGGATAAAACCCTAGAGCCTCAGCCATGAAACTCTTTTGCTTTGGTGATGAAGGCACAAAATAATGCCATTTCTTTATGGATTACAATAAATTGGATTATACAAAAACTTGACTCTTAGAAAAACTTCAAAGCAGGACCTAGAATTTACAGAAATCTAAGTGTCCTAACAGTGCTAGAAGTTTCATTGTTTGTTCAAAATCAGTTGAATAACTTTGCTAAGTTTTCACAATGAATTGAACAATATGCAGTTGTTAAAAATAAGACATTGAAATTTGTCCTTCAAAGATCAAAGAAGATGCAAAACTACTTGATTGGAACTGAATTTATATAAATTATTTAATTTGACTTTTTTTGTAATTGTACTTTGGAACAAATATTTTGAGATAAATACATTTTTATTCTGTATTATTTTAGAAAAAAACCCTCTTTTTCATGACCATTATACTGTCTACCCTGTCTTGTATTTTTGTTGATTCCAATAAACGTATCTTGTTTTCCAGGTATATATTTAAAATTGAATGCATATGTATAGATACATCTACACACTCACTCATTATTGTGAAGTTTTGTTCTATGTATGTATTCACTGTAAGTTTTGAAAGGTTTTCTTATTAATTTATTTATAAAATAATAATATCAATAAGACTGCAGGATAAGAAGGATAATTCCATACAGCTCTCACCACAAGAGTTCTGCATCTCATCTCCTTCCTTGAAAGCTTTTCTATCCTTTATTCCTCTGGGATCATGGACCTTGGATCATTATGTGGTGCAGAAGATGGATGGCTTGGCTTCTGTAATTGCTTCTCCACTGAACATGGGTAAAAAGTTTTTAGATACTCACTTTTAGAATCCTACCACTACACATAAAAAAAGCTCTATCCACAGGTATGGCTCACATAAGGAGAAACCACTGACCTGCCATACAACTGTCTGAATTCTCAGATAACATCATTAGAAAAATGCTTAGTAGGTGAGGCTTTCTTCTTGCAAAATGTAGCCTACAGACCTCACCTAAATTGCAAACAGTCACTTTTCTGGAGCTCAGATAAAAGAGAAAATGTGTGAGCAAAATTATTTTAAGACATCCAATTTTGTGATTGTTTGTTTCACAGCAATATATAGCCAAGGAATTTTGGTATCTGAAGGTAGAGAATTACTAAAGAAAAAAATAAGAAAGAAAAAACTTGTGCCATTATAATTGAGACAAGGTTAGACAAAATTAAAGGCTTTTGATGACAGAGCCAGTGAAATCCTGAAAATCCCTGAGAAAGGTATCAGTGAAAACTAAAGAAAAATTGAGTCTATGTGGCGTATAGAGAAAAAAAATGAAGTAAATAAAATAGTAATAAGTTTTGGATTATAACACCAATTAGTGTTGGTAATAGGGGAGGATGAAGGACAGAGGAGGAAGACAAATCATGGCTAAGGGATGCACATACTGATTTCAGAGATGTACACATGAAAACACTATTTTAGGATGTAATGATTAGTCAATAACATCTTTCACCAAAAAGGAGGGTGGAAGGGGTGGGGTGGTATACCTGGTTGGAAACAAACATTACAATGCTCAAGGACCCAGGTTTAAGCCCCTGCTCTTCACCTGCAGGGGGAAAGTTTCATGAGTGGTGAAGCAGGGCTAATGGTATCTCTCTATTTCTCTCCTTCTTTACTGCCCTTCGCCTCTTGTTTTCTGGCTGTCTCCACTTAATAAATAAATATAATAAGAAGAAATTTTAAAAAGAAGAAAAAAGTAGAGGAAAGGTGACTTTGAACTGGTATGGAAAAAAAGCTATGTTGTGAAGTTACATTAGTAGCACTATTTCCTATAATCATGTAGGGGGAAAAGGAGGGGATGCAAACATTATTGCACCTGATTAAGCACACATAGTATATAGCATAAGGACCAGTGTAAGGATTAGGGTTTGAGTCCTTACTCCCCAACTGCAGGAGGGATCCTTCACAATTAGTGAAATAAGTCTGTAGGTGACTATCTTTCTCTCTCTATCTATCTTCATCTCAAACTTATCCAGTAAAATGGAAAAAAAATGGCTGTCAGGAGCAGTGGATTAGTTGATTTGTAATGCTAGTACTGAACCTCAACAATAACTCTGGAGGCAAAGAAAAAGAAATTATTCTCCAGACTAGAGGAGTAAAGCAAAGTGTTTAAATCACAATAATGAGAGCTACCATATGGTTTACTATCTATAATGAAATAGGAGAACATAACAGTGATCTGGAAGGTAATACAATAGCTAAAGCACTGACAGCACAAACACAGGAGTTTCAAGTTCAGTCCGTGGCACTGTGGTTTTGTAGAGTGATGCTTTGTTTCTCTCTCTTAGTAATAAGCATATATTTTTTCTTTTAAGAGGATACAGCAGCCTAATGATGTTTGCTTACTATAGAACATTCTGAGTTACTTAAGAAACAAACTTTTTCGTATGTTAAGAAAGGGCCTCAAGTCAAAGGAACACCCATGGTGACAATTTAAGTTTCTGTGTTTTATCCTCAGAATGATTTATATTATTGCTGTAAAATATAGGAACAACAACAACAACAAAAAGATCCTGGAAAGATAGTAGGAGCACGTCATGACATTTTGAAATAATATAATATGACATTTTGAAATAATATAATTTATAATACCTCTTGATGAAATTGATCCAGTGCAGAGCTTAATACAGAGCTCTAGATAAAGACTTTATCTTAAAGAGATATGTGAGGAGAAAACCTGGGACAGAAACAAGGCAGGACTAGAATGAATTCAGGAACCCTCTGAAACACAGATAAGTGCAAATATATGTGGCTTGTGGGCGGAAAGGAGCCTAAGGAGAGATTGAGTGCCAGGTAACAGTCTGGCATTTTACCAGATGAGGAACACTTCCAGTCTCTTTTACCAACAAAAAGACTGCTGAAGGGAGGAGAGGACTTCCCTAAGGCTCATCAAATGCAACAGTGAGTCTCCATTGCTACTGCCTTCAGATGCAGAAGCAGCAAGGGGGAGGCCCTGTGCTGACACTGGGGCACAGAGAACTAACCAGAAAACTCAGGAGAAGAGCTACACCTCCATACCATAGTAGTGGGGCTGTATAGTGGGAACCTTTCCACATTGCTCTCCTAATGAGAACTTGGTGAATAATTGCCTCAAAACCTACAGACTATAGACAGGAATTTTTTAGAAACTAACAGGGCCCAGCAGTGATACCTGGCTTGGAAGAGAATTTGAATTGAGCCTGGAGCTTTGGATCCTTGGAGTGTGAGTCTTTTTGCATAACTACTGTGCTATCTCTCATCAAACCTGCTTTATCTCTTGGTCAGAAGTGAGTGATTAAGTTAAGAAACCTACTTATAGTTTAAAAGACCTCAGGGCCCCATAGCCTACAGGGGAGAAAGAGAACAAAAAAAGCTTTAACAGCCACTGTGTTCCAACTCAGGAATTGAAATACTATTGAAACAACTGTTAATTTCCACAACTGTGAACATTTTTAAGTACCTTACTTAGACACAAGTCATTCCAGGCAAGAGTGATCAGTAATTCCAGGCAAGAGTGGTCAGTAATCTGAAAAGTACTGAGAGAGGGACCTCACAACATACAATATAAACTGGTTAAAACAAGAAGAAGACATATTGAAGAAATGAACCAGGACAACAGTCCAGCTAAAAGACCCATAAAGCTTGAACTACAAAATAGTGAGGTCAACATCCAAATGTTTGTTAAGGAAATAATCACAGGAGTAAGTAAAGAGTTTGAAAGAATTATCATCAGAAATACAGAAACAACAAATGAGACTCTGGAATAAAACACTAATTATCTCAAGGTTTTTTAGAGAGCTGAAAGCTGAAATAGCTGAGATAAGAACACAACTAGCTGAACAAGCTAAAACAGTATCAGAACACAGTAACAAAATAGATGAACTCCAGAAAACAGTAGAAGGGAGACAGAATAGAATAAATGAGTCTGAAGTCAGAATTAACAAAGTAAAGGATGAATTAGAGACAACTAAAAAAGAAGTAAGACTTCTCAAAAAGAAATTAAGAGATACAGAAAACAACAACACAGCACATGGGATGTCTTCAAAAGAAATATTATATACATTATCGGCTTACCAGAGGAAGAAAGGGAGGGAGGGGAAGAAAGCATTCTACAGGACATAATAGTTGAGAACTTCTCTAGTATAGACAACATAAAGGATATAAAGGTTCAAGAGGCCCAAAGGATACCAAAAAGAATTAACTCAGACTTACAGACACCAAGTCACATCCTATTTAGAATGGAAAGGAGTAACAATAAAGACAGGATCCTGAAGGCTGCAAGAGAAAAACAAAGACTCACCTACAGAGGAAAACCCATAAGATTAGCAGCAGACTTCGCCACAGAAACACTACAAGCCAGAAGAGAATGGCAAGATATCTATTAAGTCCTCAGTGAGAAAGGCTTTCAGCCAAGACTACTGAATCCTGCTAGATTGTCATTCAGACTGAGGGAGGCATAAAAACATTCTCAGACAAGCAACAGTTGAAAGAACCAACTATCACCAAGCTTGCCCTGAAAGAAATTCTGAGATGTCTCCTATAAACAGTAAGAACACCATAAGTAGGCCATATAACAGAACACTCTAAAAATCTACAAGAATGGTATTAAAATATCTTCAGTCCTTTATATCAATAAATGTCAATGGCCTGAATTCACTTATTAAAAGGCACAGCGTAGGAAGATGGATCAAAAAGCACAACCCAACAATGTGCTGTCGACAGGAAACCCAAGTAAATCAACAAGACAAACACAGATTCAAAGTAAAAGGATGGAAATCTATCATACAACTATTGGCCAACAAAAAAATGTCAGAAAAAGCTATTCTAATATCTGTCATGAAAGACTTTAAAATAAATAAATTAAAAAATATATAGGGATAGACATTACTTAATGCTCAGAGGATCAGTCAATCAAGAGGACTTAACAGTTATTAAGATCTATTCACCCAATGAGAAGTCGTCTAAATACATCAAACACCTACTGAAAGAGCTACAGGCATATATTAACAACAATACAGTGATAGTAGGGGGCTTCAGCCTCCCCACTCTCTCAACTTGACAGATATTCCAGGCAGAAAATCAATAAAGACATGAAGGAGCCAAATGAGGAGGTGGATAAACTAGAACTATTGGACATCTTCAGAATCACTCACCCCATGAAAGTGGAATATAAATTATATTCAATTCCTTATGAGTCATTCTCCAGGATAGACCATATATTTGGCCACAAAGATAGCGTCAGAAAATTCAAGAGCATTGAAATCATCTCAAGCTTCTTCTCAGACCACAGTGAAATTAAATTAACACTTAACAATCAACAAAAGATTAATAATAGTCCCAAAATGCAGAAGCTCAGTAGTACAGTACTTTAGAACTACTGGGCCAAAGAGGAAATAAAGGAAGAAATCAAAATATTTTGAGAGTTCAATGAAAATGAAGACACAAGCTATATTTATATTTGGGACACAGCTAAGGCAATACTGAGAGGGAACTTCATAGCCATATAAGCAGATATTAGCTAACAAAAAATGACAAATAAACAACCTGAATGCACACCTTAAATACCTAGAAGAAGAACAAATGAACGTAAAGTAACCAGAAGGATAGAAATAACTAAAGTTAGGGCAGAGATAAATAACATTGAAAATAAGAAAACCATAAAAAAAATCAATGAAAGTAAATGTTGGTTACTAAAAGTGAACAAAATTGACAAACCTTTAGCCAGACTCACAAAACAAAAAAAGGGAGAAGACCCAGATACATCAAATTTCAAATGAAGGAGGATTTATCACCACAGACATCACAGAAATTCAACATACCAAGAAAGACTTTTATGAACAACTATATGCCGCCAAGCTAGAGAACCTGAAAGAAACAGATGATTTCCTAAATACCTAAGAACTTTCAAAACTAAATAAAGAGGAACTTGATAATATGAACAAGCCCATCACAGGTAACAAAATTGAAACAGTTATTAAAAAATGTGGGTCTGATGTGTGTTTGAGCATGGATAGCTGACCCCCACCACCCCCTGGAAGCTCCTCTATCAGCCTCCCCTTGGCATGCCAGCTGTGGTTGAGCAATTGTGACAAGACTACACTGGGTAATTACAACCTTCCTATCAGCCTCGCCGCATCACCCACCCCTCTCCCCATTTCTGGTGGGCTTCACCTTCCTTATATTTCTATTTCCCTGTTCCTTCATCAGCATCCATATCCTTTCAGTGTTTTGCTCTCTTTTCCCTTATAAGGAGAGGACCTCATTAGCTAGCTGGCTACTTCCCCTGTATAAATTTGTAACTGTGTTAATACAGTTGTTCTGTTCCCCACAATGGGACCCTAAAGAGATTCCTGTATCATCCTCTGCCAAGATATGCTGGAAGACCCCTTTAGTGAACTCCCTCTTGCCTCATTCTCCCAGAGGAACCATGATACAAAAACCTTCCCAAGAATAAAATCCCTGTCCCAAATTTACATATGAATTCTACAAAATTTTAAAGAATACCTCCACTTTCAAAAGTCTTGCAGAAGATTGAAGACACAGGAATACTCCCTTCCAGCTTCTATGAAGCCAACATCACTCTTATACCAAAAGAAGACAGGGACACAACCAAAAAAGAAAACTACAAACCAATATCTCTGATGAACATAGATGCTAAAATACTGAACAAATTTCGAGCAAACCGGATACAGTAGTATATTAAAAAGATTGTTCATCATGAACATGTTGGGTTTATCCCAGGGATGCAAAGTTGGTTAAATATATGTAAATCAATCAATGTGATCCACCACACCAATAAATACATGACCAAAAACCACATGGTCATATCAATATATGGAAAAAAGCTACAAAAAAAAAAAAAAAGAATAGATGGAAAAATTCCTCAAGAGAATGAAGCAAACCTACAGCCAATATCGTACATAATGTTGAAAAACTGGAAGTATTTCCCCTCAAATCAGGTACTAGACAGGGCTGCCCATTACTATTCAACATAGTCTTGGAAGTTTTGCCATAACAATAAGGCAGGAGCAAGGGATTTAAGGGATACAGATTGGAAGAGAAGAAGTCAAACCATCCTTATTTGCAGATTACATGATAGTATACATAGAAAAACCTAAAGAATACAGCAAGAAGCTCTTAGAAATCATCAGGCAATACAGTAAGGTGTCAGGCAAAAAATTAACTTACAAAAGTCAGTGGCATTCCTATTTGCAAATGCTAAGTTAAAAGAAGATGAAATCCAGAAATCAATTCATTTTACTATAGCAACAGAACAATAAAATATCTAGAAATAAACATAACAAAAGAAGTGAAAGACTTGTATACGGAAAATTATGAGCCAGTACTCAAGGAAATAGAAAAAGACACAAAGAAGTGGACAGAGATTCCATGTTCATGGGTTGAAAGAATTAACATCATCAAAATGAATACCTTACCCAGAGCCATATACAAATTTAATGCTATCCCCATCAAGATCCCAACCACATTTTTTTAGGAGAATAGAACAAATGCTACAAATGTTTATCTGGAACCATAAAATACCTAGAATTGCCAAAACAATTTTGAGAAGAAAGAACAGAACTGGAGGCATCACACTCCCAGATATCAAATTGTATTATACAGTAACTGTAATTCACTGCTTGATACTGGAACATGAATAGACACTGACCAGGGGAATGTAATTGAAAACCCAGAAGTAAGGCCCGACACCTATGGCCATGTATTTTTTGACAAAGGTGCCCAGACTATTAAGTGGGAATATTGTTATTTAATATAACAATGTTATATAAAATTAAAACATTTTTTAGATTACTAATTTTCTCTTCAACAAATGCTATAAAAAATGGGCTGAAACATGCAGAAGAATGAAACTGAACAGCTGTATTTCACCAAATACAAAAGTAAATTCCAAATGGATCAAGGGCTTGGCTGTTACACTAGAAATTATCGTATACTTAGAGGAAAATATTGGCAGAACTCTTTTCTGAATAAATTTTAAAGACATTTTAAATGAAACAAATCCAATTACAAAGAAGACTAAGGCAAGTATAAATCTATGAGACTACATCAAATTAAAAAGCTTCTGTACAGCAAAAGAAACCACTACCCAAACCAAGAAACCCCTCACAGAATGGGAGAAGGTCTTTACATGCCATACATCAGACAAGAGTTTATTAAGCAAAATATATAAAGAGCTTGCCAAACTCAACAACAAGAAAACAAACAACCCCATTCAAAAATGGGGAGAGGACATGAACAGAATGTTCACTACAGAAGAGATCCAAATGGCCTAGAAACACATGAAAAAATGCTCCAAATCTTTGATTATCAGAGAAATGCAAATAAAGACAACAATCAGACACCACTTCCCTTCTGTGAGATATCATACATCAGAAAAGGTAGCAGCAAGAAATGCTGGAGAGGCTGTGGGGAAAAAGGAACCCTCCTTCACTGTGGTGCAAATATTAATTCACCCAGCCCCTGTGGAGAGCAGTCTGGAGAACTCTCGACACAGTAGAAATGGATCTACATTATGACCCTGCAATTCCTCTTCTGGGGATATATCCTAAGGAACTCAACATGCCCATCCAAAAAGATCTGTACATACCTGTGTTCATAGCAGCACCATTTGTAGTAGCAAAAAACCTAGAAACAACCCACGTGTCCAACAACAGATGAGTGGCTAAGCAAGTTGTATATATGAATATTATACTCAGCTATTAAAAATGGTTATTTCACAATTTTCAGCCCATTTTGGATGGAGCTTGAAGAAATCATGTTAAGTGAAATAAGTCAGAAATAGAAGGATGAATATGGGATGATCTCACTTTCAGGCAGAAGTTGAAAAGCAGATCAGAAGAGAAATCACAAGTGGAGTTGGTATATTGCACCAAAATAAAAAACTCTGGGGTGGGTGAAGAGAAGAGTACAGGTCCAAAAAGGATGACAGAGGAGCTAGTGGGAGTTGTATTGTTATGTGGAAAACTATGCATGTACAAACTATTGTATTTACTCTTGAATGTAAAAAATTAATCCCCTAATAAGGAAATTTAAAAATAAATAAATAGAGATTTGTGGGCATAAATTTTGGATAGTGGAGTTAATTTCAAAAGATCATATCAGGAGATTGAATATATATTATAATATTATTTCAATGGGTTAAGAAGATAACAGAGTAATGATTTTTGCCAAAAGACTTTCATGCTTGAGGCTCTAATTCCCCTGGTTCAAAGCACAGTGTGAAATAGTACTCTCGTAAAAACAAAAACAATGTTATATTAAATTCAAACATTTTTAGATTACAAATTTTTGCAAGTAGTGAGCAGAATAAGAGAATATTCATTTTTTTCATTTTTTTCTTTATTAGTATTCAGTTTTTAAGTGTGGGATGCTTTTTATGGAAAAGAACATTGTCTTGGAGGATGAAACTAAACTCCAGAGAGTTTAGCCAACATGAACAACTTCCGAGGGATGCAATTGAGCTGTGGCAACAGGGACGAGCTAAAGTTCAGCACTGATGTGGAAAAATATACCTCAGTTTTCCTGTTTTCCACACCTGAATGGCCATAGCAATTATCCTGTTCCTTTCTCTTTCAACTATCTGCTGCATTTAGGGAACAGTATATCTTCAGATTGAGAGAAATAGAATGAAAAGCTTCTGTTTACCTAATGTAGTTAAACACACCATGAACTTGAAGCTATGTTATTATAACATGAAACAGGAAAGTCTTGATGTTTGTATGTATGTAGCTTGTATGTATAAGAGATATGTTTAAGCACACACATTACAGTGTGAAAGGACCCGGGGTCAAGCCCCTGTTCCCCAATTGCAGTGGGAAAGCTTCAGGGGTGGTAAAGCAGGGCTGCAGGTGTCTCTCTGCCTCTCCCCCACATTATCACCCCTCCCCTCTAAATTTATCTCTGTTCTACCCAATAATAAATTAATAAAGATTTCTACTTATCTATTATTAAGTTTCTGGGTTATCTTTTTGTAAATTCCTTTAGTGGGGAATTGTTTATAGTTGACAGTAAATCAGTAGTCTGTATATGAATAACATTTGCACATAACAATACAACCCTCCCACTAGGTCCTCCTCTACCATCATCTTCCAGGACCTGAACCATCCCCCATCCAAGAGTCTTTTACTTTGGGGTAATACACCAACTCCAGTTAAAGTTCTGCTTAATGATTTCCCTTCTGATCTTGTTTTTCAACTTCTGCCTATGAGTAAGATCATCCCGTATTCATTTTCTGTTTCTAATTTATCTCAGTTAATATATCTTCAAGCTCCATCCAGATGGGGTAAAGCAGGTGAATTCACAATGAACGTGAGACTTTGAAACCTCAGGAATAACCATTATGACAATTTAAACTCCCTCTAGGTCCTCCTCCGACATCATGTTCCAGGACCTGAACCCTCTTCCCCTACCCCAGAGTTCTTTACTGTGGTGTAATGCACAAGTCCCAGTCCAAGTTTTGCTTTGTGTTTATTGTTCAATTTCTTTTTTTTTCTTTTTTGTAATTGGATTCATTTTATTGAAGATACCTTTAAAACTTAGATGGAAAAGAGTTCTGTCAATATTTCCCTCTAAGTATTTGGTAGTTTCTGGTCTAACATACAAGGGTTGTTAAAACCCCCTACTATTACTGTTTTGCTGTAGGTCTTTCAGTAGATGTTTGATGTATTTAGATTGCCTCTCATTGTGTGCATAGATGTTGATAATTGTTTAGAGCTATTAGGAATCATGCTACTATGAATATAAGGACATATAGATCTCTTTGGATAAGTATTTGTAGTTCCTTTGGCTATTCCCAAAAGTGGAATTGCTAGTCATAGGGTAGATACAGTTCTGGTGTTATGAGTAATCCCCAGAATATTTACCACTGGGTTTGGGCCAGTTTTCATTCCCTCACACAGTTGTGGTATATACCATAAACACAATGAAATACAATTCAGTTGTTAAACAATAATGAACCCATCTACTTTGTCTCATCTTGCATAAAAATTGAAGAAATCAGGAGCCAAGTGGTTGTGCAATAGGTTAAGTACACAGTGGTGCGAAGCGCAAGGACAGGCATAAGGATCCCAGTTCCAGTCCCTGGCCCCCCACCTGCGGGGAGTCACTTCACATGCAGTGAAGCAGGTGTCTATCTTTCTCTCCTTGTCTCTGTCTTCCCCTCCTCTCTCCATTTCTCTCTGTCCTATCTAACAATGACAACATCAATAACAACAGTAATAACTACAACAACAATAAAAAATGAAGAAATAATTTTAAGTGAAATAAGCCAAGAAGAGAAGGATGAATAGTAGGTGACCTTACTGATGAGTGGGACTTAAACAAGGACAGAGGCAGGCAGTGGTGCACGCAGTAGAGCACAAGAATCGCCATAGAACATTACATCAAGTTTGGGGACCCAACAGTAGGGAAGAAGCTTGAAAAATAGTAGGCCAATTCTGGATATCTCTCCCTTCCCATCTTCCATGTCTGCATTTCTCTAAATTTGTTGAAGATGGAAAAAGAGGGGGGGGGGGGATAAAGGAAGGGAGGGAGGAAGAGAGAGACCTAAGTGATAGAGATGGATATATAGATAAAATACAGTGTGAAGCTTGGACTAGATCTGATGTATTGCACCAATCAAAGGACTCTGAGGAAGGAGGGGAAAGGAAATAAGGACTGAACATTAAGGTCTTGGTACAGGATGGTGGAAAAGGACATACGTTGGGGGTGAAAAGGTTTTGCAGACAGGCAACACAGGGATATGAGATATAGAAACTAAATGACAGCAACTGTACCATAAACAATTAATCTCTCAATAATACGATGAAAAAAAAAGAAGAGATTTACAAATAAAAAGAGACCTTTTGCAACTGGGAATTAAAAAAAAAAACTTGATGACAATAAACTATCTAGAAGCAGAAAAGTAACCTAGCAATTTAAATTCAGACAAATTTTAGCTTCCTCAATGTCTCTAAATCATTGTTCATGTCTATTATTCAACAGAATGGAATGAATCCATTTCTAACTTTATGTCATTGAATAATTTCTGTCAACTAAACTTTCCTATTTTCTGTATATATGCAAACACATATTCTGCTTTTCACTCCACAATTAGGACTACAGCCTTTATTACATATTCTATATTCCACACAAGAAAAGCAAGAAAGAAAAGATAAGAACTCTGGGAAATACTCAGTATTCTTCAAATGATCTCTAGGTAATCAAAGTAAATACAGGCAACTATAACAATTACTAGGCCTTGTTTCCAGATATAAAGCACTGAGGGATATAAAAACATCAAATTCTGTTTTCATCACCAAATGTGCCCAATTCATAACCTATTCATAAGAACCAAACCTATTCATAAGAACCAAAAATCATAACTAAATGATATTCATCAAAAGAACTGTTCTGTTTTGCCATAAATTATTAGTCATGAAACATAAAAATAGGCTAAGAAATTGTTTCCAATTTAAATAAACTTAGCAACGTGACAATAAAATATGTTACTAGACCAGTACTGCCTCAATATGTTTCATTTTGTACTGTGTCCAGAGATCCCAGGCCTGGGATGTCAACCTTCCAGCTTCTTTACTCTGGTAAGACCTTTCCTAGTTTGTAGAACTTCTTAATTCCATTTTGGGTGGCACATTTCCTAACAAAGCTACAGAACCTAGATAGAGACCAGGGCCCATTAGATAGGGCACATGTGCAAACATATCCATTCTTCTTCTTCTAGCGTTTGCCCTTCTTCCATAGCCAGTCAACAGGTCAGGTTGAAAGCTGTCAGGAGCTGCTTGTTGCTGGCTTTGAAAGTGACTGGTATCCATGTGGATTCAGTCGGCTAGGGAGGATCGTCAGTTTCCCCAATGAATGGGTACTCACGGGATGCACCACGAGAAGGTCGATCCAATGCATCCCAACGTATCCATAAGTCAGAGGAAAACACATACCTTAAAGTAAAAGTGCATAATAGCTTGCAGTGATTCAATAAGTGCAGCAAGCAAGTAGAAAGACCTAAATAAAACACCATATAGTACTTAAAATATTTTCTACTTAGACCTAGATACTTCCTCACCTACTTCCTACTTCACTTTCCTCAATCACTCTAAGCCTAACTCTGTCAGATAAAATAAGCTCTACAAAAGCTGGATGGAGGCAAGAGACCAGCATACTCTAAAGATAGCCCTTTTGGTCACTACCAGTCAACCCCATCATCCAGGGACCTAAAAGGGAATCCTGGTTTTCCTACATAGATATGATGGGCTTGATATGATATGATAGACCTCTAACAGATCCCTCTATCCACCAGCACTGGTCATCTACATCAGAAACAACATAATAAACCCTCTTGTGGGCCTCCATAGGACATTTCGCCCTCAATGTAGAACAATAGTGGTAGAAATTGTCCCATTACCTGTCACTTAAGGAAAATAGGTCCTGAAATGAGTGCAGCCTAGAGCGCCCCTAGCTATGACCATGGACTTCAATATCTGACCAGCAGAGATGCAGAGCTTGCACAAACTCCTATGCTAAATATAAACAGACATGGGCCCTGGGTCAGATCAATAGGGTTAATAGTGTTATTTATATACTTTTCCCACATTTGGGAGATAATTTCTGTACTGATCCAGCTTTCTAGTCTTATTCCCAACTGTGACATCATCTTCCTATGTCAGGTTGAGTTGTGGGGGTGAGAGAATAGACCAGGAACTTGTGGGGGAATGGGAATGCAAACCTTTATTCATTCAGGCACCCCAGAATTGGGTGTGGGCACATTGGTTCAGACCACATGGAGCTAGCAAAATGGTCTCCTCCCACTATGCCCAACAGCCCTTCTCCAGGTTGGGTCGTGGAAGAGAAAAGAGCAAAGAGAACGAAAGTGGAAATAGGAAAGGCTTTTATGGGAGGATTCTGGAAGTGGCAGGTCAATTTGGGATTGGCTAGGAAAGGGGGTGGAGAGAGGCAAAAAGCATGCTGAGAAGGTGGAAGCATCCTTAGCAACTGTTGCAATGGTTTTAACTGAAACCATTAGCAATACCCTGAAGGGATAATGTGGTGGATATCTGTAAATAATACTTGCATGGAAATATAGTGGCCTGTGGGTCCTGCAAATGTTCAACCACATCTGCACAATTTCCCAACATTCCTAGACAATACTTTCAGTCCATGCATGTTAACTATCAGGCTCAGGGAAAAATTGGCAAAGTCATGGAAACCTTAGAATATACCTAAGTTAGACTTCCTAGTTTCTTCCAACACAAAAACCCCAAATCTCATCTGCTATATTCTTACCTTTAGAATATTAAACTATTTGTTCTGCTTTATATCTTAATGCTTTTCAGCCACCAAGTTGCAGATGCTACCAGGATGTCAATCTGAATTCCCTGGGCAGACAATCTCACTAACCTGTACTTGAACCCCACCTCTCCAGAGCCCTCCCTAACTAGAAACAGGCTGGGGGTATGAATACACCTGTCAATGCCCATTTCCAGCAAAGAAGCTATTACAGAAATCAGACTTACCACCTTCTGTACCACATAAATAATATTTGCTCCATACTCCCAGAAGGATAAAAAATAGGGAAGCTTCCAATAGAGGGGATGGGATGTGAAAGTCTGTGTTGAAAATTGTATGGAAATGTATTCTTCTTATCTTACACTCTTGTCATTATTATTAGATAACAAATAAAAAATAAAGAGAGAGAGAAAGAAAGAAAGAAAGGGAGAAAGAAAGCTGGATTAGCACAAAGAGTTACTCCCAAACTTGAAGAAAGTATATGCATATGTTGTACATAGCATATAGCACTACTGTATATAGCTGTAGGGATGTAATTGGTTGGAGATAGTGTCAGCCTGATAGACTGAAGCAACAGTGACTAAATTTGCAGGTGGCCAAAAGTTCTACCTTCTTTGTCCAAGCACGGAATTTAGCTGGATGCAGAGTGCATGGTGGAACCTGGTGGTGGTGGATTTGAAATTCAGGATTCAAGATGGAGATGATGCTTTGCCTGGGACTTGGACACACATCTCAATTTAAACCTTAGTTAAAACCTTTCTCATGATAGGGCCAATTATTACCCCCTGATTTTTCTGGCACCTTTTGTGGGACACGGTGACTCCACCTGAGATTTCCTAGGACCTGCCAGACTGCTACTGACTGGAACAATATGAACTCAAGTGGCTAAACTCTGGATAACTCTTTCTTGGACTTATGAAACTGGCTTATTCACCCTTGCCTATAACTTCTTATTTAGTGGTACCTAATATATTAAAGTCTTGTACTCCTGTACCACCCTAATAAAGCCTTGATTTATTTTTTTGTACTACTTTCAGCTGAATCCATTATGCACCATCACTGCAAAGTCCCTTCTTATTAATTACGGCATAAATACTGTTAACTGTTTCAACCATCAATCTGACCCAGGACCCACATATGATATTATGGGACTACATTTCAAATAGATCCCTCCCTCCACCATCACTGGTCACTTTCACTAGGAATATCATCATATGCCCTCTTGTGGGCCTCTAGAGGACCTTACGTACACTGTAGAGCAGCAATAGTTAAGGACTGCCCCACTTTCTGCAGGCAGCCTGGGTTATTCTACCCTGCCACTCGAGGAAGACTGGTCTTGAGATGAATGCAGCCTAGAATGTTCCCAGCTGTGACCATGGACTGCAAGGGACTCAGAGGTTATATAGGCTCCTGTGCTAAATATGTCTAGATATAGACCTTGGGTCATGTGGATAAGATAAACATTTAATAATATTTATATACTTTCTTCATGTTTGGGAGTAATTCTTTGCCATCATATCTATGTGGGAATCCAAGGATTTCCTGACTAAATCCCCAGAAGATGAGGTGGCCTGATGCTGGTCAAAAAGGTCATGATTAAGTGAAACAGTCTTTTTGCCCTTACCCAGCTTTTGCAGTCCCTTCTTTAGCTTAAGAGCTTAGACTTTCTCCCAGTTGTTAAAGTGTTGAGTGTCATTTTTTTTGTATGCAAATCTGTATTGGGTTTATGGGCTTGGCCTCAAGTTAGGTAGGAAATACATGTAGGATTTTAGAAGGCTCTAAGTTAACCTTAAATATAATTGGATTTGGGAGTCGGGAAGTAGTGCAGCGGGTTAAGCACAGGTGGTGCAAAGTGCAATGACCGGAATAAGGATCCCGGTTTGAGTCACCAGATCCCCACCTGCAGGGGAGTCTCTTCACAAGCAGTGAAGCAGGTCTGCAGGTGTTTATCTTTCTCTCTCCCTCCCTGTTTTCCTTCCTCTCTCCATTTCTCTCTGTCTTATCCAACAAGGAAGAAAACAATAATAACTACAACAATAAAACAACAAGGGCAACAAAAGGGAACAAATAAATACATATTAAAATATTGGATTTGATTATTATAATAAAAATTATCATAATTAAAATAAGTGCCCTATAGTTGATATGTGATTTTTGCCAATATATATCTTGGGTAATTGTGTACAATGATTCTTCTAAAAATTATCAAGGAGTAACAATAATAAGTCCTAGCCTACATCTAGGGCCTGCCTCTGTTGACCTCAATTAAGTCAAAACAACCAGTGAGTGCACCCATGCCACAATACTGTCATTGCATTTTTGATATAGATTGAATCCAAAGGCACCGGGCCTGACATGTTGATCTTCCAACTCCAATAATCTATGAGATCTTTCCTAACACATGGGACTACCTAGATCCATTTCAAATGCCACACTCTCTAACAAGGCTTTAGTGTCTTTATTTCTACTTGTACTATCTTTAATTTAGATAATTCTTTGTTTTAAGCAAATGACAATTTTAGGAGTAAAAGAGCATCCTGTTTGAAAGTTATTTGTAAATGACTCAGCCAAGAAGTGCTGACAAAGAGACTGAGATATTGAGAATGAATGAGCATAAGGTAAGGGTAGTGGAATTTGATCATTTGGGTGCTCTAGATGAAAAGAGTTCAGTTTTCATATTTTTTATATTTTTCTATTGGTTGGAAATTGTATCAATATAAAAACACTCTTTAGACTTAGTAGACATCAGAAGGTAGGATTTTCTTTATTCTTGATTGTACTTATTCATGATTATGCATCTACGAGCTAGTGTTTATGGGTGAGGTCTATCCCTGCAGCCTCTTTTTTATTGCATAATTTCAGTTCTGACTCTAGTTAGAACATCCCCTTAGTGTTTCCAATTTAATACTACCAGGTTTTTAAACTATAAAAGAACAGCTTTGCCATACCTGCTGAAATTGTGAGTAAAATGAAAACAAATAGACACATTATGGAATGAACATATTTTAAAAATGTTTTCTAACAGCTCTTAAAGCATACATTTATAAAGGATATGTTGGGTTTTGTTGAAATAGCCTAGGATGCCAGGCACAAAGATCCTAATTTGTTTTTTCCACTGGGACTTAGGGCCTGCTTGATGATATCATTCTTGGTGAACATTTTTTAAGGAGGGAGAGAGAGAGAGAGAGAGAGAGAGAGAGAGAGATCTCACTCAACATTCATGAAAGATCTGACCTGAAGCTATGGAACAGAAACTTGAGAGTCTATGTCTTTGTGCATGGTAATATATAATACGTAATAGATGCTCTCAGCCAGGATCAAGGTCCTAGATTTGAGACAGTTGATAGGATACTTAACATAATCTAACACATATAATTTAGTAATACCACTGTTTGTTAACCTAATCCATTTCAAATGTATTTGTCTGATTTTAAAGTGTCTAAAAAAACCTGAACTTAGTCCATAGATATTGTTTTTGTTCTTTACAATATTTATCTTGTGGGGTGCAGTTCTCCTCTGCACATTGTCCGGTGACCACGAAGGGGGGAGATGGGTCACCCCAGGGGTCCTGGGGACACTGCTGAGGAGAGTGAGCATATGGAGTAAACTACCATTCCAGAGAAGCTTCAGGGAGACATCTCGTTTATTTGGGGGGTACAAACAGGTATATATACTCAAGGGTTAGGAAAAGGCTAAGGTAATCATTAAGCCACACACAAAACACAGGATTAAATCTTGACCTTTCAGGTGTTTGTTTGTTACTGGGAAGTTACCATATAAAGTCTGGTCATGAGTTCACCATGCAGGCTTCTCTCTTCAAGGTGAATCATGAATACCTCAGGGCAGGGGGGAAGGGACAGTTAAGCAAAACCAGGATATTTGTGGTGGGTTTCAGTTAGCTATATATGATAATTTGTGGGCTTTGTTCAAAAGGAACAAGGAAGTATGTGCGAGAAAGTTTCCGGTCTGGAAAAGTCCATCCATCTTAAGGTCATGGGGTCCAGTGGGGACCTATCTACCACCCCTCCTGTGAGGAGGGGCTCAGGGTAAACCCTCTCAGACTCTCATGGAGATAATGGCCTGGATTTCCCAGACAGTGGGTCTTTCCCACATTATCTATTCATTCTTTCACTCTTTTCTTATTAATTAAATAAATTTATTATTAAATAAATGTCTTACTTTTAATGAGGGTGGGAGAAAGAGAGAAAATAACACTGCTTGGCTTTGGTTTATTTATGATGGTGTGGAGAACTGAACCTGGGACTTCACAGTCTCAAGTATGAGACTCTTTTTGCATAATTATTGTGCTATCATCCCCATGCTTTTTCTCATCTTCTTTCTTTCTTTCTTTCTTTCTTTCTTTCTTTCTTTCTTTCTTTCTTTCTTTCTTTCTTTCTTTCTTTCTTCTTTCTTTCTTTCTTTCTTTCTTTCTTTCTTTCTCTCTTTCCTTCCTTCTTTCTTTATGTCTTTACTTCCCTCTCTCTTTTCTGCACAAATCCATAAGCTATTCTTCTTGGAGTAAAGGAAGAATCCAAGTAGAATACTTTGAATCAAGATATAGAGTGTCCAGTATTTGGCTGCGTGATACTTACTGTATATATCCTCTAATCTTTACTTTCTTCATTTTCTCAATAGGGGTTATTAATCTACTTACTCATTGTCATATTAAAATGAGCATTTCATATGGGAAGAAAGAACTAAAAATGGAATGTTGTGAGAGAAGTTGGATGCACTTTATATTAAATGAAATTAAAACTCTGTTTTTATAATTTTTCATTAGGGATTTAATAAGGATTGACAGGATTGTGGGATAAGAGGGGCACAATTCCATAAAATTTCCACAACCAAAGTGTCATATCCCCTCCCCTCCATTGGAAGGGTCTATATTCTTTATCCCTCTGGGGGTATGGACCAAAGATATTTATGGAATGCAGAAGGTAGAAGGTCTGGCTTCTGTAATCTCTTTTCACTGGTCATAGGCACTGACTGGTCGACCCATACCCCAGCCTGTTTTTATCTTTCCCTAGTGATGTAGGGCTCTGTGGAGATGAGGTTCCAGGACACATTGGTTAGGTGGTCTGCCCAGGGAATTCATGTTGGCATAATGGTAGCATCTACAACTTGGTGGCTGAAAAACATTAAGATATAAAGCAGAACAATTTGTTTAATAATCAGGAATCTAAAGGTAAAAGTATATCAGATGAAATGTGAGATTTTTATGTTGGAAGGAGCTCATAGATCTATTTTAGATATATTCCAAGGAGCACATGAGTTTATAGTAATTTTTGCTTGAGCCCCACAGGTAACATGCAGGAGGGCTATGAGTATTGTCTGGGAAGATGGTGTCAGAGTTGGGGATAGGACTAGAAAACTAGATAAGTGTAGAGTGCACCTTCTAAATATAGGAAAATATATAAATATCATTTAACTGTAAACCCCATAAATCTGACCTCAGGCCTGTGTCCATTCATATTTAGCATGAGCCTGTGTAACCTCTGTATCGTTGTCAGTCTGAACTCACAACCCATGGTCATAGCTAGAAACATTATAGGCTGCAGTCATCCTAAAACCAGTTTTCCTCAAGTGGTAGAGTATGTTGACCCAGCTTCTCTCCAGAGAGTGGGACAGTCACTACCATTGTTGTGCTACATTAAGGTCAATGTCCTATAGAGGCCAACAAGAAGGTTTATGATGAGCACCTTCCTTTTAGTAATACAGGTAATATGAACTAGAAGTAAGTAGTAACCTATACTCTGATCGCATACAAAATGTCATCAATCTTATTGTCTCATGGAAAATAAAGAGAACTGGTGCCTGGTTGGTGGTGCTCCTGGTTGAGTGCATTACAGTGTACAAAAACTCCTCAGTCTCTACCTACAGGGTGAAATCAGTATTTCTCTGTCTCCCACTTTTTCTATCTCCCCCTTCCCTCTCAGTTTTGGCTGTCTCTAACAAATAAATCAAGATAAATTTAAAAAAAAAATAAAAATGATGAAAGTCACCATTATTAAAAAAAGAAAGAAAATCAAAGAGAACATATTAACAACATAATTAAGACAATTTTAAGATAGACAAATGTGTTGGAAAAAGTGTGCATTGAATAAATGCAGTAAGATTGAAGATAACTTTAGTTAGAATAAAGATACTACTTTCAGGAATGCATTGTATAACTAAACAATTTTCTATGCTATATAAATTGTTTGGGCTGTGAAAGCTATGTAATCACGATTCTTTTAGAGACCTAAGTAGAGTAACAAGATTAGAATGTTTGGCTTTGTATGTTAACTCTCTTTTCAGTCACCAGGTTCCAGATGCCATCAGGATGCCGGCCAGACTTCCCTGGATTGAAGACCCCACCAATGTGTCCTGGAGCTCAGCTTCCCCAGAGCCCCACCCTACTAGGGAAAGAGAGAGGCAGACTGGGAGTATGGACCGACCAGTCAACGCCCATGTTCAGCGGGGAAGCAATTACAGAAGCCAGTCCTTCCACCTTCTGCAACCCTCAATGACCCTGGGTCCATGCTCCCAGAGGGATAGAGAATAGGAAAGCTATCAGGGGAGGGGGTGGGATATGGAGATTGGGCGGTGGGAATTGTGTGGAGTTGTACCCCTCCTACCCTATGGTTTTGTTAATTAATCCTTTCTTAAATAAAAAAATTAAAAAAAAAAAGATTAGAATGTTTCATTAAGACATACAGAAATAAAATATTTCAGTTGAGTCCCAAACCCTGCACCCCAGTAATTCTTTTTTTTTTTTTAATTTTTTATTTAAGAAAGGATTAATGAACAAAAACATAAGGTAGGAGGGGTACAACTCCACACAATTCCCACGACCCAATCTCCATAACCCACCCCCTCCCATGATAGCTTTCCCATTCTCTAGCCCTCTGGGAGCATGGACCCAGGGTCGTTGAGGGTTGCAGAAGGTAGAAGGTCTGGCTTCTGCAATTGCTTCCCCGCTGAACATGGGCATTGACTGGTCAGTCCATACTCCCAGTATGCCTCTCTCTTTCCCTAGTAAGGTGTGTCTCTGGGGAAGCTGAGCTCCAGGACACATTGGTGGGGTCTTCAATCCAGGGAAGCCTGGCCAGCATCCTGGTGGCATCTGGAACCTGGTGATTGAAAAGAGAGTTAACATACGAAGCCAAACAAATTGTTGAGCAATCATGGATCCCAAGGTTGGAATAGTGGAGAGGAAGTGTTAGGGAGGTACTCACTGCAAACTCTAGTGTACTTCTGATTTCAGGTATATATTTTGCAGTAGTTTATGGATATGTGTGAACATAAGCTCTCTCTCACAGAAACTGGTGTATATCTAGGTTATGGGACTTTGTTAGAAAGTGAACTACCTGAGATGAAATTAGAGTGTACTATAAAAGGAAAGGTCTCACCCGAATAATGAAGCTGAAGGGTTGTAATTCCACACGTGAAGTCTCTGGACACAGTCTGAGGTGAAGCATGTTGAGGCGGCAATCGTTGCGTTGGTTAGGTTGTGATCGGCGGATGCAATATTATTTGGTTTGGATCGGGAGATGCATACGGGAAAGTGGGCCCTATCCTAAGGTTCCAGGACTGGGGGAAGTAGGGGCTCTATAGTGGAGATGTGAGGTTCCTGCTGTCTTAGGGTTCAAAAAGACAATCAATAGTTAATGTTATCATCACATTATTTGGTAATTGGGTTAACTTTGAAAAGTCCTTTTGTTATGGTTTGCTGTACAGCATCCAGTATCTTGTATATAGCTGTGCTATTGGATGCTTCTAATCTACTTGGTCTAGGCTTTTGAGAGAGTCCGCATATCAAATACACAGCCTATACATTAAAAAGATTCAGTTTGTGTTTTGAGAAACTTTGAGACATACAATTGATTTTCCCCCTCTCATACTAATTAACTACTGATTTATATGTCTACATTTTGCTAGGAGTGTACATATACACCACTCCCACCACCAAAAGACGGTGACCCATCCCTCCCGCCCACTCCCACCCCCCACTGGCCCAGGAAGCTGCATGTCTACCCCTCACCACTGGGTTTTTACTTTGGTGCCCTACTTACAATTTGATCAGGTCCTGCTTTTAGTTTCCCTTTCAGATCTTCTTCCTCAACTTCTGTTGATGAGTGGGATCATCCCATACTCATCTTTATCTTTCTGACTTAGTTCACTTAACATAATTCCTTCTAGCTCTGTCCAAGATGGGTCAGAGAAGGTGGGTTCATTGTTTTTGATAGCTGCATAGTATTCCATTGTGTATATATACCACAGCTTTCTCAGCCACTCATCTGTTGTTGGGCACCTGGGTTGCTTCCAGGTTTTAGCTATTATGAATTGTGCTGCTATGAACATAGGAGTACACACCTCTTTTTGGTTGGGTGTCATGGAGTGCACCCCAGTAATTCTATGTATCACATTAAATCACACCTGGAAGATGGATGGAGTTGGAGAGAGCAATGTGAACTCTGTGACTATATAGTAGGTGAGACTGGACATTATATCTGAATGTTGGGGAATAATGGCAGCACTGAGGGTGCTAGGAGACTGACTTAGGGAATTTAAGTGGATCAATCAAGAGCATTAGTGTAGAAGTACTTGAAAGCACAATGTGTTTTAAGTGTGCCATCACTCACTCACAAAGTTGCCCTGTTGGAGTGCACATATATACATGAACTTCTTCAATATTTATGGTTATATGACATCTAGCTTGATATGTCGTTTTAATTGAGCAAAAGCATTTTATTTATTTATTTATTTATTTATTTATTTATTTATTGCCACCAGTGTTGTTGCTGGGCTTTGTACTGACACCATGATTTATTTATTTATTGCCACCAGGGTTGTTGCTGGGCTTTCTACTGACATGACAAATCCATTGCTCCCTGGCAGCCATTTTTTCCTCTTTTTTTTCTGAATTTTTAAAAAAATATTTATAAAATGGAAATATTGACAAAACCACAGGATAAGAGGATTACAGCTCTACACAATTCCCACCACCAGAGCTCAGTATACCATCCTTCGCACTCCCAGGAAGTTTTCCTAATCAGAAGATAACCTCAGAGAGCACAGACTGGGGATAATTATAGGGTGCAGGAGGTGGAAAGTATGACTTCTTTTTTTATTTATAAAAAATAAGAATAGGAAAGCTATCAGGTTAGGGGATGGGATAAGGAGGTTTGGTGGAGGAACCATTGACAAAACCATAGGATAAGAGGGGGAAAACTCCACACAATTTCCACCATCAAACCTCCATATCCCATCCCCTTACCATAGGATAAGAGGGGAACAACTCCACACAATTTCCACCACCAAACCTCCATATCCCATCCCCTTCCCTGATCGCATTCCTATTCTTTATCCATTTGGAAGTATGGAACCAAGGTCATTGTGGTCATTGTGGGTGGAAGGTTTGGATTCTGTAATTGCTTCCCCACTGAACCTGGGCATTGAAGGTCGATTCATACTCCCAGCCTGACTCTCTCTTTCCCTAGTAGGGTGGGGCTCTGGGTAAGTGGAGCTCAAGGACACAATGGTAGGGTTCTCTGTCCATGGAAGTCTGGTCAGCATCATGCTAGCATCTGAAAGCTGGTGGCTGAAAAGACAGTAAACATACAAAGCCAAACAATTTATTGAATAATCATGAACCTATACTTTTAATGGGAGAGTTTAAGTCATTGACGTTTATTGATATTATGGATTTAATGTATTTTAGTGCCATTATTCAACAATTTTTTTATTTGCTCTGATATATGACAAGTATTATGTTCTTCCTTATAAGAGGTGTTTTAGTACCTCTTACAGGGCAACCCTGGTGATGGTTGCCTCCTTTAACTGTTGTCTATCTGAGAAGGTTTTGATACCTACATCTAGTTTTAATGAAAGTCTAGCAGGATATATTATCCTTGGATGAAACCCTTTTTCATTCAGGGCTCAGTAGCTATCTTGCCATTCTCTTCTGGCTTTTAGAGTTTTAGTTGAAAAGTTTTCTAATAGTATTATGGTTTTTCTCTGTATGTGGTTTTTGTTTTTCTCTTTCAGCCTTTAAGGTCCTTTCTTTATCCTTAATTCTTTTCATTGTAACTATGATGTGTCTTGGTATCTTCAGGTCTGGGTTGATTCTGTTTGGGACTCTCTTGGCATCTTGAATCTTAATGCCCTTGCTATTGTTTATGTTTGGAAATTTGTCTTCTATTATTTCCTCTAGAATGTTTACTTCCGCTCCCTCTCTTTATTACTCTGGTACGCCAATCATATGAATGTTACTTCTTTTGAGATCATCCCATATGTCTGTTGTTTTCAGTGTATCTCAATTTCTTTTTGAGCTCTTTTACCTCTTTCTTAATTTTCTCTATCTCATCCTCTGTCAGGCTAATTCTGTTTTCTGCTTCTCCTAATCTGCTTTCCCTTTCCTCAGCTTGTTTTTTTTTCTTTTTATATATTTATTTATTTTCTCTTTTTTTTTTTGCTTTTGTTGTTTTAGATATTATTGTTGTTGTTATTGATGCAGCTGTTGTTAGATAAGAGAGAAATGTAGAGAGGAGGGGAAGACAGAGAGGGGGAGAGAAAGATAGACACCTGCAGACCTGCTTTACAGCCTGTGAAGCGACTTGTCTGCAGGTGGGGAGCCCAGGGCTTGAACTGGGATCCCTACTGGTCCTTGCTCTTTGCTCCACATGTACTTAACCCACTATACTACTGCCCGACTAACTCCCTTCCCTCAGCTTCTTACTTCAATTTTGTTATAGTATTAGCTTGTTGTGCTAATCGGACTTTTAGCTCAGCTATTTCAGCTTTCATTTCTCTAATTACCTCAAGGTAGCTTGTATTTTCTTTGAGGGTCTCATCTGTTGTTTCCCTAATTCTGATAGCCCTCTCCTCCATAGTTGTCTTCATTTCTATGATTGTTAGGTTTATTATTGCTTGCATGTATTATTATTATTATTATTATTATTATTATTATTATTTTATCTATAGTTACCTCTGACTGATTTTGAGTTTTTCCTGGGTTCCTGTCCCTATTCATTGTGGTATCAGTTTTATTTGCTCTTGATTTAACCATTTTTTTAAATTGTTGATGTAGTTTTTAATTTTCTGATCTGTTCTTCTTCAGTTGTTGTGTTTTGAGTATAAGCCATGCTGTACTAAAAATCTTTATGACAAAAGCCATCACCAATCTTAGGAATTACAACAATAGTAATGAAGCAAGGATTGATGCAGTTTAACCAATACCAGTTAGCCAAACAACACCTCCAGTCCAAGAAAAATATAGCAACCAAACAAAGGATAAAGAAAGAGAAAGGAAAAAAGACAATTATGCAAATCTACTGTCCACTATAAATTCTAGGGACAGAAATAGGAGAAATGTAAGTAGAGAAGATGACACACACACACACAGTACACTCCGAGTCATTTTTATTCCTCAAAATAATTCACAAGTGAGTATAACTGAATTATGAAAGCAAAAGAAGGAGGATGGAAGAAAAAACATTTAAAAAAAAAAGAAACAAAGAAAAAGGAAGAGCAGTAAAAGAGTTTTTTTTTTTTTTAATTAGTTAGGAGGAGTGAAAAGGAGAGTGTAGGGAAGAGGCAGAGAGAGAAAAGTTCCTCTCACAATGGATAGGACACCCAATCACCTAGCAATGGAAAAAACAACAACATTTAAATTTGGTCAACCTGAAGAAGGAGGAGGGGAAAGGGACACACATGTATAATAATAGTAATAATAACATAAAATAGAGTAAAAAATTCCTAACAGTCAGTCTGTAATTTGGACTGCCCAGAATTGGCTGTAGGAAGCCTGAGCAAAGATAGTCAATTGTAAGAAGTATCCAAAAAAAATACCTCAGGTAGTTTTTCCTAGGCAGGGATGAGGCTATGATTTGTCAGATAGTTTGTCACTCAAATAGAGCTCCAGCCACTTAAAAAAAAAAAAGTAGGAAAATAAAGAGTAAAAGGTTTGGAATGACCCTCTGGTGAGCCACAAATCTTGGTAAAGAAAATAGCTCAGTGGGAAGACTGCTAGAAGCAGCTGTACAGCCCCTGGGGGCTGGTTCTGGGGTGAGGGACAAGAAATAAGTAGATGCAGTATCAATTGACATGAATAGATACAAGCATTCAGGAAAGTGAGCCCCACTCCAGAGGCTCCAAGACTGGGAGAAATATCGGTTTTATAAAATGGGAAAAGAATGAGAAAGGGTCCTTCTGTCTTAGAGTTTAAGAAGGCAATGGATAGTTATTATTTTAACCAAAATATCTGGAAATTTGATTGACTTTGAAAAATCACGTTGTTAGGATTTCCTGTATCAAACAAGACCTCACCATAATTTATACCATTTTTTTTTATTTAAGAAAGGAGACATTAACAAAACCATAGAATAAGAGGGGTACAATTTGGCACAATTCCCATAACCTGATCTCCATGTCCTATCCCCTCCCCTGATAGCCTTCCCATTCTCTGTATCTCTGGGAGTATGGATCCAGGGTCGTTGTGGGTTGCAGAGGGTGGAAGGTCTGGCTTTCTGTAATTGCTTCCCCGCTGAACATGGGCGTTGACTGGTCGATCCATATTCCCAGTCTGCCACTCGCTTTCTCTAGTAGGGTGGGGCTCTGATGAAGTGGAGCTCCAGTACACATTGATGGGGTCATCTGTCCACGGAAGTCTGGTCAGCATCTTGCTGGCATCCGGAACCAGGTGGCTAAAAAGAGAGTTAACATAAAAGCCAAACAAATTGTTAAACAATCGTGGACCTAAAGACTGGAATAGTGCAGATGAAGTGTTGTGGGTATTCCCTCCATGCTCTTGTGTACTTCTGCTTTCAGGTATATATTTTTCCCCTAGTTTATGGGCACGTGTGAACCTATGCTTTATCTCAGGGGACCTGGACTATTTCTAGGTTTGGGGACTTTACTGGGGAGTGGACCACCTGGAATAAAATTAGAGAACACTATGAAAGGAAAGGTGTCACCCGAGTGATGAAGTTGAAGGGTTCTCATTCCACACCTGAAGTCTCTGGACACAGTCAGAAGTGAAGCATGCTGGGGTGGCGTGGCACTCGTTGCGTTGATTAGGTTACGATCCGTGGATGCAATATTATTTGATTTGAATTGAGAGCAGCAAGCAGAAAAGTGGGCCCCACCCTAAGGTTCCAGGACAGGGGAAATATAGGTTCTATAGTGGAAATGTGAGGTCCCTGTTGCCTTAGGGTTCAAGAAAACAATGGATAGTTATTGTTATCGTCACATTATTTGGTGATAGGGTTAACTTTGGAAAGTCCCTTTGTTAGGGTTTGGGGTATAATACCCAGCATCTTGTATATAGCTGTGCTACCAGCTGCTTCTGTTCTCCCTGGTCTAGGCTTTTGGGAGAGACAACATATCAAAGATAGGCTATGTATTAAAAAGACTCAGTCTGTGTTTTAAGAAGTTCTAGACATATCATCAGTTTTTCACCTCTCATATTAATTAAATAGTGGTTTATATATTTACACTTTAATAGGATTGTACATAAACACCACTCCCACCACCAAAAGACTGTGTCCCATTCCCACTCCCCTACCCTCCACCCCCTTCCATGCCAGGAAGCCCAATAGCCACCCTCCCCTTCACCACAGGGTTTTTACTTTGGTGCCCTGCTCTGGATTTAATCAGATCCTGCTTTTAGTTTCCCTTTCTGTTCTCCTTTCTCAACTTATGTTGATGAGTGGGGACATTCCATATTCATCTTTATCTTTCTGACTTAGCTGACTTAACATAATTCCTTCTAGCTCTGACCAATATGGGTCAGATAAAGTGGGCTCATTGTTCTTAATAGCTGCATAGTATTCCATTATGTATATGTACCACAGCTTTCTCAGCCACTCATCTGCTGTTGGGCACCTGAATTTCTTCCAGGTTTTAGCTATTATGAATTGTGCTGCTATGAAAATAGCTGGACACACATCTTTTTGGTTGGGCATTTTGGAATCCTTGGGATATTTCCCCAGGAGAGGAATTACTAGGTCATATGGAAGGTCTATATCTAGCCTTGTGAGAGTTCTCCAGACTGCTCTCCAGAGAGGCTGGACCAATTTACATTCCCGCCAGCAGTGTAGAAGGGTTCCTCTGTCCACACAGCCTCTCCAACATTTGTTGCTGCTGTCCTTCTTGATGTATGCCATTCTCACAGGAGTGAGGTGGTATTTCAATGTTGTCTTTATTTGCATTTCTCTGACAATCAGAGACCTGGAACAGTTTTTCATATGTTTGTTAGCCTTTTGGATCTCCTGTTAAGTGAATGTCTTTTTTATATCCTCTGCCCATTTTTGGATAGGGTCATTTGCTGTGTTGGTGCTAAGTTTGCTGAGTTCTTTGTATATTTTGGTGATTTGTCTCTTTTCTGATGTATGGCATTTGAAGATCTTCTTCCATTCTGTGAGGGATCTCTTTGTGTGATAAATATCATCAAAATGAATATTCTCCCCAGAGCCATATACAAATTTAATACGATACCCATCAAAGTTCCACCAATCTTCTTTAAGAAAATAGAACAAAAACTACATTCATTTATCTGGAACCAGAAAACACCTAGAATTGTCAAAACCATCTTTTGGAGAAGATACAGAAATGGAGGCATCACACTCCCAGATCTCAAACTATATTATAATGCCATCATCATCAAAATAGCCTGGTACTGGAACAAAAATAGGCACACAGACCAGTGGAACAGAATTGAAAGCCCAGATCTAAACCCCCACACCTATAGACATCTAATCTTTGATAAGGGAGCCCAAAGTAATAAATGGAAGAAGTAGGCTTTCTTCAATTAATGGTGCTGGGAAAACTGGGTTATAACATACAGAAGAATGAAATTGAACCCCCTTATGTCACCAGGAACAAAAATCAACTCCAAATGGATCAAAGACCTGGATGTCAGAACGGAAACTATCAAATACTTAGAGGAAAACATTGGCAAAACACTTTCCCTCCTAAACCTCAAGGACATCTTTGATGAAACAAACCCAATTGCAAGGAAGACTAAAGCAGAAACAAACCAATGGGACTACATCAAATTGAAAAGCTTCTGCACAGCCAAAGAAATTATCACACAAATTTATGCCATTTTATGCTATTTACATAGTTGTATCTTATATAGTGATGCAGCCAGTTGCTTCTGTTTTCCTGGTCAAAGATTATAGGCTGTGTACTATTTCAAAGAAAAAGTAATTATTAGAAATATATTAACAATAAATTAAAAGCCCACCTTAAAGCTTAAAAAGCTTAAACTCCCATTGTTAAAATTCAATCTGATTACCAACTGATTTAATTAATTTATTTATTTAATATTTATTTATTTCCCCTCTGTTGCCCTTTTTTTATTGTTGTTGTAGTTATCGTTGTTGTTATTGATATCGTCATTGTTAGGACAGAGAGAAATGGAGAGAGGAGGGGAAGACAGAGAGAGGGAAGAGAAAGATAGACACCTGCATACCTACTTCACCACTTTGAAGCAACTCCCCTACAGGTGGCGAGCCGGGGGCTTGAACCGGAATCCTTACTGTCAGTCCTTGAGCATAGCACCACATATGCTTAACCTGCCAATTTCAAGTCTTAACTATTTAGATTAAAGGAATATATCCTCAGAACTTTCGTCTATGCATCAAAAAGTTTGAGACATTCTATTGATTTTTTCCCCTCTCATTAATTAAATAGTGATTTTTGAGACTGAGTTAATATGAGTATATATTAACACCATTCCTACCACTAAAGGTCTGTGTCCCACTCCATTTTGGTGGTATTTAAAAAGGTAATTTA
Organism: Erinaceus europaeus; assembly: GCF_950295315.1. Taxonomy (NCBI): domain Eukaryota; kingdom Metazoa; phylum Chordata; class Mammalia; order Eulipotyphla; family Erinaceidae; genus Erinaceus; species Erinaceus europaeus. The sequence goes on along the minus strand of NC_080164.1, from coordinate 101,493,414 downwards.
AAAGATACATTTAAAGAGAATAAAATCCTCCATAGCTATGCTTTAAACAGTCAGCTACAAATGTCTGGCAGTGGTGGACATAGTTGACTGCACCAAGAACCTGGGTTCAAACCCATGTTCCCACCTGAGGGGAGAAAAGTTTCACAAGTAGTAAATAAGGGCTGCAGGTTCTTATTCCCTCCCTATCCAGCTCCTCTATCTCTACCCTACATAAATAACACTTTTAAAAAGTCAGCTAAGCAGTTTTAAATAACTTAGCTTTCTCTTCTTTTTTTTTTTTTCTTTTCCTTTTCTATTTGCCTCCAGCATTATCACTGGGGCTCACTGGGATTCACTATGAATTCACAGCTCTTGGTGGCCTTTTTTTTTTTTTTTTGGATAAAGCAGAGAGAAATTGAGAAAAGAAGGTGAGATATAGAAAGAGAGAGAAAAATAGACACCCGCAGACTTGCTTCATTACTATGAAGCATCCCCCCTACAGGTAGGAAACAGGTCCTTGCCCTTGCCCTTAGTAATATGTGCACTTAACCAGGTGTGCCACTAATACTCTATGGCTTCATTTTCAAAACTGAACTTCTCAAGGACCAAAAGCATAGGAAAACTACCAACAAATTAGACACAATTTGAAGTTAATAATATAATATAGTAATATCTCTTTATATCAGACATAAGTGTCATTTAAGTAAGCACTATTTTATAATAATTATATTTTCAGTAAGTACTATTATGAAGCTTTATTTTTAGAATTTTATAAGCTGTAAAAAAAAAAACAAACTTGGTATGGGAGTGGAAGAAGAAGGTCTGACCCACTAGAGCTTATGTTTTACAAAATTCACTGGAACCTGGATTCTAGAGAGCTAGTGGCCACCATGAGCAGTGGGATGGTGTTGTGGTGCCTCTCCTCTTCCTGCCACTTTCTCTCCCTCTCTGTCTCTCATCCTCCTTCTGGTGAAAAGAAAATCAAGTCCACTTTGAGGGGTTAAAATATGTAGCAAAAATAAAATATAATGCAGTTGGTATAAAACTGGCATACAATGCACATATTTAAAGTATACCAGTTTCATAGATTCTGGTATACACTTGCACTTTTAAAACTAGGATACATAAAGTAAAAGTATCACAAGATAAATAATAAATGTATTTGTGACTTCCAAAATTATTTGTTGCCTCCTTGCCTCTTCTCTCACCACTAGCAGCAGCTGATGCACTGTACATCTATATACTATCTATCTATAGGGTTACTGAATAGCAACAGATAACCTGACTGTTTAATTATATCAAGTAAATCTATGTCTTTTGATAGTAGTAATCAATTCAAGACGAAATAATGAATCTTGCAAGTTGGACAATCTATCCAATTAGCTAGATATTCTTTTCCCAAACTCAATTCAAAAGACACTTTGAATTGATGGACACAAATTCAACACCTATACAATGGACTTATAAAAAGTTTATCACATAATCATGCTGGCATCTACATTACTAAAAGTCAACCAGAGCCTACAACACAAAAGTTAAGTATGAATAATCATTTAACATAATTCTAAGGAATTTTTTTCTCCCATGGCAATAACGTAATTCTATTATTTCATTTCCACCTCCACAAACAAGAAATACCATGAAGTATTCTAATCAATCATGTGCACAGCAGTTAAATACTTTGACATATATTAATTATTAAGATGCAAACAACGTACATATATCTTATTCTTGATTAGTATCTTTCATAATGAAAAATCACTGCACAAAATGCAAAGAATACCATTTCTTTATTTTATTTTTATAAAGCCAGAAGGTCTGAGTTTGTTATTATTTTAATTATCTTTATTTATTTATTAGAGAGAGACATCCAGAAATCAAAAAGGAAGGGGTAGGTTGAGAGGGAGAGACACCTACATCCCTGTTTCACCACTTATGAGGATTTTCCCCTGCAGGGAGGGGCTTGAACATGGGTCCATGTGCACTATAATGTTAGTGCTTAATCAGCTGTGCCACCACCTGGCCCAGTATGCCATTTATTTCAAAAAATTATATTGATAATTGATTAGTTATCAGTGTCTAAGACTTCTGCTGATATTATCATCACATATCTAGGTCTTCTGAATGTTTCAGTTTTTCTAATTAAATCAAATGACTTTTAGCATTTCATAAGAAAAAAATGACAGTAAAGGAAAACAGAAGGTAAGAGTTGGACAGGCTGTGGTTTATTGAATCAAAGCAAAAAAGTCTGGCAAAGGGAGGAGAAGGATGGGATGAAGAGATATTGGGTTCCTGGGGTATCAGGGGAAAGGTCTACCTATGTTGATGAAGTGAGTTTCTCCTAGGCACCTATCAAAGGGAGATGAAAGGATGTGCCTTTGTGTCAGACTGTACTGTAAAGCATTGACTCTCCAACAAAATAAAAAATGGAGAGAAGGGAGCTGGCTGCTTTGCCATGTATGTATAGTCCAGATTCTAGTCTGGCCTCCTCTGTATGAAAAGAAGCTTTGTTGCTGTAGATTATTTGTTTCTGTCTTTCTGTCTCTATCCAAATAAAAGCCTGGAACAGTGAAACACTGAAGATGACCAAAAAAATAAATAAAATTCACTAATAATAATTATAATACATGTTAAGGTCTTGCTTTATGATAAATTATCTGCATCATTATAACTTATACTTTTTATCTATAAGTGAGTTATGCTAAAGTCTAAAATAAGAATAGAAAAATAAGGAAAATTAAAAGATAATGAGTCTAGTTTTAGATATGTTGAAGTAGAAATGTCAATCCTAACAAAACCTAGTAAATAATTAAATGAAAATCCTTAAGTTACAGGGAATTGTAATGAGTTAGATATTAAGATTTCTAGAGCTGTCACAATGTAGTTTCATTAGAACTGTAAAATGGCTAAGAATTACGATTAGGTGTCTTGACCTGAACAAAACCTTGGAATTCAGTCTGAGATGCAATTAGCAAAAAGTGCCTTTTGTTTGGAATTATTCACTGTGAAACTCCTACGATCATTAAAAAAAAAAAAGAGTAGTCAAGAAGAAAATGCAGTCAGTTGAGAGGAATTACTTAATTTCAGTTTCATCTGCTTAACAAAGTCTTATATGTATGTGTTGTTGCAGAAAACATCAAAAAATAAAATAAAATTCTTAAGAGGGAGGGATCAGTAAGTTAAGTGATATGATATCTGATAGAGATCCACTTTCAGAAGTAAACATAATGTTTCCTTATTGAAATATTTATTTCATTCACTTTTTGAGAACAGCAGAACACTGTTTGGACACAGGCAGCTTTGAGGTTCAAAGCCTCACACAAGCAAGCCATGGACCCTGAGTTCTACTCACTGATCCTCTTTCCAGACGCAGGATTCCTTTGTTTAGTAGTAGACAGTGTTGTGGTGTTACAGCTATACACTTTAAGTTTTTTACATAAATACTTCCTAGATAAAGACTCTCTTTCCTAATTTCCTACCTCCCACACAATATGTACATACAATGACTAATTTGTCAAATTGAAAACTTCTATAGAGCAAATGAAACCACGACCCAAACAAGAGACCCCTCACAGAATGGGAGAAGATTTTTACATGTCATACATGAGACAAGTAGCTAATAACCAGAACATATAAAGAGATCACCAAACTCAGCAACAAAAAAATAAATGACTCCATCAAAAAAATGGGGACAGGATATGAACAGAATATTCACCATAGAAGAGATCCAAAAGGCCGACAGACATGAAAAATTGCTCCAGTTTCACTGGTTGTCAGAGAAATGCAAATAAAGACATGAGTTACCACCTCACCCCTGTGAGAATGTCATACATCAGAAAAGGTATCAACAACAAATTCTGGAAGGGTGTGGGGAAAGAAACCCTCATGCACTGCTGGTGGCAATGTAAATTGGTCTAACCCTTGTGGAGAACAATCTGGAGAATTCTTACAAGGCTAGAAATGGACCTTCCTTATGACTCTGCAATTCCTCTCCTGGGGATATATGCTAAGGAATCAAACACACCCATTCTAATAGATCTGTGTATAACTTCATAGCAGCACAATTTGTAATAGTCAAAATCCCAGAAGCAACCCAAGTGTCCCACAACAGAAGAGTGGCTGAGAGAGTTGTGGTCTACAAACACAATGGAATATTACTCAGCTATTAAGAATGATAAAGTTATTCTGACTTAGTTCACTTAATATAATTCCTTCTAGCTCCGTCCAAGATGGAGCAGATAAGTTGGGTTCACTGTTCTTAATAGCTGCATGGTATTCCATTTTGTATACATACCACAGCTTTCTCAGTCACTCATCTGTTGTTGGGCACCTGGGTTCCTTACAGGTTTTAGCTATTATGAATTGTGCTGCTATCAACATAGGTGTACACATCTTTTCAATTGGGCATTATGGAATCAACACAATGAGTGCCACCCCAGCATGCTTCACCTCAGACTGTGTCCAGAGACTTCAGGTGTGGAATAACAACCCTTCAGCTTCATCACTCTGGTGAGACCTTTCATTTCACAGCATTCTCTAATTCCATTCCAGATGTTCCACTCTCCAGTAAAGTCCCCAAACCTAGATATAGACCAGGTTCTGTGAGAGAGAGCATATGTTCACACGTATCCATAAGCTAGTGCAAAATATATACCTGAAAGCAGAAGTACACTAGAGTTTGCAGTGAGTATTCCCCAACACTTCTTCTCCACTATTCCAACCTTTGGGCCCATGACTGCTCAACAATTTGTTTGGCTTTGTGTGTTAACTCTCTTTTCAGCCACCAGGTTCCAGATGCCAGCATGATGCTGACCAGACTTCCCTGGAATGATGACCCCACCAATGTGTCCTGTAGCTCTGCTTCCCCAGAGACCCACCCTACTAGGGAAAGAGAGAGGCAGACTGGGAGTATGGATCTACCAGTCAATCCCCATGTTCAGTGGGGAAGAAATTACAGAAGCCAGACCTCCCACCTTCTGCAACCCACAATAACCCTGGATCCATACTCCCAGAGAGACAGAGAATGGGAAAGCTATTGGGGAAGGGATGGGATATGGAGACTGGGTGGTGGGAATTGTATGGAGTTGTACCCCTCCTATCCTATGGTTTTGATAATATCTCCTTTCTTAAATTTATAAATAAAAAGAAAAGAAAAGAAAAAAAAGAATGATTAAGTTACTTTCTTCACCCCATTTTGGATGAAGCTTGAAGGAATCATGTTAAGTAAGATAAGCCATAAAGAGAAGGAAGAACTTGAGATGATCCCACTCATAGATAGAAGTTGCAAATAAGAGCAGAGAAAAAAAAAAAAAAAAAACACAGCAAGTTCCACAATTAAAATGCTGAGCTAAAAGAGTTTTCATGTATTGAGAAAGTTTCAGCTATTGCAATTGAAAGTATAATTGAAAAGTCATTCATACTCTACCCAGTTTCACTCCCTCAGAAGTCCTCCTTCCTAACAAAACTCTTCTCAAAATAACTTACCAGTATGGTCTCTCCACTCATTCCATCCCATTACAGAAAACACAGCATTCTTTTCTGGGTGCTGCACTTTTGTCAGTTTGCTTACATACACACATTTTCAAGAAAATTAATTGTCCATCTTTCCACTTTTTAAAGAAGTTTTCACCATTTCCTTTTTAAGTTGTTATATATATATTGGATAGAATCAGAAATTGGGAGGGAAGGGGGAGATAGAGAGGAAGAGAGACAACTGTAGCCCTGATTCACTACTCACAAAGTTTTACCCCTGCAGTTGGGGACCAGGGGCTTAAACCCGGATCCTTGAACATTGTAACATGTGTGCTTAACCGGGTGTGCTACCACCACCCCCTTTAATTTTTCTTTATTTTTTAATTCATTGATAGGATAGAGGAAAAAGAAAAACTGAAATAAAGGGAGGATAGAAAGAGAGGCACCTACAGACCTGCTTCCCCACTTCTGAAGCTTCCTTCTTGCAGGTGGGGAGTAGGGGCTGAACCAGGGCCCTTGCACACTATAACATCTCCTGTCCACATGTATTGTTGTTGGGTTTTTTAAATGCATAAAGCTAGTAAAGAGTGACATATACTTCACACTCTTTTTTAAAATTTTTCAATTTATTTTTAATTTTTTTTATTTAAGAAAGGAGACATTAGCAAAACCATACAATAAGAGGAGTACAATTCGGCACAATTCCCATAACCTGATCTCCATGTCCCATCCCCTCCCCTGATAGCCTTCCCATTCTCTATCTCTCTGGGAGTATGGATCCAGGGTCATTGTGGGTTGCAGAGGGTGGAAGGTCTGGCTTCTGTAATTGCTTCCCTGCTGAACATGGGCGTTGACTGGTCGATCCATATTCCCAGTCTGCCTCTCTGTTTCCCTAGTAGGGTGGGGCTCTGAGGAAGTGGAGCTCCAGTACACATTGATGGGGTCATCTGTCCAAGGAAGTCTGGTCAGCATCTTACTGGCATCCAGAACCTGGTGGCTAAAAAGAGAGTTAACATACAAAGCCAAACAAATTGTTGAACAATCATGGACCTAAAGACTGGAATAGAGCAGATGAAGTGTTGTGGGTATTCCCTCCATGCTCTTGTGTACTTCTGCTTTCAGGTATATATTTTTCCCCTAGTTTATGGGCATGGGTGAACCTATGCTCTATCTCAGGGGACCTGGACTATATCTAGGTTTGGGAACTTTTTGGAGAGTGGGGGGGTGGGGGGTGGAGTTGGGTGGTGGGGATGGGACACAGTCTTTTGGTGGTGGGAGTGGTATTTATGTACAATCCTATTAAAGTGTAAACATATAAACCACTATTTAATTAATATGAGAGGCGAAAAACTGATGATATGTCTAAAACTTCTTAAAACACAGACTGAGTCTTTTTAATACATAGGCTGTCTTTGATATGTTGTCTCTCCCAAAAGCCTAGACCAGGGAGAACAGAAGCAGCCGGTAGCACAGCTATATACAAGATGCTGGGTATTATACCCCAAACCCTAACAAAGGGACTTTCCAAAGTTAACCCTATCACCAAATAATGTGACAATAACAATAACTATCCATTGTTTTCTTGAACCCTAAGACAACAGGGACCTCACATTTCCACTATAGAACTTATATTTCCCCCAGTCCTGGAACCTTAGGGTGGGGCCCACTTTTCTGCATGCTGCTCTCAGTTCAAATAAAATAATATTGCATCCATGGATCACAACCTAATCAACGCAATGAGTGCCACCCCAGGATGCTTCATTTCAGACTGTGACCAGAGACTTCAGGTGTGGAATGATAACCCTTCAGCTTCATCACTCGGGTGAGACTTCACATTCTTTATCATTTAAAAGTAAAATATGGTAGCAGTAACACATTGACACCTGGACTAACAGGGCCTCTCTCCTTTCTCTCTTTGTTTTTTCCTTTCTTTCTTTCTTTCTTTCTTTCTTTCTTTCTTTCTTTCTTTCTTTCTTTTTTCTTTCTTCCTTTCTTCCTTCCTTTCTTCCTTCCTTCTTTCTCTCTTTTCTCTATGCTTTGAAATAACAATATGGAAAATATTGACCTGGGAGGTCATAGTGTTGCATCTGATGTATAAGACCTGTGGTCACAAAAAAGTAACTTGTAGACTATATATTCTGTGTGGTCCAGTTGGTGGTGCAGTGGATATAGCACTGAATTCTCAGACATGAGGTTCCCAAGTTCAATATTCAGCAGCACATGTACCAGAGTGATGTCTGGTTCTTTCTCTTTTTGTACTATCTTTCTCATAAATAAATAAATAGAAAAAAAGGATATATATTCCATGGAATATTACTCTGCAATCAAAATTGATATTGTGTCCTTTGGAACAAAATGTATGGAACCACAGTTGATTATGATTAGTGAAATAGGTAAATAGATGAAAGACAACTACCAGGTGGTTTCACTCATATATGGAATTTAGAGACCTGATTGACATGATCTTGCCAAAAAAAAAAAAAATCCAAACAAAACAGAATCAAGCCAAGTATAAACTTTGTGTGTGAGAGAACAATTGTGGTTATCTTGGGGAGGTGGAGTATGAGGATACAGAACACTGGTGGTGAGTATAATGTGGAGCTACTCATTGTAATCTGACAATTTTGTTACCCATTATGCATCAAAAATATAAAAGAAAAAAAGAGGAGAAAATTAAAAAAAGAAAGTAAGTTGCGTTTGAAAATAATTTCAAATATACAAAAAAAATCAAAAAGTGCCTTTAAAAAATTTAGTATGGGGTGGGGGTTGGGCATTAGCGCAGTGAGTTAAGTGCACATGGTGCAAAGTACAAGGGCCAGTGCAAGGATCCAGGTTCTAGCCCTCAGCTTCCCACCTGCAGGGGGTTTGATTCGAAAGTGGTAAAGCAGGTCTGCAGGTGTCTATCTTTCTTCCCCCTTCTCTGTCTCCCCTTCTCTCTCCATTTCTCTCTGTCCTATCCAGCAACAATAACATCAACAACCTTGTAAATTCAGAGATTTTAAATGAGGTGAACACAATAGTTTAACTGGACTTGGAGAATCACAAAAACATTAAATCATCCCATTCTTCTGGACATTGGTCCTTATAAGTAAGCCCATAGAGAGTATGATTTGTCTACTTTTTAAGAGTGAGGAAATGCTATATTTCAGTCTCTTCTCTAGGTTCTTAATATTGTTCAACTGATAGATTTATAGACATGGGTGTGGAAATCATGGAACCTGGTCTTAATGAGTGGCTTCTTGAACTGCCTATTATATAGGCAGAGTAAGTTGGTCCCAAAACTTCCAATAATGTACTAGTCGTAATTATTCGAGGAAAAACTTGCAGGTACTTTACCAGATTGAATTTTGACCTACTTAGTACTACCTTCAAGCATATACAAACTCAAGTAATCCATGCTATGAAGCTTCTTTTAAAGCCAGTGCTAAGCCACATGTATTATGAATTATAGCAGAAATCACTTTTCATGGAATTTCCCAATATGGACTCAACAACAATTATATAGGTCATGTTTCTAATCTATTAGCAATATTGACTTTGCCATAGAATGAAGGTAATTCAATTTCATATTATATAATAAAGCTGAAGTTATTATTAACTTTGCCTGCTCATTTTACAGTAGTAAAAGTTGTTTCAGGGTTTTCATGCTGAGACATTCCTTATATTTCTTTTTTTTTTATCAGACATTTAAAGAAAAAAACTCAAAAGTTTTTCAAATTGTATTAGAATCTGAGAAATCCATGCTAGGGTTAGTATTCAAAGAAATCTATTTATAAATGGGCATCTCTTGGCCCAATAACTTTCATTATTAGGTTCACTGTAGTCACCAATGACACAATTTTTTCTTTTCTTTCGTCTTTTTTTTTTCTTCCCCTAGGACAGAGAGAAATCAGGAGAGGAAAGGAAGACAGAGAGAGAGAGAAAGACAGAGACAGAGACAGAGACAGAGACAGAAAAAGACAGACAGAGAGAGAGAGAGAGATAGACACCTCCAGATCAGCTTCACCATTTGTGAAGTGACCCCCTGCAGGTGGGGAGCTAGTGGCTACAACCAGGATCCTTACACTGGTCTTTCCCTTTGAGCCATATGTGCTTAATGCACTGCACTACTACCCAGCCCCCCACATTTTTTTCTAAAGCAGAAGGATTCATTCTTGGTTACAACTCAACCTCAAGAATATATATATTTAGTCATCCCTTGCCACTTAACACTTCAACTTTGGTGGCCTCACTCTATTGTGTTTTTTTTCAAATATATTAATTAAAAATTTATCAAGACAGTGAAAATGATATAGCACACACTTGGTTTTCTGAGTCAATTATACAACCCAGTACTACAATTAAAATATCTGTACATGGGGAGTCAGGTGGTAGCTCAGCAGGTTAAGTGCAGGTGGCACAAGGCTCAAGGACTGGCCTAAGGATCCCGGTTCAAGCTCCTGGCTCCCCACCTGCAGAGGAGTTGCTTCCCAGGCAGTGAAACAGGTCTGCAGGTGTTTATTTTTATCTTCCCCTCTCTATCTCCCCATCTTTCTCCATTTCTCTCTGTCTTATCCAACAACTATGACATCAACAGCAATAATAACTACAACAATAAAACAAGAAAAACAATAGGGAATAAATAAATATAAGTTCCCCCCAAATTGAAATATATATATATACTTATACATATATATAAATATATATATATATATATATATATATATATATATATATATATATAGAGAGAGAGAGAGAGAGAGAGAGAGAGAGAGAGACTGTAGGTCCATGTATTTGATCATACCCACAAATATTTCAAAACCAGGTGCATCTGCATGTCTATGCCTTTTGTGTATTTGAAATAAGGGGTGGTGAAAGCAAGCCAATCAGAGTGTGTTTCTTTCATATGCGCTTCTACATCACGATGCACCGGAAATATTTGCTTTTGTAAGTGTTTGCAATTTCTGAGAACCTTTAAGCCCTACAATGGCTCATAAACCTGCTGCTACTTTTAAGCCTTCTGATGATGAAACTAAGTACCAGAGGAAGATGCAAGAAAATCAGAGGTTTGCAACATTCATAAAAAGGAAAAGAACATCCATGCAATGGCTATGGTTTCTTCCAACAAGTAAGCAAAGCTAAAGGGGTGTTATTTCATGTTTAGAGGGCTCTAGTAATGTTAAAAACTATTTAGTTGGGGCCATTTTCAGGGAGTCCTGAGATTCCCAAACAGACATGATGGGCCTAGACCTCGAAAGGTGGAAGGTCTGGCTTCTGTAATTGCTTTCCCACAGAACATGGGTGTTGGAAGTTCAGTCCATATTCTTAACCTAGCTCTCTCTTTTCATAGTGGGGCAGGATTCTGAGGAGGTGGGCCCCAGGACACATTGGTGGGTTACCTGCCCAGGGAAGTCAGGTTGACATCATGGTAGCATGGGAAACTAGTGGCTGAAAAAGAGTTAAGATATAAAGCAAAACAATTTGTTGACTAACCATGAAGCTAAAGACAAGAAAATTATAGATGAATATTTGGGTTCTCCATTTTGGAAAAAGCTAGTAGGTCTATTTTAGGTATATTTCAAGGGGCCCAAGATTTCACTAGTTTTTGCCTGAGCCTGACAGCTAACACGTAGGTACACCAAAGGCATTATCTAGGGAGATGGTGTCATAGTTGGAAAAAGAAGTAGAAAGCTGGATCAGGGAAGAGAGTAGCACCCAAGTACGGGAAAAACATATAAATATCACTAACTATAAACCCCACTGATTTTATCTGGGGCTCATATTCAGCACAGAAACCTATGTAACTTGTACATCCCTGTAGGTCTGAGCTTATATTCTGTGGTCACAACTGGGAATATTTCAGTCTGCACTCATTTCAGGATGGATCTTCCTCGAGTGGTAGTGTATATTGTCCAGCCTCATTTCACATAATGGAACAGTTCCTACCATGTTCACATTGATGACAAGGCCCAAAAAGTGGTCCATTGTGTTGTTTCTGATGGAGATGACCAGTGACAGTGGAGAGAGGGATCTGTTAAAGGTCTAGGCCCATCATGTCTGTTTGGGAATCTCATAGACATGGTCATTACCTAGTGATCAGAGGATCAATTAACCAAGAAGAGTTAACAATTATTAACATATATGCACCTAATGAAAGTCCATCTAAATATATCAGACACTTACTGAATGAGCTACAAAAATACATCACTAGTAACACAGTAATAATAGGAGACTTCAATACCCCAATCTCACACTTAGATAATCTAAGCAGAAAATCAACAAAGAAACAAGAGAACTAATCAAAGAGATAAATAGACTAGATATCCTGCACATATTCAGAGATCTTCACCCCAAGAAATTGGAATACACATTCTTTTCAAATCTGCATGGCACATCCTCAAGGATAGACCAAATGTTAGGCCACAAAGACAGTATCAACAAGTTCAAGAGAACTGAAATCATCCCAAGCATCTTCTCAGACCACAGTGGAGTGAGCTCTTAAAAACAAACAGAAAATTAGTAAAAGTCTCAAAATTTGGAAATTCAAGAATATATTGCTTTATAATTGCTGGGTCAAAGAGAAACTCAACCAAGAAATTCAAATGTTCATAGAAACAAAAATTAAGGCAGGAGCTATCAAAATAATTGGGACCCAGCTAAAGCAGTACTAAGAGGGAAACTCTTTGCCATACAAGCACACCTTAGAGAACATAAAAAGCTCAAGAAATCTACCTTACTGCATTCCTTAAAGACTCAGAAGAAGGGGAACAAAGGATCTCCCTGAAGGACTGAAATCACTAAAATTAGAATGGAAATAAACAACACAAAATAAGAGAACCATACAAAAGATCAATGAAGTCAAATGTTGGTTCTTTGAAAAATTAGACAAAATTGACACAACCTTGGCCAGACTCACTAAAAAAAGGGTTGTGGGGAGACTCAAATAAATAGTATTACAAATGATAGGGGAGATATCACAATGGACACCACAGAAATCCAAAAAAGTCATGTGAAGCTTCTATGAACAACTCTATGCCACCAAGCTAGAGAATCTGGAAGAAAAGGAAGATTCCTAGAAACATACCCTTCCAAGACTGAGCCAGGAAGAATGCAATTCCTTTTGAACTTAGGTTTTAAGGCATTGGTATTAATCAAGGCAATTCACAAGGAAAACAAAAAGCAAAAATAAACCAATGGAACTATATCAAATTGAAAAACTCACTGCAAACAAAGCCATCACCCATATAGACTCCTTAAGGTATAAGAGAGAACTTTGTATGCCATATATCAGATAAAAGAATGATAGTTAAAAATGAATAAAGAGCTTACCAAACTCAGCAACAACAACAATAAAATCAAAAACAAAACAAGCAAAAAATAAAACTTTCCCAAAAGTGGGAAGAAGATATGAACAGGATAGTCACCAAAAAGATGCAAAATCCAGTAGACATGAAAAAAATATTCCAAGTCACTGGTTATGAGATAAATGTAGATAAAGACAATGCTAAGATGTCAATTCTTATGAGAATATCACACATCAGAAAGAACAGTAAAAACACATGTTTGAGAGTTAGTGAAGGTAAAAGATTCCTTTTTCCACTGCTGGTGAGAAGTAAATGGTTCCAATCCCTGTGGAAAGAAGTCTGGAGAACTCTCAGAAGGCTAGAAATGAGCCTACTCTATAGTCAGATAATTTCTCTCTGAGAATAGAAACAAACACACTCATCCAAAGAGATCTTTGTACAGCTATGTTCATAGCAACTTAGTTTTTAATAGCCAAAATTTGGAAGCAACCCAGGTATCCAACAAAAGATGAGTGACCTAGAAAGTTATATACATAATATGGAGTACTACTCAGTTTTTAATAAAGATAAAATCACCTTCTTTACCACATCTTGGATGGGCTTGAATAAATTATGTTAAGGGGACTAGATAGTGGTGTACCTAGTTGAGTGCACATATTACCATATGGAAGGGCCTGGGTTCAATTCCTGGGTACCCATCTGCAGGGGAAAAACTTCATGAATGGTGAAGCAAGACTACATTTGTCTCATTTCTCTATTTCTCCTCCCTTCTCAGTTTCTATTTGTCTCTATCCAATAAAATAGATGAAAAACAAATATACACATAAATAAAAATCATTATACAAGCCAAAAAGAGAAGGGTCAACATAGGATAAATTCGTACTTTGCAGGACTTAAGAAACAAGAACAGAAAGGAGAAACAAAGTAAAACATTAAAAGATTTGATGTAGTGCAGGCTCACCTCTGGATCCACCCATCTCCTGTCTCCCTGGCCATTGGGAGACAGAGGTCAAGAGTGACCCCTAAGGGTCCTGGAGCAGCTCAGCCTGTCAAGGGCGACCTGTGCAGGAAGACAAATACTCAAGTCAGCCCTGAGAAAAGCCTCAGAGGGTGTTGTAAATTAACTTACAAAGAGGTTTGGCTTGGAGGTTGGGGCTGCTGTGGCTCCTATAGAAGAATTCACAGTGGGAGTTGGGAACTGGTTTAATCAATACAAGGTTTCTTTCTTTTTTTTTTTTCCTCCAGGGTTATTGCTGGGCTCAGTGCCTGCACCATGAATCCACCACTCCTGGAGGCCATTTTCCCCCTTTTGTTACCCTTGTTGTTGTAGCCTCATTGTGGTTATTATTATTATTGCCATTGTTGATGTTGTTCGTTGTTGGATAGGACAGAGAGAAATGGAGAAAGGAGGGGAAGACAGAGAGGGGGAGAGAAAGATAGACACCTGCAGACCTGCTTCACCGCCTGTGAAGCCACTCCCTTGCAGGTGGGGAGCCAGGGGCTCGAACCGGATCCTTATGCTGGTCCTTGTACTTTGTGCCACTTGCGCTTAACCTACTGCGCCACCGCCAGACCCCTAATACACGGTTTCTTAGGGTGAAACAGGTAAAAGGCAAAATAAGCAATTATCATCAAGGGTTAAGCATATGCTAGGTCTATAAAGTCTGAGTATGATTATCAAAGTTTAGTCTCATAAGATAAACAATTATCAGCTCTGGTAAAGTTTGTTCATGGATGTAGAGGGGTCTAAAAGTTTACCAGCTAGCAGAGTCACACGTGTTCAGATCTCAGGAGAAGCAAACATGGTGCACCTGACCAGAAGAAGCTTTTGACCAGAAGCAGCAGCAGCCAGCCAGCCAAAGAGGCTCATGTGCTCAGAGTCCCTTGCTTTTATACATTCCCTTCTCTGAAGCACCTCCTCAGGGTGACTTCATATGTATGCTAATAGTCCCAAACTCCTGCCGGGGTCACCACAGGAGGAAAATCTGTTTATTTGGGAGAGAAAGAAAGCCCAGGTAGAAGGTCAAGGTAATCATTAACCCAAACACAAAGCAACACAATGCATAGCCACATTTGACCTATAAACTATAAATTATTTGATCATAAATAAAGCTTCACAATGAATATTTCCCCGGGGGGAAATTACAGGCACTTCAGGGTACATTACAGGCATTTTAAAATAAGGGGTAGGAGGAGAGGACAGTTGAGCAAGAAAGTATGTGGTGGCTTTCAAATTAGGCCAAACACAATGTATAGTAATTCATGAGCTTTGTTTTAAGGGGAGAGGAGAAGTATGTGCAGAAAGGTAGCCCCCTTTCCTGAGAAGCCATCCATCATTAGTTCAAGAGGTCAAGGGAACCTGCCCTTTGCTTGACCTAAAGGGACAGTTGGGGGTCAACCTGCTTGAACCTCATGGAAACAATGGCCTGTACTTCCCGGGACCGTGGGCCCCATTATCCAACAGTGTAGTACATTAAAACAAAGGACTCTGAAAAGAAGGTGAGAGGGCTGGAAGGAGCAAAACTTTGACCTGGACTTTGCCCAGGTCGTGGTATGTAAGGATGTGAATGGTAGTAAACTGGGAGGTGAGCATGTTTTGCAGATACTTACATGGTGAGATGTATCCTGTAACCATTCACCCTCAAGAAGAAATAACAATAATCTAAAAAAAGAGGATTTAAAAAAAATGAGTCTCCTTTATCCAATCCTAGGAGTGATGTGATGTCATAAATCTCATTGTAGGGGAGGTAGGTTAGCAGGTAAAGTTCTGAACTAATACACTTGAGGCCCCTGTACTCATCCTTGGTGTTGCATTGCCAGAGTATGTCTGTGGTTCCTCTGATGTCTGTCTCTCTCTCTCTCTCTCTCTCACTCTCTCTTTCATATAAAATAAATGAATAAATACATCGTCAAAAGAAATGTTAAAATGTTTCATTTTGCACTGAATTTAAATGTTTCAGATGAAGTTATTCACTGGAATTCTTATCTTTCCACATTAAACTGAAAGAATGGGCAATCATTGCCTAGAGGAAACCGGCAGTGATTAATTGTGAATGAAATTGAGCACTGACTTTAAGTGCTTGATCAACTATCAGGTTCTTCATGAAGACTTGGATCCAATTCTGATAATGGAAAAATACAAATGTTTTCACTTTTATTATTTATCTAGGACCTTAGTCTCATGTCTTCTCCTACAGATATATGATGATGTCTAATTATGCAGTGCCATTAAAAGCTAAATAGCAGAATGGGGGGTATATAGTGTAATAGTTATGCAAAAAGATTTGCCTGCCTGAGACTCCAAAGTCCCAAGTTTAATCCCCCATACCACCTTAAACCAGAGCTGAGAAGATCTCTGGTTAAAAAACAAACAAACAAACAAAAAATGCCTAAATAGCAAATGCCAACTGCATTTTCTAGTTCAAGGGTTTTCTCAAGTATCAAATTCTAACATGTTGATGATTTTTTATGGAATGTGTCATGTATTTACGAATAAAATTAATTTACATAATAAAGTAGACCTTTCAAGCTTTAAATTAGAGGAAGTTATACAACTATACATGGATTATAATTTGCCAACATGAATTGAATATACTCAATTCAATATGTATATATATTGAATACTTTTGAGCCAGTAACCCTTTCATTATGCTCTTTGACTTCATGTTCAGGCTAGGAAAAATAATGCAAAGATTTTAGTAGGCAAACAGAAAGTAACATTCTGATACTTTACAGTTACTCAGTTAACTATTGGTACATGAGAATGTGAGATTCAAAGATCACAAAACAAGGAGATTTTATTTTAGCATAAGAGAAGAAGATACACAGAATCATTTTCTATAGGTATATTTTAGAGGGCTGAGAGACGTGTGTGCAAAAATCAAAGAAATCCTTCCTATAGGTCTTTATGAACATAATTGTTCAGGGATCCTGAAAGAAACTGTAGCAAGACACCTTACTAAATATCTTAGTTTGCAATGATTCAACAGTTGGTTGTGTCATTATAAATAGTTTCCTTAAGTTGAGTCTTTACTGTGTTTAATGTTATCAAGAACAGAGAAATAGGTATGTAAGCTCTGGTATTGCCTGAACCACCAAGTGGCAGCTTTAATTCATAAATGAAACTTACAGATGCCTAAACCATATGCTACTATATATATGTATATATATATATATATGTAGGAATGTCATTATTTCATTTCTCAGGGAAGGGAAGGGCTAAATTATTAGATAAATAGGTTGGAATTAATAGCATCCTGATTCTCAATTTAATCTACTTTCAACATTCTTATTTTGGTTCTGTTCTAAATCCAATTAACTTATACAGCTGATTAGGATTTGTTACTTTTTGACTATAAAATCACAAAATTCGCTCACCATGGACTTTTCCTTTATTTTTATCAGTTTAACCTAGATACTATAATTGGTTTGACAAAGTGGTTGAAATTTACTACTTCAAAATCTGAAAAACTATATGTAAAGCTCTTACTACTTCTGTTTTCAGATACAAAATGATGATATTTTAAAATAGGCAAGCAGAAACACAGAATAAAACAAAAATTTCAGATATGATGAAATAAAGTGTGTAGAAAAGGAACATGTTAACTCCCAGGTAATATTAACATGTTCTGATGACTTTATTTTAAATTACTGATAAAAAGCAAATGAAAAATTCACACTAAAGTATACATATGTCTTTCCTAAGACAGAACCAAGGAATCAGACCTCTCAATCTACTAGGGTTAGAGACCCCTTTCAGTACGGAAAATCTTTATAGGCTAATAACCAAAATATATAAAGAGCTCACCAAACTCAGTAATAATAATAAATGGGGGGAGACAAAATATGAACACAATATTCACCAGAAAAGAATTTCTGGATGCCAATGGGCTTGAGAAAATGGTCCAAGTCATTGATTGTCAGAGAAATGCAAATAAAGACAACAATGAGATACTACTTCACTCCTGTGAGAATGTCATACATTAGAAAAGGTAGCAATAACAAATGCTGGAGAGGTTGTGAGGACAAAGGAACCTGCCTGCATTGTTGGTGGGGATATATTTTTACTTCTTATGAGAGAATAAAATATTAATGCATTTATGTTAATAAGTCCTTAAGTATATTTTGCCAAACTTTTCATCATCTTTGTTATGTACCTGCATATATGTATTAAGGAAGGATATATGTTTGTATAGATTCCTGTAATTAAAGTTCTTTTTTTTTTTTTTCAGAGAGAGAGAAAAAAATAGCAACAACAAATGCTGAAGAGTTGTGGAGGCAAAGAAATCCTCTTGCAGGGGCAGAGCCAAGATGACAACTTGGAAGCAGCAGCTGGCTTGAGCTCCAATATGCAGGAGCTTGTGATCTAGAATTCTCTGGATAGGGTAGGATAATGGGCCATCAGCAGAAGGGTGAATAAGACGTTCTAAGGGTGACACTGCTCCTGGGTTAAAAAACCCAGGGCAGGAAAGAAAGGAAATAGTTTGATTATTTCTGAAGGTCACCCCTCCCTCCTACCTCAGAACCAGCCTCCAGGGCCTGGAAAGATGCTCCTAGCAGGCTTCCCACTGAGCTATTTTGTTTACCAAGATTCCTGGATAACCAGGAGTGTCATTTGAAGCTTTTTACTTTTTTTCCCATATATATATATATATATATATATATATATTTTTTTTTTTTTATTTTTTTTTAAGTGGCTGGCACTCTATTCCAGTGTTCCAGTGACAAAATACCTGACCAATCAGAGCCTCACCCCTGCTTGGGAAAGACTCCTTGGAGGGTTTTTTTTTTTTTTTTTTTTTTTTTTTTTTTGATACTTCTTACAATTGGCTGTCTTTGTTTATGCCTGAGAGGTCCAAGCTGCAGAATGACAATTAGGGTTTTTTTACTCTATCCTATTTTATCATTACTATTACTAATATATATCTGTCCCTTTCCCCCTCTCCTTCTTCAGGTTGACCAAAATTAAATGCTGTTGTTTTTTCCATTTCTATGTGACAAGGTGTCCTATCCACTGTGAGAGGAACTTGTTTCTTTTTTTTCCCTTTCTTTTTTCTTTTTTCCCTTCTCCTAGATAATTAAAAAATAATAAATGAAACAAACAAACAAAAAAAACCTCTTTCCTTTCACTGCTCTTCTTTTTATTATTCTTGTCTTCTTTTCTTCCTTCCTCCATCTTCTGCTTTCTTAATTCACTGATAATCATTTGTGAATTATTTTGGGAACAAAATCTGACTCAGTGTGGACTCTCTCTCTTTCTTTTTGTGTCTCTCTTCTCTACTTCCCTTTCTCCTCTTGCTAACACTAGAATTCACAGTGTACAGTAGATTTGCATAATTGTCTATTCTTGCTTTCCATTTTTTCCTTTCTCTTTATTTTTCTTTTAGATTTGGTTGTGAATATTTCTTGGATTGGAGGTATTGTTGGGCTAACTGGTATTTGTTGAACTGCATCAATCCTTGATTTGGTTACTATTGTAATTTCTGAGGCTGGTGACAGCATTTTTCATAAAGGTATTTAATATAGAGTGGCTGGTATTCAAAACACAACAACTGAACAGAAATAAAAATCAACTCCAAATGGATCAAGGACCTGGATGTTAGACCAGAAACTATCAAATACTTAGAGGAAAACATTGGTGGAAATTTTCCAACATAAACCTCAAGGACATCTTGATGATACAAATCCAATTGCAAGGAAGACTAAAGTAGAACCAAATCAGTGGGACTACATCAAATTGAAAAGCTTCTGCACTGCCAAAGAAACTATCACACAAACAAAGGGACCCCTCATAGAATAGGAGAAGACCTTCATATGCCATGCATCAGACAAGAGACAGATAACCAAAATATACAAAGAGCTCAGCAAACTTAGCACCCAAAAAGCAAATGACCCCATCCAAATATGGGCAGAGGATATGAAGAGAACATTCCCTACAAAAGAGATGCAAAAGGCTAATAAACACATGAAAAATTGCTCCCTGTGGCTGATTGTCAGAGAAATGTAATTAAAGAAAACACTGAGTTACCACCTCACCTCTTTGAAAATGGCATACACCAAAAAGAATAGAAGCAACAAATGTTGGAGAGGCTGTCGGGACAGAGGAACCCTTCTGCACTGCTGGTGGGAATGAAAATTGATCCAGCCTCTGTGTAGAGCAGTCTGGAGAATTATCACAAGGCTAGACATGGACCCTCCTATGGTATACCCCAAGCACTCCATAATACACAAACAAAAAGAAATGTGTACACCTATTTTCATAGCAGGACAATTTGCAATAGCTAAAACCTGGAAGCAACCCAGGTGCACAACAACAGATGAGTGGCTGAGAAAGTTGTGGCATATATACATAATGGAATCCTATGCAGCTATTAAGAAAAATGAACCCACCTTTTTGACCCATCTTGATGGAGCTACAAAGAATTATGTTAATTGACCTAAGCTAGAAAGATAAAGATAAGTATGAGATGATCCCACTCATAAACAGAAGTTGAGAAAGAAGAACAGAAAGGGAAACTCAAAGCAGGATTTGACTACACTTGGTGTAGGGTACCAAAGTAAAACCCTGGGTTGAGGGTGAGGGTGGATGTTCAGCTTCATGGGGTGGGGGTGGCTGGGATGGGACAGAGTATTTTGGTTTTGAGAATGGTGTTTATGTGCCCTCGTTTCAATATGTAGTCATATAAAACACTAATTAATATAAGAGGGGAAAAATTGATTGAATGTCTCAATTTTTTTAAGTCACCAACTGATGGGATGCATTGGATCGACCTTCCCATGGTGCATCTCGTGAGAACCCATTCATTGGGGAAAATGACGATCCTTCCTAGCCGACTGAATCCACATGGGTCCCAGTCACTTTCAAAGCCAGCAACAAGGAGCTCCTGACAGCTTTCAAGCTGCTGGTCCTGCTCTTCGAGTCCTCCAACTTAATGTTGAGGGGCTGTCCTTTGCCAAATGCGTTCTTATTGGTCAATTGGCGATACAGCATCAGGCAGATGTTATCTACCTACAAGAAACACATATAGCAGTCGATGAAGCTGCTCGATTCACCTTCAGTGGATTCAATTTAATATGCTATAATCTCCATCCTAAACACGGCCAAGCCATCTACGCCAAATCGTTTACCACATGGCCTCTTCGACCTTCTACGACTCCATTACTATTGGAACTATTCAGCTCGTCAACGTATATAAGCCTCCCAGTGCCTCATGGGATAATGAGGTCCTGCCTAGCCCAAATCACCCAGCCATTTACGTTGGAGACTTTAATAGTCATCACCAAGACTGGGGATATTCCTCCACTCATGCTGACGGCTCTATCCTAGCCAACTGGGCTTCAGCGAATGACCTCTCCCTATTATACGATCTCAAACAGCCAGGCTCTTTTCACAGTGCTAGATGGAATAAAGACTCATCACCCGACCTGTGCTGGATTAGCACAGACAACAGCTAAGCCTTTCCCGCTATGAGACAAGTTCTCAAGATCTTCCCGCACAGTCATCACTGCCCAGCTATCATCCACATTGGTCTCCAGCTCCTACTGATTCTGTGCTCGGAGAAAATAAGATGGAACTTTCGGAAAGCAAACTGGTGTCTGTTCAGTGATCTTACCAACAAATCTATTCCTGTAATTCCAGTTAACTCTATCCCCTCTGAAGATTCCTACAGGTGCTTCCGCCAAGCCATCTTCAAAGCAGCTTCCCAAGCCATTCCTTGTGGGAGACGTGCTAACTAGACGCCAGGTCTTGATGCTGAATGTGAGCAACTACTAAAGCAGTATGATGAGTCGGGTGACCCAGATGTGCTCATTGACTCCCTGGATGCAGCACGCCAAGCCCGCTGGCAACAACTCATGGAAAGTCTGAACTTCACCCACTCAAGTAGGAAGGCCTGGAAGCTTCTTCACAGACTGGGTGCCAGTAGCCAACCCCCTCCCATCTCCCATCCTCCCGTATCTCCAAACTCAGTGGCCAGTCACCTAACTCAAGTTGGACGTGCTAAGATCGACCCAGTCTGGAAAAGAGAAATTTCAAATGAGTGGTCATCCCACTTCCGGTTATCTTGTCCATCTCCAAAACTCTCTCCCTTTACACTGTCTGAACTGGAAGATGCTTTGAAGAGGGTTAAACTGGGAACAGCTGCTGGCTATGATAACATCACCCCAGAACTCATTCTTAACCTGGGTCCCGCGGCAAAGAAGTGGCTCACTTCATTCCTGTCCCACATCTTGGAATCTGAGTCTATGCCCAAAGTTTGGCGTAGTGCGAAGATTATAGTAGTTTTGAAACCAAAGAAAGATGCAACACTGGCCGCCAGCTATAGACCAATTTCTCTCCTTTCCATGTGTTACAAACTCCTTGAGAGGCTGCTTCTGTCACGTATTTCTCATCTTACAGAGAAATTCCTATCACCCACCCTAGCTGGTTTCCGCCCAGGAAGATCTACCTGCGAACAAGCCCTGGTCCTCTCAAGTTACATTGAAAATGGATTCCAGAATAATTTAAAGATGGGTGCTGTCTTTGTTGATCTCACAGCAGCCTATGACATGGTCTGGCACCGTGGTCTCCTAGTCAAGATCTCAAGATGCCTGCCTCCATGGGTGGCCAACACTATATCTTTTATTCTCTAAAACAGAAGATTCCGGGTGCATCTGGGTGACAAGTCTAGCAGATGGAGACTTGTCTCAAGTGGTCTCCCCCAGGGCTCTGTTCTGGCTCCTACGCTATTTAATATTTACATCAATGACCTTCCAGAAACTTCTTCAAGGAAGTTCATCTACACCGATGACATCTGCTGTGCAACTCAGGCATCCAAGTTCGACATCCTCGAGGAAACAGTCACGAAAGACATGTCTCTGATATCTGATTACTGTAAAAAATGGCGACTAATCCCTAGCACTGCAAAAATGGTATCATCTGTTTTCCATCTACACCATGCCTCGGCCTCATGTGAGCTTAATGTGCAGCTTGGCGATACGAGAATCCGGCATGAAGCCCAGCCAGTCTATCTTGGCGTTACTCTTGATTGCACTCTCTCATTTCACGAAAATCTCATAAAAACTGCAGCAAAGGTGGGCACGAGGAATAACATCATTGCAAGACTGGCCAGCTCCCCATTGGGCGCGAGCACTTCCACACTACGATCATCATCTCTGGCATTATGCTATTCCACTGCAGAATACTGTGCCCCAGTATGGTTCCTTAGCCCCCATGTCCAATTGGTCGATTACAAATTACATTCCTCCATGAGGATAATTTCTGGAACCATCCGTTCCACCCTGGTTCCATGGCTGCCAGTTTTTAGCAACATCGCCCCGCCAGATATTCCTCGGGATGCGGCATCATCTAAGTTCATTTCTCATGTCTATGCTTGACCGGACCTGCCTATATACTTGGATATCTTCGCCTACCCTGTCCAACGCTTGATGTCTCGTCACCCAATCTGGTCTCCTACGCCTACACTGAACTTTTCTGTTCCAGACTCTTGGAAACAGAGTTGGCAGTCAGCTGAGGTAAAGAACAAACACCTCAGACCCCTGCAAGAGTCAACCCGGCTTTGACCTAGCACGTCAAAAGGATTGGGCCCTCCGCAATCGCTATTGAACAGGCCATGGCCGGTGCGCCGCTATGTTCCATCGCTGGGGAGCCAGAGATGACCCGAACTGCCCCTGCGGCTACAGACAGACTATGACCCACATAGTCAATGACTGCCACCTCTCCAGATTCAAAGGAGGTCTCGAAACTTTACATCAGACGCTGTTGACTGGCTACGGAAGAAGGGCAAAAACTAGAAGAAGAAGACCAACTGAGTCTTTTTAAAACAGTGCCTGAATCTTAATATATATGTTGACTCTCTTATGCTGGGCTAGCGTCCTGGGAGAGAGAGACCAGGAACTTGTGGCAGAGCGGAAACACAAATCTTTATTCAAGAGGACATCCCAGAATTGGATGTGGGCACAATAATTTAGGCCACATGGAGCTAGCAAAATGATGGCCTCCCACTATGCCCACCAGCTCTTCTCCTGGTAGGGTCATGGAAGAGAAAAAGAGCAAAAAGTGCAGAAGTGGGAACAGGAGAGGCTTTTATGGGAGAATTCCAGAAGTGGCAAGTCTATATTTATCCCAGTCCTGAAACCTCTAGGATGGGGCTCACTTTCCTGCATGCTTCTCTCAATTCATACCAAATGATATTGCATCTGCCAATCCCAACCTAATCAATGTAAGGAGTACCACCTCAGCATACTTCAATTCAGACTGTGTCCAGAGATGTAAAGCATGTGAGACCTTTCTTTTCATACTATTCTCTAATTCCATTCCAGGAGGATCACTTCCTAACTAAGTCCCAAAACCTAGATATAGACCAGGTCCCCTAAGACAGAGCACATTTTAACATGTATCCATAAATTAAGGAAAAAAATATAAAGCTGAATGCAAAATACACAATAGTCTGTAGTGAGTTAGTATAAAATTCATAATGAAATAGAGTCTAGTTAGACGATACCTTCCTCACCTACTTTCTATTTAAGTTCTCTCACTCATTCCAAGGCTAAACTTATCAAATCAAGGACTGCAAAAGCTGAATAAGGCAAGAGATTGACATACTTTAACAATGACCCTTTAGTCACTATCAGGCCATTCCACCAGCTGGGGTGCTAATTGGGGAATCCTGAGATTCCCAAACAGACTTGATGGGCCTAGAACTCGAATAAATCCCTCTCTCCCTTGTTACTGGTCATTTCTATTAGGAACAATAAAATAGACCCCGTTGTGGGCCCCCATAGGACCTTGCCCTCAACTTGGGTCAACAATGATAGAGAATGTTCCATCCTCCATAGGGAATATGGATAACATACTCTATGTTACACCTGAGGAAGATAAGTAGATATTGGGGCAGCCTGGAATATTCCTACTCATGACCACAGAATGTGAGCTCAGATCTACAGGGATGCAGAGGTCACATAGGCTACTAAGCTGATTATGGGCCCCAGATCACATCAAATAGATGGGGTTTGCAATCAACAATATTTATACCTTTCTCATATTAGGGAGCTACTCTCTTCACTGATTTAGTGTGGAACTATGTGAAAGCTTGGTAGAGCTTAGGGGAGCACTTCCATCCTTGGATGGAGGTCTGGGAAGACCTTGTTAGCCTCTCGCATTATAGAGATGAGCCAAGAAGGAAAAAGTCTCCCAGACTAAGCTTGCCTTGTATAGCCTCCCAGGCTCACAGAACACCTGCAGACCTCTTGCACTTAGTTCCTCCCTGCTGGCAGGCCACATGGATGCTTGCTTTAAGGTTCATTCACAAAGGAGAAACATACTCCATCTTATACCCCAACACAGACAATGAAGCCTCAAAACACTATTTACTTATGTCCTTTGGTGTCCTCAATTTACATCAAGCATTATTTATATTCTCTCCATCTTACCTTACTGTTTTAATCCCTATGCTCCTCTCAAATGCCTTTAGATAATTAACCTGTTTGCATCATGGAGAATAATTGTCTTGACCTTTATGTATCACATCAATTCTTGTCATACCAGCCCCCTACCATAGGGGCAAGCTGACCTTTAAGAAACCTGTAATTTCTGACTTATTTGAAAAAATGTTCTTTGTTTAACTTTCTCTACATATACCCAAGCCCACCCCTGAATAAATTGAGTGTTCATATCAAAATACTCCCCGGTGTCTCCTTTCTGATCTCTGGGCCCCTTAGAGCTGGAGAGGGAGAACCAATAAGCTTACCTTCCTGGCTGGAGTCACTCCACGTGAGCCCCAGCATCTTAGCTTTATGGTTCTTTTCCCAACCATGACATCATCTCACCAGACAATAACTTGGATCTACCATCATAATAGATTTCAGGCTTAGGGGAAAAAGCAAACAAACAAAAATACTAATATAGCCACAGGCCCTTTGGAATATAACTAAAATATGCCTACTAGCTATCTACAAAATAGAGGACCCCCTAATTCTTCATCTGAACTATTCCAGCCTTTAGGTCCATGATTGGTCAATAATTTGCTTGTATGTTAACTCTCCTTTTCAGCCACCAAATGCTAGCATGATGCCAACCAGACTTCCCTGGACAGACAACTCACAAATATGTCCTGGAGCTCTGCTTCCATAGATCCCTTCCACACTATGGAGAGAGAAACACAGGCTGGGAGTCTGGATTGACCTGTCAATGCCCATATTCAGCATGGAAACAATTACATAAGCCAGACCTTCCACCTTCTGTATCCCACAATGATCTTGGGTCCATAATCCCAGAGGGTTAAAGAATAAGAAAGCTATCAGGTCAGGGGATGGAATACACAGTTATGGTGGTAGGAATTTTGTGAAGTTGTACTCCTCTTATCCTATGTTTTAGCTAATGTTTCCTTTTTATAAATAAAAAAAATTAAAAAATGAAACTCTCCTGTACTGCTGGTGGGAATGTAAATGGTTCCAATAATGAAGTACAAATTTAAGTTCTCTAAAGAATCCCACCATAAGTATTCAAACCCTTTGAAGAGCAGTCTGGAGAACTCTCATATGGCTAGAAATGGACCTACCCATATAGAGATCTTAAAATCGGTATCTCTGCGAAACAGGGATTCTTTAGAAAACTTAAGCTTGTACTTCATTATTTGTGTGAGCTGTGAGGAAGAGAGATACTTATATTTCAGATTTTGCTAAAATATAAACACCAAAGAAGATGCCAGAAAAAAGATTAAGAAGCCAAAAGATATATTCTTTTTCTAACATACACTTCTCTCAGTGTGTGTCACTAGATGGAGGAGAAAAATAATTGTCTCTGAGAAGTTCCACTCAGATGCATACCTTCATGGATATTTTCAGTCCAACTTCTTGGAATGTTGTTTTCTGTGAAGCGTTGACTGCTTTAGAATGTTTTACTAACACCAAGTATAATTTACACAATGAAATATATAGCTATCAATACCTAATGAAACCAATCTTTAAGACCTCTATAGTGAACTTTTTAAATTTACTAATTTAAAAAAATACAATCACTTTTATTTATTGGATAGAGGCAGACAGAAATCAAGAGGGAATGAGAATATAGGGAGATAGAGAGAAAGGGAGAGATAGAAGAGAAGAGAAGAGAAGAGAAGAGAAGAGAAGAGAAGAGAAGAGAGAGAGAGAGAGAGAGAGAGAGAGAGAGATCTGCATCACAGCTTTACCACTCTCAAAATTTTCCTCTTGAAGTTGGTTTTGAACCTGGGTACTTTGAGCACTGAAACATCACTGAGTTCCAGCATCCTTAGTTTTCAAACAAACAAAATATATCCTTTTTTTCCCCAAATTGCCTCTATGCTTTGATTACTTAGCAGACTGAGATAAATTGTGTATCCATTCTTATTCTACTACTGGTAAATATATTAAGAGTTCATATTTGAATCAATATTGAATAAACTACTAATTTATACAATCATCAAAATCTTCCTGGGGATTACATTTTATTTTTCTTTCCTTTTACTTCTTTTTTTATTTCTTTCCTTTTTTTTTTTTTTTTGTAGCAGGTAGGTGAAGACAGTTAAAAGCAGGACATTGAAAACTTTCCTATTTACTTCATAAAAGTATGTTCCTACTCAAGGAAGAATAACTATTTATAGTAGTCTATCAGTGGGCTTGTGAATATACTTTTTGAATTCATTCAGATCACCGTTTCTCCCAAGGAGTAGTATAAATGGGTTGCTACAAGTTGTCAAATGTCTACTGGAGCCGGCTGCTTTCATAGCAAGATGCTGACAATCATTGAATTTGGAGGACTTGGTAGAATGGAAAATGCCATGGTTACTTCTTTACACAAAGAAGTACCTACTTTAGCTTACTCAATTGGATGCACTCAATTAAAATACATTAAATAAATAAACTGTTAGATGTTTTAATTAACCAAGATTGCTTTATTATCATTAGAAAATGTTTTTAAAAATTTATGAATATTAGAAAACTAAACAGAAAAATACTATTGCACACATGAGCCTTAAACTAAGTAGTTCATGCCACAGAGTCATCTACTAAATATATTTTTTTAAATTGTTTTTATTATCTTTATTTGATAGAGACAGCCAAAGCGAAGGGGGTGATAGAGAGGGAGAGAAGAAGAGAGATACCTGAAGTCCTGCTTCACCACTTGCAAAGCTTTCCCCCTGCAGGTGAGGACCAGGAGCTCGAACCCAAGTCCTTGCACACTGTAATGTGTGCACTCAACCAGGTGCACCACCATCTGGTCCCTAAATGTCCTTTTTTATTGATTTAATAATGATTGACAAGACCATAGGGTAGAGGAGAACAATTTTAACTTCATGTCACACTTGTAACAAAGTGCAGGATCCAGGAAATATCTCACCTGTGAGAGCACATATTTGATCAAGTGCAAAGAGCTGGTTTTGAGCCCCA
Organism: Erinaceus europaeus; assembly: GCF_950295315.1. Taxonomy (NCBI): domain Eukaryota; kingdom Metazoa; phylum Chordata; class Mammalia; order Eulipotyphla; family Erinaceidae; genus Erinaceus; species Erinaceus europaeus. Next base: position 101,465,275 of record NC_080164.1, on the reverse strand, counting down.
GCCACCACAAGAAAGCACCATGCAAAAGACAGGCATCAGGAGTGGTGGAGCAGTCCTGAAGTTTTTCTCCTCTCTCTGACTTTGTCTCTGTCTCCATCTCTGCCTCTTTCCTTCTGGATAAAAGAAAAAAGAAAACTCCATAGTTCTCACCATGATCTGTATGCTGAGTTGACTCTGACATCTGCCTAACTTCTGCCCTTACTTAACACCTGTGGTGCACTCCCCTGGGCATTCCTGACAAGAGCATAGCCTTCCTCATTGCCTCTGCACTTCACTTTCTTGTACCAGGAGCACTCTCTTATCATATATTTGGCTTTTTTATTTTTAGCTCTTTTAAATGTTACTGCTTCAAACATCAATTTTTTTAATCACTGGAATATAACATAAAACCAAACAAAAAAAAAACACATTTTCTCACTTCTTTCAATCTTCTTCTTCTTCTAGCGTTTGCCCTTCTTCTGTAGCCAGTCAACAGGTCAGGTTGAAAGCTGTCAGGAGCTGCTTGTTGCTGGCTTTGAAAGTGACTGGGATCCATGTGGATTCAGTCAGCTAGGAAGGATCGTCAGTTTCCCCAATGAATGGGTACTCAATAATACTATATTTTTATAAATGCTTTTTTAATATTTTCATTTATTTATTATTGAATAGAAAAGAAAATTGAGAGGGGAAGGGATTGAGAGAGAGAGAGAAAGACAGAGAGACAAAGAGACAGAAAGATACCTGTAGCCCTGCTTCACCACTTGTGAAGCTTTCCCCCGAAGGTGGGCATCAGCGGCTTGAACCTGCATCTTGGTGCACTATTATATGTATGCTTTACCAGGTGCACCACTGTCTGGTCCCATATAATAATATTCTTTGATAAAAAAAGAAAGATCTTGTTTGTTGAATACTTTGCTTCATCCTCTTCTTTCTTTCATTGATGGGAAGTTCAAGAGATGGAAGTACATGCTTTTGCTTTTTTTTTTTTCTTATTATCCAGCCCTTAAAATAATGCCTGGAGATTATTAAGTTGCTATAAAATATATTGTGGAAAGTATAAATAATTAGTGAATTTATATTTATGTTTTTCTCAGTGTATGAAAATTAACATTGTGTAAGAATTTAATTATTCAAGATGAATGCACTGTTAAAAGTTATACATGAAAGGAATATACTTAATTTCTCTCATCAACAAGACTTGGAAAGAGATGGAAATTAAGAGAAAATGACATTTTTTAAGTGGCTTCAGATCATGTAATCTTTGCTTTTTTCAGTTTATAAATTGCATGATTATTAGAATAATGCCTTCACATATAATAGGTTTATTTTGCATGTGGGTATTTTGAGATACATTTAATTTATGATTATAAGTCACACAGGGAAATGATTTATGTAAATTTAGAATTCATTAACATATATTGAATTGTTTCCCCTAAAATTCAAACAAATGGAAGAAATCAAATGTATCAAATTAGTTAAATAAAAATGAAAATCCATTACTAATATTCTCATCACTAAAATTTATAAATAACTAGAAATAATACATAAGCCTCAAGCTACAGAAATCTTGTTTCCTTCATTATAATTCAAATAAGTACAGGAAACCAGTCCATCTCTGTTTACAATAAATAACTGACTTTATAGCTCAGTTTAAAGGCAGATATCTTGCTGAAAAGCCTGGACAAGTTGCATTTATTAATATAAAACCAATATAAGTAGTAGTTTTAATAAAATTAATTTCTGTCATAAATTCCCCCAATCATACAATCATTCTAGTTTTTGGAGGTGCCACTCAACTTATAGGTAGAAATGATAGGAGTGTAAGCTAGTGAAGAGTCATACTGGCTTCAAACCCTAATTCTTTTCTTCAGTGACATTAAGACATTGTCCACTTTGTCCCAACTGGTTGTATCACAAATAAAAAGGAATAAGTAATTCCCATATACCTCTACTGCAGTGACTTTCAACCTGATGCACAGAGCATGATGATATCTCATAGCACCAAATAAACATAATTTATTTTCCTTGTTCAAAATAAACCACTCTTTTGTGTGCAAAAGAGAACTTTACATTTTCTGTATTTTACACATATATTCCAACTTCCACGTAAAAAAAAAAAAACAGTAGTACTAAAAGTTTTTTTCCTAAAATGTATTTTAAACCCGTTAATTCTGTTTTCTAAAGGTGATTGAGGTTCCTTATAAGCTATAAATCAACTCAGATCTGTACAATAATATATGAGCCTTTCAAATTGTCATCCCATCTTTTATTTTCAGTCTTTCAGAACACAGACAGGCTTAAAAGCCTATTGTTTCTTTTTTTCAGATCTGATCATTATTGGTACACCAAATAGTTTCTTTTAGCCACTTACTACGACTTTTTCTTTCATTGAGCAATACATTCCAATGAATAAACAAAAGATGTACAAGTAGGGTGCAGACAAGTTGGAGGAACCTAAATCTATTTGCATATATACTGCATTGTTGTATCAAACTTTCCATGTATTATGACAAAGTTAGTATATATTATTCTAACTCTGTTGGGGGTGAGGAAAGTATTTTAGTGATGAGTGTAGTTTATGTAGAACTAAACCCCTGTAATAAAAATAATAAATGATTTGATACTATATAGCAGTAGAACCATAGTTCAGAGCAGGATAATTTCCTTTAAATTCACAAAAGGTTTCTAATTGAAAGATTTGGGTTGGAGTGTGTGTGTGTGTGTGTGTGTGTGTGTGTGTGTGTGTGTGTGTGTGTGTGTGTTTAATAGGGATTTTCAGGATCCCAGGTAAATAATTATTACTGTACATAAAGTATTTAGCTATTATAACACCATTTCTACTGTTTGTAAATATATATTTTAAATACTTACATGTAAGAAACTATAACCATCAAGATATTTCAACTCTTTAGGCAAGGGGAGATAGTATATTGGTTATGAACAAAATTATTTTGGAATTTCATGTCTGAGACTCCAAAAGCCCACAATATTCCCCTGCACTACTATAAGCTGAGCAGTGTTCTAATCAAAAATAGATAAATAATAAAAGTTTTCCTGATCTGTAAGCATTTAGTGAGATCAAGGCCATGTCTACTTCCTGAGTATTTACTCTGCATATACCCATTTTCTTTTTTACTTTATTTATTTATAAAAATTTTGGAGGCCAGGTGGTAGCGTATGTGGCTGAGAGCACACCGCAATGTGCAAGGACCTGGGTTTGAGCCTCCTGTCTCCACCTGCAGGAGGAAAGCTTTGTGAGTGGTAAAGTAGAGCTGTAGGTGTGTCTCTTTATCTCTCCCTCTCTACTCCCCCTTCCTCTCAATTTCTGGTCATCTCTATCCAATAAATAAAAAAAATAATTTTAAAATATTTTAAAAATTAAAGAAACAAATTATTAAAATGTGACTAATTTAAAATCACAATCTTATACAAATAAAATATGTTTATCTATTGAGAGAAAGAGATGCAGAGAAGTCGAGAGAGAGAGAGAGAGAGAGTAGAAGGAGAGGAGACCAGTATTCTGGTTTTTGTTGTGCCTAGGATTGAAATTGGGATCTCAGATATGCAATTCCTTTGCTCTACCTACCGAGCTATCTCTCTGACTACTGCCTCTGAAAGTCATAGAAAGCACTTCCTTAGAGTTAGAATTAAGGTTTGTCAGCCCTATTTTTCATCCCTTCCTTTCTTCATGAGTAAGCAGTTTTTTTTGTTTTTTTTTTATGTTAAGCTACTGATAAAATTAAGTTGTATTCTTCAATTTCCTGGCCATAAACCAGAAATAAAGTCTCAATCTTTAACACTGAGAAGATTGTACCCACTAAAAATATACTTTCTCTATACTTTTATAACCTATTATGATATTTTATCCTCTATGCTTTGTATGGGGTGGATGGGAATGAGATGAGTAGAGCATATGCCTCCCATGTATGAGGACCTGGGCTCTACCACCAGCACTTCATGAGAGCAGCAAAGATATAAAAGGTGGAATTCCCAAAGTGTTATAATAATACTGTTCTGCCTCTCCTTCTACTCTCTCTGTCTTTACATTTTCTTTCTAATATGTATATATAAAATTTATATATGTATATAAATTATATATATAATTTTATTTTAAAAACTAAACTGTGAGGTGTTTCAGCACTTTTATGCATTGTGGAAACCCTAAGTTCAACCCACTCACCCCAAAACTACATAAAACCACATATTTTTGTCATCTCTATTTGATATATTTACAAAGTGATTAACATAAATGATGATCTGATAATTGATATATACAGAATTGTTTTGGTTGGGGCTGACAGGGTTACTGCTGTTACTTGATGCCTACATAATTTAAAGTTCTTGATAACCACCTCTCTTTCCATTTTTTTCTCTCTCTCTTCCTCTCCTTCTTTCTTTCTTCCTCTCTTATAGCATGTGCAATCCAGAGATATAAAGGAAGAGATAGAGAGGGAAGACACCTGAAACAATTTTCTGAACAAACCCCCTCCCATATATGGGGACTAGGGACTGGAATCTTGACCCTCATACATAGCAACATGTCCACTATTCCAGGTGGGGCACCATCCAGACCCACTAAGTTGGTTTCTTTAAACAATAATGTGTAGTACTATATAAAAAACAGTGAAGCAAAGCTGACCAGGATGGTCGTATCCTCGTTCTGCAGATAAGTTACAATTTATTGTGTAATAAAATGATTATTAACTGAAAATGTGACTTATGTTTGTTGTGCCATGGGAGAGATTGAATGTCCATGAGAAAATCCAAAACCAATAGCTAAGTTGTATAGCACAGAACAGAAAGCATCTCTACAACCTTATCTAAGAAACAGGCTGCACCAGGCAGAATGGGGAGACAGAAGAAATTCATCATACCAACAAATCAGGAGAAAAACCTAGAGAGTGGGTGTAGAGGAGGATCTAATAAATCACAGACAATCAAAATTTCTGAGGTGCTGCTACATATAATTTTCAAGCTCTTCTAAATTATTGAGAACACATGAATACTAACACCTTCTACAAATCCAACATTACCCTAATACAAAAGTAGATGGAGACATAATGACAACATAAAACTAAAGACCAATATCTCTGATGAACATAGATACTAGGATAGTGAACAAAATTATAGCAAATCTCCATCAGCAGCCAGAGAGAGAAGGAAAAGGAGAGGGGCGTAGGGAGATAGCTATGATGTCATGAGTGGCTTAGAGGGAAAAAGAGAGTTAAATCAGAAAAAGAAGGGGCAACTATGTATAAATGTGGACAGATAGTTGTAGAGAAGATGGTTGGCTCATGTCTAAGATTTTAAGGGAACTGTGGTGGATTGCAGTGGAGAGACTGAAGATTCAAAACTCTGGTGGTGGGAATGGTATGGATTCAAACTCTTGACAACATGTAATTCTGTAATATAAACATATTTAAAAATAAAAAATAAATAAAAATACTTTTAAAGAAAAAATATAGCAAACTGAATATAGTGGTAATTAAAATACTCTACATCACAACTAAGTAGGATTTATCACTGGAGAGGAAAAACACAAAGTTAACATTCAGAAAAAGATACATATCCTTGGTAAAGCAAACACTTACCTTATGGTGGTTAAGATGCAGTGTGGTGGCAAAGCTTTTGAATCTCCAGATATAAGCATAACTTTAAGTTATTCCAGCTCTGGAATAACTTTTTTTCTAAAAAAAAATGCCAGCGAGATAATTCATATAAAGAGTGTTCTCACTTTGCTATTCCTCTGGCCTTACCTCACTGAAGGAAGTTTCAGTACTAAAGTATCTTCCTTGGATAAAAAGAAAGAAAGAGAAAAAGGAAAGAAAGAAAGAAAGAAAGAAAGAAAGAAAGAAAGAAAGAAAGAAAGAAAGAAAAGGAAAGAAAGAAACAAAAATGCTGCCTAGGATAATGGGAAAATGGAATTATACTTGGTAAATTATCATATAATCATTCATATCAACACTTAGTTAATAGCAGTTACTGATTTTCAGTTATCTTTCTTAATATCGATAGGTTTTTATTTAACTGAAATTTTAACAATATTCTATGGTATAGATACCATTTGAACTCAGTTTATAGATCAGAAAATTGAAAAAATAAATAAAGAAATTGCTTAAATGTCAGAGTCAAAGATTTCAGTCAATATGGAACACATCCCCAAGTATATGGCTGTAAAATTGTATTCATACTTAATAATAAATGTAATACATTGCTTATTTTTAGTGAAGTATGCCCTTCTGAGATGATTCTTATCTCAGGGAAGATGATATGTTACTAAGAAAACCTGGTATCAATTTCTTGTGACAGTGAATTGTGCACACACTGTACAGCAGATTATGTGTGTATATTTGAAATGTCAATGAATAATCCAGTACAAAGATTTTAAGGAATCGTCACAAGAAAAATATTCTGGAGGGTGAGTGAGGAGCATATAAAACCTGTATTAAATGATGAATAATCTACAAAAGCATTAAATCCTGGGATTATTAATGAGTCAAGGAGATAACTCAGTTTAAAAATACATGAAACAACCCCACCACTATGTCCTGGAGCCCCACCTCCCCAGAGCTCTGCCCCACAAGGGAAAGAGAGAGGCAGGCTGAGAGTATGGATCAACCAGCCAACACCCATGTTCAGCAGGAAAGCAATTACAGAAGCCAGGCCTTCCACCTTCTGCACCCCATAATGATGGGTCCATACTTCCAGAGGGATAGGAAATAGGAAAGCTGGGAGTCCGGTGGTAGCTCAGCAGATTAAGCGCACTTGGTGCAAAGCACCAGGACCTGCGTAAGGAAATAGGAAAGCTTTCAAGGGAGGAGGTGGGATATGGAGTTCTGGTGGTGGGAATTGTGTGGGATTGTACCCCTTTTATCCTATGATATTGTCAATATTTCCATTTTATAAATTAAAAAGAAAAATATGTATATGGTTTGCAGGTCTGAGGGCTGAAGGGTCCAAGGATTGACCCTTGGGTGGTATCAACATATGCCGTATGACATATACCAGAGCAAAAAAAGTGCTCTGGTCTTTTTTTTTTTTTTTTCTTTTTCTTTTTCTATCAGAGCACTGAGCAACTCTAGTTTATGTTGTTGGTGTAGGGATGGAACCTGGGACTTCGGAGCTTCAGGAATAAAAGAGAGTGTGTCTGCACAGCCATTATGCTTTCTGCCCCCACCCTTGCTCTGGTCTTTTCTCTTTCCTTTCTTTCTTTCTTTCTTTCTTTCTTTCTTTCTTTCTTTCTTTCTTTCTTTCTTTCTCTCCTATCTATCTATCTATCTATCTCTATCTCTCTTTCTCTCATTCTCTCCTTCATTCTGTTATTCTCTCTTATAAAAATAAATGAACCTTCAAATTTAGACATTATTAATAAAACTGCAACTTAATAGAATATCTCCACAAAAGATCCTTGACAATAAAAGAAAATTGCAAATGTGAAATTATTTTTAAATGATTTGCTAACTGCACATCACCATTTTTGTCAGATTCTATGTTCTTCACAGTATGTATCTGTTTTGCTTTTAGGTTGATTAGCAAAAGTTCAACATATCTCCAGACTTTTTTTTTAAATTCTGTATCTTAAGACAGTTCTTTATTCTGCTTTGATAATAAACTGAATACTTTTTCAGTTGCTCACAATAGCAGAGACCAAAGCATTTACACTTCTCAGGTTGCTTCTGGTACAGTGTCACCCACAAATATGCAAGGAATAATTACCAAGTATCCAAAGAACATTATGCCAAAAACAAAGAAAAGACTGAACACAGAGATCATACAGTTTCCAAAAGAAGAAAAATACATTTCTGGTATGTAGAGATAATAATATAAACTAAATCATTATAATGTAGTGATAGTCATAATGCTAATAAAAATAAGATGGCTTCATTCTACCAGAAGATACCTTTTAAAAAACTAGATGAAATATTACTTTTGAATTATTTGATGGATCTAAGATAGCACTGGTAAATGACAACTAATATTGAATAAAGATTAGTTTACATCACCCTGCCAGTGCAGCAGATACTTTTCTTTGAGACTGACAATATATAAAACAAATCTGAGAGGATGATATGTAGTTCTGGGAGATAACTGGGAGGTCAGAACCAAAAGACAGGTGACTGAGTTTAAGTGGGAAAATGTAGACAGATCACTCTTTAGGTTTAGAGATCACTCTTTAGGTTTAGATCTCAAACCTCTGTCCAAAAATTGAAAGAAATTAAAAATCTGTCAGTTGATTATCAGTTTTTTATCATGTGTATAACCAAGGAAACAACAATTCAAACAAGATGAAATGATTTTGCAATATGAAAGTCATATGGAGCATGGAAAAACAAAGGGAAGAAACTTATTTATGATTTCAAGTAGTTGCTTAAATTATGGCTACATATAGTGACTAAAACTTAAAAGATAATTGTACATATGAAGATGAAAGTACCAGCAGAAATAAGTGAAAAGAAGCAAACACAAGTGTTATTTCAAAATTGTCATATCTTTAAAAACAAACTAAATTTCCTTCAACTATGCATGAGATATAAACAAAGCTTGAAACTTTATTTATATATCTATATCAATAAATGAGTGTGTGTGGTGTGGAGTACTTAAGAGAAAGCACCCTTGGGATATCATCTCTTTTTACCAAGTATTGTGGTCCAGGCTCCCAACAGTGCACTACAGCACTGAGGGAAGTTTTGGTATGCAATATCTTTCCCTTTCTGTCTTTCTACCTGGGAAAAACAAACAAGGAAACACAAAACTAATAATACAATTGATTTGTAAAATATAGTAGTTAACATATAATTGAACAACTCAATAGTCTAGTTTTTTTTAGTTTTAACAACTCAGTAGTTTAGTTTTTTTTAGACAGCCAAGGATTAGTTTTTTAGCCAATATTAGACAACCATTGCAACTAGCAAATTTAAAACTAGTCTCTAGCAAAATCAAATACAGTTAGAACAGTTAAATATTGGGGGCTAGGCGGTGACTCAGCGAGTTAAGCGCATGGCTCAAAGTGCAAGGATGGGTGTAAGGATACTGGTTCCAGGCCCCAGCGCCCCACCTGCAGGGGAGTCATTTCACAAGTGGTGAAGCAGGTCAGCAGGTGTCTATCTTTCTCTCCCCTCTTCTTTTAATTTCTATCTGTCCTATACAACAACAACAGCAGTAACAATAATAACAACAACAAGGGCCACATAAATGGGAAAAAAATAGCCTTCAGGAGCAGTGGATTCCTAGTCCAGACACCAAGCCCCAAGGATAGCACTGGAGGCAAAAAAAAAAAAAAAAAAGAACTTAGGATCTAAGTCCATGAAAGTAATTTATGCTTACATGCTTACCTTGATTTTCGTTGTACTCAAAAAAAAAAAAAAAAAAAGAAGGGAGTCGGGCGGTAGCGCAGCGGGTTAAGCGCACGTGGCACAAAGTGCAAGGACCGGCTTAAAGATCCAGGTTCGAGCCCCCAGCTCCCCACCTGCAAGGGAGTCTCTTCACAGGCGGTGAAGCAGGTCTGCAGGTGTCTGTCTTTCTCTCCCCCCTCTGTCTTCCCCTCCTCCCTCCATTTCTCTCTGTCCTATACAACAACGACAACAATAAAACAACAAGGGCAACAAAAGGGAATAAATAAATAATATCTAAAAAAAAAAAAAGAAGAAGAAAAGAAAAATTAAACATGGAACATTGTCTTTATGTTAAAATTATGGGAATAATGAATAAACTGTGCAACAGAGAACCTGGTAATTAAATTTAAAGAAGAAAAGTAAACAAATCTGTAGGGCTGAAAGGAAAGAACAAAAATACTACCATTATTTGCAAATGATATATTCAATTCTGTGGAGCATAATGACAATGATTCAGCAGAGCCTTGAGCACTAAATCAACATAACAAAATTAAGCACTGTTCAGTACTGACTTTAATCAAAGAAAAGTGATTATGGAAAGGATATAGGTTCATACTGAGAGCACATGCAATATAAAACAAAAAGTCTTAGGATGTGATATTGACAAATTTAAATAGAACCAAAATAATAGACGTTAATAAAAATTTAAAGCATTTCCAGGAAAGTAATAATTCTTAATAACAAAAGAAATACTTAGTGAATAACTTCTGAAAGACAAGTACTGTGCATCTAGACTCCTATGTGAAATACACACAGCTAAAACTAAACAGTACCTTAACTAACAAACAAAAATAATATTAACCAAACCAACTACTGGGCTCTGGACATTGTGGTGGTTATCAGTCAGATGGAGTGGTAGACAAAAAGAAATGTGTGGGTTCTAATTTGTGAGATAGTGCAGGAATTTATATGATGAGTGAGTTGTACACATACACACCCATACATACATATACACACACACCTGCAAGCATATTGTCTGAAATTATACTCCAATATCATAAACCAATGTTAAATTAATGAAAATAAACTTAACACAATTTATTAAAACCCCCTTAATAAAAATACAAAGTTTTAGAATTTCAAGTAGATGTTTTCTGAAGCAGTATCAATAGCAACATCAATAAAATTTAAATAAAAATGATAGCATGTTTGCAGTCTATATGGTGCTCACATGTGATGAAAGAGTAAATTAGTTCTTTGAGTATGTGTGAGAAAACAGAGAAAAATGCATTAAATTAAAGAAAAAATGCAAAATAGAATACTAAATATATTAGGTTGTCAGAAATGTCATGACATGTTTTCATAGAAAAACAGGAAAAAAACTCCAAGACTTCCAATAGCCCAATACTGTGACAATATTATTTTGAAAAATACACATCAACAGAAGCTGACTAAGAAGATCTGAAAGGGAAACTAAAAGCAGAACCTGATCAAATTGTAAGTAGGGCACCAAAGTAAAAACCCAGTGGTGAGGGGTAGACATGCAGCTTCCTGGGCCAGTGGGGGGTGGGAGTGGGCGGGAGGGATGGGTCACAGCCCTTTGGTGGTGGGAGTGGTGTTTATGTACACTACTAGCAAAATGTAGACATATAAATCAGTAGTTAATTAATATGAGAGGGGGAAAATCAATTGTATGTTTCAAAGTTTCTCAAAAGACAAACTGAATCTTTTTAATGTATAGGCTGTGTATTTGATATGCGGACTCTCTCAAAAGCCTAGACCAAGTAGATTAGAAGCATCCAATAGCACAGCTATATACAAGATACTGGGTACTGTACAGCAAACCATAACAAAGGGACTTTTCAAAGTTAACCCAATTAACAAATAAAGTGATGATAATATTAACTATCGATTATCTTTTTGAACCCTAAGACAGAAGGAACCTCACATCTCCACTATAGACCCTACTTCCCCCAGTCCTGGAACCCTTGGATAGGGCCCACTTTCCTGTATGCATCTCCCAATCGAAACCAAATAATATTGCATCCGCCAATCACAACCTAACCAAAGCAACGATTGCCACCTCAATATGCTTCACCTCAGACTGTATCCAGAGACTTCATGTGTGAAATGACAACCCTTCAACTTCATTACTCGGGTGAGACCTTTCCTTTTATAGTACACTCTAATTTCATCTCAGGTAGTTCACTTTCTAACAAAGTCCCATAATCTAGATATACACCAGTTTCTGTGAGAGAGAGCTTATGTGCACACGTATCCATAAACTACTGCAAAATATATACCTGAAAGCAGAAGTACACTAGAGTTTGCAGTGAGTACCTCCCTAACACTTCCTCTCCACTATTCCAAGCTTGGGATCCATGATTGCTCAACAATTTGTTTGGCCTCATATGTTAACTCTCTTTTCAATCACCAGGTTCCAGATGCCACCTGGATGCTGGCTAGGCTTCCCTGGATTGAAGACCCCACCAATGTGTCCTGGAGCTCAGCTTCCCCAGAGACACACCTTACTAGGGAAAGAGAGAGGCAGACTGGGAGTATGGACCGACCAGTCAACGCCCATGTTCAGCGGGGAAGCAATTACAGAAGCCAGACCTTCTACCTTCTGCAACCCTCAACGACCCTGGGTCCATGCTCCCAGAGGGCTAGAGAATGGGAAAGCTACCATCGGAGGGGGGGGATTATGGGGATTGGGTGGTGGGAATTGTGTGGAGTTGTACCCCTTCTACCTTATGTTTTTGTTCACTAATCCTTTCTTAAATAAAAAATTTAAAAAAATACAGAAAATTCAGAAGTGTTGAGAAGAAAAAATGTGTATTGCAAATCACTATTTTCACATCAAAGTTATTTTTAAAATATGAATATCCTAAACCTTGAAAATTCATTATAAACTAAAAACAGATATCAGAAACAAAAAACTACCAATATCCAGGTTGTACTTCAGACCTTTTAAATTGGGCCATGTGAGAATGAAGTTCAGCGTTGGTACAGCTTCACAGTTGTTACTGATAGACCACATATGATTAAGATTTTATATTTTTTATTAGAAAGTTTGCTTGTTTTAAATTTTTATTTATAAAAAGGAAACACTGACAAAAACCTGATACTGTCACCAATTTATGAAAAATTATCTTACTGTTAAATTGATTCCTAGATATTTAATCACTTTTTTCACTGAAAATTCTGACTCTTTATTTGAGGAAATCAAGACAAAAGAAACAGAATGATTTGAGAGTCTGGCGGTAGCACAGCAGGTTAAGCGCACTTGGCGCAAAGCTCAAGGACCAGTGTAAGGATCCTGGTTCGAGCCCCAGGTTGTTGTAATCAAAACTGCCTGTTGCTAGGAAAAAAATAGACATAAGACCAACCTGTGGAATAAGATGAGAACCCAGAAGTAAGACCCCACATCTATAGATAAGTTAGTTATTAGCAAGAAGGTGTGAACACTAATTTGAGAATCTCTTCAACAAATGGTGTTGGAAAAAGTAAGTTGAAACATGCAAAAGAAAGAAATAGGACCACTACATACCTCCAAGCATAAAGAAGTAAATTTTTGTAAAAAAGAAAGCTAAAACATTCTCCTAGTAAATGAACTGCAAGTAAAAGCCTATAGAGAATCTCTTAAAATCATTTTATCTAGTCCTACTTTTCCACAGTTTGCCAGTGAAGTGATTTCTTTGGTATTTTTGTTCCTCTTTTATGCACTAGCCTGTATTTTTCAGGTATAATGATAAAGTAATAATTTTAACAAAAAAGAGATTCATATTTGCATAATGAGATCCTACCTGTATATAGATATCTGAAAGGATGAAACAAAACATTTTCTTTGTCCTTGCCAAATTATCATTGTTGCTCCAATTTTCTGTAAACAAACAAAATAAGGCCTAGATTTCTCCATTTTAATCTTCACTATAAGATACTTTAGATTGAGAATTTATTTGTAGTACAGGGTTGTTTATAACAGATTCTAGCTATAGAGAAGTGAAACAGACCCACTGCCAGAGAAGGACTTTTTGGTAAGAAGTAAAAATGAAAAATCCTAATACACATTCATCCTCTTTGAGGAATTCTTCTACACAGACTGATCATGAACAAACTTAACTTACCTGTTCATTAGGTTTTATGCTTCACTCAGCATATAGAAAAGTCATAACTATTTATACATGGGTACTATCATCACTCTGATTTCATATGTTTCAATGTTTTTAGTATTAGGAAGCTCTTAGTAAAAGTCTTGAGTTTGGGGTCAGAATCAACAACATGACTTGCGTTAATGAAAAGTTATCCAGATTTTGGTGTGTGTGTCCCCTAGTTTCAATTCAGAGAAAATTCACTCTTAACATATTTTCTACACCTTCGATGTCTCCAACACTTAATCTCAATAATGTGACAGTTTTCCCCTCTTTATAGAAATCATTTTGTAGGTGACCTCATATATAAAGTTTAATGCTTAGTATTGGCAATACATTCTGCTCCAGATGGTACAATTCAAAGAGATTAGGAACAAAAATTGTGCATAGAACTTGACACTCACTTTCCTTCTTCCTATTAGTGAGTGTAAAGAGCAGGAAAGCTGCTAAGTGCTAATATAGTGGAATATTGCAGGTGCATTAAAGTAGATAGATGTCTAGTCACCCAGGAACTGATGCAGTGGCTAAAACATTGGACCTAAAAGCTTGAGGTTCTGAGTTTGACTCTCTTATCTCTCTCTCTCTCTCTCTCCCTCTCTCTCCCCCTCCTCTCTCCCCCCTTTCCCTCTCAACGAGCTCCAGAGATAAACTTCAGGACATAATATAAAATAAATAAAAGAGAGGAAAATAAATGCAATAAATGAAATGAACACCCAAGACCCATAAATGTTGGAAAATAAAGAACTGCTGTTACTGGCTGGTCAGAGAAACAACACATTTAAGAGTAAGATAATAGAAAATCATGATGAAAGATAGGTCAGGGAAAAAAGGTTTTTTATTTTATTTATAGAATAAAAAATACCAATAAGACCATAGGATAAGAGGGATACAATTAGGCAGGGGTAGATAGCATAATGGTTATGCAAAGAGACTCTCATACCTGAGGTTCCAAAGTACCAGGATCAGTCCCCTGCACCACCATAAGCCTGAGCTGAGCAGTGCTCTGTAAACAAAACAAAACAAAACAAAACAAAACAAAACAAAACAAAACAAAACAAAAAGACTGGTACAATTACACATAATTCCCACCAGCAGAGTTCAGTATCTCATCCCCTTAAGTGAAAGCTTTCCTATTCTTGATCCCACTGAAGTGTGGAACCAGGATCAGTTTGGGGTACAGAAGGTGGGAGGTCTGGCTTCTTTAATTGCTTCTCTGCTGAACATGGGTGTTGGCAGATCAATCCATACCTCCAGCTGTTTCCATCTTTCCATAGTGGGCAGTGGTGAGGTTGTCTGCCAGGTGATGTTAGGTTGGTGTCATGGTAGCATCTGCAACTTGATGACTCAAAAAGCATTAAGATATAAATCAGAAAGATTGTTTAATAATCAAGAACTTAAAGGCAAAAATATAGCAGATGAGATTTGGAGTTTCCAGTTTGGAAAAGTTAGGTCTATTTTAGATATATTCCAAGGGGCCCAGGACTTTTACCTGATAATAATTTTACCTGAGCCCGACAGCTAACATGCAGTGGACTAAAGGTATTCTCTGGGGAGATGGTGTCAGAGTTGGAAATAGGACAAGAAAGCTGGATTAGGGAAGAGAATAGCTCCCAAATATGGGGAAAGTATATAAATATCATCAATTGTAAACCCATAGATTTGATCGGGGGCTCATATTCATTCAGCACAGGAGTCTGAATAACCTCTGCATTCATATTTATCATTGGCATTGGTGGGGGGTAAGCAGTGGCATACCAGATTAAGAGCACATAGTACTTAGCTCAAGGACCTATGCAAGGATCCAGTTTCGAGACCCTGCTCCCCACTTACAAGGGGGAAACTTCACTAGCAGTGAAGCAGGTCTGCAGGTGTCTCTTTTTTTTCTCCCTCTTAGTGCAAGCCTCAAACCCCAGTGATAACCCTGGGGGCACAGAAAAAAATATATCAGAGATCAGCTTCTGAGTAATATTTTTAAGACAATCCCAAAGTAGAAAGGTCCAAAACATGAAAATTTAGGACAGAAATACTATTAGCAGAGTAAAAATAAATTATTATAATAATTTACCTATTTATTTATTTTTTGTCACTTTGTTGAAGAAATGCTGTTTTTCAAGACTGTTGTCACAGAGGTAGCTTTATATCTCTCCAGGGCATTTATTTAATCCCTACCCTCCACTGAAGTGATATGTTCCCCCATTGTCGGATACTGGGTACCCCCACCATTTTCATTATTCATTATTTGATGTAAGGGCAAAGACTGACATAATTGTCACCTTAGCTGAGGTTTATAACCAAATCTAAGTAAGGAAGAAGATCAGAAATTGCCTGGGAAAAGTTAAAAGAGTTAGTATCAAGCAACAGTATGGGAATGGTAAACTATGTCCAAAGTTTGTTTTGACTGTTATTACTTGTCAAAAGTGAGAAGTGGAAATATATTTTTAAATTTTTAATGGTTATTTAATAATGATAAACAAGATTTGAGATAAAAGAGGTATAGTTCCATACAATTCCCAACACCAGAGTTCCCTGTCCCATTCTCTCCATTGAGAACTTACCTATTGTTTGTTCCTCTGGGAGTATGTACCAAAATTATTTTTGGGGTGCTTGAGGTGGAAGTTTTGACTTCTTTAATTGCTTCTCCTCGGAACATAGACATTGGCTGGTTGATCTAGGCATTGGCAAATAGATCTACCCCACCCGACACCCCTATTTCTATCTTCATTTAGTGGTATAGGCCTCTGTGGAAATGAGGTTTCAGGACACATTGGTGAGGTACTCTGCCAAGGGAAGTCAGGATGACATCATGGTAGTGTCCTTTCTTCCTCCTCTGAGGTTTTTCTTGGGGTCCATGCTATTATCAGTTTTTGGAAAAACAACATGAAATATGGCCATAAGTCCATAAGTACCTTACCCTCAATGTAGAACAACAATAGTGGGAACTGACCCACTCTCCCAAGGGTCAACATAACTCTGCCACTCAAGGAAGAATGTTCCTAGCAATGACCATGTAATATGAGCTCAGACCTACAGTGATGCAGAGTTTATACAAGCTCCTGTACTGAATATATTCCACAGATCATATCGATGGGGTTTACAATTAATGATATTTTTATACTTTTCCCCATATTTGGGAACTACTCTCTTCCATGATCCATATTTCTGGTTTCATTCCAAACTCTGACACCATCTTCCCATAAGATACCTTTAGCTCATGCATGTTAGCTGTCAGGATCAAGCAAGAATTAATAAACACATGTGCCTTTTGGAATGTACTTAAAATAGACTTCCCAATTTTTACCAAAATCTCATCTTGTAGCTTCTTACCTTTAGGTTGCTGATTATTAAACAATATTTCTGCTTCTTTTAAAAATTTATTTACAAAAAGGAAACATTGACAAAACCATAGGATAAGAGGGGAAAAACTCCACACAATTCCCACCACCAGATGTCCGTATCCAATACCCTCCACAGATAGCTTTCCTATTCTTTAATGCTCTGGGAGTATGGAAACAAGGTCATTGTGGGATGCAGAAGGTGGAAGGTCTGGCCTCTGTAATTGCTTCCCAGATGGACATGGGTGTTGACAGGTGGATCCATACTCCCAGCCTGCTTCTGTCTTTCACTGGTGGGGTGGGTTTATGGGGAATTGAGTTCCATGACATACTGGTGGGGTTGTCTGTCCAGGGAAGTCTGGTTGGCATCATGCTAGCATCTGGAACCTAGTGGTTGAAAAGAAAATTAACATATAAAGCCAAACAAGTTGTTGACAAATTATGAACCTAAAGTCCGGGGTAGTACAGATGCAGAGTTGGGGGGATCTTATTTTGTAGGTAGATAGTAGGCATATTTTAGTTATATTCCAAAGGGCATGTGGCTTTACTAGTTATTTATTTATTTATGTATTTATTTATTTATTTCCCTGAGCCTGAAAATCTGATATGCAGCTGGATCCAAGTTATTCTCTGGGGAGGTGATGTCATGACTGGAAAAGGACCAGAAAGCTGGATCAGGGAAGAGAATAGCTCCCCAATATGGAAAAGGTACTTAAATATAGTTGACTGTAAACCCCATCAATTTGATGTGATCTGGGGCTGATATTAAGCTTAGGAGCCTATGTGACCTCTGCATACCTATAGCTCTGAGTTCGCATTTATTATCCTGAATAGAAACGTTCTAAGCTGCCACAATATCAAGACCCATAATCCTCAGATGGAGCATAGATTATGTTGTCCAGCCTCCCTTTGGAGGATGGCACATTCTCTAATATTCTTGATACAAGTTGAGGGCAAGGTCCTAAGGGGGGGGCCACAAAAAGGTCTGTTTAGTTGTTCCTGATAGAGATGACTGATAACAATAGAGACTGGGATTTACTCGAGGTCTAGGCCCATCATATCTGTTTGGGAATCTCAGGACTCCCTGAATAGGGCCCGAGCTGATGGGGTGGCCTGATGGTGACTAAAGAATCATCGTTAAAGTATGCCAGTCTCTTGCCCTTATTCAGGTTTTGCAGCCCTTGCTTTGATACTATTAGCTTGGGAGTGAGTAAGGGAAATGTAATAGAAAGTAGGTGAGGAGGGTATCTAAGTCTAAGTAGACACTATTTCATTACGAACTTATATACTGACTCACTGCAGACTATTGTATAATTTTGCATTCAAGTATGTATTTTGCCCTAACTTATGGATGCATGTGAACATATGCCCTATTTAATGAAACCTGGTCTATATCTACGTTATGGGACATTGTTAGGAAGTGAACCACCTGTAATGGAATTAGAGAATACTATGAAAGGAAAAGTCTCACCTGAGTAATGAGGGTGAAGGGTTGACATTACCTGCCTGATGTCTCTGGACACAGTCTGAAGTGAGGCATACAATGTTGGTAATCGTTGTGTTGATTAGGTTGGGATCAGAAGATGTGATATCATTTGGTATGAATTGAGAAAAGAATGCAGAAAAGTGAGCCACACTCTACAGGCTCCAGGACTGGGGAAATATAGGCTCTATAGAGGAAGTGGGAAGTTTCTGCTGTCCTATGGCTTAAGAAGGCAATAGATAGTTATTGCTATCATCAAATTATTTGGCAATTGGGTTAACTTTGAAAAATCCCTTTGTTTGGATTTGCTGTATATTACACAACATCAACATAATTTATGTCCTTTGACATTATTTGTATATAACTGTGACACCGGTGCTTCTGTTCTCTCTGGAATAAGCTTTTAAGAGAGTCAACATATCAAAGACTCAGCCTATGGTCTGTTGATTAAAAGGTTTGAGACATTCAATCAATTTTCTCTCTCATATTAATTAAATAGTGATGTATATGACTACAAATTAATAGGAATGTACATAAACACCATTCCCACCACCAAAAGACTGTGTCCCATCCCATCCTCCCCACCCCATGATGCCAAAAATCCACTCTCACCTTAATCCAGGGTTTTTACTTTGGTGTCCTACTCTAAATTTAGTCATATCCTGCCATGAGTTTCCCTCTCTGTTCTTTCTCAACTTCTGTTCATGGGTGGGATCATCCCATACTCGTCTTTGTTTTTCTGACTTAGCTCACTTAACATAATTCCTTCTAGCTCCATCTAAAATGGGTCAGAGAAGGTGGATTCATTGTTCTTATAAGCTCCATAGTATTCCATTGTGTATATATGCCACAGATTTCTCAACCACTCATCTGTTGTTGAACACCTGTTGTGCTTCCAGGTTTTAGCTATTTTGGATTGTGCTGCTATGAACATAGGTGTACACGTAGCTTTTGGGTTGGGTGTTACAGATTCCTTGGAGTATAGCCCTAGGGGAGGAATCACTGATCATATGGAAGGTCCATGTCTAGCCTTGTGAGAGCTCTCCAGACTTTTCTCCATAGATTTTTGACCAATTTACATTCTCACCAGCAATGCAGAAGGGTTCCTTTGTCCCAACAGCCTCTCTAGCATTTACTACTGCTATCCTTTTTAATGCATGTCATTCTCACAAGGGTGACCTGAAACAATTGTTCATGTGTTTGTTAGACTTTTGGATGCCTTCTGTAGTGAATGTTGTGTCCATATCCTCTGCCCATATTTGGATGGGGTCATATGTTTTTATTGGAATAAAAAAATCAAGTAAAATTCTTATAAATCTTAGGAGTTAAATAGTTCAAGTATGACTAGACCATGGTACTCTTCATTTTGAAATCTTTCCAAACAATTTAGGAAACAGACTAGTGGAGGAAAGTAGCTGTATCTATGAGTACTCAAAACTTACACCTGTAAATCAGACCAGCAGGGGAGAAAAAGCACACCTAAGTTACTTCCACCAAGAAAAAAATGCAGTGGGCCAAATAGCTCATTGCCACAACTCTAGAGATTCCAGGGTTAGTCATTATTCATATTAATAGGACCCAAGTGCTTTTGAAGCTTGATTTAGTATACACAATTGATTTTAATTAATAACTGAACAGTCCAATTTCAAAATACAGTCTTAGAATATAATCTGAGGTTTCTCCATCTACAAAGAGAGAATCAGGGAATATTAGTTTATAAAATCAGAGTTATAGAAAGTTATTATCCTCTCTGAGTGCATCCATCATGGGTAGGGAGACCACTGTACATGTTTAATCACTTTATTGGTGTTTAATGGCTTTAACTTATGTAGTAGTAAGAAACTTTTGTTTTTTCACTAGTAAATCTCTAAACATGAAACTAGTTTTTGTAACCAAGTAAAATTACTAGAAGCCCACTAGCATTATTTATTTTTCTAATAAGTAGAATGCAGTGATGACAGCTTGAATGGATAACTGCATGTAAACACTGGGTAGTGGTTATGGATATGCATTCTTGTTTGTCTTTATAATCAGCAGCTATTTGTCTAATGGTTAGTCAATTCCCTGGTAGATCAATGGCCTCCTTTAAAAATTAAAAAAAAAAAAAAAGCACTTAGCAATCAAAATAACCTTGTTGCTAATCTTGTTACAAGGTTTAAATAAAACCTATAAGCTTCTTACCACAGTGACAAAATAAATGGCATCTCCTCCACTGAACTCATAGAAATAATTAATACAGTAGAAATCTACCTATTGTTTCAGTTCCAGTCTTATTAGGTAATAATAAAAAAAAGGCCACATACTAGCAATTCCTTTAAAAATACTGGTTACATAAAATGCAAGCAACTATATTTGGAATTCAAAAGTGGAAGATAGCAATTTATACAACAAATAAAATTTGATAAGCATAAAATTAATGTATAATATCTGCTGTATTTCAAAATAATAAAAACAAAAATATAAAATGAGATTCATAATACTTGATACATAAAAATTAGACTAATTAAAATTGGTTTTGCTCTTTATTATTGTTTATAGAATGTTATAATACAAGGACAGAATGAAATGGAAAAATGTAGTATATACATTGAAAGGCTCTTAATATATGCTGTCTATAAAATTTGTTGTTGTTTCTAAGTCAAATTTATTGTGGTTATAGAGTGAGATATATATTATTTATAGAAAGGAAACACTGACAAAACTGTAGAACAATAAGGGTACAACTCCACACAATTCCCACCATCAGAACTCCAAATCCCATCCCCTCCCCTGATAGCTTTCCTATTATTTATCCCTCTGGGAGTATGGACCCAAGGTCATTGTGGGATGCAGAAGGTGGAAGGTCTAGCTTCTGTAAGGTCTTTCCCTGCTGAACATGGACATTGACTGGTTGATCCATACTCCCAGTATGTCTCAGAGAGTGCTAGTTCTATATTTTTGTTAAAACCCCAAAGTCAAGGAAACAGAGAGGTATTTCAGGACTAGCATGTTTATCTTCATACATGAAGTTATGATTTAGAGCACCAGTGCTTAATAAATGGAGTGGTCATGCTCTGGAAGTTTTCTCTCTCTCTCTCTCTCTCTCTCTCTCTGTGTGTGTGTGTGTTTCTCTGTGTGTGTGTCATGTTAAAAGCAAAAACAGATGAAAAGGTAAAATAAGAAGGTCTGACAGTGGTGTACCTGGTTGAATTATCAGGTACATTATCAGGTACAAGGACCTGGGTTGAAGCCCCCTGTTCCCATAAGCAGGAGAAATCTTAATGAGTGGTGAAACAATGGTTCAGGCTTATCTCTTGTGTAGTCTTTATGTCTATATGATGATTTATGCCCTTTATTTTTCTTGTGTTTTATTCATGGTTTAAATCACAGACTTTTGTTCTTACTAGTGTTTCCTAGATATTTCCTTAGTGGGTACCCATCCCAGTACTCAGATCACTCTTTTTATTATAATTTTTTTGATTCACAGATTTCAAGTTTTCAGTCATTTTAATTTTGTTATAGCACTTTAAGACCACTGCGCTTTGTCTTATATTTACACATTATTAGTACATTTTTATTTTTTCCTTTACAAAAAAATAATAATAATCAATGTCCACTCTGTTTTATGGTAGTGTTAGAGATCGAACCTGGGAACTCAGAGCTTCAGGCATGGAAATCTTTTGCATAATGATTATACTATATTTCCAGCCCTTATTAGTATATTAAATCTTCATTACATTTTTTACTACTTACTTATTTGTAGATATATGTATATATGAAAATTTTCTGAAGACATTTTACTGATTCTAACCATATAATAATTTCCCACCCCCTCTGCTCACCTCTCATTCATTCTAGTTTACTTCTGTTCCCACTGAAATATCAACTTTGAATCTTTCAAGAAAAATTGGAAATATCTAGGGATGATGCCTCCTGTGGTTTCTTACTCATGCAAATTTATATTAATTCCATGTATTTTGTTTATCCTAAAGTACTTTTTCTCTTTTTCAAAATTTAACATATTTTAAATTCAGGTGAGTTTTACAGTTGGTGAAATTTAACTATGGATCATAAATAGGCAGTATAATAGTAATATGTTCTAATAATTTTGTCTAGGTTCCACACAATTTGGTACTAAAATGTATTAATGACTAACTCTATCTCAGGCATTTAAAAACTTTGAAGGGACCAGGTGGTGGTGCACCTAGTGGAGCACACACATTCTTTTGCAGAAAAGCCTAGGTAGAAGCTATTTGTTCTCAACTCTGGGGAACCCACTTGCAGAGGGGGAACTGCACTAGTAGTGGAGCAGTACTGCACAAGTTTCTCCTTTCTGTCATGTTCTCCCTCAATTGCACCTTCCCCCCTGAAAGAAAGAGAAAAGAAAGAAGGAAGAAGAAAGAAGAGAGAGAGAGAGAGAGAGAGGAAACAAAAGAAAGAAAGAAAGAAAGAAAGAAAGAAAGAAAGAAAGAAAGAAAGAAAGAAGGAAGGAAGGAAGGAAGGAAGGAAGGAAGGAAGGAAGGGAAGGAGTGTCGTTTTCGATGGGTTATGTCGTTTTCGCCGGGCTAGCTTCATGGGCGGGTAACAGACGACCAGGGACTCATAGTTGAGCTGTAGGCAGTATCTCTTTATTCATGCAGGACGCAGCACAATCTAAGCCGAGCTAAGCTAAACTCAAGGTAAAGTACTCTAAAACTCACAATGCTGTCTTTATATATACTTGCCAAGTAGGGTGGAAACAGGGTGTGACATAGAGAGGGTGGAGAGAAAAGTGACTGGTGACAATCAGAGTGTGACAAGGAGAGGATCAGGGTGTGACAAGGAGGGGGGGTGGAGCAAAAACATATCATGAAACAGTGGGGATTGAGCCAATGCCCTGGAGGGAGGTACTTGTTAACAGCGGTTATATAAATAGAATGAAGTGGTTATGTAAATAGAATAGTGTTAAGCAGGGGGGATTTAAACCAAATGAAACAGAAGGGGTCTCATGCATACCAACAATTCCCCCTTTCTTTTTAACTAATGGCCATTGCGGGGTGAACAGAAATGTATATTGTACAGGCATTTTCAAAAGAACTGGCATATGACATGGAAAACAAAATAGGCGAGCAGCAATAACCAGTGTGATGCCAAGTGGAGCTTTTCTTGCCTCAAAGGGCAAGGCCTAGCAGGCGAAAGGGCATTTCTTGCCTCTGGGAACGCTTCATGCCTCTGGGGGCATCTCTTGCCTCAAAGGGCGTTTCCTGCCTCTGTGGGCATCTCTTGCCTCTTGGGGCGCTTCATGCCTCTGTGGGCATAACCTAATAAGGAGGGGGAGTTTTCTGCCTCTGGGGCAGAGCCTGCAGGCGAGGGCACATGGTCTATAAAGTCTCAAGGCAATTGGCTGAAGTTAGTCTTTGAGAAACACAGCTGTGTGTACCAGTAAGTCCGATGGAGGTGTCAGTCCAAAGTGGCTGACCACAGAAGAAAATGCCGGAGGATGAAACGCTGCACGTCTGTCTCGATGGGGAATGTTGGCCACCAGAATTCTGCTTTTCTGTAGAGAGTGAGCTTTCGAGTCTGTGAATCTGTTTCTTCAGGTCGTGCCAGGTCACATTATTGGTTTCCGGGGGCGATGTCAGAGAACAGGGGTCCAAATGGATTTCCGGGAATTCCATTTGAGTAGACAGCTGAAATTCACTTACTTGTCAAACAAAACTTGTAGCAGATTAGAAGTTTACTATCATTGATAACTCCATTATAATTGGAAGTCCTTTCTAGTATCATTTCAAGGTTGTTAAAACACTTTAAACTCAATAAAATGTGGAAAGGTAAACAGAAGAACCACGGTTAAAAGCCTTAGGCATGAGAATAATTAACATAATCATTGCACTATCTGCCCCACCCATAACTCATACAGTTTTCAGGATTAAACGTTTCAGATTCATGTCAAGACGTAAAAGAGAAATCAAAGGAGGAAAAAAACAATTTTTTGGATTGTTTCTGGATGTCTCTAGAAATCATGGCTGCGTCCAGCATCTTTTTTTTTTTTTAAGTCAATGTCAAACAAAAATTCAGTCATTCAAATCATTCTCTTATGAAACGCAACTTGAACCAGATTATCAAGATCTCACCATGTAGGATTAAGAATCCCTGGAGGGCGACCTAGTCCAAAAAGGTCCTCGAAATTCCATTTAGGGTGTTTCTGACTGTTCCTGCTGGATTGCTTCAGGCACCCATTTTTAAAAGCGTCTTCCCATTGAAGAAAGAATCCAATCAGGAGAGTAGAACTAACCACATGTCTCCATACTTGGGAACTGCCAGGGTACTCAAGAATGTTCTTCAAATTAGAGTAGTCCTCCATGGGAAACATTCGAGAATAAGTCCAGAAAGTTCCAGGGGAAATCCCCATGCATATCCCAAGGTCTACAATCACGGTCATAAAGAACCAAACTGTGGCCCGGAGCAAAATGTAGTCCTTTTCCTCAGGAAACATGGGAGAGGGAATCCAGAAAGTCCAAGGAGAAATCTCCGTGCATCTCCCAAGCTCTATGATCCCGGTCATAAGAAACCAAAGTTCCCGGTGAGGGAACCGAAGTGTGGCCCAGAGTAAAATGTTCCAGAGACAGAGAAACTGTCTCATAATGAAACAGTAGAGGCTTTGGCAAACCTCTTCGTAAGTAGAAGAAAAGACCACAGTGCATAGGTAGGCAAAGTCTTCACTTTACTGGGAGTTGCGCAGGTCTGGTCCCACGTTGTTGCGCCATGTGTCGTTTTCGACGGGTTAGGTTGTTTTCTCCGGGCTGGCTTCACGGGCGGGTAACAGACGACCAGGGACTCATAGTTGAGCTGTAGGCAGTATCTCTTTATTCATGCAGGACGCAGCACAATCTAAGCCGAGCTAAGCTAAACTCAAGGTAAAGTACTCTAAAACTCACAATGCTGTCTTTATATATACTTGCCAAGTAGGGTGGAAACAGGGTGTGACATAGAGAGGATGGAGAGAAAAGTGACTGGTGACAATCAGAGTGTGACAAGGAGAGGATCAGGGTGTGACAAGGAGGGGGGGTGGAGCAAAAACATATCATGAAACAGTGGGGATTGAGCCAATGCCCTGGAGGGAGGTACTTGTTAACAGCGGTTATATAAATAGAATGAAGTGGTTATGTAAATAGAATAGTGTTAAGCAGGGGGGATTTAAACCAAATGAAACAGAAGGGGTCTCATGCATACCAACAAAGGAGGATGCCAGGGAGGAAGGAAAGAAGGAAGCAAGGGAGAAAGAAAGTAGGGGAAAAAAGGAAGGAAGGAAGGAAGGAAGGTAGATAGTAAGGAAAGGAGTAAAGGAAGGAGGGAGGAAGGAAGGAAAATAAATAAATTGGAAAAATTGCCTCCAAGTGTAGTTAAGCTGTGCAGGTACCTAGCACTAGTAATAACCCCAGTTGTAAAACAAAGAAACAAACAGAACCCTTAAATATAGTACTTCCTCAAATTAATTAAAAACTCCAAATATCTTCTAAATGTGCAATGTTTTGCTCGAAAATAACAAATCTGAGATTCAAGAGATAATTTTTGTTTTGTTTTTGTGTTTTGTTTTCCCATAGCCCCCCTCTACTTTGTCTTATGGTGGTGCTGGGGACTGAAACTAGGAGCTTAATCCAAGGCATGAAAGTTGTTAGCATAAGTATTATACTGTCTCTCCATCCCTATATACACTTTTTAATGGCTATATTAAAAAACAGAAAGAAAGGAACAAAGAAAGAAAGAAAGAAAGAAAGAAAGGGAGGTAAAAAAGACATTGTAAATTTACTTCCAAACTTACAGATTCCTTCATTCTCCTTCACTCCTTTTCCCAACCCCCTGATAGTAAAAACCTTCTGTACCAAATAATATGCCTTTCTTAGAGGTATTTTGATTTTTACTGTCAGGGAAGTTAAGAAAACACAGAACACTGAATTTTCCTAGTTATTCCAGGCTAATTTCTTCTTAGTTTCCTAACTCCTCACCCATGTCCAAATATTAACATACACACTCTATGGAGCCATTGTTATTTAAAATATAAGAAGTATAATTTCCTAGCACATGGGAAGAACCTGCTTTGACATCATGCTTTTCACAAGGGATGGGTATTATTGGTTTTACGCAATTAAAGACATAAGGATACCTCAGAATTTATGTATCAGTCAGATTCTTAGTGAAGATTGCATAAGTCCTAAAACAGATTGTATTGCGCCAAAGTGAAAGACTGGGGTGGATGGGAGGAGAGTACAGGTCCTGGAAAAGGATGACAGAGGACCTAGTTGGGGTTGTATTGTTACAAGGAAAACTGAGAAATGTTATGCATGTACAAACTACTGTATTTACTATTGTATGTAAAACATTAATCCCCAGTAAAGAAATAAAAAAAAAAAACTGCAAGCCACTGGATTTTTAGCTTTCAACTTGGGACTCTGTTCATGACAGTGTTCATGATATGCTTCTAAAAACTACCTGAAAAACATCTCTTTAGAATATGTTCATTTCTTTCTCCACCCCTGTGTACATGTTTGTGTGTATTTTTGTGTTTGTTGTTAGATGTTAGAATCTTGTGACTCACAGAAACAGAGTAAATTTTATGTTTTATATATTACTAACAGAACTGGCAATAATGTTGATGGAAAGACTTTCAGGTCATTGCATTTTATTCTGTGCAATGGGATCTTTCATATTTTACTGTATTTCTTAAATAAGTGCATGATAGTTTCCACATTTAATTCACTGCAGTACACTGCTCTAAATGGCATTAATCTGAAAGTTTTTATCAGGTGGAAATCAGCTAAACTTTTAGGTATAAATCAGATGAATTTGCATGAAATCAAGTTTAGAGCTTGATCTGACCTTGATGTCAAGCAAGATTCTCTCAATTTGGCTGGGAAATTGTGCTTTCAAGAACCAAATTCATTTTCAAGATTTATTTCATTTCATTCTTTCAACTCTATTTCCCTTACATCAAATTGAATCAAAGCTAGCAGTGTCTTTATTAGCCTAATTGGATAATTTTGAATGATAGATTGTGTTTAGAATTTCTTGTTCTCATCTATTGTATCTGCAACTTTGGAAACCCTTACAAAATTTTCAAGATGAAAAAATATATTTTCATTAATGAAAATTATTTTATAGGATATTAATAGATATTGGTATATTTTGACAGCAAAATTAAAAATCTAAAAATGACACAAAGTAATCCTCAAAGTCACAAAGTGTACTGATATCTCAAGATCTCTGCTAAATTATAAGAAAATTGGAATGATAGTCTAGAGTCAGGAGGTAACTCAGCAGATAGTTGATGCCATACTGAACATGTTACCCTTTGTTTATTGATTATAAACTCCATGCTGAAGCACCAAATGGAACTCTGTGGATTGTGGAAATTCTCTTTCTCTCAGCAAAATGATAGTATTTCATCTGCATGAGATTTTCAATTCATTCCCAGGTTCTACATTCAAATAATTCTCTTTTAGGTATTAGTCAATCAATATGTTTTCCTATATAGTAGAGTAATCTTTACAAATGAAAGACTAGGGAAATGAAAATTTTTATTTTGAATTATACTGAAAGACTCAACACCATTCTATCTTTAATTAGCATACATTAATATAGTCACTTTCACAACACATAATGTATCTTATTACAAATATTTAAATATTAATATTTAATTTTTCTATTTCTCCTAATATTTTAAAATACTTGAAATTATTTGGACCACTTATTTGACTGGACCTTTCATGTAAATATTTAATAAACTTCATGTATTGATTTATCTTCATTCAGAATTATTGGTTTATCAGAGGTCATGATGTATTTTTTTGCATAGAAAAATAAGGATTAAAGGGAATGGGGGCACATAGAACTCTGATGGTAGAAATGGTGTAGAATTATACCCGTTATTTCATAGTTTTGTAGATCAATATTAAATCACTAATTAAATATGTCATGACTTTTCTGCCACCTTAATATTGTTCTATTTACCATATAACTTGAGAATGTATAATAATGATAACTTTACCTATAAACAGTGATAACTTTGGGGCTTTATCCAGTATACTGATACAAAAAACCCTTAAGCAAGAAATAATATACTGATGGTATCATCATTTAGTACAAATGTCCTGATTTTTTACTATTTGTCTTTTATGATTTTGATTGCTTTGTATTTGACTGGATAGATTTGTCCGTGTTAACTTTGATGTATATATATTAATGAGAGAAAGATACAGATAGAAAGACCAGAGCACTGCTCAGCTATGGATTATTGTGGTGCTAGGGTTGGGGATTGAACCTGGGACTTAAGAACCTCAGGCATGAAATTTTTTGCATAACCATTATGCTGACTTCCAATCCCTTAACTTTGACTTTTTAAACAGAACAATAGTCATGGTCTGTTGGTCTGCTTCTAATTCTGCTTCTAAGACCCCTTCTGTTTTGATCATCACATTAGGTTGGCTTGCATTGCTTAACACTGTGGTCTATTTACACAATCACTGCTTTACCTGAGACCCTCCCTGCCTACAGGGCATTGGTTTAATCCCCACTGGTTAGATGCAAGCTTGATACTCCCAAGCTTGAGCGCTTTTTCCTTCTCCCCACCCCCTATCCTATCTACTCCCTCTTCCGACCTGACACTTCCTCCTCAGGAGATATAAAATACAGGATTCTCTAATGAATAGAGATTAGGTTGATTGCACTGCATTCCTGCTCATCAATAAAGATTGAACTGTGTTCCCAACTCAGCCATGAGTCCCTGGTCATCTGTCTCCTGCTCGAGAAGCTAGCCAGGCAATGGTCCAGGGCTTCTGAATTTTATACTGTGACCAGTGTTTCCCAAGGATATCAAGTCTCATTGTTTGATATACTTTGTCATTTTCATATATAGTCAA
This sequence comes from Erinaceus europaeus, assembly GCF_950295315.1. Taxonomy (NCBI): domain Eukaryota; kingdom Metazoa; phylum Chordata; class Mammalia; order Eulipotyphla; family Erinaceidae; genus Erinaceus; species Erinaceus europaeus. The sequence goes on along the minus strand of NC_080164.1, from coordinate 101,436,124 downwards.
ATTATGTGAATCATCTGTACCAGTGTCCTTTTTAAATAACAATCCGGGTGCTTATCTGAACACACATTAGTAATTTACTCATTATTTTATTTGTTTTTTTTCCAACTTCAATATCACTGTATTGAATAAATTTGGTCATTTCTATTATGTTTGTTTCACAGAGAACATATCAAGATTGTATTATGTCTTTATTTATGGTGTTTGCTAGCATCATAAATAATATATTTATATTATATTTACTTGTTCTTTGGATCATAGTTAGTCCCTGCCTTTTTAAGAATCATTATATAATATCATATTAAGGATTGAGGAGGTAGAATAGTGGTTATGCAAAAAGAATTTCAGGCATAAGACATCAAAGGCCCTAGATTCAGTACCAGCTCCACCAGAAGCCAGAGATGAGTGATGTTCTGGCAATAAATAAATAATAAATCAATAAATAAATACATAAAATAGGATATTCAAATAAAGTCAGATAAACTAGAAAGACAGAGGGCACAATTCCCAAAACCATAATTACTTCTGACATAGACTACACACTTTAGGGGGAAATGAGGAAAAGAACAACCTCAATTTGCTAAAACAGCTCATAAAACTGAAGACTGTTATGTTGACAGTTATGAACATTTATTTATCTATCATCATAGGGAATTCACTTCTCTAGCCTAATTTTCCTGACAGAGAAAATTAAAGAAAGAGAAATAGTGAAGAAAATGGAAAGGCACCACAGCAGTAATGTGGAGGCCATGTTTGAACTTGTGTCACAGCAGAACAAAACTGATGTACCACACAAGAGAATTATTTTGACAGCCCAACAGTTATGATTTTTATAGGAAGAAGACACATATTAAAATCAATTAAAGGGGGTTTCCCGGAAGATGATGGACTGAGAAGCTGCTAGCAGCTTGAGCTCCGACCACATGGATGGGAAACTGTAGGATTTTCTGCCTTTAGTAGGCCAGTCAATAAGGGCTCCTAGCGGTGACATCAACAAGGTGACTATAACTTAACTTGGGTTAAAAAATAGAACAAAAAGAAAGGGGAAAAAATTTCTTTTAAATTATTATTCACAAAGTGCACCGCCACCCCTTCCCCGTATAACCAGTCCCTGAGGACCAGCTCCTAGCAGGCTCCCCTGCTGAGCTTCTTTCTTTAACAGTATTCCTGTCCCACTAGGCGGTATCATTCATTCTAAGTCTATTCCATTCTGAAACCTTTGGCCTTTTTGTTTCCTAAGTAATCAACCAGCAGCCTCTGCTCAGGCAGCTCCCCTCCCTCCCTCCCCTGCATAGCGAATTAAAAAATAAATAAATAAATAAATAAATAAACTCTTTCCTTTAACCGCTCCTTTATTACTGTTCATTTTCTTATCTTTTTCTTTTTCCTATCTCTCTTTTTTACCTTTTTCTCATTCTAGCCATCCTTTCTTCCTTAGTCCTTCAGCTTTCTGAATTCACTGATACACATTTGGGAATTATTTGGGGGAAGAAATCTAACTCAGAGTGGACTCCCTCTGCTTGTATCACTGCTCAGCTTCTCTTCCACCTCTAGCTACCCCTAGAATATACAGTGGATAGTAGATTTGCATAACTGTCTATTCCTGATATCCTTGTCTAGTCTTGAGGGTTTTATTTTTTCTTTTCGTTCTTAACAATCAGAAGCCTCTGCTAAGGAGCCTTGAGGCAATCAGGGACAGGGTTTTTTACCCAGCTCTATTTTATTATTAATGTTATATAAAGGCATATATCTCCGCCCCCCTTTAGGTTGATCAGAATTAACTCTTAGGGTATCTTTCATTGCTAGGGTAGTGGGTTTCTTATCTATTGTGAAAGGAACTTGTCTTGTTACTCCTACCTCCTCTAGAGACTCTTCCCTTATTCCCCCTACTAGCTAATAAAAAATAAATAAAATAAAATAAAATAAAATAAAAAATAAAATAATCAGTTAAAAAAACTTTCCTTTCACAGCTCTTTAATTACAGCTCTTTTTCTTATCTTTTCTCTTTTCTCTATCTTGTTCCTCTTTTTTTTTTTATCTTGTCATACACTTCTTCCTTCTTGTTTGCCTTTCTGAATTTGTGAATTATTTTGGGGAAGAAATCTGACTCAGAGTGGACTCTCTATGTGTGTATCTCTGCTCTAGTCCCCTTTCCCTCTTGTTACCCCTAGAATATACAGTGGATAGTAGATTTGAATAACTGTCCATTCTTGCTGTCCCTTCTTTCTTTTCTCTTTCTTCTTCACTGGGATTTGGTTACTATTTTTTCACGGAATGGAGAAATTGTTGGCTAACTGGTAGTGATTAAACTGCTTCAATACTTGCTTCAGTTGCTACTATAATTCCTGAGGTTGGTGAGTGCAATTGTCATAAAGGTATTTAGTACAGTGTTGCTTGTGCTCAAGACACAACAACTGAGGAACAACAGAGCATAAAAAAAGAAACACACAAATCAAAAAAATAGGTAGATCAAAAACAAATAAAACTGTTACTCCAATGAATGAAGACAAGAGCTCAAAAAACCCTACAAATCAGCCAGAAGTAACCATAGATAAGGAAAGTATGCAAGCAATAATAAACTTATTAATCACAGAAATGAAAACAACACTGGAGGAAAGGAATGGCAGTATTAGGGAAACAACAGTTGAGACCCCCAAGGAAAATACTGATTGTCTCGAGGCAATTAGAGAACTGAAAGCTGAAATAGCTGAACTAAGGAAAGAAGCTGTGGGAAAGGAAAGCAGACTGGCAGAAGCAGAAAACAGAATTAGTCAGACAGAGGATGAGTTAGATAAAACTAAGAAAGAGGTGAAAGAGCTCAAAAAGAGATTGAGAGACACTGAAAACAACAACAGAGACATATGGGATGATCTAAAAAGAAGTAACATACATGTAATTGGCGTGCCAAAGGAAGAAAGAGAGGAAGGGGAAGGAAACATTCTAGAGGAAATTATAGAAGAAAACTTCCCAGACCTGAATAACAGAAAGGACATCAAGATTCAAGAGGCCCAGAGTGTTCCAAACAGAATCAACCCATACCTGAAGACACCAAGACACATCATAGTCATAATGAGAAGGAGTAAGGATAAAGAAAAGATCCTAAAGGCTGCAAGAGGAAAACAAAAAGTCACATACAGGGTAAAACCCATAACGTTATCTGCAGACTTCTCCACTCAGACTCTAAAAGCCAGAAGAGAATGGCAAGACATCTATCGAGCCCTGAATGAAAAAGGGTTTCAATCAAGGATAATACATCTTGCTAGACTTTCATTCAAACTAGATGGAGGGATCAAAACCTTCTTAGACAAACAACAGTTAAAGAAGGCAACCATCACCAAACTGGCCCTGAAAGAGGTTATAAAAGACCTCTTGTAAACAAGAACATCACTATAGTACTTGCAATATATCAGAGCAAACAAAAATCTTTTTTGAACAAAGGCACTATAATACATTAAATCCATAATATCAGTAAATGTCAATGGCTTAAAATCAACCATCAAAAGGCACTGAGTGGGGGGATGGATCAGAAAACATAACCCAAGCATATGCTGCTTGCAAGAATCCCATCTGTCACAACAAGATAAACACAGATTTAAAGTGAAAGGATAGAAAACTATCATACATGCTAACGGACCACAAAAAAGGGCAGGCACAGCCATTCTCATCTCTCACACAATAGATTTTAAATTAAATAAAGTAATAAAAGATAGGCAAGGACATTACATAATGATTAGAGGATCAATAAGCAAAGAAGACTTAACAATTATTAACATCTATGCACCCAATGAGGGACCATCTAAATACATCAAGCTCTTACTGAAAAAATTTCAAAAATACATCATTAGTAAGAAAATAATATTGGGAGACTTCAATTTCCCACTGTCACACTCAGACAGATCAACAAAGCAGAGAACCAACAAAGATACAAGAGAATTGAATGAAGAGATTGACAGACTAGACCTCTTGGACATTTTTAGAGTCCTTCACCACAAAAAACTGGAATACACCTTCTTTTCAAATCCACATAACACATCTCAAGGATAGAACACATTTTAGGCCACAAAGACAGCATAAATAAATTCAAGAACATCGAAATCATCCCAAGTATCTTATCAGACCACACTGGAGTAAAAGTAACATTTAACAACAATCAGAAAATTATTAAAAGTCACAAATTTGGAAACTAAACAACATACTCCTTAAGAACCACTGGATAAGAGATTCACTCAAGCAGGAAATTCAAATGTTCCTAGAAACAAATGAAAATGAAGACACAACCTATCAAAATATTTGGGACACAGCTAAAGCAGTATTGAGAGGGAAACTTATAGCCATACAATCAAGTATTAAACACCAAGAAAAAGCTCAAATGAACAACCTTACTGCAAACCTCAAGGAATTAGAGGAATAGAAACAAAGAAACCCTAAAGCAACCAGAAGGACAGAAATCACTAAAATTAGAGCAGAAATAAACAACATCGAAAATAAAAGAACCATACAAAAAATCAGTGAAGCCAAATGTTGGTTCTTTGAAAGATTAAGCAAAATTGACAAACCCCTAGCCAGTGTCACCAAACAAAATAGAGAGAAGACTCAAATTAATAGACTTGTAAATGATGGAGGAGATATCACAACTGACGCCACAGAAATCCAGAGAATCCTGCAAAAGTTCTATGAAGAACTATTTGACACCAAGCTAGAGAATCTGGAAGAAATGGAACAATTCCTAGAAGCATATGCCCTTCCAAAACTGAACCAAGAAGAACTACAAAATCTAAATGCACCAATCACAGACAAAGAAATTGAAACTGTTATTAAGAATCTCCCCAACAACAAAAGTCCTGGACCAGATGGCTTCGCAAATTAATTCTACAAAACTTTCAGGAAACAGTTAGTACCCATAGTTCTTAAGCTTTTCAATAAGACTGAAGAAACAGGAATAATCCCTTCCACCTTCTATGAAGCCAACATCACCCTGATACCAAAAGCTGATAGGGAAAGAACAAAAAAAGAAAACTACAGACCAATATTTCTGATGAACATAGATGCCAAAATATTAAACAAGGTCTTGGCCAACTAGATACAGCAGCATATCAAAAAGATTGTACATCACGACCAAGTGGGATTCATCCCAAGAATTCAAGGCTGGTTCAGCATCTGTAAGTCTATCAATGTCATTCAGCACATCAAAAAAATCAAAGCCAAAAACCACATGATTATCTCAATAGATGCAGAATAGTGCTTTGACAAAATCCAACACTCATTCATGCTCAAAACTCAACCAAAAAAAAAAAATGGGAATAGATAGGAAATTCCTCAAGATAGTAGAATCCATATATAGCAAACCTACAGCCAACAACATACTCAATAGACAGAAGCTGAAAGAATTACCCCTCAGATCGGGGACTAGACAGGGCTGTCCACTGTCACCATTACTCTTCAACATAGTATTGGAAGTTCTTGCCATAGAAATCAGGTAAGAGAAAGTAATCAAACAAATACAGATAGGAAGGGAAGAAGTCAAGCTCCCACTATTTGCAGATGATATGATAGCATACAAAGAAAAACCTAAAGAATCCAGCAGAAAACTACTGGAAGTTATATAGCAAGGTATCAGGCTACAAAATCAATGTACAAAAATCAGTGGCATTTCTTTATGCAAACACTAAATCTGAAGAATAAGACATCCAGAAATCACTCCCCTTTACTGTTTCAGCAAAATCAATCAAATATCTAGGAATAAAGTTGACCAAAGAAGTGAAAGACTTTGGGGCCAGGTGGTGGAGCACCTGGTTGAGTGCACACATTACAATGCACAAGGACCTGGGTTCAAGCCCCTGGTCCCCACCTGCAAGGGTAAAGCTTTACAAGTGGTGAAGCAGTGCTGCAGGTGTCTCTCTGTCCCTCTCCTTCTCTCTGTCATTCCCTTCTCTGTCAATTTCTGGCTGTCTATACCCAATAAGTAAATAAAGATAATAATAATAATAAAAAAAAAACGAAATTAAAAAAAAGAAGTGAAAGACTTGTATACTGAAAACTATGAGTTGCTACTCAAGGAAATAGAAACTGATACCAAGAAATGAAAAGGTATCCCATGCTCATGGATTGGAAGAATAAATATCATCAAAATGAATATTCTCCCTGAGCCATATACAAATTTAATGCAATACTCATCAAAGTTCCACCAAGCTTCTTTAAGAGAATAGAACAAACACTACAATCATTTATCTGGAACCTGAAAACACCTAGAACTGCCAAAACCATCTTGAGGAAAAGAAATAGAAATGGAGGCATCACACTCCAAGACCTTGAACTATATTATAAAGCCATCATCATCAAAACAGCCTGGTACTGGAACAAAAATACACACATAGACCAGTGGAACAGAATTGAAAGCCCAGAAATAAATCCCCACACCAATGAAAATCTAATCTTTGATAAGGGGGCCCAAAGGATTAAATGGAAGAAGGAGGCTCTCTTCAATAAATGGTGCTGGGAAAACTGGTTGTAACATGCAGAAGAATGAAATTGAACCAGTTTATCTCACCAGAAACAAAAATAAACTCCAAATGGATCAAAGACCTGGATGTCACGCCAGAAACGATCAAATACTTAGAAGAAAACATTGGTAAAACAGTTTCCCACCTACACCTCAAGGACATCTCTGATGAATCAAACCCAATTGCAAGGAAGACTAAAGCAGAAACAAATAAATGGGACTACATCATATTGAAAAGCTTCTGAACATCCAAAGAAACTATTAAACAAAGAGACCCATAACAGAATGGGAGAAGTTCTTCACATGCATACATCAGACAAGAAATTAATCACCAATACATATAAAGAGCTCAGCAAACTTAGCACCAAAAAAGCAAATGACCCCATCCAAAAATGGGCAGAGAATATGAACAGAACATTCACCTCAGAAGAGATCCAAAAGGCTAACAAACATATGAGAAACTGCTCTAGGTCACTGATTGTCAGAGAAATGCAAATTAAGACAACACTAAGATACCACCTCACTCCTGTAAGAATGGCATACATCAAAAAGGACAGCAGCAACAAATGGAGAGGTTGTGGGGACAGAAGAACCCTTTTACATTGCTGGTGGGAATGTAAATTGGTACAGCCTCTGTGGAGAGCAGTCTGGAAAACTATCACAAGGCTAGACATGGACCTTCCATATGATCCAGTAATTCTTCTCCTGGGGTTATACCCCAAGGATGCCATAACACCCAACCAAAAAGAGCTGTGTACTCCTATGTTCATAGCATCAGAATTCATAATAGATAAATCCTGGAAGCAACCCAGGTGCCCAACAACAGATGAGTGGCTGAGAAAGCTGTGGTATATATACACAATGGAATACTATGTAGCTATCAAGAACAATGAACCCACCTTCTCTGACCAATCTTGGACAGAACTAGAAGGAATTATGTTAGTGAGCCAAGTCAGAAAGATAAAAATGAGTACGGGATGATCCCACTCATCAACAGAAGTTGAGTAAGAAGATCTTAAAGGGAAACTAAAAGCAGGACCTGATCAAATTATAAGTAGGGCACCAAAGTAAAAACCCTGTGGTGAGGGGTAGACATGCAGCTTCCTGGTACCGTGGGGGAATCAGAGTGGGTGGGATGGATGTGTCACAGTCTTTTGGTGGTGGGAATGGTGTTTATGTACACTCCTAGTAAAGTGTAGTCATATAAATCACTAGTTAGTTAATACGAGAGGGGGAAAATTAATTGTATGTCTCGAAGTTTTTCAAAACACAAACTGAATGTTTTCAATATATAGGCTGTGTAATTGATATGCAGACTTTCTCAAAAGCCTAGACCAAGTAGATCAGAAGCAAACAATAGCACAGCTATATACAAGATACTGGGTACTGTACAGCAAACCATAACAAAAAGACTTTTCATAGTTAACCCAATTACCAAATAATGTGATGATAACATTAACTATCAATGTCTTTTTGAACCCTAAGACAGAAGGAACCTCACATCTCCTCTATAGAACCTCTACTTCCCCCAGTCCTGGAACCATTGGATTGGGCCCACTTTCCCATATGCCTCTCCCAATCCATATCAAATAATATTGCATCTGCCTATCACAACACAACGATTGCCACCTCAACATGCTTCACTTCAGACTGTGTCCAGAGACTTCACATGTGAAATGACAACGCATCAACTTCATTACTCAGGTGAGACCTTTCCTTTCATACTATACTCTAATTTCCTCTCAGTTGGTTCACTTTCTAACAAAGTCCCAAAACCTAGATATACACCAGTTTCTGTGAGAAAGAACATATGGTCACACGTATCTGTAAACTACTGCAAAATATATAACTGAAAGCAGAAGTACACTAGAGTTTGCAGTGAGTAGCCCCCCTAACACTTCCTCTCCACTATTCCAAGATTAGGGTCCATGATTGCTCAACAATTTGTTTGCCTTTGTATGTTAACTCTCTTTTCAGTCACCAGGTTCCAGATGTCATCAGGATGCCGGACAGGCTTCCCTAGACTGAAGACCCCACCAATGTGTCCTGGATCTCAGCTTCCCCAGAGACCCACCCTACTAGAGAAAGAGAGAGGCAGACTGGGAGTATGGACTGACCAGTCAATGCCCATGTTCAACGGGGAAGCAATTATAGAAGCCAGACCTTCTACCTTCTGCAACCCACAATGACCATGGGTCCATGCTCCCAGAGAGATAGAGAATGGGAAAGCTATCAGGGGAGGTAGTGGTATATATGGAGATTGGGTGGTGGGAATTGTGTGCAGTTGTACCCCTCCTACCCTATGTTTTTGTTAATTTATCCTTTTTTAAATAAAAAAAAAAACAATTAAAGGGAGAAGAACATTTCAAACATTTGGATAACTAATAAAAGAAGACTTTATTTTTCTTACTATAGTAGCTCATATTTGGCTCATGATATTGCAGGGAACGGGACCTGGAACTTGGAGAACAGGCACAAGAGTCTCTTAGCATAACCATTATGCTACATAGCCCCACCCCCCATCCCCAAAGGAAGAGTTTCCACTGTTCTTTTTCACCATTCACATAAGACAAATATATGGAGGGACAAATATATAGTCAGAGTAGCATATCGTAGCCTCTGTATTCATAATTTTTGCTTGGGCTCCTATGTAGACAAAACCAACTGAATGTTAACATATGGTCTAAGTCTCCATGTCAACATATATACCAAATCGTTCAAAGCTCTAATACTAATAGAATTATTATTTTTTCTGGCATAATTATATCATAATCTAAGACATGTTGCTACTATCCTAGTAGAGCACAGCAAACAAAAATTACTTCAAAGAGGAAAGAATCCTAATTTGTTCTCTTTTTGTGTAAATGCCCATTCTTTATTATACAGGCTAATCGCTGGACTTTAAAATCAAAGCAAGTACATTCAGCTTAATAAATTTTTTTGTATAGATTCTATATGACAGACACATACTCACAAACCTCAAAACTTTTACCAATTGCATTTGCTAAATTTAAAATGGTATTTATCTTATCTACATGTGACTGACTCATTTTACCCATTTATGTGATTTACCTTATATCTTAAGACACAAGAGTTTGCAACACTTGACCAGATGTGTAAGGTTTATTCTCAATTAAATTTACAATATGCTGGTAGTTATCTGTTAAAAAATAAAAGCTTTTACCTATAAAATCTGCCAATATCCATAATGTCAATAGATCGAGCATAGCAAATTAAACTTTTGGTATAATTCCACATAACATAAGATTGCAGCTGAAATCAAGTTATTGCCAGTGTTAGTGATATCTAAAAGCTCTTCTCTGATCATTACTGTCTTCCTGTATTGCTCATGTTGTTGATAGATACAGGCTAAGTGATACATGAGACTGAAATTCCATTTCCATTTTGGCTATCAGTCTGGAGTCAGCCAGATTCACTGGGTTATATCCCTCACCCTAAACCCATCTGGGCCAATTGTTTGCACCCATCTGCTGTTGGACCCAACTTGGAAACAGTTTACCTATTTCTTTGTCTACTGCTGGCCCCCACATAACTGGGGCATGAATTTCACCTGACTTGACTAGGTTTTCTTGATAGGTAAATGGAGCCAGAACACTTAAACTTTACAGTGACTCCAGGAAGCTAAAGACTTCAGTATTCAGGACTCCTAAATGTATGCCAGCTCTGGATCACATGGGCAGTTCCTGCAGGTGTTTTTGAGTTTCTGTGAGTTTTGGCTCTCTCTGAGAAGCACCACTGCAGATCAGTCTTCACAGAGATCCCTCTGGCCTGGATACCCTTCCACTACCCCATTTGTCTACTGCAACTCCAGGCAGATAGATGTTACTTGAAAAATCTGGTTAGTGTGGTCTGGGAGAAGTGTTAGATTCTCAAGCAAGGGGTCCCAAGTTCAATCCCTGGTAGCACATATACCAGAGTGATAACTGGTTCTTTCTCTTCTTTCTCTTTCCTCCTACTTTCTAATTTTCTCATTAATATATATATAATTTTAAAAACATTTGATCATGCCCACCCACCTAAGATCATCTCCTTTTAAAAAATTCAGTTTTGCCAAGGGAAATAGCCTGATTAATGATGGGATATCCAGAGTCCCATATCCTTCCCATCTTCAATGGGCAAGCTTAGTTCCATATGTAGGTCATTGAAATTCCTCTTAGAATTCTGTAACCACACATAAAAAAGGACACTGTCATTTTCATTACAGTGAAAACTTCTGGTGAAACTTTTGGAGTTATGACTTAGAAATGAAGAATCAAAAACAAGGTAGGATTATCTTTTTCAAGCTGTTTCACTTTGGGAGACAAAAAGAAGTTCCTTATAATTATTCACAAAATTATCTGTGGGTTGCCTTTTATCTGGGATAAGTTCTTCTTTGCCTTTGTGTAATAATCCTTTTTTTTTGTACATTTTCATGTGATTTGATAATATTTGGTTGAGAATATTTCTGTCTGTGTTTATGATTTATACTGGCCTGAGGCTTTCTTCTCTTGATGTGTTATCTTTGGGGGGAATAAAAACAATGCTATTGTCATAAAATGACTTACGAAGTTTTCTGTTTTCCTACACTAATGCTGAGAGGCTACTGGGGTTACTTTTATTATTCTTCATTTCTTGGAGACTGAGAAAGGCAGAAGAGACACCTTGGTACTGCTATGCCATCCATAGCTCTTATTCTGATGCTGTATCCTACACTGTGTACACTCTACATGGTGACAGTGTTCAAATGCAAAACCTCAAACTGAGTTTGACACCTGCTCCACCTACCAAGTGAGGTATCTCCTAGCCCCATCAATGTGACTTTTAATTATGAAAAATTAGACACTTGAACACTAAAAATATGAACAAGGAATAGATATCTCTATTCACCTGTTATTCAACAAGTATTAAAAGCTATAGATAATGTCAAAATTCAAGCAAAAATTCAATACAAACAAGTAGAGTTAATCACTAATAAGCCTTATATTTTATTGCAAGTAAATAGTGAACATTTAGTCACCATTAAAAAATGAAAATATAGAAAAAATACATAATAAATAACAACAACAAGAACAATGCCAAAAGAGATCTTGAAAACAGAAACAAGGATACCAAGTAGCTGACTTGTATAGAGCACTTTTTATCATGTATGCAACATGGCTCCTAGGCTGGGTCCCCCTGCATGTGGGGCAGGGGAGTTTTACTAACAGTGTAGCAGTATTGCAGGGGTCTCAACATTTTTCTCCCTCTCTTTACTTTTCTCTCCCTCTTTCTATCTTCTCACCCTCTATCAAGAGGAGAGAAAAAAAGAAAGAATAATCATAATAAAAAAAGATCACAGGGAACTATGGCAACCTGCAGCCAGAGATCCAGCAATTATCTCAGGGGCAGACAAAAAGGAATATGACAGAGAAGGGCAAGTAGGAAATATGGGGCAAAATAAAGCATATGGCACCAAGTCAACAATATTTACAATATGTCAAGGTGCCTTTAAGCCACAATTAAGTGAACACACCTTTCAAATTCATATGAAATCCAGTTAGACTTTTACAGAAGAGGTAAGAATTAACTGATAGTAATTAAAATGTTAAAAACAATTTCAAGAAAAACATAATTGTATCTTGTGAAAAGTGATCAAAATTAAATATAAACTTACATACCTGTGAATTTTTAGTAATACTAGATATTTATTTTAGGATTAGTGTCATTAAAATTACCATTTTATAGGGACAAATCAAATTGTGAAAATTCTACTCAGCTATACCTAGTTATAATTTTAAACTATAAGCTCCTGACAAGATTCTTCAGAGTTGCAACCAGAAATTGATACCACAAAGGAAATAATAAAAATACAAAATAACACTGCTTGAATGCTAATAAAACAAAGCCACTAAACATTACTAAAGTATAAATATATGAAAATAATGTGATTGATAGAATGGGCACATGAGCATAATGCAGAATGAGCTACATGAAAATGTAGCCTTTCTAAGCACTTTATTAGTTGATTTATAATCACTGATTTTGCATTTTATAAAACAATTTTGACATACAATTTAAATGTGTCTGATGACAGACTATATATTTGATTGCACAGGAATAACACAGTGCTATCTGAAAGTCTACCACTGGGACAAATTATAGTTTTCCACTAGCGTCCATTTCTACTCTCTTATGTAAAATAATGAATAATAGGTGAATTTAGAAAGTGAAAGAGAGAGAGGGAAGTAGGGTGCTAGTGCAGAGGGTTAAGCTCATGGCACATGTGGCCCCTGGCTCTCCACCTGCGGGGGAGTTGCTTCACAAGAGGTGAAGTAGGTCTGCATGTGTCTATCTTTCTCTCCCCCTCTCTGTCTTCCCTTCCTCTCTCCATTTCTCTCTGTCCTATCTAACAATGATGACTTCAATAACAAAAACAATAATAACTACAACAACAATAAAAAGAAGAAAATGAAAGAGATGCTCTATTAAAGGAAAAAGTGTGACTATGGTTATTTCTTGTCAGAGAATTTAAATGTCCCATGCATCATTCATAATAATGCATATAGATCTTACAAATGTGTGTCAAATATTTCTTCATTTTTAATTAATTTAAATTGTATCTTTGTTTGTTCTACCCCTAAGAGTATAAATAAGAATTGTCATTGAAGAGTAGTGGAATATATATATATATATTATGGGGAGACAATCATATCATGGTCAGCATGCAACCCAGTCAGAAGAGCATATGTGTTACATACATGGGACCCTATGTACAATCCAAACATCGTATGTTACATGGTAGGTAGCAACTGGGAAGCTCCATAGATGGTAAAATGGCATTGTCCTATCTATTCTCCATCTGTCTGTCTCTTTATCACCTTCCTCCCTCATCTCTGTCTGTCTCTCTCTTTCAAAAGAAATAAAGAGTGGAAAAAATACTTCTGAAAGGCTTCTCAGTGAGTTCATCCCCAGTACTTTCATAAGAAATAAAGATGTGGTCCAGGAGGTGGATAAAGCATCAGACTCTCAGGCATGAGGTCCTGAGTTCAGTCCCTGGCAGCAAATGTAACAGATAGATGTTTGGCTCTTTCTCTCTCCTCCTATGTTTCTCATTAATAAATAAAATCTAAAAAACAAAAACATAACAGAAAGGACAATTTGTCATAGTCCAAAATTGGAAGCAACCCAGATGTCCAATATCCAATATCCAGTGGAAGATGAGTGGCAAATAAAATTGTGGAATATATATATATATTTCTTAGATGTTAAAAATGACAGTCATCTCCTTCACATCTTGGATAGAACTGGAAGCAATCATGTGGATAAATATAAACTGAAAAGAGAAGGTCTCACAAATGCAACATAAGAAACAAGGATAGAAAGCATGGGGGGGAGTGAAACTTGGACTGATAGTGACATATTGCACCAATGCAAAGTATTCTGGGACAGAAATGGAATGGGGGGGCTAGAGTGGTTCTTTTTGGGGTCTTGGTGTATGGTGGTGTAAAAGCATTGAAGTTGGAGTTGAGAGTGTCTTGCAGAAACCTATCACAAAAAGATGAGAAAATGTATCCATGTGTCTACAACTGTGGTGTGAACTATTAAATTCCTCCCCCCCAAAATATATTTACAACATAGACAGAGCAAATAGTAATTTAGGTTGGAACCTTAATGGAATTTGTTGTCAAAGAAAATCCAAAGACTAAGAAAGGGGAAGAGCTGATATTCCTTTTTTTTCTTTTTTAAATTTATTCATAAAATAAAAAATATATATATCAACAAGACCATAGGATAAGAGGGGTAGAATTCCACACAATTACCACTACCAGAGTTCTGTATCTTATCCCCTCCCTTGAAAGCTTCCCTATTCTTTATCCCTCTGGAGTATGGACCCAGGATCATTATAGGGTGCAGAAGGTGAAAGGTCTGTCTTCTGTAATTGCTTCTCCATTGTAATCACTTATGGGTGTTGGCAGGTCAATCCATACTCCCAGTCTGTCCCTATCTGCCCATATTCAATGCAGAAGCTTATGGAACTTCTGCATCCCTGTCGATCTGAGCTTCCATTCTGTGGTCATAGCTAGAAAATGTCTAGGCTGCACTAATTGCTGGACCTATCTTCCTGGAGAAGTAGAATATTTTGGCTCCACCTCCCTTCAGAGAATGGAACTGTCCCTAATACTGTTGCTCCATGTTAAAGGCAAATTCTTATAGGGGCCCACAAAGGTGTACATTATGTTGTTCCTAATGGAGAAGTCCAGTGACAGTGGAGAAAGGGATCTATTAGAATCTAGACCTATCTAATTCTAATTAGAATTCTAGACCTATCTAGATTCTAATCTAGACCTGTCTGTGTTGGAATGCCAGGATCCCCTGACTAGAGCCCAGGGATTTTCAAGGAGGGTTGGTAAACTAGTACTCCGTAGTGGTGGGGTGATGGATTGGCTGAGGGTGATGTTCAGTGACATCTCTCCTGGGGAAAAGTGCCCACGTTACAAAAATCTCATATATTAACATATCCTATATTGATGTGGATATTTTTTGAAACTTTTATAAGTGAAATACACATTATGCCAATATTGCTTATAATAATTGCAAGCAATGGGAAAACTATCAATAAATTCATATAATAATAAGTTTTTAGGCTTTTATATGAGAAAAGGCATTTGATTTTATCCTTTTATATAATAAAAGTAAAAATAAATTCAATACTAATAGGAACATAGTGTTAGGTGATGGACATACAATAGGAAAGCCACATTATTAAGTATAGGAAATAAGACTAAATAGCTATTTGTTATATTGTTACATATGCTGCACATTAGGTTTACATATGCATCAGAAAGTTAATGAAATTGTTATAATATTAACACAAAAAACTAAGGTAATGTTAAAAACAAAATTATGGAGAGTTGTTTAGGAATTAGAGAACAGTGTTTTACAGGATTTTTCTTTTATTAATTTCCACTTGGTGTAATATTAATCTTTGAGAAAAGTATCAAGAATAAGATACAAAATTTTCATATAGTCTATAATCATTTGCAATTAATGTTGCTATCTTTCTCTGTTGGTGACTATATATATATATATATATATATATATATATATATATATATATATACACACACACATACTATTATTTATTTATTATAGATGATTTCCATTTCTCTCTATAGTTAACACTTTTCTTGCCATATTGTATGAGTAATTTATTGGGGCTGCTACTTTTTTTCATGCTTTTAAAAACAAATTATTTACTTTTGTTGCCCTTATTGTTTTATTGTTCTAGTTATTGATATCATCATTGTTATATAGGACAGAGAGAAATGGAGAGAGGAGGGGAAGACAGAGAGGTGGAGAGAGAGAAGGATAGACACCTGAAGATTTTCTTCACTTCCTGTGAAGCAACTCCCCTGCAGGTGGGGAGCTAGGGACTCAAACCGGGATCCTTACACAGGTCCATACACAGGTCCTTTGTGGCACAACCTATGCTTAACCTGCTGCACTACCACCAGCCTCCCATGGGATTGCTATTTTATGAACAATCATAAATTAGTTAATTAAGAAGTGCATTGAGGAGGAGATTTCTGAAGCGGGGGCTATGGACCAGCAGCAGCTGTGTTTCTCTCCTCTCCTGGCCTGGGGCATCTAGGAATACCAAGGGAGACCACTTGGGACTGCAACAAGATGGGACTAGAATGACTTCAAAAACCCAACAAATCACCAGTGAACACAAACACATGTTGCTAGTGGACAGAGAGGAACCTTGGGAGAGATTAAGTGGCTGCTAACAGCCCAGCAATTTACCAGTGGAGACGCCACCTCCAGTCTCTTTCAAAAACAAAAAGATGGCTGAAGGGAGGAGAGGACTCCCCTAAGACTAAGAATGCAACTATGAGTCTCTATTGCTACTGTCCTCAGAAGCTGGAGCAGCTGAGGGGAGGCCCTGAGCTGACACCAAGGGTCAGAGAACTTATGAGGAAACTCAGGAGATCTCTAACTCAATGGCCTAGCAGTGGGGATGTGAGAGTCTTTTTGCATAACTAATGGATTATCTCTGCCCCACCCTGCTTTATCTCTTGGTCAGGAGTCAGTGATTAAGCTAAGAAGCCTACTTATAGTTTTAAAGTCCTCAGGCTCCCATATCCTACAGGGAAGAAAAAGAAGAAAAGAGGCTTTTAAGGCACTGTGCTCCAACTCAGGGATTAAAATTATATTAAAACAACAGTCAATTTCCACAAGGGTAAAGCCTTTAATTACCTGACTTAGACACAAGTCAATCCAGGCGAGAGTGATCAGTAATTTGAAAAGTACTGAGAGAGGGACTTCATAACATACTATATAAAATGGTTAAACCAACAAGAAGAAATGTTGGAGAAATGAACAAGAGTCCAGCTAAAAGCCCCCCAAAGGTTGAAGCATAAAATAATGAGGTCAACATCCAAACACTAGTTAAGGAAATAATCACAGGAGTGAATAAAGAGTTTGAAAGAAATGTAATCATAAATGCAGAAACAACAAATGAGACTCTGGAAGAAGACATTAATTATCTCAAGGTTATTAGAGAGATGCAATAGCTGAACTAAGAACACAACTAGCAGAACAAGGTAAAACACTATCAGAAAAGGGTAACAAAATAGATGAACTCCAGAAAACAGTAGAAGGGAGAGAGAATAGAATAAATGAGGCTGGAGACAGAATTAGCAAGATCAAAGACTAACTAGAGACAACTAAAAAAGAAGTAAGAGATCTCAAAAAGAGATTAAGAGATACTGAAAAAATCAGAGACCTGTGGGTTGACTCCAAAAGAAATAATATATGCATTATTAGCTTACCAGAGGAAGAAAGAGAGGGAGGGTAAGAAAACATTCTTCAGGCCATAATAGCTGAGAACTTCTCTAATCTGGACAACATAAAAGACATAAAGGTTTAAGAAGCCCAGAGGTTCGCAAACAGAATAAACCCCAGATTTAAAGACACCAAGACACATCATATTTAGAATGGAAAAGAGTAAGAATAAAGAAAGGATCTTGCAGGCTGCAAGAGAAAAACAAAGAATCACCTACAGAGGAAAACCCATGAGATTAGCAGCAGACTTCTCCATATAAACATTATAAGCCAGAAGAGAATGGCAAGATATCTATCGAGTGCTCAATAAGAAAGGCTTTCAACCAAGAATACTGTATCCTACCAGACTGTTATTCAGACTAGAGGGAGGCATAAAAACATTCTCAGACCAGAGACAATTGAAAGAATCTATCACCAAGCCTGCCCTGAAAGAAGTTCCGAAATGTCTCCTATAAACAGTAAGACCACTATAAATAGGCTATATAACAGAAAACTCTAAAAATTTCAACAAGAATGGTATTAATATATCTTCAATGATTGATATCAATAAATGCCAATTGCCTGGATTCACCTATTAAAAGAAACAGAGTAGGAAGATGGACCGGAAAACAGAACCAAACAATATGTTGTCTACAGGAAACCCACCTAACTAAACAAGACAAACACAGACTAAAAGTGAAAGGATGGAAAACTATCATACAGGCCAATGGCCCACAAAAAAGGGCAGAAGCAGCTATTATCATATCTTACATGATAGACTTTAAATAAATAATATTAAAAAAGATAGGGATGGACACCACTTAATGCTCAGAGGATCAGTCAATAATGAGGACTAACAATTATTAACATCTATCCACCCAATAAGAAGTCATCTAGGGGGTTCCTGAAATATGGCGGACTGAGAAGATGCTAGTGGCTTGAGCTCTGACCACATCTTCTGGAAACAGTAGAAATTTTCTGCCTTTAGTAGGCCAGTCAATAAGGGGTCCTAGCGGTGACACCAAGGAGGTGAGTATAACTTAATTTGGGTTAGAAAATAGAGTAGAAAAAAAGGGGAAATTTTTTTTTCTTTTAAATTATTAATCTCAAAGCAAACCTCCTCCCCCTCCCCCCCATAACCAGTCCCTGTAGACCAGCTCCTAGCACGCCCCACTGCTGAGGTTCTTACTTTACCAAGATTCCTGTCCCACCAGGGAGTATCATTCATGCTAAGTCTATTCCATTCTGAAACCTCTGGCCTTTTTTCTTTCTAGGTAGCCAACCCCTCCAAACCCACCCCACATAACTAATTGAATAATTAAAATAAATAAATAAAAAACTCTTTCCTTTCAGCACTCTTTTATTACTGTTCTTTTTCTTATCTTTTTTTTTCTCTCTCTCTTTTTTTTTTCTTTTTCTCATTCTTGTCATACTTTCTTACTTAATCAAACAGCTTCCAAAGCCACAGGCCCCATCCCCCACACCACCAAACAGTGTGTTTTTTTGAATTTACTGATACACATTTGGAAATTATTTGGGGCAAGAATTCTGACTCTCACTGCAAGTATCTCTGGTCAACTTCCCTTCCTCCTTTAGCTACCCCTAGAATGTACAGTGGATAGTAGATTTGCATAACTGTCTATTTCAGCTATCCTTGTATAGTCCTGAGGTTTATTTTTTAATTTTTTTCTCTTTCTTAACAATCATCTGCCTCTGATCACAAGGTTTGAGGTAATCTGGGACAGGGTTTTTTGCACCCTGCTCTATTTTATTATTAATAGTATATACAGGCATATATCATCCCCCGCCTTTAGGTTGATCAGAATTAAATCTTAGGGTATGTTTCATTGCTAGGGTAGTGGGCATCTTATCTATTGTGGGAGGAACTTCTCTCATTACTCCTACCTCCTCTAAATACTCTCCCTTTCCTCCTCCTTCTAGCTAATTAAAAAAATTAAATTAAATTAAAAATAAAGTAATAAAAAACATTCCTTTCACTGCTCTTTAATTGCAGCTCTTTTTATTATCTTTTCTCTCGTTTCTTTTTTCTTTCTTTTTTTTATGTTGTCATACCCTTCTTCTTTCTTCTTTGCTTTCTGAATTTGTGAATTATTTTGGGGAAGAAATCTGACTCAGAGTTTACTCTCTATGTGTGTATCTCTGCTCTACTTTCCTTTCCCCTCTTGTTACCCCTACAATATACAGTAGATAGTAGGTTTGCGTAACTGTCTATTCTTGCTATCACTTCTTTCTTTTCTCTTTCTTCTTCACTGGGATTTGGTTACTATTTTTTCACGGAATGGAGACATTTTTTTGGCTAACTGGTAGTGATTAAACTGCTTCAATACTTGCTTCAGTTGCTACTGTAATTCCTGAGGTTGGTGAGTGCAATTGTCATAAAAGTATTTAGTACAGTGTTGCTTGTGCTCAAGACACAACAACTGAGGAACAACAGAGCATAAAAAAGAAACACATAAATAAAAAAAATGGGTAGATCAAAAAGAAATAAAACTGCTACTTCAATGAATGAAGACAAGAGCCCAGAAGAAACTACAAATCAGCCAGAAGTAACCATAGATAAGAAAAGTATGCAAGCAATAATAAACTTATTAATCACAGAAATGAAAACAACATTGGAGGAAAGGAATGGCAATATTAGGGAAACAACAGTTGAGACCCCAAGGAAAATACTGATTATCTTGAGACAATTAGAGAACTGAAAGCTGAAATAGCTGTAATGAAGAACGAAGCTGAAGCAAGGGAAAGCAGACTAACAGAAGCAGAAAACAAATTAGTCAGACAGATGATGAGCTAGAGAAAACAAAGAAAGAGGTGAAAGAGCTCAAAAAGAGATTGAGAGACACTGAAAACAACAACAGAGACATATTGGATGATCTCAAAAGAAGTAACATTACTATAATTGACCTGCCCGAGGAAGAAAGAGAGGAAGGGGAAGGAAATTTTCTAGAGGAAATTATAGAAGAAAACTTCCCAGACCTGAATAACAGAAAAGACATCAAGATTCAAGAAGCCCAGAGAGTATCAAACAGAATCAACCCAGACCTGAAGACACCAAGACACATCATAGTCACAATGAGAAGAAGTAAGGATAAAGAAAGGATCCTAAAGGCTGCAAGAGAAAAACAAAAAGTCACATACAGGGGAAAACCGATAAGGTTATCTGCAGACTTCTCCACTCAAACTCTAAAAGCCAAAAGAGAATGGCAAGATATCTATCAAGCCCTGAATGAAAAAGGGTTTCAATCAAGGATAATATATCCTGCTAGACTTTCTTTCAAACAAGATGGAGGGATCAAAACCTTCTTAGACAAACAACAGTTAAAGGAGGTAACCATCAGCAAACCAGCCCTGAAAGAGGTTCTAAAAGACCTCTTATAAACAAGAACGTCACTATAATACTGGCAATATATCAGAGTAAAAAAAATTTTTTGAACAATGGCACTATAATACATTAAATCCATAATATCAGTAAATGTCAATGTCTTACACTCACCCATCAAAAGGCACAGAGTGGGGGGATGGATGAGAAAACATAATCCAACCATATGCTGCTTGCAAGAATCCCATCTGTCACAACAAGATAATCACAGACTTAAAGTGAAAGGATGGTAAACTATCATAGAGGCTAACGGACCACAAAAAAGGGCAGGAACAGCCATTCTCATCTCAGACATGATAGATTTTAAATTAAATAAAGTAATAAAAGATAGGCAAGGACATTACATAATGATTAGAGGATCAATCAGCAAAGAAGACTTAACAATTATTAACAATTTTGCACCCAATGAGGGACCATATAAATATGTCAAGCACTTACTGAAAGAATTTCAAAAACACATCAATAGTAATACAATAATACTGGGAGACTTCAATACCCCACTCTCACACTTAGACAGACCAACAAAGCAGAGAACCAACAAAGATACAAGATAATTGAATGAAGAGATTGACAGACTAGACATCTTGGAAATTTTCAGAGTTCTTCACCCTAAAAAACTGGAATACACCTTCTTTTCAAATCCACATAACACATACTCAAGGATAGACCACATGTTAGGCCACAAAGACAGCATCAATAAATTCAAGAACATCAAAATTATCCCAAGTATCTTCTCAGACCACACTGGAGTAAAACTAACATTTAACAACAAACAGAAAATTATTAAAAGTCACAGAATTTGGAAACTAAACAACATACTCCTTAAGAACCACTGGGTCAGAGATTCACTCAAGCAGGAAATTCAAATTTTCCTGGAAACAAATGAAAATGAAGACACAACCTATCAAAATATTTGGGACACAGCTAAAGCAGTACTGAGAGGGAAACTTATAGCTATACAATCACATATTATACACCAAGAAGAAGCTCAAATGAATGACCTTACTGCACACCTCAAGGACTTAGAGGAAGAGGAACAAAGGAGCCCTAAAGCAACCAGAAGGACAGAAATCACTAAAATTAGAGCAGAAATAACAACATTGAAAATAAAAGAACCATACAGAAAATCAATGAAGCCAAATGTTGGTTCTTTGAAAGATTAAACAAAATTGACAACCCCCTAGCCAAACTCACCAAACAAAAAATAGAGAAGAATCAAATTAATAGAATTGTAAACAATGGAGGAGATATCACAACTGACACCACAGAAATCCAAAGAATCCTGCAAAACTTCTATAAAGAACTATACGCCACCAAGCTAGAGAATCTGGAAGAAATGGAACAATTCCTAGAAGCATATGCCCTTCCAAAACTGAACCAAGAAGAACTATAAAATCTAAATGCACCAATCACAGACAAAGAAATTGAAACTGTTATTAAGAATCTCCCTGGGAGTCAGGCGGTAGCGCTTCAGGTTAAGCGCACGTGGCGCAAAGCTCAAGGACCGGAGTAAGGATCCCGGTTTGAGCCCCGGATCCCCACCTGCAGGGGAGTCGCTTCACAGGCGGTGAAGCAGGTCTGCAGGTGTCTATCTTTCTCTCCCCCTGTCTTCCCCTCCTCTCTCCATTTCTCTCTGTCCTATCCAACATCAATGACAACAACAATAATTACAACAATAAAACAACAAGGGCAACAAAACAGGAAAATGAATAAATAAATATTAAAAAAAAACCAGAATCTCCCCAACAATTAAAGTCCTGGACCAGATAGCTTCACAAACGAATTCTACAAAACTTTCAAGAAACAGTTAGTACCCATACTTCTTAAGCTTTTCCATAAGATTGAAGAAACAGGAATACTCCCTTCCACCTTCTATGAAGTCAATATCACCCTGATACCAAAAGCTGATAGGGACAATGAGAGGGGGCGGAGCAGATGAGAATTCTACCACTGAACCACCAATGCCCTGGATGGAGGATGGTGCTTTATGTAAATGTAAAAGTGATTTATGTAAATAGACAGCAGCTTTGTGTGGGATTAGAATAATCCCATACAGGCATACCATTTCTTTGTTAAGCAGAAGCCAGGGGGAGCTGGCATATTACCCAACACCACATGATTATCTCAATAGATGCAGAGAAAGCCTTTGACAAAATCCAACACACATTCATACTCAAAACTCTACAAAAAAAAGGGGATAGATGGGAATTCCTCAAGATAGTGGAGTTTATATATAGCAAACCTACAGCCAACATCATACTCAATGGACAGAATCTGAAAGCATTCCCCCTCACATCAGGGACTAGACAGGGCTGTCCATTGTCACAATTACTCTTCAACATAGTATTGGAAGTTCTTGCCATAGCAATCAGGCAAGAGAAAGAAATCAAAGGAATACATATTGGAAGGGAAGAAGTCAAGCTATCATTATTAGGAGATGATATGATAGCATACATAGAAAAACCTAAAGAATCCAGCAGAAAACTACTGGAAGTTATTAGGCAATACAGCAAGGTATCAGGCTACAAAATCAATGTACAAAAATCAGTGGCATTTCTTTATGCAAAAACTAAATCTGAAGAAGAAGACATTCAGAAATCACTCCCCTTTACTGTTTCAGCAAAATCAATCAAATATCTAGGAATAAAGTTAACCAAAGAAGTGAAAGACTTGTATACTGAAAACTATGAGTTGCTACAAAAGGAAATAGAAACTGATACCAAGAAATGGAAAGGTATTCCATGCTCATGGATTGGAAGAATAAATATCATCAAAATAAATATCCTCCCCAGAGCCATATACAAATGTAATGCAATACCCATCAAAGTTACACCAAGCTTCTTTAAGAAAATAGAACAAACACTACAATCATTTATCTGGAACCTGAAAACATCTAGAACTGCCAAAACCATCTTGAGGAAAAGAAACAGAAATAGAGGCATCACACTCCCAGACCTCAAACTACATTATAAATCCATCATCATAAAAACAGCATGGTACTGGAACAAAAATAGGCACACAGACCAGATTTGAAAGCCCAGAAATAAATCTCCACACCTATGGACATCGAATCTTTGATAAGGGGGCCCAAAGATTAAATGGAAGAAGGAGGCTGTCTTCAATAAATGGGGCTGTGAAAACTGGGTTGTAACACGCAGAAGAATGAAATTGAACCACTTTATCTCACCAGAAACAAAAATCAACACCAAATGGATCGAAGACCTGGATGTCAGACCAGAAACAATCAAATACTTAGAGGAAAACATTGGTAAAACAGTTTCTCACCTACACCTCAAAGACATCTTTGATAAAACAACCCCAATTGCCAGGAAGACTAAAGCAGAAACAAACCAATGGGACTACATCAAATTGAAAAGCTTCTGCACATCCAAATAAACTATTAAACAAACAAAGAGACCCCTCAAATTATGGGAGAAGATCTTCACATGCCATACATCAGACAAGAAACTAATCACCAAAATATATAAAGAGCTCAGCAAACTTAGCACCAAAAAAGCAAATGACCCCATCCAAAAATGGGGAGAATACATGAACAAAACATTCACTACAGAGGAGATCCAAAAGGCTAACAAACATATTTAAAAAACTGCTCTAGGTCACTGATTGTCAGAGAAATTCAAATTAAGACAAATTAACAGTAAGATGCCACCTCACTCCTGTAAGAATGGCATACATCAAAAAGGACAGCAGCAACAAATTCTGGAGAGGTTGTGTGGACAGAGGAACCCTTTTACATTGCTGGTGGGAATGTAAATTGGTAAAGACTCTGTGGAGAGCAGTCTGGAAGACTCTCAGAAGGCTAGACATGGACCTTCCATATGATCCAGTAATTACTCTCCTGGAGATATACCCCAAGGACTCCATAACACCCACCAAAATGAGGTGTGTACTTCTATGTTCATAGCAGCACAATTCATAATAGCTAAAACCTGGAAGCAACCCAGGTGCCCAACAACAGATGAGTGGCTGAGAAAGCTGTGGTATATATACACAATGGAATACTATGCAGCTATCAAGAACAATGAACCCACCTTCTCTGACCCATCTTGGACAGAACTAGAAGGAATTATGTTAAGTGAGCTAAGTCAGAAAGGTAAAGATGAGTATGGGATGATCCCACTCATCAACAGAAGTTGAGGAAGAAGATCTGAAAGGGAAACTAAAAGCAGGACCTGACCATATTGTAAGTAGGGCATCAAAGTAAAAACCCTGTGGTGAGGGGTAGACATGCAGCTTCCTGGGCCGATGGGGGGTGGGAGTGGGTGGGAGGGATGGATCACTGTCTTTTGGTGGTGGGAACGGTCTTTATGTACACTCCTAGTAAAATGTAGTCATATAAATCACTAGTTAATTAATACGAGTGGGGGAAAATTAATTGTATGTCTCAAAGTTTTTTAAAAACAGACTGAATCTTTTTAATATATAGTCTGTGTAATTGATATTCAGACTCTCTCAAAAGCCTAGACCAAGTAGATCAGAAGCAACCAATAGTACAGCTATATATAAGATACTGGGTACTCTACAGCAAACCCTAACAAAAGGACTTTTCAAAGTTAACCCAATTACCAAATAATGTGATGATAACATTATCTATCGATTGTTTTTTTGAACCCTAAGACAGAAGGAACCTCACATCTCCACTATATAGCCTCTACTTCCCCCAGTCCTGGAACCCTTGGATAGGGCCCACTTTCCCATATGCCTCTCCCAATCCATATCAAATAATATTGCATCTGCGGATCACAACCTAATAAATGCACTGATTGCCACGTCAACATGCTTCACTTCAGACTGTGTCCAGAGAGTTGACGTGTGGAATGATAACCCCTCAGCTTCAATACTCAGGTGAGTCCTTTCCTTTCATAGTATACTCTAATTCCATCTCAGGTGGTTCACTTTCTAACAAATTCCCAAAACCTAGATATACACCAGTTTCTGTGAAAGAGAGCATATGTTCACACATATCTATAAACTACTGCAAAATATATACCTGAAAGCAGAAGTACCCTAGAGTATGCAGTGAGTACCCCCCTAACACTTCCTCTACACTATTACAAGCTTTGGGTCCATGATTGTTCAACAATTTTTTTGGCTTTGTATGTTAACTCTCTTTTCAGTCACTAGGTTCCAGATGTCATCAGGATGCCAGCCAGGCTTTCTTGGACTAAAGACCCCACCAATATGTCCTGTTGCTCCGCTTCCCCATAGACCTACCCTATTAGGGAAAGAGCCAGGCAGACTGGGAGTATGCCAGTCAATGCCTATATTAAGTGGGGAAGCAATTACAGAAGCCAGACCTTCTACCTTCTGCAACCCACAATGACCCTGGGTCCATGCTGCCAGAGGGATAGAATGTGAGAAAGTGATCAGGAGAGGGGGTGGGATATGGAGATATTGTGGTGGGAATTGTGTGGAATTGTACCCCTCCTACCCTATGTTTTTTTTAATTAATCCTTTCTTAAATAAGAAAAAAAAAAGATGTCATCTAAATACCTCAAACATCTACTGAAAGAGCTACAGCAATATACTAACAGTAAAACGTTATACTAGGGGACTTCAACACCCCACTCTCTCAACTTGACAGATCTTTCAGGCAGAAAATCAATAAAGACATGAGGGAGCTAAATGAAGAGATAGATATACTATAACTATTGGATATTTTCAGAGCCACTCATCCAAATAAATTGAAATGCACACTCTACTCAAGTCCACATGGGTTATTCTCAAGGATAGACCATATGTTAGGCCACAAAGACAGCATCAACAATTCAAAAGCATGGAAATCATCCCAAGCATCTTCTCAGACCATAGTGGAATTAAACAAACACTTAGTGAATCAACAAAATATTATTAATATTCCCAAAATATGGAAGCTCAACAGTAAACTTCTTAACAAGTACTGAGTCAAAGAGGAAAAAAAGGAAGAAATCAAATTGTTTTGAGAGTTCAATGAAAATGAAGACTAAAGCAATAAAAATATTTGGGACACAGCTAATACAGTACTGAGAGGGAAGTTCATAGCCATAAAAGCACACATTAGGAAACAAGAAAAAGCACAAATAAACAGCCTGATTGCACATCTTAAAGACCTAGAATAAGAAGAACAAAGGAACCCTAAAGCATCCAGAAACACAGAAATCACTAAAGTTAGGGCAGAAATAAATAACATTGAAAATAAGAAAAAGCTACAACAGATAAACAAAAGTAAATGTTGGTTCTTTGAAAGAGTGAACAAAATCAACAAACCTTTAGCCAGACTTACATAATTCCTTCTAGCTCTGTCCAAGATGGGTCAGAGAAGGTGGGTTCAATGTTCTTAATAGCTGTGTAGTATTCCATTTTGTATATATACCACAGATTTCTCAGCCACTCATCTGTTTTTGGGCACCTGGGTTGCTTCCAGGTTTTAGCTATTATGAATTGTGCTGCTATGAACTTAGGAGTACACACCTCTTTTTGGTTGGGTGTTATGGAGTCCTTGGGGTATATCCCCAGGAGAGGAATTACTGGGTCACATGGAAGGTCCTTGTCTAGCCTTGTGAGAGTATTCCAGACTGCTCTCCACAGAAGCTGGACCAATTTACATTCCCACCAGCAGTGCAAAAGGGTTCCTCTGTCCCCACAGCCTCTCCAGCATTTGTTGCTGCTGTCCTTTTTGATGTATGCCATTCTTACAGGAGTGAGGTGTTATCTCAATGTTGTCTTAATTTGCATTTCTCTTACAATCAGCGACCTGGAGCAGTTTTTTAAATATGTTTGTTAGCCTTTTGGATCTCCTTTGTAGTGAATGTTTTGCTCATATCCTCTGCCCATTTTTATATGGGGTCATTGCTTTTTTGGTGCTAAGTTTGCTGAGGTCTTTGTATATTTTGGTGATTAGTCTCTTGTCTGATATATTGCATGTGAAGATTTTCTCCCATTCTGTGAGTGTTCTCTTTGTGTGATAGTTTCTTTGGCTGTGCAGAAGCTTTTCAATTTGATGTAGTCCCATTGGTTTGTTTCTGCTTTAGTCTTTCTTGCAATTGGGTTTATGTCATCTAAGATGTCCTTGAGGTGTAGGTGGGAAAGTGTTTTACCAATGTCTTCTTCTAAGTATTTGATTGTTTCTGGTCTAACATCCAGGTCTTTGATCCATTTGGAGTTGATTTTTGTTTCTGGTGAGATAAAGTGGTTCAATTTAATTTTTCTGCATGTTTCTTTTTTTCTTCCTTTCTTTCTGTATTTATTTATGAAAGGAGACATTAACAAAACCGTTAGGATAGGAGGGGTACAACTCCACTACCCGGTAATTCTCACTACCCGGTCTCCATATCCTCTGCATGTTTCAACCAATTTTTCCCAGTACCATTTATTGAAGATGGCCTCCTTCTTTCATTTATTACTTTGGGTCCCCTTATCAAAGATTAGATGTCCATAGGTGTGGGGGGTTAGTTCTTGGCTTTCAGAATATGAGCTCAGATCTATGGGAATGTAGAGGTCACATAGGCTCCAGATCAGATCAAATCAGTAGGGTTTACAGACAAGAATATTTATACACCTTTCCCATTTTTGGGAGCTACTCCCTTTCCCAATCCAGCTTTCTGGTCCTTTTTCCAGCCATGACAACATCTTCACAGACAATAACTTGAATCCCCTGTATATCAGATGTCAGGCTCAGGAAAAAGAAAAAAAGAAAGAAAAGAAAAGAAAAGTACTGGTATAGTTATGGGCTCTTTGGAATATAAATAAAATAGGCCAACTAATTATCTACAAAATGGATACCCCCGAACATTCACCTGCAATATTACAGCCTCTAGGTCTTTGATTAATCAACACTTTTTTTTTTATTAAAGAAAGGATTAATTAACAAAACCATAGGGTAGGAGGGGTACAACTCCACAGAATTCCCGCCACCCAATCTCCATAACCCACCCCCTCCCCTGATAGCTTTCCCATTCTCTATCTCTCTGGGAGCATGGACCCAGGGTCATTGAGGGTTGCAGAAGGTAGAAGGTCTGGCTTCTGTAATTGCTTCCTCGCTGAACATGGGCGTTGACTGGTCGGTCCATACTCCCAGTCTGCCTCTCTCTTTCCCTAGTAGGATGGGTCTCTGGGGAAGCTGAGCTCCAGGACACATTGGTGGTGTCTTCAATCCAGGGAAGTCTGGCCGGCATCCTGATGACACCTGGAACCTGGTGACTGAAAAGAGAGTTAACATACAAAGCCAAACAAATTGTTGAGCAATCATGGACCCAAAGCTTGGAAAAGTGGAGAGGAAGTATTAGGGAGGTACTCACTGCAAACTCTAGTATACTTCTGCTTTCTTACTTTGGTGCCATACTCCAAACTCAGTCAATTTCTGCTTTGCGTTTCTACTTTTTTTTTTTTTACATGCATAACATTCCCCAGATTCCCATTTAGCAATACAACCCCCACTATTTCATTCATCATTTTTCATGGACCTGTATTCTCCCCACCCACCCACCCACCCCAGAGTCTTTTACTTTGGTGTAATACTCCAATTCCATTTCAGGTTCGACTTGTGTTTTCTTTTCTAATCTTGTTTTTCAACTTCGGCCTGAGAGTAGAAAGACTAAGGCAAGTATAAACCTATGGGACTACATCAAATTAAAAAGCTTCTTCACAGCAAAAGAAACCACTACCCAAATCAAGAGACCCCTCACAGAATGGGAGAAGATCTTTACATGCCGTACATCAGATAAGAGTTTAATAACCAACATATATAAAGAGCTTACCAGACTCAACAACAAGACAACAAATAACCCCATCCAAAAATGGGGGGAGGAATTGGACAGAATATTCACCACATAAGAGATCCAAAAGGCCGAGAAACACATGAAAAAAAATCAACACTTTTTTTTGGCTCTATATGTTAACTGTTTTTTCAGCCACCATGTTCCAGATGTTATCATGTTGCCAATGGCCTTCCCTGGACACAAGACCCTACCAGAGTCCTACAGCCCCACTTCCACAGAACCCAGCCCCACTGGGGTACAAGAGAGACAGGTTGGAAAGCAATTACAGAGGCTAGACCTTTCACCTTCTGTACTCCATAATGACGCTGGGTCCATACTTCCAGAGGGATAAAGAATAGGAAATCTATAAGGGAAGGGGAAGCGGTACCGAGTTCTGGTTGTGGGAGTTGTGTAGAGTTGTAATCTTTTTATCCTATGGTTTTTGTCAGTGTTTCCTTTTTATAAACAGAAATCTAAAAAAAAATCATTTTATGGGTGAAACTGGAAGTGATTATGCTAAGTATATTAAGTGAATAGATTTTACCCACATGGGTAATAGAGAAGACTAAAGTAAATGAACTTACAGGGAAAAAATAATAATGGTAGCCAAATTATCTCTTGGACTTTGTGAGAACTATGTTGACTATCAGTGGAAGGAAGAGGAGAGGGCAGACTTTTGCTATAGAGTATGGTAAATTACACCTTACATACCTCAACTGTAGCTTTGAAGTTACATCCCTGAAATCTCAATTTTGTAAATTACTGTTACTAAAAATAAAGATAAATACATTCAAAAAGTCTGTTCTTTGCCATGCTATAGTTTATCTTCTATGATGAGAGACAACATTGAAGCAGTATGGGCTTTGAATTTTCTTTGTGATAATTTTTGAGATTAGACAAAGCTATTTAGGATGCTGAGAGATGCTCCAATATACCTTGTCATGCTTGGAGACCTCTGTTCAAGTGCTGGTACCACATAGGAGCATGATATAATGGGAAGGGTAACTCTTTGTATGGCAGAATAGTGTGGGGATGTAGTTTATCTTTCTCTCTCCTTTATGTTTTTTTATTTTTTATATATTTAGAAAAGGAGACATTAGCAAAACCATAGGATAAGAGGGGTACAATTCCACACAATTCCAACCACCAGATCTCTGTATCCCATCCCCTCCCCTGGTAGCTTTACTATTCTTTCTCTCTCCTCTTGCTGTCCCTCTATTTAAATTTTAAAAAATAGTCCTTTAAATCTGCATAAAGTTATATTTATGTCAGGTATGTTAAGACGAATTTTTTCAAGGAAATAATTATGTTTTTATAGTCATTAGTGATATTTTCCATAGATTTCATTGTTTGTAGGATGTTCAATATTGATGTTTCCTTCTTTCTTTATGAGATTAATAATTTCTCTCTTCCTTTTCCCCTCATCTTGCATATATTGCTTGAAAGCTTTTTTTGAGGGGGCATATTTTGTTATTATTGAAATTACTCTTAAGTTAAGCTCTTATTTTCATTATTTGATTCTTTCTAGTTATGCTGCATTTAAGTCATATAGATTATTTCCATTCCTAAGGGTAGTATATTGATCTTACTCTTTTTTCCTAATAAAATATATCTATAACCTTTATGTTAATCACTACTTCAGCTGTATTCTACAAATGTATATATGTTGTTATTTGATATAATGTTTTATGGAAAAATGCCATTTACTTTATTAATTTTACTTGTATTTTTGTTTGTCTTAAATTTGATGAGAGAAAAATTGAGAAAAGAGAGGGGTAGAGAAGGAAAGAGATTAAGAAAGTACAAGAGAGAGATGAGAGAGAGACACAGAGAGAGAGAGAGAAATCTTCAGCCTGCTTCACCACTCATGAAGTTTTCCTGATGAGGGGGTTGAACCTGGGTCCTGAACAAGGTAATGAGTGAAATCAGCCAACTGTGCCATCACCCAGCACTCATGCATTACTTTTTATTATTTGTCATAAAATTATTTTCTATTGAGTTTTAAACTTTTCAAGTGGGGGGTTTTTGTTAATTTGTTTTTTATTTTTACCAGAGCACTGCTTACCTTTGGGTTATGGCAATGTCAAGCCTGGGACATCAGAGCTTCAGGTATGAATATTTTTGACATTACAAATATGTTATGCAATCCCCCTGCTTCAGCACATTAGGATTTTTAAAATAAGCCATTATAATAATTCATTTAAAGTCATGTTTTCAAATAATGTGTTGGTTTGTACTATTTCTTTTTAAATATATTTATCTGCTTCATGCTAGAGAGAAAAGAAAAAGGGCTCCAGAGTTTACAGTGCTAGAAACTGAGCCTATTGCCAAGTCATTTCCCCAGTCACATAGCTTCTGCTTTTAAAGTTAGTAAGGTACATTATACCTACACATACCTGAACATCTTGGAGTTTTACTCTATGTGCATTTGAAAATAATATGGAATATTATTTTGGAAATGTCTGTAATATCTATAAAAGTCAGTTAAGTCAAGGTGATTGATAATGTTATTCTACATCCTTCTCTACTTCTATGTTTATTGATTAATTACATAAACACATCTTATATAATCCTCTATGATAAATACAAACATTTCAAATTATTTTTAGTTTGATGAGTTTTATTTAAATTATTTTCAAGTTAAGGCACAAAAGGAATATTTTAGGGGATTATAACTTCCCGATATTTGAAACATTCATCATTGCTTGTAGTATACTGTGTTCTGACACGTAATATTTTCTCCTGTTTTTATAAGTATACAGTTTTCTGTGGTTGCATGATACTTCATACTTTTCCAGTATTCTAACTCAATGTATGGTTCTACAAACAACAGACACTTGTAGAGATGTTTTAACCCATTTTATTTCATTTTTATTCTGAGCATTTACATACTAATAACTTCTGAAAATTAGTAATATTGAGGACCACAAAATAGCTCACCAAGTAGTTTTGTGATAAAAATAGTATATTTTTATCTTTTTTCATTATTATAAATATTTATTCTATCTTCTTCTATGTGTTCCAGAAAAGAAAGTAGTAGCCCAAGTCAGCAAGATGATCATCTGATTTACTAGCCTTCATCTGCCATAGATTTGGGGAAGGTTTCCGTGTTGTGATGTCTGTCTATTTATCTATCTATCTATCTATCTATCTATCTATCTATCTATCTATCTGTCTATCTATTTTTCTATCTGTCTATCATCTATTTAACTATTTATCTATCTATCCTCTATTTATCTATTATGTTTCTGAAAAAGCTAAATTAGAACCTTGAAGTTCCAGTGACAACACTATATATATAAACAAATAAATAGCCACATGGTAGTGCACCTTCTTAAGCATGCACATTGCATTGCACAAGAAACTGGGTTCAAGCTCATAGTTCCCATCTGCAGGAGGAAATATTCAAAAGTGGTGAAACAGGGCTACAGGCATCTCTCTCTCCCTCTCTATCTGACCACCTCTCAATTTCTTGCTGTCTTTATTCAATAAATAAATGAGGTAAACAAGTAAATAAACACATAATGATTTGGTAAAGCATAAATGCTATCATGTGCAAGAACCTGGGTTAAAGCCTCCAGCCCCCAAATGTAGGGGGAAATTGTTGGAGTGGTGAAGCAGTGCTGTAGGTATATCTCTGTCTACCTCTTTATCTTCTTTGTATCAGTTGCTCTATCATATATATGGAGCCCCCCTTTCCCAAAGTCCTGTCCCACTAGGGAAAGAAAGAGACAGGCCAGGAATATCGACCTGTCAATGCCCATGTTCAGCAGGGAAGCAATTACAGAAGCCAGATCTTCCACCTTCTGCATCCAATAATGATCTGAGTCCATGTTCACAGAGGGATAAATAATAGGAAAGCTATCAGAGAAGGGGATAGGATAAGCAGTTCTGTTGGTGGGAATTGTGTGGAGTTGTACACCTCTTATCCTATGGTTATTGTCAGTGCTTAATTTTTATAAATAATAATTTAAAATTTTAAATACATGAAGGGGAATAAAGTAGGAAATAATGAAGGAATTATGAAAGAGAATGGAAGGAAAGAAGGAAGGAGGAAATGAAGGAAGGAAGGGAGGAGGAAGAAGGGGGAGGGAAGAGAATGGTGTAGAATTCCTTACTTTAGTCTCCTTCTAGATAATGTTTTTCCACATAACTTTATTCTACCTTGAACATAGAAAAAGGAATATAGTTTTTGAAGAAAAGACACATCACTTTCCATAGTCATTATATTTCTTCTCAGTCAAGTACCACACTCTGCCAGGTTTTTTTTTTTTTTTTTTTTTTTTTTTTTTTTGTGTGTGTGTGTGTGTGTGTGTGTGTGTCAGCTTCAGGCAACTTTTCAGCACTTTTAAATTGCTCATGCTAATTTTTGTCAGACTTACAAATCTATTTGTAGGAGGGTTCATCTGATAACAGTAAACTATTGAGGATTCTGGAAGATGGCGGAATGAGAAGCTGCTAGTGGCTTGAGCTCCGACTACATCAACTGGAAACGGTAGGATTTTTTGCCTTTAGCAGGACAGTCAATAAGGGGTCCTAGCAGTGACACCAAGGAGGTGATGATAACTCAGTTTGGGTTAGAAAATAGAGTAAAAAGAAAGGAAAAAAATTATTAGTCCTGAAGCAAACCCCTGATCCCCTCCTCCCCCCACAACCAGTCCCTGGGGGCCAGAGATCTGCTCCTAGCAGGCTCCCCTGATGAGCTTCTTTCTTTACCAAGATTCCTGTCCCACCAGGGGGTGTCATTCATTATACCATTATAATTCTATTCCTTTCTGAAAATTTGGCCTTTTTTATTTCTAAGTAGGCAATTCCAGATACAAATATTCCACCAAGCAGAATGTTACTCAGACAGGGAAAGACCATCAGAGTTTTTTTTTTTTTTTGCTTTATTTTCTAAACAATCAGCTGCCTCTGCTCAGAGGGCCTGAAGCAATCTGAAGCCATCCAAGTTGAAGACAGGACAAGTTTTTTACTCTGTTCTATTTTATTATCAATACAAGATAAACATGTATCCCTTTCCCCCTATCCTTCAGGTTGACCAGAATTAACTCTTAGTGTATTTTCCATTGCTAGAGGACTGGGTGTCTTATCCACTGCTAAAGTTACTCATTTCACTCTTCCTAACACCCCTACCCATTCTCTCCCTTTTCCCCCCACATATCTAATTAAATAATAAATAAATAAATAAATAAATAACTGTTTCCTTTCACTGCTCTTTTATTACTGTTCTTTTTCTTATCTTTCTCTTCTTCCCTCTCTCTTTTTTTCTTCTTTTTCTCATTCTTGTCATCCTTTCTTCGTTCCTCTTTTGGCTTTCTGAATTCACTGATACACTTTTGGGAATTATTTTGGGGAAGAAATCTGACTCAGAGTGGACTCTCTCTGAGTGCATCTCTGCTCTACTTCCATTTATCCTCTAGCTACACCTAGAATATACAGTGGATAGTAGATTTGAATAAATGTCTATTCCTGCTATTCTTATCTATTCTTGAGGGGTTTTTTGCCTTTTTTTTTTTTTTTTTGATTTACTTTCTTAACAATCAACTGCCTCTGCTCAGGAGGCATGAGGCAATCTGGGACAGGTTTTTAACCCTGCTCTATTTTATGATTAATATTATATAAAGGTGTATCTCTCCCCCCCCTCCTTTAGGTTGACCATAATTAACTCTTAGGGTATCTTTCATTGCTAGGGAACTGGGCATCTTATCCATTGTGAGAGGAACTTGTCTCATTACTCCTACCTCCTCTACATACTCTCCCCTTCTCCCTCCTCCTAGCTGATTAAAAACATAAAATAAAATAAAAAATAAATTAATTAAAAACTTTCCTTTCACTGCTCTTTTATTACAGCTCTTTTTCTTATCTTTTTTTCTTTCCTCTCTCTTGTTTCTCTTTTTTTATCTTGTCTTCCTTTCTTCCTTCCTTCTTCTTTGGCTTTCTGAATTCACTGTTATTTTGGGGAAGAAATCTGACTCAGAGTGGACTCTCTGTGTGTGTATCTTTGCTCTACTTCCCTTTCTCCTCTTGCTATGCCTAGAATATACAGTGGATAGCAGATTTGCATAATTGTCTTTCTATCCCTTCTTTCCTTTCTATTTCTTCTTCACTTGGACATGGTTGCTATTTTTTGACAGACAGGAGACATTGTTTGGCTAACTGGTAGTGATTAAACTGCTTCAATCCTTGCTTTAGTTGCTGTTGTAATCCTTAGGTTGGTGATTGCATTTGTCATAAAGGTATTTAGTACAGTGTTGCTTGTACTCAAAACACAATAACTGAGGAACAACAGAGCATAAAATAAAAACACATAAATCAAAAAAATGTGTAGATCAAAAACAAATAAAACTGCTACTCCAATGAATGAAGACAAGAGCCCAGAAGAAACTACAAATCACCCAGAAGTAACCATAGATAAGAAAAGTATGCAAGCAAAAATAAACTTATTAATCACAGAAATGAAAACAACATTGGAGGAAAGGAATGGCAGTATTAGGGAAACAACAGTTGAGACCCCCAAGGAAAATACTGATTATCTTGAGGCAATTAGAGAACTGAAAGCTGAAATAACTGAACTGAGGAAAAAAGCTGAGGGAAGGGAAAACAGACTAACAGAAGCAGAAAACAGAATTATTCAGACAAAGGATGAGTTAGAGAAAACTAAGAAAGAGGTGAAAGAGCTCAAAAAGAGATTGAGAGACACTGAAAACAACAACAGAGACATATGGGATGATCTCAAAAGAAGTAACATTCATAACATGGGGACTAGACAGGGCTATCCATTATGACCTTTACTCTTCAACATTGTATTGGAAGCTCTTGCCATAGCAATCAGGCAAGAGAAAGAAATCAAAGGAATACAAATTGCAACA
Organism: Erinaceus europaeus; assembly: GCF_950295315.1. NCBI lineage: Eukaryota > Metazoa > Chordata > Mammalia > Eulipotyphla > Erinaceidae > Erinaceus > Erinaceus europaeus. The sequence continues at coordinate 101,399,794 of NC_080164.1, read as the reverse complement.
GAAGAATTCAAGCTCTCGCTATTTACAGATGATATGATAGAAAAATCCAGCAGAAAACTACTGGAAGTTATTAGGCAATATATCAAGGTGTCAGGCTACAAAATCAATGTACAAAATCAGTGGCATTTCTTTATGCAAACACTAAATCTGAAGAAGAAGACATCCAGAAATTCCATTCACTGTTGCAGAAAAATCAATAAAATACCTAGGAATAAACCTGACCAAAGAAGTGAAAGACTTGTATACTGAAAACTATGAGTCACTATTCAAAGAAATAGAAACTGATACCAAGAAATGGGAAGACATCCCATGCTCATGGATTGGAAGAATTAATGTCAGCAAAATGAATATTCTCCTCTGAGCTATATATAAATTTAATGCAATACCCATCAAAGTTCCACCAAGCTTCTTTAAGAGGATAGAACAAAAACTATAATAATTTATCTGGAACCAGAAAAACAACTATAATTACTAAAACACTCTTGAGGAAAAGAAACAGAAATGGAGGCATCACACTCCTAGATCTCAAACTATATTATAAGCCCATCATCATCAAAACAGCCTGGTACTGATACAAAAATAGGCACACAGATCAGTGGAACAGAATTGAAAGCCTAGAACTAAACCCCCACACCCATGGAATCTAATATTTGATAAGGGGGCCCTAAGTATTAAATGGAGGAAGTAGGCTCTCTTCAATAAATGGTGCTGGAAAAACTAGGTTGAAACATGGAGAAGAATGAAAGTGAACCACTTTATATCACCAGAAATAATAATAAAATCCAAATGGATGAAGGACCTGGAAGTTAGACAAGAAATGTTTAAATACTTAGAGGAAAACATTGTTGAAACACTTTCCCACCTAAACCTCAAGGACATCGTTGAGGATATAAGCCCAATTACAGGGCAGACTAATGCAGAAACAAATAAATGGAACAACATCAAATTGAAAAGCTGCATAAACTATACACAAACAAGGAGACCTCTCACGAAATGGGAGAATGTCTTCATATGCCATATCAGACAAGAGACTAATAACCAAATTATACAAACTCAGCAAACTCAGCAACATAAAAGCAAATAACCCCATTGAAAAATGAGTAGGAGATATGAACAGAACATTCACTACAGATGAGATCCAAATGAATAACAAATACATGAAAAATGGCTCCAGGTCGCTGATTTTCAGAGAAATGCAAATAAAGGCAACATTGAGATAACATCTCATCCCTGTGAGAATGGCATACATCAAAAACAACAGCAACAGCAAATGCTGGAGAAGCTGTGGGGACATAGTAACCCTTCTGCACTGCTGGTGGGAATGTAAATTGGTCCAATCTCTGTGGAGATTAGTATGGAGAACTCTTACAAGTCTAGACATGGACCTTCCATATGACCCAGTAATTCCTCTCCAGGGGATATACCCAGAGGACTCCATAATGCCCAATTAAAAGATATGAGTACACCTATGTTCATGGCAGCAAAATTTGTAATAGCTAAAACCTCGAAGTAATCCAGGTGAACAACAAAAGATGAGTGCCTGAGAAAGCTGGGGTATATATACACAATGGAGTACTATGCAGCTATTAAGAACGATGAAGCCACTTTCCCTTACCCATCTTGAATGGAGGTAGAAGAAATTATGTTAAGTGTGCTAAGTCAGAAAAATAAAGATGATAATGGGATGATCTTACTAATAAGCAGAAGTTGAGAAAGAAAACCAGAAAGGGAAAATCAAAGCAAGATTTGACTGAATTTGGAGTAGGGCACCAAAGTAAAAACCCTGGGATGTGTGTGAGGATGGATGTTCAGTTTTTCAGGCCATGGCTAGGCCTGTGGATGGGGTGGAACACAATCTTTTAGTGTTAAGAATGTTGTTTATGTACACTCCTATAAATTTGTAGTCATATAAATCACCATTTAATTAATATGAGAGGGGAAATTTGTTATAAATAGCAAACTTTTTCTCAGCTATTAAAAATTGTGACTTCACCCTTTTCTTTTTTTAATTGAATTTTTTGTTTATAATAAGGAAACATTGTCTAAACCATAGGATAAGAGGGGTACAACTTCACACAGTTACCACCACCAGAACTCTGTATCCCTTCCCCTCCCCTGATAGCTTTCCTATTCTTTAACCCTCTGGGAGTTTGGACCTAAGGTCAATGTGGGATGCAGAAGGTGGAAAATCTGGCTGCTGTAATTGCTTCCCTGCTGAATATGGGCGTTGACAGGGCAATCCATACTCCCATCCTGTCTTTCTCTTTCAATAGTTGGGAAGGGCTCTGGGGAAGTGGAGCTCCAGGACACATTGGTGGGGTTGTCTGTCCAGGGAAGTCTGGTCAGCATCCTGCTAGCATCTGTAACCTGGTCATTGAAAATAGAGATAACATACAAATCCAAACAAATTGTTGACCAATCATGGACCTAAAGAATGGAATAGTGCAGATGAAGAGTTGGGGGATACTCCATTTTGTTGATAGATAGTAGGCATATTTTAGTTATATTCCAAAGGGCCTGAGGCTATACTACTGTTTTTTGTTTGTTTGTTTGCCTGATCCTGAAATCTGATATGCAGGAGGATCCAGATAATTGTCTGGGGGGTGATGTCATGGCTGGCAGAAGGATTTAAAAGCTGGATCAGAGAAGAGAGTAGCTCCCTAATATGGGAAAGGTGTATCTATAAACCCAATTGATTTGATGTAATCTGGGGCCCATATTCAGCTTAGGAGCCTATGTGACCTCTGCATCACTCTAGATCTGAGCTCACATTCTGTGGTAATGAGTAGGAACATTCCAGCCTGCCCCAATATTGACCCATCTTCCTCAGGTGTAGCTTATTGTCCAGCCTCCTTTCAGAGGATGTAACATTCTCTACCATTGTTGATCCAAGTTGAAGGCAAGGTCCTAGGGGACCACAAAAGGGTCTATTGTGGTGCTCCTGGCCAGTAACAATGGAGAGAGGGATTTATTTGAGGTCTAGGCCCATCATGTCTCTTTGGGAATCTCAGTACTCCCTTTATAGTTCCCCAGCTGATGGGGTTGCCTGATAGTGACTAAAGAGTCATCATTAAAGTATGCCAGTATCTTGCTCTTATTCAGCTTTTGCAGTCCTTGCTTTGATGAGGTTAGCTTTGGAGTGAGAGAACTGTAACAGGAAGGAGGTATGGAGTGTATCTTAATTATACACTATGCCATTATTTTTTTTTTACCTCCTATTCTATTCTACATTTTTATCACCTCATCATTATCCTTACTCCTTTCTTTCTCACATGCAGCCTTTTCCCTAGTGATATATTAGTCATTATGTGCAGAACTTCATTTACACACACAACTTCCATCATATGTTTGTTTCCTGTGGGCTATAAATAGATATATATCAATAATCACCACCTAACCTTTGTGAGAATTTATTTGAATAACCTATTATCCATAATTATAAGGAAGTCAGCTTTTACAGTGAAGTGAAATATCCTGTCTCAAGAATATGTTAATTTATTTCTAAAAAAATGATAAAATTGGGAACACCATAATAACAGCACCCAGTTGTTATATTGAATAAAACTTATCTTGGAACAGTTGTTTTGATAATGACCATTTTAGTTGAAAGTACATATTGTTTTGCTTCCTTCTTTTCTATCAATTTCTTTCAAACTTTTAAACAGGAAGAAACATTGTCCTTGAGGAAAATAAAAAATCTTACCAACTAATCAGACAATAATTTGTTGGTGGACACACTCTAGGACACCAACAGATGGTTTAATGGGTACACAATTCTAGAAACTTGTATGCATATTGGCAAAATGTTATCCAAAAAATTGGATGAATCTAGCCTTACATAGGGAAAAGAAGTGAAACCTGTATAAAATATGTCACTCAAGCAAAGTGGCCAGGTCTTCTACCTATTCAAATTTCTCCTTAACTTGCTCACTGATGAGTAAACATATAACATTATGAATTCATTATGAATTCATTTTTTGTAATTTAAATCATATCCCAAGTTGAAATGCAACATCAGCTTCTTTTGTATGTTTCAACAACTTAAATCTGAGTGAATATTCAGGTCTTTTCAAATTAGCTAAGTTTGAAGCTAGTTCCCTATTGGTCCCACACCTGGATTTTCACTAAAGTATACTAACAATAATAAATACAGGAAAATAAGTAGAGATAAATGCATATTCTAAAATGAGACATTATTTTTTTCTCTGTTACTAGGGCAGGGAAATTTACGTATTGTCTTTTAAAACATTAGCAGAGAGGATACTGTTCCTACTCCTTGCTGGAATGAGTTTATTAAGAGAAAGACTCTATGCAAAGTTCCAAACATACTTAGTTCATACTGAGAAATTTTGATCTTTTAAACAAATGATTCAGGTATTTCACCTTAACATAGGTTATACAAGGAATATCCAGGTGATTTCTAACTCTGATACCTTCAGTTCAAATTCTCAGAGCCCAAACCAAATTGTTACTAATGTATCTTTATTTCTTTCTAATTTGTTGTTACTAAGTACCTTTTAATGAGTTTCATTGATCTATGCATTGTGCTTATCACAAGGCAGGTTGACCATTTGTCTAGGAGTGTTGACATTCTCTTTGAAGGCCTTCTTTCATTTCAGTGAGGTTGATGAACCCAATTTCAAAGACATACGTAATTGAAAAGTGGACCTTTTAAAACTTTTATTTAGTGATTTTAACACACACACACACACACACACACACACACTGAGAGCTTCAATTATGGAAAGAGATACCCTAATTAGTACACAAAAGAGAAGCATAGTAACAACTACTTCAACATGCTTAGTGCTTTTTACAATCTCTGTTATTTTAAGCATTGCAAGTGTAAGTTTATTATTACCTAAAGCAACCACATATTCTCAGTTTTCGTATGAGAAAACTAAGGCACAATGGCAAGAGGCTTTCTAAAATCAGCACAGTATTTTTGACTTTTCACTTACTAATTGAAAGTTATAGTAAACAAAACAACAACAGAACCTATAGGTAGTTGAAGATCAAAGAATACTTTCTCTAACTCATGCAGCTGATCTTCCAGAGTAAAATGTGGAAGTAGAATTCGATTTGATTTTGTGACTTTAATTCACATTAGCAAATGGAAGCTGTGTAGTTCTTCACTGTCTGGTGCTAATGGAGTTGGCATGAGAAAGAGAAGCATACATCGATCTAAGCAAAGAACATAACTGCCTAAAAGACATACTGAAAATGGCATACTTATCATTACTGGTTATTAAACTGTGGCAACTGAAAATGGAAAGCACAGCACTGTTGAACTAAAAAAAAAAAAAAAAAAAAAAAAGACAAATACACAATAAAATGAGCCATGGTAGAAGACTGAGACATTCTGTGTGTGCCCAAAAAGAACAGAGATACATAAATAATCAGCACAAGCTACATACTCTACTGAATCCTAAGCAATTCCAATAAAGTGAATCTTAAAAATCAAAAATATCTTTATAAAAGACATGTAGAAGAATTACCTCATATCACAAATATTAGCAAAATGTGTTTGTTTGTGTCTTGTGTGTTTCCTTAAACAACAATTTAATGGAAACATTGACTGTTATTATTTTTATCACTCATCATTAAAAATACTAGAAGAAGAAGAAAAAAAAAAAAAACAGAACATTCCAAAACTTATGGCATGCAGTGAGGTAGTTCTCAGAGGAAAATGCAGTTGCAAATCCCTTTATATTACTTAAAAAATCAAATATCAGTATACAATTTTATACTATAAGAAAATAGAAATGAAGAAAAATATTGAAATCAAAGGGCCAGGTGGTGGTGCAACTGTTTAAACACATGCATTACTGTGCACAAGGACCCAAGTTCAAGCTCCTGGTCCTCACCTTCAGGGGGAAAGCTTCATGAGTGGTGAAGAAGGGCTGCAGGTGTCTCTCTGTCTCTTTTCTCTCTATCTCCCTCTCCCCTCTCAATTTTTCTGTCTCTATCCAATAATAAGTAAAATATTTTTTTAAAATACTGAAGTCACATATACCATGAGGAAGACAAAAAGTAGATTAAAATTGATGTGAAATAAATAGAGAAGATAAAAATAGTCACAACTATATGTCTGCTTCTCTTTGCAGTGTGCTATTTAAAAAAGTTATAAAAATAAAAATAAGTAAGATAGGAGGGAAACTCTATACCCACACCACCATAAGCCAGAACTTATCAGTGCTCTGGTAATAATACTTTTTTTATTCTTCAATATTTTTATTTTTTATATTTATTTATTTTCCATTTTATTGCCCTTGTTTTCTATTGTTGCTATAGTTATTATTGTTGTTGTTATTGATATCGTCATTGTTAGATAGGACAAAGAGAAATGGAGAGAGGACAGGAAGACAGAGAGGGAGGGAGAAAGGTAGACTCCTCCAGACCTGCTTCACTGCTAGTTAAATGACTCCCCTACAAGTGGGGAGCTGAGGCTCGAACCGGGATTGTTACAATGGTCCTTGCAATTCACACCACTTGTGCTTAAGTTGCTGTGCTACTTCCCAACTCCCAATATGTTTTTTAGAAGGAGGTAAATTATAAATGAGAAATAGTTCTCTATTCAAGGATAAAGAAGATCTAAAAAGTCACCATTACTTATTCAATCATTCCCTGGAGAAATAAAAGAGAACCACTACACTAACACTTCTATAAGTAAGCCTCAACACTAAAAGAAATAGCTCTCTATTTTTTAATTATATATTTTTATTTATTATTGGAAAGAGGCAGAGAAAAATTGAGAGGGGAAGAGGAAGGAATGAGACAGAGAGACAGCCGCAGGCTTTCTTCACCTCTCCTGAAGCTTTCCCTGCAAGTGGGGACCAGGGGCCTGTACACTATAATGTCTATGCTTAACAAGATTTGTCGCCACCTGGCTCCAATACATAACTCTTTAAATTTTGACTCCTAGGGAAGAAAGCAACCTACACAGGAAGTCCTTAGCCCTTGGTATAAATAAGAGGTTTCTAGTTTTGTTTTTGAAATAAATATTTCCAAATCTGACAGAAACTCTAGGAAAATACAATAAAGATTCTTACTCATGGGAATGTCTATTTTTTAAAATATAGTTTAACACTTCTTCCATTCTTTTTTTATTTATTTTTTATTTAAGAAAGGATAAATTAACAAAACCATATGGTAGGAGTGGTACAGCTCCACACAATTCCCACCACCCAATCTCCATATCGCATCCCCTCCCCTGATAGCTTTCCCATATTCTATCCCTCTGGGAGCATGGACCCAGGGTCATTGTGGGTTGCAGAAGGTGGAAGGTCTGGCTTCTGTAATTGCTTCGCCACTGAACATGGAAGTTGACTGGTAGATCCATACTCCCAGTCTGCCTCTCTCCTTCCCTATTAGGGTGGGTCTCTGGGGACATGGAGCTCCAGGACACATTGGTGGGGTCTTCAGTCCAGGGAAGCCTGGCTGGCATCCTGATGGCATCTGGAACCTGGTGACTGAAAAGAGAGTTAACATACAAAGCCAAACAAATTGTTGAGCAATCATGGACCCAAAGGTTGAAATAGTGGAGAGGAATTGTTAGGGGGGTACTCACTGCAAACTCTAGTGTACTTCTGCTTTCAGGTATATATTTTTCAGTAGTTTATGGATACGTGTGAACATATGCTCTCTCTCACAGAAACTGGTGTATATCTAGGTTTTGGGACTTTGTTAGAAAGTGAACCACCTAGGATGGAATTAGAGAATACTATGAAATGAAAGAATCACCAAAATATATAAAGAGCTCAGCCAACTTAGCACCAAAAAAGCAAATGACTCCATCCAAAAATGGGCAGAGGATATGAACAAAACATTCACCTCAGAGGAGATCCAAAAGGCTAACAAACATATGAAAAACTGCTCCAGGTCACTGGTTGTCAGAGAAATGCAAATTAAGACAACATTGAGATAGCACCTCACTCCTGTAAGAATGACATACATCAAAAAGTACAGCAGCAACAAATGCTGGAGAGGCTATGGGGACAGAGGAACCCTTTTGCACTGCTGGTGGGAATGTAAATCAGTCCAGCTTCTGTGGAGAGCAGTCCAGAAAACTCTCACAAGGCTAGACATGGACCTTCCATATGACCCAGTAATTCCTCTCCTGGGGTTATACCCCAAGGACTCCATAACACCCTAACAAAAAGAGGTGTGTACTCCTATGTTCATAGCAGCACAATTCATAATAACTAAAACCTGGAAGCAACCTAGGTGCCCAACAACAGATGAGTGGCTGAGAAAGCTGTGGTATATATACACAATGGAATACTATGTAGCTATCAAGAACAATGAACCCACCTTCTCCGACCCATCTTGGGAATGTCTTGACAGAAATGATATACATTGTGAACATTATAGTGCAGATACCTGCTGGGAATACTGTGAGAACGACGTTGAGCATGGTGAGATTTTCCCATTGAAAAAAGGGGAACTTAGGAAACAGATCTCCCTGTCAGACTCTCTCTTTCTGAGGTTGAGCTTGGGAGAGGTATGGACCTCAGTTTTTTGTCTCCCTGTTAGCTTACTTTCTGTCTCCAGAGACCCTGCATTTTTCTGCCCCCAGGGGCTTGGCATTCCTTAAAACATTATACCAGCTCCCCTGCTTCACCATGCATTCCTTGATACAACGGCCCTCTCTCTTATTATCTACATATCAATGTTCTGCTTTGTCTATCAAATGACTTAAGGTATCCTCCCTATTTTCCCACCCATTCTGCTCATTTGATATATTCTCTTTATACCCTCAAGACACACCCTGCCTGCAGGGTATTATTAATCCTACCAGTTACCCCCCTCAAAACAGTTGCTAAGGAAGTTCCCACCTTTCCTAGCCCTTTTGCCTTTCTCCACCCCCTTCCTAACCATATATGGTGCTGTCAGGCCACTTCTGTTTTCTGGCCTCGAGGAGCGGGGTTGACTGGACCAGGATACTGACATCAGCCCTTGTGATTTGCACCATGTGCTCTTAATCCGTTGTGCTACTGCCCAAGTCTAGGGCTCACAGATAAATAAAGATTTTGAAGTGCCTTGTCACCACCAGCTCGGTTCCTGGGTTATCTCTCTCATGTCTCTAGCCCGACATGTACCAATGAGATCTTAAAAAATAAGAAAATAGAATCAGGATATTCTAAAACTATGTTTTATTTCCTTGAACATAAAACACCTAATTTTTAAAGCTAAAATAGATAAAATATTTATATGTGCTAAAATTACAATAAAAGGAAAACATATGGGCCCAGTGAACACATTAAAAGATCTCTGCTTTAATTAATAGCTTACTCATTTTTAAAAAATTATTTTTTATATAAGAAAGGATAAATTAACAAAACCATAAGGTAGGAGGGGTACAACTCCACACAATTCCCACCACCCAATCTCCATATCCCATCCTCTCCCCTGATAGCTTTCCCATACTCTATCCCTCTGGGAGCATGGACCCAGGGTTGTTGTGGGTTGCAGGAGGTGGAAGGTATGGCTTCTGTAACTGCTTCCCCGCTGAACTGGTTGGTCCATACTCCCAGTCTAACTTTCTCTTTCCCTAGTAGGGTGTGTCTCTGGGGAATCAGAGCTCCAGGACACATTGGTGGGGTCTTCAGTCCAGGGAAGCCTGGCCAGCATCCTGATGACATCTGGAACCTGTTGACTGAAAAGAGAGTTAACATATGAAGCCAAACACATTGTTGAGCAATCATGGATCCAAAGCTTGGAATAGTGGAGAGGAAGTGTTAGGGGGATACTCACTGCAAACTCTAGTGTACTTCTGCTTTCAGGTATACATTCTGCAGTAGTTTACAGATACGTGTGAACATATGCTCTCTCTTACAGAAACTGGTGTATATCTAGGTTTTGGGACTTTGTTAGAAAGTGATACACCTGGGATGGAATTAGAGAATGCTATGCAAGGAAAAGTCTCACACGAGTAATGAAGCTGATGGGTTGTCTTTCCACACCTGAAGTCTCTGGACACAGTCTGAGCTGAAGTATGTTGAGGTGGCAATCGTTGTGTTGATTAGGTAGTGATTGGCTGATGATAATGATTGCCACCTCATCAAGCTTCACTTCAGACTGTGTCCAGAGACTTCACGTGTGGAATGAAAACCCTTCAGCTTCATTACTAGGGTGAGACCTTTCCGTTCATAGTATACTCTAATTCCATCCCATGTGGTTCACTTTCTAACGAAGTCCCAAAACCTAGATATAGAGCAGGTTCTGTGAGAGAGAGCATATGTTCACACGTATCCATAAACTACTGCAAAATATATACCTGAAAGCAGAAGTACACTAGAGTATGCAGTGAGTATCCCCCTAACAATTCCTCTCCACTATTCCAAGTTTTGGGTCCATAATTGCTCAACAATTTGTTTGGCTTTGTATCTTAACTCTCTTTTCAGTCACCAGGTTCCAGATGTCATCAGGATGCTGGCCAGGCTTCCCTGGACTGAAGACCCCACCAATGCTTCCTGGAGCTCCGCATCCCAAAAGACCCACCCTACTAGGGAAAGAAACAGGCAGACTGGGAGTATGGACCGACCAGTCAATGCCCATGTTCAGCAGGGAAGCAATTTCAGAAGCCAGACCTTCCACCCTCTACAACCCACAATGACCCTGGGTCCATGCTCCCAGAGGGATAGAGAGTGGAAAAGCTATTATGGGAGGTGGTGGAATATGGAGATTGGGTGGTGGGAACTGTGTGGAGTTATACCCCTCCTACCCTATGGTTTTGTTAATTAAACCTTTCATAAATAAAAGAAAAAAAGAAAGAAAACTGCCTGTATTTTAAAAACTTCGAGACTTATAATTAATTTTCCCCTCTCATTAATTAACTAGTGATTTATATGACTACACTTTACTAGGAGTGTACATAAACACCATTCCCACCACCCAAAGACTGTATCCTATCCCACCCACCCATCCCCATCCCCCACTGGCCCAGAAAGTCACATGTCTACCCCTCACCACAGGTTTTTTACTTTGGTGCCCTACTTTCAATTTAGCCAGATCCTGCTTTATTTTCTTTTTCATATCTTCTTTATCCACTTCTGTTGATGAGTGGGATCATCCCATACTCATCTTTAACTTTCTGACTTAGCTCACTTAACATAATTCCTTCTAGCTCTGTCCAAGATGGGTTAGAGAAGGTGGGTTCATTGTTCTTGATAGCTATATAGTATTACATTGTGTATATATACCACAGCTTTCTCAGCCACCCATCTGTTATTGGGCACCTGGGTTGCTTCCAGGTTTTAGCTTTTATGAATTGTTCCTATGAACATAGGAATACACACCTCTTTTTGGTTGGGTGTTATGGAGTCCTTGGGGTAGATCCCCAGTAGAGGAATTACTGGGTCATATGGAAGGTCCATGTCTAGCCTTGTGAGAGTATTCCAGACTGCTCTCCACAGAGGCTGAACAAATTTACATTGCCACCAGCAATGCAAAAGGGTTTCTCTGTCCCCATAGCCTCTCCAGCATTTGTTGCTGCTGTCCTTTTTGATGTATGTCATTCTTACAGGAGTGAGGTGCTATCTCAATGTTGTCTTAATTTCCATTTCTCTGACAACCAGTGACCTGGAGCAGTTTTTCATATGTTTGTTAGCCTTTTGGATCTCCTCGGAGGTGACTGTTTTGTTCATGTATTCTCCCCATTTTTGGATGGGGTTATTTGCTTTTTTGGTGCTAAGTTTGCTGAGCTCTTTATATATTTTGGTGATTAGTTTCTTGTCTGATGTCTGGCATGTGAAGATCTTCTCCCATTCTGTGAGGGGTCTCTTTGTTTAATAGTTTCTTTGGATGTGCAGAAGCTTTTCAATTTGATGTAGTTCCATTGATTTGTTTCTGCTTTATTCTTTCTTGCAATTGGGTTTATTTCCTCAAAGATGTCCTTGAGGTGTAGGTGGGAAACTGTATTACCAATGTTTTCCTCTAAGTATTTCATTGTTTCTGGTCTGACATTAAGGTCTTTGATCCATTTGGAGTTTATTTTTGTTTCTGGTGAGATAAAGTGATTCAATTTCATTCTTCTGCATGTTACAACCCAGTTTTCCCTGCATGATTTACGGAAGAGAGCCTGCTTCCTCCACTTAATGCTTTGGGCCCCCTTATGAAAGATTAGATGTACATAGGTGTGGGGATTTATTTCTGGGCTTTCAATTCTGTTCCACTGGTGTGTGGGCCCATTTCTGTTCCAGTACCATGCTGTTTTGATGATGGTGGATTTATAATATAGTTTGAGATTGAGGAGTGTGATGCCTCCATTTCTGTTTCCTTTCCTCAAAATGATTTTGGCAATTCTAGATGTTTTAAGGTTCCAGATAAATGATTGTAGTTTTTGTTCTATTCTCTTAATGAAGCTTGGTGTAACTTTGATGGGTATTGCATTAAATTTGTATATGGCTCTAGGGAGAATATTCATTTTGATGATATTTATTCTTCCAATGCATGAGCATGGAATGTGTTTCCATTTCTTGGTATCAGTTTCTATTTCCTTGAGTAGCGACTCATAGTTTTCAGTATACAAGTCTTTCACTTCTTTGGTCAACTCTGTTCCTAGGTATTTGATTGATTTTGCTGAAACAGTAAATGGGTGTGGTTTCTGGATTTTTTTTCTTCAGATTTGGTATTTGCATACAGAAATGTTACTGATTTTTGTACATTGATTTTGTAGCCTAACTCCTTGCTATATTGCATAATAACATCCAGTAGTTTTCTGCTGGATGCTTTAGGTTTTTCTATGTATACTATCATATCATCTGCAAATAGTGAGAGCTTGACTTCTTCCCTTCCAATCTGTATTCCTTTGATTTCTTTCTCTTTTCTGATTGCTATAGCAAGAACTTCTAATACTATGTTGTAGAGTAGAGGTGACAGTGGACAGCCCTGTCTAGTTCCCGATCTGAGAGGTAATGCTTTCAGCTTCTGTCCATTGTGTCTGATGTTGCTGTAGATTTGCTATATATGGATTCCAATCTCTTGAGGAATTTCCCATCTATTCCCATTTTTGTAGAGTTTTGAGCATGAATGTGTGTTGGATTTTGTCAAAGGCTTTCTCTGCATCTATTGAGATAATCATGTGGTTTTTGGTTTTGCTTTAATTGATGTGGTGAATAACATTGATTGACTTGTGGCTGTTGAACCAGCCTTGCATTCCTGGGATGCGTCCCACCTGGTTGTGATGAACAATCTTTTTGATGTGCTCTTTGCATTCCTGGGATGCGTCCCACCTGGTTGTGATGAACAATCTTTTTGATGTGCTCTTGTATCCAGTTGGCCAACATCTTGTTTAATATTTTGGCATCTATGTTCATCAGAGATATTGGTCTGTAGTTTTCCTTTTTTGTTGTGTCCCTATCAGCTTTTGTTATCAGGGTGATGTTGACTTCATAGAAGGTGGAAGGGAATATTCTGGTTTCTTCAATAATATGGAAAAGCTTAAGAAGTATGGGTACTGTTTCCTGAAAGTTTTTTAGAATTCATTTTGAAGCCATCTGGACCAGGACATTTGTTGATTAGGAGATTCTTAATAACAGTTTCAATTTCTTTGTCTGTGATTGGTGCATTTAGGTTTTGTAGTTCTCCTTGGTTCATTTTCAGAAAGGCATATGTTTCTGCGAATTGTTCCATTTCTTCCAGATTCTCTAGCTTGGTGGCATAGAGTTCTTCATAGAAGTTTCGCATGATTCTCTGGATTTCTGTGGTGCCACTTGTGATATCTCCTCCATCGTTTACAATTCCATTAATTTGAGTTTTCTCTCTTTTTTATTATGTGAGTCTGGCTAGTGGTTTGTCAATTTTGTTTAATCTTTCAAAGAACCAACATTTGGCTTCATTGATCTTTTGTATGGTTCTCTTATTTTCGATGTTGTTTATTTCTGCTCTAATTTTAGTGATTTCTGTCCTTCTGGTTGCTGTAGGGTTCCTTTGTTCCTCTTCCTCTAAGTCCTTGAGGTGTGCAGTAACGTTGTTCATTTGAGCTTTTTCTTGTTGTTTAATACGTGATTGTATGACTATAAGTTTCCCTCTCAGTACTGCTTTAGCTGTGTCCCAAATATTTTGATGGGTTGTGTCTTCATTTTCATTTGTTTCCAGGAACATTTGAATTTCCTGCTTGAGTGAATCTTTGACTCAGTGGTTCTTAAGGAGTATGTTGTTTAGTTTCAAAATTCTTTGACTTTTAATAATTTACTCTTTGTTGTTAAATGTTAGTTTTACTCCAGTGTGGTCTGAGAAGATACTTGGGATGATTTCGATGTTCTTGAATTTATTGATGCTGTCTTTGTGGCCTAACATTTTGTCTATTCTTGTATATGTGTTATGAGAATTTGAAAAGAATGTGTATTCTGGTTTTTGGGCTTGAAGGACTCTAAATATCCAAGAGGTCTAGTCTGTCAATCTCTTCATTTAATTCTCTTGTATCTTTGATGATTCTCTGCTTTGTTGATCTGTCTAAGTATGAGAGTGTGGTATTGAAGTCTCTCAATATTATTTTCTTACTATTGATGTATTTTTTAAATTCTTTCAGTAAGTGCTTGACATATTTAGATGGTCCCTCATTGGGTGCATAGATGTTATTAATTATTAAATCTTCTTGGCTGATTGATCCTCTTATAATTACATAATGTCCTTGCCTGTCTTTTATTACTTTATTTAATTTAAAATCTATTGTGTCAGAGATGAGAATGGCTGTTCCTGCCTTTTACTGTGGTCTGTTAGCCTGTATGATAGTTTTCCATCCTTTCACTTTAAGTCTGTGTTTATCCTGTTGTGTCAGATGATATTATTGCAAGCAGCATATGGTTGGGTTATGTTTTATGATCCATCTCCCTATTCTGTGCCTTTTGATGGGTGAGTTTAAGCCATTGACATTCATTGATATTATGGATTTAATGCATTGTAGTGACATTGTTCAACAAATTTTTGTTTGCTCTGATCTATTGTATGTGTTATAGTGATGTTCTTGTTTATAAGTGGTCTTTTAGAACCTCCTTCCGGGCCATTTTGGTGATGGTTACCTCCTTTAACTATTGTTTGTCTAAGAAGGTTTTGATCCCTCCATCTAGTTTGAATGAAAGTCTAGGAGGATATATTATCCTTGGTTGAAACCCTTTTTATTCAGAGCTCAATATCTTGCCATTCTCTCTGGCTTTTAGAGTTTGAGTGGAGAAGTCTGCTGATAGTGTTATGGGTTTTCCCCTGTATGTGACTTTTTGTTTCTCTCTTGTAGCCTTTAGGATACTTTCTTTATCCTTACTTCTCATTGTGACTATGATGTGTCTTGGTGTCTTCAGGTCTGTCTTGATTCTGTTTGGAACTCTCTGGGCCTTTTGAATCTTGATGTCTTTTCTATTATTCAGGTCTGGGAAGTTTTCTTCTGTAATTTCCTCTAGAATGTTTCCTTCCCTTTCCTCTCTTTCTTCCTCAGGCAGGCCAATTATGTGAATATTACTTCTTTTGAGATCACCCCATATGTCTCTGTTGTTGTTTTCCGTGCCTCTAATCTCTTTTTGAGCTCTTTCACCTCTTTCTTAGTTTTCTCTAGCTCATCCTCTGTCTGACTAATTCTGTTTTCTGCTTCTGTTAGTCTGCTTTCCCTTCCCTCAGCTTTTTTCCTCAGTTCAGCTATTTCAGCTTTCAGTTCTCTAATTGCCTCAAGATAATCAGTATTTTCCTTGGGGGTCTCAACTTTTGTTTCCCTAATACTGCCATTCCTTTCCTCCAATGTTTTTTTTTCATTTCTGTGATTAATAAGTTTATTATTGCTTACATAATTTTCTTATCTATGGTTACTTCTGGCTGATTTGTAGTTTCTTCTGGGCTCTTGTCTTCATTCTTTGGAGTAGCAGTTTTATTTGGTTTTGATCTACACATTTTTTGATTTATGTGTTTTTTATTTTTATGTTCTGTTGTTCCTCAGTTGTTGTGTTTTGAGTACAATCAACACTGTACTAAATACCTTTATGACAAATGCACTCACCAACCTTAGGAATTACAATAGCAACTAACACAAGGATTGAAGCAGTTTAATCACTACCAGTTAGCCAAAAAATGTCTCCTGTCTGTCAAAAAATAGCAACCGAGTCCAAGTGAAGAAGAAATAGAAAGGAAAGAAAGGATAGCAAGAGTAGACAATTATGCAAATGTACTATACACTGTATATTCTAGACATAGCAAGAGGAGAAAGGGAAGAAGAGCAGAGATACACACATAGAGAGTCCACTCTGAGTCAGATGTCTCCCCCAAAGTAATTCACAAATGAATATCAGTGAATTCAGAAAGATAAAGAAGGAAGGAAGAAATGGAAGTCATGATAAAAGAGAATCAAGGGAGAGAAGAAAAAAGATAAGAAAAAGAGATGCAATAAAAGAGTAGTGAAAGGAAAGTTTTTTAATTGATTAAATCATTTTTTATTTTATTTTATTTTTTAATTAGCAAGGAGGAGGGAGAAGGGGAGAGTCTGTATAGGAGGTAGGAATAATGATACAAGTTCCTCTCACAATGGATAAGATGAAAGATAAGATTCCCTAGCAATGAAAGATACCCTAAGATTTAATTATGGTCAACCTAAAGGAGGGGGGGAAAGAAATACACCTTTATATAATATTAAGAATAAAATAGAGCAGGATAAAAAACCTGTCCCAGATTGCCTCAAGCCTCCTGAGCAGAGGCAGCTGATTTTTAAGAAAGAAGAAGAAGAAGAAAAAAAAAAACAACCTTAGGACTAGACAAGTATAGCAGGAATAGTCAGTTATGCAAATCTACTATCCACTGTACATTCTAAGGGTAGCTAAAGGAGAAAGGGTAGTAGAGCAGAGATACATGTAAAGAGAGTCCACTCTGAGTCAGATTTCTTCCCTAAAATAATTCCCAAATGTGTATTGAATTCAGAAAGCTGAAGGAGGAAGGAAGAAAGGATAAGAAGAATGAGAAAAAGAAGAAAAAAGAGAGAGAGAAAAAAAGAGAAAGAAAAAGAACAGTAATAATAGAGCAGTGAAAGGAAAGAGTTATTTATTTATTATTTAATTAGCTATGTGGGGGGGAGGGAGATAATGGATAGAGGCAGTAGGAAAAGTGAAACAAGTTATTTTAGCAGTGAATAAGACAGCCAGTCCCCTAGCAATGGAAAATACACTAAGAGTTAATTCTGGTCAATCTGAAGGAGAGGGGGAAAGGGGTACTAAAAAAATGGGTAATAAAATAGAGCAGAGTAAAAAAAAAACTGTGCTGTCTTCAGGTTAGATGGCCCCAGATTGCCTAGGCCCCATTAGGAGAGGCAGCTGATTGGCTACATAGAAAGAAAAAAGGCCAAATGTGTTAGAAGGGAATAGAATTAGAATGAATGACACCCCCTGGTGGGACAGTAATCTTGGTAAAGAAAGAAGCTCAGCAGGGGACCTGCTAGGAGCAGATCTCTGGTCTCCAGGGACTGGTTATGGGAGTGGGGTTTGGGGAGGGGCTGCGCTCTGGGAATAATAATTTAAAAGAAAAAAATTTTTCCCTTTCTTTTTACTCTATTTTCTAACCCAAATTCAGTTATAGTCACCTCCTTGGTGTCACTGCTAGGACCCCTTATTGACTGGCCTACTAGAAGCAAAAAATCCTACCGTTTCCAGTAGATGTGGTCAGAGCTCAAGCCACTAGCAGCTTCTCATTCTGCCATCTTCTGGAATCCTTGACTCAGTTGTTCTTAAGCAGTATATTGTTGAGTTTCCAAATTCTGTCACTTTTAGTAATTTTCTATTTGTTGTTGAATGTTAGCTTTACTCTAATGTGGTGTGAGAAGTTACTTGGGATGATTTCAATGCTCTTGAATTTGTTGATACTATCTTTGTGGCCTAACATGGCATCTATCCTTGAGGATATGCTGTGTGGATTTGAATGTTATATGATTTTAGTTTGTGTGTGTGTGTGTGTGTGTGTGTGTGTGTGTGTGTGTGTGTGTGAATAACTCTGAATATGTCCAAGAGGTCTAGTCTGTCCATTTATTCATTTAATTCTCATGTTTCTTTGTTTATTCTCTGTTTCATTCATCTGTGTAAGAGTGGTGTGTATCTCACTATTATTGTATTACTATTGATGTATTTTTGTAGTTCTTTCAGTAGGTGTTTGATGGTCCCTCATTGGGTGCATAAGTTAACAATTGCTACATTTTTTAATAAAATAAATGTAAACCTTTTTCTAAAATCTAGTTCTACTCTGTACAGAAAGAATTAATCTTATCTTCAGTTTTAAATAAAGGGATATAGAGGCTGGGTAGTATCACAGCTGGTTGAGCACACATGAACCCAAGGACCCTGGTTCAGGCCCCTGGTCTCCAACTGCAGGAGGAAAGCTTCAGGAGTGGTGAAGCAGGACTGCAAGTGTGTATCTCTTTCTCCCCTCTCCATTTCTGACTTTCTCTATCCAATAATAAATAAAATAATAAAACAATTTAAAAAAGAGATATAATGGATACATAAATGTACATTCTCCATACACACAATAGTAGTAAGTTACTTCTTACAGTTTTTTATAAACCAACTCTTTAGACTTATAGAATATTTTTATCAAAACTAATTATTTGAGAACCAGTTATCACTTTAAATTCTTGTCTATTTCTATAGAACAACAACAAAAAAAACTTTGTGACTAAAAGAAAATTATCCTTATCAATCTATAAATTTATCTGCCTTCAAATTTATCATGACTTTCTTCATATATAGTAGTATCCAATGATAAATAGCACTGCCTGGAGGCTAAGCTGAGAAAGAGACTAAAGTCAAAGTCAGGCACAGCAGAAATAAGTAACAGTATTTCTATGGGCACAAGAAAAGAAATTACATCAAATGCCCTAAGAATGGGTAATCTAACTTTTTACTTGCCAAATAAGTATCCATTTACTACATATAGCTCTTGGGCTCTTGACTGGTGTTTAATATGCTTTTAGGTGATTTATATGATAAAATATTCACTGGATTTCAAAGTCTTACAATAACTGTGAAGTCAAAATTTTATATTGGTAGCAAATCAATTTTTTAAAAATATTTATCAGAAAAAAACAATGCAAATATGACTGAGATTTAATTTCTATTGGACAGGTCTTTTCTAGAAAACCACCTTAACAAGTGGTCTTATTGATCAGAATAGAAACATTTAAAATGAACTTGTTGTCTTAATTTAACATAAATCTCATGTTACAATATGATTTTTTAATTCATGTGCCTAGACGATCTACATTTAGAATAAAAATAAGATATTAATATCTTACATTTCTTCAGCACTTAGGATGTCCTACAAAGCCTACATAATTCTGCTTCATTTCTTTTCCTCTGGGGTAATTTCTGGGTGTCAATGCTGGCACTAAGAATCCATTGCTATTCACAGCTATTTTTTTTTTCATTTTATTGGACAGAAAAGAGGGAAATTGAAAGAGGAGAAGAGATAGAGAGGGGGAGAGACACCTGAAGAACTGCTTCACTGCATGTGAAATGTTCCCCTAGCAGGTGGAGGGCGGGGGCTCAAATTCAAGTCCTGTGCAGGTTCTTGCACTTAGTACTATGCTTGCTAACTGGCCACTACCTGCCACCACCTGCCTCATAGTTCTATCTTATAAAGAGGAAATTGTTTGGGCACCTAGTTAAGCACACACATTACAGTGTGCAAGGACCAGGTTCAAGTCCCTGGCCCCCACCCACAGCTTAAAAAATGGACCAGCTGGGCTGAGGTGTTGCTCTGTTTCTCTCCTCTATTTCCCCCTCCCATCTCAATTTCTCTCAGTCTATAGACAAAAGTAATTAAATAAAGACAATAAAAAGTTTTAAAAAGTGTTTATGAAATTCACCAATATTGACACTCTGCTAAACAGTAAACATGGACTTTAATTGCTGAGAGTACTATGCGATTCTCCTTATTTTAGGTTCTTATACTGCAATTTACATAGTATTATAATTGGCTCTAGATAACTCTTAATTAAGCAACTAAACTTTGGTACAACTGAGGTCAAATCGTGTCACATTTTGTTGTTTTGTATCTGTAAAGGTTATTTTGGCACCATGTAAATGACTTCTTAAAGATCCATGATAATCAAAAGTGTTTTGTTTACAAGCCACTACGTCTATGGTACTTTCTTATGACAGCCCAAACTAAAGAAGATGATCATTAAAAATTCTGGTTAATAGTGAGGACTTTTCTGGTTATACCACTGTATAAAAGTGTTGCAGATAATATTGATATCTCAGTTGCTCAAAATTGTTGAAGATTGAATGTATGCATTTTATTATACTATTATGTGTTAATTTATTATAATATTATATCATTTATAATTATATTGTATATAATGTGTGCTATTACCTAAATAATTAAAATTTATTAATTTCAATTTCCACTTAAATCTCATCTTTAATTCCCTTCTCTACTCACAAATTCTAGGTGAGGCAATTTATCCTATATGTGTCAATAATTTAACTGCATTTGGATAATTTAGCTTTAGGATCATTGAAATATATTGATATTAATTTTTATGGAAGAGAGGAACCTATTATTGACTAGAGGCAATGAGATTGTGGTTGACAAGATAGGCCAACTACTTGTTTTATCTCACTGATGACTTCTAAATTTCTTTCCCCACTACATACATACCTATAAGTTTGCAAAGAAACAGTTCATTCAGTTACAGTGATCTTGTTGTGCTTCCCTTGGGTTTATGATTAGAGAGTGGTCAGGTACACTGTAGCTTATTCTTCAGTTCTCTTGAAGTAATAATATAAAATTGATATGTTTAGATAGCAATATATAAAAGTTTATTTAAAAGTTACAGTATTTTAAACCTTAAATTGTAGTACATTTGTTCCACCAACTTTGATATATAATCATTTGAAACAAACCAGAGAGTTTTGGTTTGCTTGGTTGAACACTGTGTTTTCATCACTTGGACTTGAGAGAAACAGAAAGATAGAAACAGAGAGAGACTGAAGGATTTCAAATTACGGAGCTTCTCCAATGCAGTGGGTACCTAGCACAAACCTGAATTTCATGCAGAACAGTTTAGGAATACTATCTAAGTGACCTATTTTTATCATTCTTAAAGGTTTGGTTTCAAATTCCAGTTACTGAAAATATATTATCCAATACAAAAGTCTACCTATACCAAATAACTTTCTTCTAGCTCAAATCAATTTGAGTAGGATAAGAGGATCACACTATCTTTTTATACACACACATATACATATAAGTCTCTCTCTCTCTCTCTCTCTCTATATATATATATATATATATATATATATATATATATAGAGAGAGAGAGAGAGAGAGACTAATGTATGTATAGAGACTGTATATAAAATATATATACAGATACACACACACACACACACACATATATATACAGAGACTAATGGTTTACAGGACAATTATTGATTCCAGGGTATAGTATAGATTGACATCTTCTCCCGTTAGTTGAAAGCACAGTATCTTAATTTCCAGATTGGTCTCCATGAGGACCAAGGATGTTTGGATGCTCCTGGTTCCCAAGAAAGTGGTTTGGGCCTTCACTCTGGAGAAGACACTCCTCCTAGCAATAGCAGATTTCTCTCTAGAACCTATAGAAAGACAGTGTGGTACCACAGCAAAAGAAATAAATGTCATATCAAGTTGAGGGTTTTATGCTTGGAAAAGTTGAATATGTTGGTCTAAAACTGATATATTTTATATTGGTAATTGTTATAGCTAAAGTTGAAAGTCAGATTTAAAATAAAAAACAAAAACACTTTAAAATAACAATAGATTATTTTAGAGAAATACCTGTTCTGATTCCTTTCTCTTTTTCTTTGCAGTGTATCCTGTCTTCTACCTGTGCATTTCAATATTTATCATCATAGTCTATGAAAATTTTTTCTTCTTTATTATTTCTAATATTTTATACTACCTTTATTTATTCCAAGTAATTATCATTTAGGTTAGACATGAACCCAAATGAAATAGATAAGAAAATCTAGCAAGTCTATAATTCCAACAAAGTTTACAAAATAAAAATATATACATCCATTGTATATCTGAAAATGTGGAGGCAGTTCCACTTATTAATTTGCATATTTTTTCTCAATTTACATCAAAATATATATTTTTATTTATCATATTATACATTTACTAGATTTCAGTGTCCTCAGTAACTATAGATATATTTGAGAGTTTCTCTGTAGGAAAAGTAATCTCTTTCCCCATGAAATGAAACTATATCTGGAAACAGCTTGATGAGTTTGCCAAAGAATTTATCTTTCTGGAATTGGTACTTACCCATATTATGCAATTTGAGGAATATTAAAAAAACAAAACTTCCCCCCAAAGTGCCACTTTTTCCCATAAATTGAGACTATGTATCATTAGTGATATCTACATGTTTAGTATTATTGTCTACAGGTCTCAATTTTTAACTGAAAAAATAGTTATTTTTTGTTACTTTGAGTACACTGTTTTCTGAAGAACTATATTCTAAAATGGACAAAAGCGATATTTCACACTCGAATGGGAGACAAGTTGGATCAATTCATAGATTGGGAAGATTACAGATCATTAAGCATAATTGTCTTCATTTTACAGATATGATGATAAGGGTGAGGGGAAAATTTACTCTAAATCACTTCTTCCTACATGCCCAACTTGCATACTTTCTTGGAAGATTTTGGTATTTTACTAAGTCAAAACAGTCCCCTGTACATACCCCCATTCCTCAAAAAAATAAAAACCCAAAGTGGAATTTTTAGCATAATAATTTTATTTTCATATTGGTATTTGCCACCCCAAATCAATCAGTTTCTCTCTGTGCCTGTCTCTCTCCCTCATCTCACCTCTCTCTCTCTCTTTCTCTGTGTGTGTGTGTGTGTGTGTGTGTGTGTGTGTGTGTGTGTGTGTGTGTGTGTTTCTTACAAAGGCCCTGCTCTGTTCTGACTTATGGTGGTGCTGGGAATTGAACCTAGGTATTAGAAGTCTCAAGTGTGAAAGAAGTTTTGCATAACCACAGTACTGTTTATCCAGCCTCAATCTCACTATTTTTTAAGTTCCTTAGGAAATACTAAACTACAATTAATTGAGAATGTTCAACACTCTATTTCCTTCATTGATCTGTTTCTCAGGTGCTTCTATTCCAATTTAAATGGATTGATTTATACCTAAGCAGTTACTGTCATCTGATATTTTTATTTCATGTCACCTATTTTATCTTCAGAGTACCTCTATCTGATGTTTAGTTTCTTGGTTAATATAGAACACTCAGTTCACTGGCTACAACTCACCTAATGTCCTGGCAACTTCAACTTTCATCTCTGCTGGAGATAAAAGCACAGAAGAGGGTTAAGACATAATTATATCTAGATGCCACTTCAAAAAAATTCACTGATGATAAAAAGATGAAAGCCTAGCAAACTGAATTTTGCTTCATGCATACAATTAGTTTAAAATTAAGTAATTTACTCTGTAATTACTATGGAACCAGGTGACCTCTAAAAGTAGAAGACACATAATATGAATAGATTTAGACATGTTTCATTTTTCTCAAATAGTCTACAAATATTGAGTTTATACCAGAGATCAAATACTGTAGTAGGAATCAAAGATTGCAAAACTTACCCCCCCCCAAAAAAAGAAAGAAAATCCTTTGCCTTTAATTGAAAGTTCAGTGATCTAGCCCAGTACCCTTTATACCTTGCATTAGGTAAAATATATTTTCTGGTTTTGTTGGAGAGAACTAACTATATACTAGTGTTGACAATGAGTATAAAATGTGCCAGACTAGCTTTGCAGAAGAGAGAGGAGACCAGGAGCTCGTGTTGGAGTGGGAACACAAATCCTTATTTATGTGGATGCACCAGAGTTGGGTCTGAGCACAGCAGGTTTAGGCCACATGGAGCTAGCAAAATGGCTGCCTCATGCTATGCACACCAGCCCTTGTCCAGGTCGGGACACAGAAGCTAAAGAGAGAGAGAGCAGAGACAGAATTGACTTTTATAGGAGAATTCCGGAAGTGGCAAGTCAGGACAGAATTGGCTAAGAAAGGGGGTGGAGAAAACAAGGCACCCTTGGAAGGTAGAAAGCTTCCATAGCAATGGTTGCTAGGGTTTTAGCTGGTAGAAACGGGCGATACCCTGAGGGGGTAATATGATAGCAGAGGAGTCATTTTTAAAACAAGGCAGAAGATTGATATGTAAATAATAATACTAACATGGAAATATGGTGGTTTATGGGTCCTGCCTAACTCAACCACATCTGTACAATATCCCAACAAAAATTCCTACAAATTCAGAGACAGAACTATAGATAGATAAACACATTCCGTGCTTTTTAAAGGTAATTAATCAAGTCATCTGACGTATATTCTTCCCCTCCTCAAATCCCTCTTTTCATTATAGATATTACTACCGGGATCATTCTGCCATAAGATAATTGACTGGCCAACTTACTTATGATTCATCAAGGGACCACTCAACTTCATGAAAAATAAAATATATTCAAAATAGTGATTTGAACAAACTGACATGCAATTCACAGAACTGGTTGGTTTGTATGGGTTATGAATAAGTCTAACCTTATTTCAAAAGATGGATGATAATTTAGGTGACTTGAACCCATCTTAGTCAGTTCACTTTTTTTGTGTGAAGAACCTGAAGTAATAAAATCAGGTTTAAATCCATTTTCAGAGTATTATAGTTCATCCAATAGAGGAAATGGTGTGAGCTAACATAATCCAGTGAGTCAGTCCTTTCCTAACATGTCAATGTAATGCTTAAATAAGTAGAGTGATTTCTGCAAGTTGAATGTTATCTAAAGTACTCCCTGTTTCTATTAGAACCAGTTCATTTGCAAAGTGCAAACTGAATACAAATTGTTTCTTTTTTCCTCCTCAATTATAGGTACACACACACACACACACACACACACACACACACACACACACAGTGGAATATCTCTTAGTTTTTAAAAACTAAAAATATTGGACTACTGAAATAGCTGGTTTGTAATGTGTAAGGTCCACTTTTCAGCCTAGCCTCAAGTTCCAGCCCAGCATCCATGCACTAAAGGAAACTTCCATACTGTGGTCTCTTTGTCTCTTTACCTATGCTATAAGAAAAAAAAAAAAAAAATATATATATATATATATATATATATATATATATATATATATATTTCTGTACCTTAAAACAACATGGGCTAAACTGAAGGCAACTAAGCTAAATGAAATAAAACAAATTGTGAAAAAAATGTGATCTCATTTAATAGATATGGAATGAGAAAAAGGCATTAAGATATTTTAAAGTGTATTCACTTATTAACATTTAAAAATCTCAACCTGTTTTAATCTTGAATGAGCTACTATCAGGAAGTTCTCTGCTGGTTCCCCAGATAATTTCTTCTTTACTTTTCTTTTATAAATTTATTTTATTAGTTATTTAATAATGATCAACAAGATTGTGGAATAAAGAGATGCAATTGCATACAGTTCCAACCACCAGTTCTGTATCCCATCCCTTCCATTGGAAGTTCCCTTAATCTTCACCACTCTGGAAGTATGGACCAAATATTTTTATGGGGTGCACAAGGTGGGAGGTCTGGCTTCTGTAATTGCTTCTCTACTGGACATGGACTTTGACTGATCAAACTATATCCTCAGCATATTTCTGTCATTCCCTAGTGGGATAGGGCTCTGAGGAGGTGAGGTTATAGAACACACTGGTGAGGTAATTAATCTGCTCAGGGAACTCAGGTTGGCCTCGTGGTAGCATCAATGACTTGGTGGCTGAAATGCATTAAGATATAAAGTGGGGGAGGGGAGAAGGCATTACTATAGTGTGTTGAGCACACATGGCACAAAGTACAAGGAATGGTACAAGAATTCTGGTTGGAGCCCCCAGCTCCTCACCTACAGGGGGGTCACTTCACAAGCAGTGAAGCAGGACTTCAGGTGTCTATTTTTCTCTCCCCCTCTCTTCCACACCTCTCTTGATTTCTCTCTGTCTTATCCAACAACAACTGCAATAACAACAAAGACAAAAAACAAAAAAAGGGGGTGTGGGGGAAATGTCCTACAATAGCAGTGTATTTGTAGTGCAGGCACTGAGCCCCAGTGATAACCCTGGAGGAAAAAAAAAAAAAAATATATATATATATATATATATATATATATATATATATCAGAACAAAGTGTCTAATAATCAGAAAACTAAAAGTAAGAGTATAGCAGATGAGATGAGATTGGCAGTCTTCATGTGGGAAGAAGCCAGAAAGTCTATTTTAGATATATTCCCTTGGGCCTATGACTTTACTAATTTTTGCCTGGACCAAACAGCTAATGTGCAGGTGGACTAAAAGTATTGTGAAGCAAATGTGATAACCACTACACTACGGAAAATGCAGTAGGGCTAAAACTATTGTCTGGAAAGATTGTGTCAGAGTTGAGAATGGACAAGAAAGCTGGATCAGGAAAGACGGTAGCTCACAAATATGTGAAAAATATTATTCAAGTACCACTGACTGCAAACCCTATAGATCTGATCTGGCTCCCAGAAAGCTGTACAACCTTTGTAACCCTGTAGGTCTAAGCTCATATTCCATGGTCATAGCTAGGAAAATTCTAAGCTGCATTTATTTCAGTACCAGTCTTCCTAGAGTGGCAGAGTATGTTGACCCAGTCTCCCTTTGGAAAGTGGAACAATTTTTACCACTGTTATTCTACATTAAGGGCAAAGTCCTTTTGTTCCTGTTGCAGAGTATGGGATGATCCACTCATAAACAGTAGTTGAGAGAGAACAGAAAGGGAAACAGAAAGCAGAAATTTGACTGAGTTTAGAGTATTGCACCAAAGTAAAAATCTCTGCAGGGGGGTCGGGTGGGGATTATTATAGATTTTCAGCTCCACTATAGGGGGGTGAGGGTAGGGACACAGAACTTTGGTTGTGGGAATGGTGTAATATACACTCCAGAGTCAGGCGGTAGTGCAGCAGGTTAAGCACAGGTGGCACAAAGTGTAAGGACAGGCATAAGGATCCCGGTTCGAGCTCCCCACTTGCAAGGGAGTAGCTTCACAGGCTGTGAAGAAGGTCAGCAGGTGTTTGTCTTTCTCTTCCTCTCTCTTCCTCTCAAGTCTAGCAGATGGAGACTTGTCTCAAGTGGCCTCCCCCAGGGCTCTGTTCTGGCTCCTACGCTATTTAATATTTACATCAATGACCTTCCAGAAACTTCTTCAAGGAAGTTCATCTACGCCGATGACATCTGCCGTGCTACTCAGGCATCCAAGTTTGACATCCTCGAGGAAACACTCACGAAAGACATGTCTCTGATATCTGATTACTGTAAAAAATGGCGACTAATCCCTAGCACTGCAAAAACGGTATCATCAATATTTTAGCATATATGTTCATCAGAGATATTTGTTTGTAGCTTTTGTATTTTTTGTTGTTGTTGTTGTTGTTGTGTTTCTGTTTTTGATATCAGGGTGATGTTGACTTCATAGAAGCTAGAAGGAAATATTCTGTTTCTTCAATATTTTGGAAGAGCTTTAAAAGTATACATAAACTCTTCCTTGAATTTTTGTGGAATTCATTTGTAAAACCATCTGAGCCTAGGCTGTTGTTGTTTTGAAGGTTTTGCATGACTGTTTCAATGTCTCTAGGTGATGTTGACCTGTTAATGTTTTCTAGTTCTTTTTGGTTCAATTTTGAAAGGTTACATATTTCTAGGAACTCTTGTTTCTTCCAGATTCTCTAGCTTTGTGATCTATACTTGTTCATAGAGGCCACACACAATACTTTTAAGTTCTGTGATGATATCTCTTCTTTCTTTTATAATCCTATTTACTTAATTGAGTCTTCTTCATTAAAAAAGAAAAAAAAAAAACTAGTGAGTCTGGCCAAAACTTTATCAGCACTTAGCTACATTCTTTTATTTCTGATGCTATTTATTTTGCCCTTAGTTTTAATTATTTCACTTCTTCTGCTTGCTTTAGGGATTCTTTATTCTTCTTCTAGGCCCTTAAGGTATGTAATCAGGTTGTATATTTGAGTTTTTTCTTCTTTCCCAACATGTGCCTGTGTGCCTGGGGTTGAAGTGGTGTGGAAAAAACTCACCACTTGCCTTTGTCCTTTTTGGTACTTTTTATTGTTCATATTCAACTCACAAGTTTCCTTTGTGATTTCTCTGTTTTTAAATCGCAATCTTCAGAATCATCTTTTTATCCCTACCCCTTGATATTTTAATTATGGTGTATCTTAGTGTATGTAGGTCTGAATCAATCTATTTGGGACCCTATGGACTTCTTGAATATTTTTGTCCTTTCTTTGTTTAGTTCAGCTATAATCTTATCTAGCTATTATCTTATCTTCAGCTATTATCTTATATAGAGTGATTTTCCCACTTCTCTTTCTTTCTTGCTATGCCAAACCAATAATACATAACTTACTGTCTTTAAGGTTATCCCATATCTCTGTTACTGTTTTCAGTGTCACTTACTCCCTTTTTTTGGTTCCCTTAGTTTTTTCTTAGATTTCTTTAATTCATTCTTGATCTTGCTTATGCTATTTTCTGCCTCAGCTGTTCTGCTGTCACTTCCCTCAGCCCCATTCATTAGTTATTTATTATCTTGCTCATTTACTTTATTAGCTTGTTCAGGTAGATAGACTTAATTCAGCCATTTTAGCTTTTTAGCTCTCTAATTATCTCATCATAATTTGTGTTTTCTGTTGCAGTTTCATCTATTGTTTTCTCATTTATGATAATAATTCCATCAAAGGCTTTTCTCACTCCTGAAACTATCATATTGTTCTGCTTTTTTTTTTTTTCCAGTTGTGGAACTCCCATCAATGTATGTATTCTTTCTTGTGTTTGTTTTTTGTCAGCCTCTTATGATTTTATAAGAGGACTACTATATACTATCCTGTATATAGTCTCCTGTATTTCTAGAGTCATGCAATCCTAAAGAATAGTATTAAAATTAATTATAATGTATATTCACTGTTGCTGATGTATAAGTGATTCTTGTATATTAAATCTGCCAGAACTTATTCTATGTACCCGACTTGAACCCAGCACTACATGAGCCTATGTCATATGCATATCATGTACTCTCACTTTATGCAGTCCCACTATCATACATTGATGCTCAATTCTAATATAAACATATATTTAGTCAGTATTTATCTAAACCAAATTTATTAACCCATACCAAATAATAACCATACTCTTATCAACTAGTGTTAAGTGTTTATATACTGCACCTTTTCCCTCTCATCTCATGTCTAAAATGATTTCCAAAATTTCTCAGTTAAGCAAAATTCTATCTCTCTTAAAATGAAAATTTCTACATACTTTTCCTATAATTTAAGTGGAATGCATAAAGTCAGTTGAAATGATTTGGCAACATACATCTAACATGACAGCCTAGTAATATAACAGTCTTATTTTCAGATGAATAACTTAATGACAATACACTTTATTGGTTAAAAACCATTACAACTCATACTTGAGAGTACTATAAAATTTGAGAATTATTTCCTTCTTTATTTGTGGAATTTTAATGTGATCATTAATCTGTAATATATAATTTATGTCTCACTTTTTACTGTAAAACATCTATTAAATTTTCATTATAAATCTATGCTCCTAAAACATTTCACTTATATCAATTTTATATATAGAACATATTTTGACTGCACTGTGCTGATTTAATTACTTTTAAATCACTGGTGTTAGTCTTTTTCTGATGAGCCTATCATGGCCTATACATATTTATGTTGGTTTTCATCTACTGTACTTGAGTGTTTGATTATTTTGGCATTCATCGAGGACTTAATGAATGTGAAGTAATATAGACTCTTGAATCTTTTTAAAATTTTTGATAGAAATAGTTCAGTGTTAGGAAGTTCATAGCTCTATATCTATTGCACATAATCAAAAAGTTGCTTGAGGAATTTGGGCACAAGGGTTAAGTGCAGGTGATACAAAGTGCAAGGTTCGAGTCCTCAGCTCCGCAACTTCAGGTGAGTCATGTCACAGGCCTGCAGGTATCTACCTTTCTGTACCCCTCTCTGTCTTCTCTTCCTTTCTCCATTTCTCTCTTCCCTATCCAACAATGACAACATAAATAACAGCAATAGTAACTACAACAATAAAAAACAACAAGGGCAACAAAAGGGAATACATAAATAAATACTATATATATATATATATATATAGAGAGAGAGAGAGAGAGAGATATCAGGTTTTGGTCCACCTGGTAGAGTTTGGTATAGTGCACACATTACCATGTGTGAGAAAGTTGAGTTAAATCCCTGACCAACACATGGGAGTTCCTTGAAGGTGGGGTTCACAAATGATAGTGTAATGCTGCAGTGTCTCTCTTTAATTCTCTGTTTCTTGATCTCTGTTTTTCTCTGCCTCTCACCCTATTTAAAAGAAAAAGAAAAAAAGACAACCTGTAGCAGCATTTTGTGGATGCACATATCTCCAACATCCCCTGATGACATAAGGTGAAACTTGGACTTGGTATGGTGTATTGTACCAAAGCAAATTATTTTGGGGTGGTAGGTAAAGGAGTGTCATAAAAGGAGACTGGAGACCTGTTATATAATAGGAGAGGGTACCTACTGGGAAGCAAATATCTTCCAAACACCTAGACACTTATCATGGGGAAATGAGGGATTGTGCATGTGTCAAAGACAAAACCACTAATCTTCCAATAAAATATGTTAAAGAAAAAAATTAAGGTTCTTCATAATGCTTTAGTGTTTACACTCTTATTTTCCTATCATCTTTTATGTGCTATAACACATTTAGACAATGTGTAAATTGGTTCCTAAAGAAATGACTTTTACTAGGCTAGCCAACCCTTTCAGTGGGATTCTTAAGCAAATGTCTTCTTCCTCCACTATTTCATATATATATTACCACTAATACAAAACACACTGTTGGATGCTTTCTGAAAGGTTCTTTTTTTTCCAACAAAACTCACTGTGTTTACTATATTTGATATTTGTTCTGAATCCTTAGCGATTGTCATTGAATATTCATGGAATATTTTATATACTACAGGATCAATTCTCCTCTCCTAGAAAAAAAAAAAAGTGTACCATAATGCTAAACACTAGCTCATAATTGCATTTAAAATGTGCCAGGCATCTGTGTACAGTATGTCTTTTCTGCCTTCCTGACTTCTCTATGCTATGGAATTCCACTTTTTTATTCTCATTACATAAGGCAGTGTCTGTCATAAAATTGTAATACAATTGGGAGAATAGACCTGTTAACACTTTCAGTCACTGAAACATTTCTCTGATCCTTTTTTGAAAACAGATATAGATAAAAGGATAGAAAGAAGAGCATAGTTTACTTATTTTAACCTAAGACATTCATGACCAGTGTGAGTTCTAATCTGTTAAAGTCAGAGTCTTGTTAATGTATCAGTGTTTAGGAATGCCAATCTGCTCCATACTCTCCACAGCCAATTCCAGCTGTAGCCCAATTAAACTCAACAGTTCACAGGTGTTCATAGAAACACTTTCTGCTTAAGACCTCAGTTACTATTAGGGCACTTCACTCTTTAGTGCTTTTTAAACTTGAAATGTTCTTCCAATAAAACAAACCACATTTACAGATGAAGGAAAACTATAAGAAATGATGACAAGAGTTCTAACAGCTATACAAAATTCAGTGAAATGAATAATTAAGCATCAGCATTAACTTAAATATGAAGATAGTACTTTCTTGACTGAAGTGAAAGAAAGATGATCAATGGTTACAGTGGTTTCTACATACAAGGAAGGGGAAAAACATAAATCTAAGAAGATATGGTTCATATTTTGGGCACATTTAAATCAGTATTCACTTTGCCTCACACTACCTGCATTTAATAATACAAATCATAATGCATACACACATATCTAGTCAGTGAAAACAATGATAGTAACTTTGTTTAGGTAATTTGAGACTCAGTTATAGAGAAATAAAAATCAGGTAGTCAATAAATATCCTCTATTTGCTATTATATAGTTAATAGTTAATATAGTTATAGTTAATAGTTAATATAGTTATAGTTAATACGTTTGTATTAACTCATTTAATGGTTTTTATTTTACTACAAATAACGTCACCTGAAAAAATGGGGCAATAAACAAATGATCTTTATACTATAAATCTTTGAAAAATTATTACCTTTATTTATTTGATTGAGATAGCCATAAATCAAGAAGGGATATATATATATATGGAGAGAGAGAGAGAGAGATACCTGCAGCACTTCAGCAACACTCATGAAGCTTTACCCCCACAGGTAGGGATAAAAATTCTGAACCTAGGTCCTTGTACATTGTAACATATGCGCTCAACCAGGTGCATCAGCACCTGGCCCCTATACTATAGATCTTATTCTGAACTAAATATGAAGTAAGTGAAACAGTTCTTGATAAGGTTTGAAGTTGAATGCTTATTGCTACCTATTAGCTAAAGGTTTATGGGGGTAAGCCAAACTTACCCTTTTCTTATTCATTAAAAATGTTAAGTGAGAGACTTCTTGAGGAGGGTTCCATGCAGCTTCCCACATCTCTCAACTACTGGATTTTCAGAAATGTGATGACATATATTTTCCATGTAAATATGTGTTAGAACTTTTCTGACAACCCAATAGTAAAGCAACAGCAGCAAAACTCAAACAAAAATATTGCTGAAATAGAACTAAGACTCCTGGCCAAAATCAGTCACAGATTGATAAGTGGTTAGTGCATGGATAAAGGGTAAGAAAGGGACCAGATGGTAGAACACTTATTGAACACACACACACACACACACACACACACACACACACACACACACACACACACACATTAAAATTCACAAGAAATAAGGTTTAAACCATGGGTCTCCTCCTGCAGTGTGTGTGGGTGAGCTTCATGAGCAGTAAAGCAGATATCCTCTCACTTTCTCTCTGTCAATATAAAAAATGAATAAATAAATATGAAAACAAAAGGAAAAGGGTGATGGAGAGATTCTAAGACTACAAAGTCATTATAGCAGCAACTGGGGAACTTCTTGATATCTACACAGTGGAGCTTAATGTTAGTAGAAGAAAACTGGGGGGATTTCTGGACAATTAACCTGTGAACTTGAGGGCATCGGGATATTTAACTGCCCAATAGGACTCACCAGTGTTTAAGAATGTAACTTGGCCAAGAATTAAATCCATATAGTCTGTTCAAGCCCTAGAAGCCAGCTAGGAAAAAATATATATTCCTTGGTCTGTGAGCACTAAGAAGAAAACAGTTATCGTATGCTGTAACTTCTCAGAATCTTGAAACACAGCAGCAAGACCCTATATTGGCAACACAGGAAATGACGCTTGTTATAGTCTTCTCTCTCCCCACCCCCACCATGATATATACACTGTGGCCATAGCACCATCTCATGGCACAGAAACAGAAAACATGCTAAATGAACTTTCTTAAAAATAAGTACTTCTTCTACTCCTGGATCCTCTGGGACCTGGCTCGTTTTCTTTCATGCTTCTGTAGACCCATGCCATTTGGAAATGCATCTGCTGATCTTAATCAAATCAATGCAACCAGCAACACCTAGACATGTTTCACTTATGTGGTGTCCAGAGACACCTTCAGTGCCATTACTCTGGTGAGACCTTTCCTAGCTCATAGGACTCCCTAACTCTATTTGGGTGGCACACTTCCCAATAAAGCCACAGAACCTAGATACAGACTAGGGCCCATGAGATACAGAACATGTGCACATGTATCCGTAATTTACGAGAAAATATGTAAAAGGGCACAACAGTTTGCAATGACTCAATAAGTAGAGCAAAAAAGTAGAAAGACCTAATTTTTTTTTTTTTTTTTTTAGTTAAGTGCTGCATGTACTTGGTCAAATATTTTCTACTTAGACCTAGCTACATCTTCACTTACTTCATATTTCACTTCCCTCAAACATTCAGAAGCCCATAATCCAGGGCCTGAGTCAAAGAATTCTGGGATTCCCACATAGATACGATAGGCCTAAGCCTCTAACAGATCCTTCTCTCCCTCATCATTGGTCATCTCCATCAGAAACAACATCTTGGACCACCTTTTGGGCCACTACAGAACCTGGCCCTTAATGTGTAATAATAATGGTGGGTCTGCCCCATCCTCCGAAGGGAGGCTGGGTGAGGATACTCTATCACTCAAGAAAGATGGGTTCTGAAATGAGTGTAGCCTTGGATGTTCCAAGATATGACAATGGAATGCAAACTCAGATCTATGGGGATGCAGACGTTACACAGGCTCCTATGATGAATATGAGCCCTAGATCAGATAGATGGGGTTTACAGTTAATGGTATTTCTATACTTTCCCCATATTTGGGCGCTACTCTCTGCCCTGATTCAGCTTTATAGTCCTACTTACAACTCCTACACCATCTCCCCAGACAGTACCTTTGGTCCACCTTCATGTTTGCTGTTGGGCTCAGGCAAAAATTGATAAAGTCATGGGCCATTTGGAATATACCTAAAATAGACTTTCTAGATTTTTCCAAAATTGAGACCCCCAAATATCATCCACTATATTCTTACCTTTAGGTTCCTGATTACTAAATAATTCCTCCTGCGTATCGCTTAATGCTTTTCAGTTGCAGATGCTATCATTATGCCAATCTGACTTTCCTGGGAAGATAACCTCACCAGCATGTACTGAAACTTCATCTTCTCAGAGCCCAACCACACTAGGAAAAGACAGAAACAGACTGGGGGTATGGATATATATATATATATATATATATATATATATATATATATATATATATATATATATTATATAGATAGATATAGATCTCAATATTTGTGTCCAGCAGAGTAGCAATTACAGAATCCAGACCTTCCTCTTTCTGCACATCATAATGATCCTGAGCCCATACTACCAGGGGGTTAAAAATTTTTTAAAAGTGTCCAATAAGGGGGTGAGATGCAGAACTCTGGTGGTGGGAACTGTACCCGTCTTATGCTATAGTCTTGTTGATCATTATTTAGTAAAAATACATAAATAAATAAAATTACTTAAGGGAAAATATGTCAATATTCAGAAGCCAATCTGAGGTACAAATATCTGGAGGAAAATATCAGAAATAGAAATAATAAAACTCATTACAAAGATAACTTATGCTCTGTAAATTTAAAGGTGGTAGAAAATAAAAGTTTAGAAAAAAATGTACTTTTTCATGAAATAGAAGACACCATTTGAAAAGGAAGGTGGGCATAACTGTCATCCTTGAAAAAGAAGAAAAAAGAGAGGAACAGAAAACATGTTCAAAGAAATCATAGCAGAATAGTTTCCAAAACTAGGTAACATTCAAGATAGAGACATTCAAGAAGCCAAATGAACACCCTATTACAATAATGGCACACAGAAGGCCACATTATAGTAAAACTATCCAAAATAAAGGACAAGAAAAAAACAGTGTAGGTTGCTAGTGGAAGGAAGAAACTCACATACAGAGGCAAAATTATAAGACCCTCATTAGATTTCTCATTGCAAACCCTAAGGACAAAAAAGGAGTGGGATGGCATATTCAAAGTATTAAAGGATAAGAATCACTAGCTACAAATACTGTATAATTATAAATCATCCTTCAAGTATGAGAAATAAATAGATACATTTTCAACCATTTAGAAACTAAAGGAATTCAGCCTGAATTACTGAATTACTGAGAGAATTCCCACATTAAAAAAAAAGAAGCAAAGTAATTATAACTTTGTAATGAAATTATCAATAGTAGAATAGAACCAGAAATGCAACCAGAATAGTGAAAAACATAGAAACAAGAAAAAGGAGTACAGGGAGTCAGGTGGTAGCACAGCAGGTTAAGTGCATGTGGCGTAAAGCACAAGGACAGGCAGAAGGATCCCAGTTCCAGCCCCAGTTCCCCACCTTCAGGGGAGTCACTTCACAGGTGGTAAAGCAGGTATGCAGGTGTCTATCTTTCTCTCCCTCTCTATCTTCCCCTTCTCTCTACATTTCTCTCTGTCCTATCTAACAACGACAACATCAATAACAACAATAAAACAACAAGGGCAACAAAAGGGAATAAATAAATATTTAAAAAAAGAAAAGGGAGTACAAAATGGACTGAGTGATATAAGCAAATTTTTGTGAACCAAGGCCAAATTAAAAATACTGTTGTAGATACTTGTAAATTAGATGCAATATTCATGTAA
Organism: Erinaceus europaeus; assembly: GCF_950295315.1. NCBI lineage: Eukaryota > Metazoa > Chordata > Mammalia > Eulipotyphla > Erinaceidae > Erinaceus > Erinaceus europaeus. Next base: position 101,363,581 of record NC_080164.1, on the reverse strand, counting down.
CTACAAAAAGAAAATGTAGCAAAGAGACAAATAGGGAACATACAGAGAGCAGACAAGACCATCATGGAAAACTGTCCACAAAAAGTAATAGAACAAGCAAAAAGGGAATAAATCAACAAGAACACAGAACAAGCTCAAAACAGAAATCAGAATGGCTATAATTTAGTCACATTTACCAATAATAACCATAAATGTGAATGGCTTAACTTCACCTATAAAATATTCAGAATAACTGAAAGGACTAAAAAGCAAGACCCATCAATCCTATTTCTCCAGGAAACATAAATAAAAAATAAATACATAAATAAATATTTTCCAGATGACAGGTTTAAACAATGTATTCTGAAGCAATAATACAGAAAAAAAGAAAAGACAGTAACAGCTATTCTGCTATCAGATAATATATAATTTCAGGCAAAGAGGATAATAAGAGAAAGATAGACACTACATATTGGACAGAGGATCAACCCAACAAAAAGAAATAGCCATCATCAGTATATATGGGGAGAAAAAAACTCAACAATGAAATAACACTTGAGTTACTGAAGAAATCAATAATGAACCTAAAAATTACATGAAGTACAATGAAAATGAATAGACCAACTACTTGACTCTGTAGGATGAAGCAAAATCTGTCCTAAGAAGATCTCAAGAGAATGACACTAGGCATCAGAATCTGATTAAAATAAAGCATTGACCTAGATATTATACCAGAAAATCTAAAATAAATGGAAGAAAACATTGGTGAAACATTGCAGAACCTTCAGATCAAAGTTGTATTGAAGATCCAACCCCTTTGGAATGGGAAATGAAAATAAGAGTAAATAAAAGGAATTATATCAGCTAAAAAGCGCATGGAAAACAAATACACAAGGATAATCAGGTAACCTAGTAAATGAGAGGAGATATTGCACTTAATGCATCTGACAAGGGACTTATATCAAACATCTATAAAGAACTGGTACAACTCAGCTCAGGAGTCCGGCAGTAGTGCAGTGGTTTAAGTACATGTGTTGCAAAGCTCAAGGCCGGCTTAAGGATCCCGGTTTGAGCCCCTGGCTCACCTCATGTGAGTCACTTCACAGGCGGTGAAGTAGGTCTGTAGGTGTCTATCTTTCTCTTCCTCTCCTCTCTCTATGTCTCTCTGTCCTATCTAACAATGATGCCATCAATAATTACAACAATAATAAAAAAAAAAAAACAAGGGCAACAAAAGGGAAAATAAAGAAAAAAAGAAGTAAAATGAACTGGTACAGCTCAACAAAAGAGGGGGAAAAGACTATAAAATTGAGACAATGAAGTGAATAGACAGTTTTCTATAAAAAGAGATATGCATGACACACAAACATATGAAAAAAGTACTCAATTTATTGTTAGAGAAATGCAAATTAAAACTATACTGAGATAATAACCTATATTAACAAAACACGAAATGACAAATGTTAGTAGGTTGTGGAGAAGGGACTCTGCTACAGTCTTCTTGAGAATGCAAATTGGAGAAGCCCCTCCAAAAGACTGTATGGAGAGTCTTTAAACAAACAAAAAATGGTAGTATTTTACTATACAAAAAAAAAAAAAACATTCTTAGGCATTTATCCAGAGTCCATGTGAACATTAACTTGAAGGAAGATATGCACCCCAATGTTCATTTCGAGATCAGAATAATAGTGTTAGAAGAGAGCAAAGAGGGCAAGGGTAAATATGATAATTGTTATGCAAAGAAACTCTCATGCCTGAGGCTCCAAAGTCCCAGGTTCAATCCCCTGCACCACCTCACCACCATAAACAGGAATTGAACAGTGCTCTGGAAAAAAAAAAAAAGAAGAGAACAAATAATTCACCTAAATCCAGATTTTAACATTATTTATATTAAATCTATTTCCAATTCCCAATCCATGCATTAGTTTCTAGCACATATTTTTTTGCCTTTTGAATTCTTATTTATTCATTTTTATGTATACTTTAAAAGTGGAACATCCAACTTATGTAAGAATTTCATATGGAATAAGTAATATGAATCTTCATAAATAATAATTAAAATAGGGAGTTGGGCAGTAGTATAGTGGGTTAAGCGCAGGTGGCACAAAGCAGAAGGACTGGCATAAAGATCCTAATTTGAGCCCCTGGCACCCCTCCTGAAGGGGAGTTGCTTCACAGTCGGTGAAGCAGGTCTGCAGGTGTCTATGTTTCTCTCCCCTCTCTGTCTTCCCCTCTCTCTCTATTTCTTTCTGTCCTATCCAACAATGACATCAATAACAACAATAATAATAACAACAATAATAAAACAAGGGCAACAAAAGTGAATGATAAAATAAATGTTAAAAATTTTTTTAAAATGATACATTTAAAAAAGAAATAATTAAAATAACAAAAATTTTAAAAGTTCCTGTTGGTTCATGTGGGATTCAATTTTCAGGCAAATATTTAATGAACATTCTTAGAAAATTTAGGAAAAAGGCAAGCAGAAAATGAATGGGGTCCTATAGACTTGAAGTCATTTAGCAAGTTTTTTTTAAAGATTAGTTTTTTCACATAGCATTATATCACAGATTCCCATATCAATAAATACTGTTAAAGAACATATTTATTTAATCACTATAAAGCAGTTACTAGTATTAACCTATCATTACTGTATGTAACCAATCTATTATAGCTGGGAATTCTGGTAGAGAGTGGGTTTTAGTGTTTTACAAAAGTGATAAATTAACATTTTCACTGAAAACAAACAGTTCTACTGATTTATTTATTTATTTTACAATGCAAGGCTTGGTGCCAACACTATAAATCCACCACACCTGATGGCCAGTTTTTTTCCCCTCTTTCTATTAGTATTTGATAGGACAGAAATAAATTGAGAGAGGAGAAAGAGAGAGAGAGAGAGAGAGAGAGAGAGAGAGAGAGAGAGAGAGCTGCAAATCTTCTTCCCCACTCACAAAGCATCCCCCTAAAGGTGGGGAGTAGGGGGTTGGTCTTACAGGAGTCCTTGTGCACTGTAAAGTACGGACTCAAACAGCTGCAAGGTCCCAAAACAACCATTTTTAATTACAACACTTAGATTGAAATGTCTACATAAAAAAAAAAAAAAAAATCAATGTCATATATTGGAGCATGTCACTATGCCACTTCTGAAATTTTACATCGCACAGACAGCATGCCACCACTTTCTAACATTGCTATTAATATTGTGACTATGCTTAAGCATATGCACAATCCATGTTTATCTTTTAAATTTATTAAAAATTTATTATCTTCATTTATTTATGGGATAGAGATATCCAGGAATCAAGTGGAAAATGGAAGATAGGAAAAGAAACAGAAAGATACCTGCATCCGTGCTTCACAACTTGAAAAGATTTCCACCTCTAAGAGGAGACCATGGACTCGAGCCCAGGCCTTTGTTCATTAAGATTCATATTACTTATACCATATGAAATTCTTACATAAGTTGGATGTTCCACTTTTAAAGTATACATAAAAATGAATAAATAAGAATCCAGAAGGCAAAAAATATGTGATAGAAACAAATGCATTGATTGGGAATTAGAAATAGATTTAATATAAATAATGATAAATTCTGGATTTAGGTGAATTATTTGTTCTCTTCTTTTTTTTTTTTCCAGAGCACTGTTCAATTCCTGTTTATGGTGGTGAGGTGGTGCAGGGGATTGAACCTGGGACTTTGGAGCCTCAGGCATGAGAGTTTCTTTGCATAACAATTATAATATCTACCCCTGCCCTCTTTGCTCTCTTTTTAATTTATTTTATTTTATTATTTAATAAAGGATTAGTTAACAAAACCATAGGGTAGAAGGGGTAAAATTCCACACAATTCCCACCAACAAATCTCCATTTCCCACCACCTCCCTGATAGCTTTCCCATTCTCTATCCCTCTGGGAGCATGGACCCAGGGTCACTGTGGGTTGCAGAAGGTAGAAGGTCTGGCTTCTGTAATTGCTTCCCCGCTGAACATGGGCGTTGATTGGTCGGTCGATACTCCCAGTCTGCCTCTCTCTTTCCCTAGTAGGGTGGGTCTCTGGGGAAGCTGAGATCCAGGACACATTGGTGGGGTCTTCAGTCTAGGGAAGCCTGGCCGGCATCCTGATGACCTCTGGAACCTGGTGACTGAAAAGAGAGTTAACATATGAAGCCAAACAAACATGTTGAGCAATCATGGACCCAAAGCTTGGAATAGAGGAGAGGAACTGTTAAGGTGGTACTCACTGCAAACTCTAGTGCACTTCTGCTTTCAGGCATATATTTTGCAGTAGTTTACGGATACGTGTGAACATATGCTCTCTCTCACAGAAACTGGTGTATATCTAGGTTTTGGGACTTTGTTAGAAAGTGAACCACCTGAGATGAAATTAGAGTATACTATGAAAGGAAAGGTCTCACCCGAGTAATGAAGTTGAAGGGTTGTCATTCCACACGTGAAGTCTCTGGACACAGTCTGAAGTGAAGCATGTTGTGTTGGTTAGGTTGTGATCGGCAGATGCAATATTATTTGATATGGATTGGAAGAGGCATACGGGAAAGTGGGCCCTATCCAAGGGTTCCAGGACTGGGGGAAGTAGAGGCTCCATAGTGGAGATGTGAGGTTCCTGCTGTCTTAGGGTTCAAAAAGACAATCGAAAGTTAATGTTATCATCACATTATTTGGTAATTGGGTTAACTTTGAAGAGCCCTTTTGCTATGGTTTGCTGTACAGTACCCAGTATCTTGCATATAGCTGTGATGTTGGTTGCTTCTGATCTACTTGGTCTAGGCTTTTGAGAGAGTCTGCATATCAATTACACAGCCTATATGTTGAAAAGATTCAGTTTTTGTTTTGAAAAACTTTGAGACATACAATTAAATTTCCCCCTCTCGTATTAATTAACTAGTGATTTATATGACTACATTTTACTAGGAGTGTACATAAACACCATTCCCACCACCAAAAGACTGTGACCCATCCCTCCCACCCACTCCCACCCCCCACTGTCACAGGAAGCTGCATGTTTACTCCTCACCACAGGGTTTTTACTTTGGTGCCCTACTTAGAATTTGGTCAGGTCCTGCTTTTGGTTTCCCTTTAAGATCTTCTTACTCAACTTCTGTTGATGAGTGGGATCATCCCGTACTCATCTTTAAATTTCTGACTTAGCTCACTTAACATAATTGCTTCTAGCTCAGTCCAAGATGGGTCAGCGTAGGTGGGTTCATTGTTCTTGATAGCTGCATAATATTCCATTGTGTATATATACCACAGCTTTCTCAGCCACTCATCTGTTGTTGGGCACCTGGGTTGCTTCCAGGTTTTATCTATTATGAATTGTGCTGCTATGAACATAGGAGTACACACCTCTTTTTGGTTGGGTGTTATGGAGTCCTTGGGGTATAACCCCAGGAGAGGAATTACTAGATGATATGGAAGGTCCATGTCTAGCCTTCTGAGAGTTTTCCAGACTGTTCTCCACAGAGGCTGTACCAATTTACATTCCCACCAGCAATGTAAAAGGGTTCCTCTGTCCCCACATCCTCTCCAGCATTTGTTGCTGCTGTCCTTTTTGATGTATGCCATTCTTACAGGAGTGAGGTGGTATCTTAGTGTTGCCTTAATTTGCATTTCTCTGACAATCAGTGACCTAGAGCAGTTTTTCATGTTTGTTAGCCTTTTGGATCTCCTCTGTAGTGAATGTTTTGTTCATATCCTCTGCCCATTTTTGGATGGGGTCATTTTCTTTTTTGGTGCTAAGTTTGCTGATCTCTTTATATATATTGGTGATTAGTTTCTTGTCTGATGTATGGCATATGAAGAACTTCTCCCATTCTGTGATGGGTCACTTTGCTTAATAGTTTCTTTGGATGTTCAGAAGCTTTTCAATTTGATGTAGTCCCATTTATTTGTTTCTGCTTTAGTCTTCTTTGCAATTGGGTTTGATTCATCAAAGATGTCCTGGAAGTATAGGTGGGAAACTGTTTTACCAATGTTTTCTTCTAAGTATTTCATCGTTTCTGGCCTGACATCCAGGTTTTTGATCCATTTGGAGTTGATTTTTGTTTCTGGTGAGATAAACTGGTTCAATTTCATTCTTCTGTATGTTACAACCCAGTTTTCCCAGCACCATTTATTGAAGAGAGCCTCCTTCTTCCATTTAATCCTTTGGGCCCCCTTATCAAAGATTCGATGTCCATAGGTGTGGGGATTTATTTCTGGGCTTTCAATTCTGTTCCACTGGTTTATGTGCCTATTTTTGTTCCAGTACCATGCTGAATTGATGATGATGGCTTTATAATATAGTTCAAGGTCTGGGAGTGTGATGCCTCCATTTCTGTTTCTTTTCCTAAAGATGGTTTTGGCAATTCTAGGTGTTTTCAGGTTCCAGATAAATGATTGTAGTGTTTGTTCTATTCTCTTAAAAAATCTTGGTGTAACTTTGATGGGTATTGCATTAAATTTGTATATGGCTCTGGGGAGAATATTCATTGTGATGATATTTATTCTTCCAATTCATGAGCATGGGATACCTTTCCATTTCTTGGTATCAATTTCTATTTCCTTGAGTAGCGACTCATAGTTTTCAGCATACAGGTCTTTCAATTCTTTGGTCAACTTTATTCCTAGGTATTTGATTGATTTTGCTGTAACAGTGATTGGGAGTGATTTCTGGATGTCTTCTTCTTCAGATTTAGTGTTTGCATAAAGAAATGCCACTGATTTTTGTACATTGATTTTGTAGCCTGATACCTTGCTGTATTGCCTAATAACTTCCAGTAGTTTTCTGCTGGATTCTTTAGGTTTTTCTATGTATACTATCATATCATCTGAAAATAGTGAGAGCTTGACTTCTTCCCTTCAAATCTGTATTCCTTTGATTTCTTTCTCTTGCCTGATTGCAATGGCAAGAACTTCCAATACTATGTTGAAGAGTAACAGTGACAGTGGATAGCCCTGTCTAGTCCCCGATCTGAGGGCGAATGCTTTCAGCTTCTGTCCATTGAGTATGATATTGGCTCTAGGTTTGCTATATATAGACTCCACTATCTTGAGGAATTTCCCATCTATTCCTATTTTTTGTAGAGTTTTGAGCATGAATGGGTGTTGGATTTTGTCAAAGGCTTTCTCTGCATCTATTGAGATAATCATGTGGTTTTTGGCTTTGCTTTTATTGATGTGGTGAATGACATTGATTGACTTACAGATATTGAACCAGACTTGCATTCCTGGGATGAATCCCACTTGGTTGTGATGAACAATCTTTTTGATATGTTGTTATATCCGGTTGGCCAAGATCTTGTTTAATATTTTGGCATCAATGTTCATCAAAGATATTGGTCTGTAGTTTTCCTTTTTTGTTGTGTCCCTATCAGCTATTGGTATCAGGGTGATGTTGGATTCATAGAAGGTGGAAGGGAGTATTCCTGTTACTTCAATCTTATGGAAAAGCTTAAGAAGTATGGGTACTAACTGTTTCCTGAAAGTTTTGTAGAATTCATTTGTGAAGCCATCTGGTATAGTACTTTTGTTGTTGGGGAGGTTCTTAATTACTGTTTCAATTTCTGTGTCTGTGATTGGTGAATTTAGATTTTGTAGTTCTTGGTTCAGTTTTGGAAGGGCATATGCTTCTAGGAATTGTTCCAGTTCTTCTAGATTCTGTAGCTTGGTGGCAAATAGTTCTTTATACAAGTTTTGCAGGATTCTCTGGATTTCTGTGGTGCCAGTTGTGATATCTCCTCCATTGTTTACAATTCTATTACTTTGAGCCTTCTATATTTTTTGTTTGGTAAGTCTGGCTAGAGGTTTGTCAATTTGGTTTAATCTTTCAAAGAACCAACATTTGGCTTCATTGATCTTTTTATGGTATTTTTATTTTCAATGTTGTTTGTTTCTGCTCTAACTTTAATGATCTGTACTTCTGGTTGCTTTAGGGTTCCTTTGTTCCTCTTCCTCTAAGTCCTTGAGGTGTGCAGTAAGGTCGTTCATTTGAGCTTTTTCTTGTTGTTTAATATGTGATTGTATGGCTATAAGTTTCCCTCTCAGTACTGCTTTAGCTGTGTCCCAAACATTTTGATGGGTTGTGTCTTCATTTTCATTTGTTTCCAGGAACATTTGAATTTCCTGCTTGAGTGAATCTCTGACCCAGTGGTTCTTAAGGAGTATGTTGTTTAGTTTCCAAATTCTGTGACTTTTAATAATTTTCTGTTTGTTGTTAAATGTTAGTTTTACTCCAGTGTGGTCTGAGAAGATACTTGGGATGATTTCAATATTCTTTAATTTATTGATATTGTCTTTGTGACCTAACATGTGGTCTATCCTTGAGTATGTGTTATGTGGATTGAAAAGAAGGTGTATTCCAGTTTTTTGAGGTGAAGGACTCTGAAAATGTCCAAGAGGTCTAGTCTGTCAATCTCTTCATTCAGTTCTCTTGTATTTTTGTTGGTATTCTGCTTTGTTGATCTGTCTAAGTGTGATAGTGGGGTATTAAAGTCCCCCACTATTATTGTATTACTATTGATGAATTTTTGAAATTCTTTAAGCAAGTGCTTGACATATTTGGATGGTCCCTCATTGGGTGCATAGATGTTAATGATTGTTAAGTCTTCTTGCCTTATTGATACTCTAATCATTATTTAATGTCCTTGCCTATCTTTTATTACTTTATTTAATTTAAAATCTATCGTGTCTGAGATGAGAATGGCTGTTCCTGCCCTTTTTTTTTTTTTGGTCCTGTATCCTGTATAATAGTATTCCATCCTTTCACTTTAAATCTGTGTTTATCTTGTTGTTACAGATGGGATTCTTGCAAGCTGTATATGGTTGGTTTATGTTTTCTGATCCATCCCCTCACTCTTTTCCTTTTGATGGGTGAGTTTAAGCCATTGACGTTTATTGATATTATGGATTTAATGTATTGTAGTGCCATTGTTCAAAAAAAATTTTTTTTGTTTGTTCTGATATATTGCCAGTATTATAGTGATGTTCTTGTTTATAAGAGGTCTTTTATAACCTCTTTCAGGGCCAATTTGGTGATGGTTGCCTCCTTTAACTGTTGTTTCTCTAAGAAGGTTTTGATCCCTCCATCTAGTTTGTATGAAAGTCTAGAAGGATATATTATCCTTGGTTGAAACCCTTTTTCATTCTTGCCATTCTCTTCTAGCATTTAGAGTTTGAGTGGAGAAATCTGCAGATAATCTTATGGGATTTCCCTTGTATGTGACTTTTTGTTTCTCTCTTACAACCTTTAGGATTCTTTTTTTATCCTTACTTCTCATTGTCACTATGATGTGTCTTGGTGTCTACAGGTCTGGGTTGATTCTGTTTGGTACTCTCTGGGCCTCTTGAATCTTGATGTCTTTTCTGTTATTCAGGTCTGGGAGTTTTCTTCTATTACTTCCTCTAGAATGTTTGCTTCCCCTTCCTCTCTTTCTTCCTCTGGCAGGCCAATTATACGAATGTTACTTCTTTTGAGATCATCGCATATGTCTCTGTTGTTGTTTTTAGTGTCTCTCAATCTCTTTTGAAGCTCTTTCACCTCTTTCTTCATTTTCTCTAACTCATCCTCTGTCTGACTAATTCTGTTTTCTGCTTCTGTTAGTCTGCTTTCCCTTGCCTCAGCTTCTTTCTTCATTACAGCTATTTCAACTTTCAGTTCTCTAATTGCCTCAAGATAATCAGTATTTTCCTTGGTGGTCTCAACTGCTGTTTCCCTAATACTGCCATTCCTTTCCTCCAGTGTTGTTTTCATTTCTGTGATTAATAAGTTTATTATTGCTTGCATACTTTTCTTATCTATGGTTACTTCAGGCTGATTTGTAGGTTTTTTTGAGCTCTTGTCTTCATTCATTGGAGTGACAGTTTTATTTGTTTTTGATCTACCCATTTTTAAAATTTTTGTGTTTCTTTTTTTATGCTCTGTTGTTCCTCAGTTATTGTGTCTGGAGCACAAGCAACACTGTACTGAATACCTTTATGACAATTGCACTCACCAACCTCAGGAATTATAGTAGCAACTGAAGCAAGTATTGAAGCAGTTTAATCACTACCAGTTAGCCAACAATTTCTCCATTCCGTGAAAAAATAGTAACGAAATCCCAGTGAAGAAAAAGAGAAAAGAAAGAAGGGATAGCAAGAATGGACAGTTATGCAAATCTACTATCCACTGTATATTCTTGGGGTAACAAGAGGGGAAAGGGGACTAGAGCAGAGATACACACATAGAGAGTCCACTCTGAGTCAGATTTCTTCCCCAAAATAATTCACAAATTCAGAAAGGCCAAGAGGAAGGAAGGAAGGAGTGTATGACAAGATAAAAAAAAATAAAGAAAAATAAAAAAGAGACAAGTGAGAGAAAAGGGAAAAGATAAGCACAGTCAATGATTAGTCAAGGATTAGCACAGTCAATGGCCAAGCCTTTCCCGCTACGAGACAAGTTCTCAAGATCTTCCCGCACAGTCATCACCGCCCAGCTATCATCCACATTGGTCTCCAGCTCCCACTGATTCTGTGCTCGGAGAAACTAAGATGGAACTTTCGGAAAGCAAACTGGCATCTGTTCAGTGATCTTACCAATAAATCTATTCCTGCAATTCCAATTAACTCTATCCCCTCTGAAGATTCCTACAGGTGCTTCCGCCAAGCCATCTTCAAAGCAGCTTCCCAAGCCATTCCTCGTGGGAGACGTGCTAACTAGATGCCTTGTCTTGATGCTGAATGCGAGCAACTACTAAAGCAGTATGATGAGTCGGGCGACCCAGATGTGACTGACCATCTCATTGCCTCCCTGGATTCAGCACGCGAAGCCTGCTGGCAACAACTCATGGAAAGTCTGAACTTCACCCACTCAAGTAGGAAGGCCTGGAAGCTTCTTCACAGACTGGGTGCCAGTAGCCAACCCCCTCCCATCTCCCATCCTCCCGTATCTCCAAACTCAGTGGCCAGTCACCTAACTCAAGTTGGACGTGCTAAGATCGACCCAGTCTGGAAAAGAGAAATTTCCCATGAGTGGTCATCCCACTTCCGGTTATCTTGTCCATCTCCAAAACTCTCTCCCTTTACACTGTCTGAACTGGAAGATGCTTTGAAGAGGGTTAAACCGGGAAGAGCTGCTGGCTATGATAACATCACCCCAGAACTCATTCTTAACCTGGGTCCCACGGCAAAGAAGTGGCTCACTTCATTCCTGTCCCACATCTTGGAATCTGAGTCTATGCCCAAAGTTTGGCGTAGTGCGAAGATTATAGTAGTTTTGAAACCAAAGAAAGATGCAACACTGGCCGCCAGCTATAGACCAATTTCTCTCCTTTCCATGTGTTACAAACTCCTTGAGAGGCTTCTTCTGTCATGTATTTCTCATCTTACAGAGAAATTCCTATCACCCGCCCTAGCTGGTTTCCGCCCAGGAAGATCTACCTGCGAACAAGCCCTGGCCCTCTTAAGTTACATTGAAAATGGATTCCAGAATAATTTAAAGATGGGTGCTGTCTTTGTTGATCTCACAGCAGCCTATGACACGGTCTGGCACCGTGGTCTCCTAGTCAAGATCTCAAGATGCCTGCCTCCATGGGTGGCCAACACTATATCGTTTCTTCTCCAAAAGAGAAGATTCCAGGTGCATCTGGGTGACAAGTCTAGCAGATGGAGACTTGTCTCAAGTGGCCTCCCCCAGGGCTCTGTTCTGCCTCCTACGCTATATAATATTTACATCAATGACCTCCCAGAAACTTCTTCAAGGAAGTTCATCTACACTGATGACATCTGATGTGCAACTCAGGCATCAAAGTTTGACATCCTCGAGGAAACAGTCACGAAAGACATGTCTCTGATATCTGATTACTGTAAAAAATGGCGACTAATCCCTAGCACTGCAAAAATGGTATCATCTGTTTTCCATCTACACCATGCCTCGGCCTCATGTGAGCTTAATGTGCAGCTTGGCGATACGAGAATCCAGCATGAAGCCCAGCCAGTCTATCTTGTCGTTACTCTCGATCGCACTCTGTCATTTCACAAACATCTCATAAAAACTGCAGCAAAGGTGGGCTCGAGGAATAACATCATTGCAAGACTGGCCAGCTCCTCATGCGGCGCGAGCGCTTCCACACTGTGATCATCATCTCTGGCATTATGCTATTCCATTGTAGAATACTGTGCCCCAGTATGGTTCCGTAGCCCCCGTGTCTACTTGGTCGATTCCAAATTATATTCCTCCATGAGGATAATTTCTGGAACCATCCGTTCCACCCTGGTTCCATGGCTGCCAGTTCTTAGCAACATCGCCCCGCCAGATATTCGTCGGGATGCGGCATCATCTAAGTTCATTTCCCATGTCTATGCTCGACCGGACCTGCCAATATACGCGGATATCTTCGCCCACCCTGTCCAACGCTTGACGTCTCGTCACCCAATCTGGTCCCCTATGCCTACACTGAACTTTTCTGTTCCAGACTCTTGGAAACAGAGTTGGCAGTCAGCTAAGGTAAAGAACAAACACTTCATCACAGACCCCTGCAAGCGTCAACCCGGCTTTGACCTAGCACGTTATGATTGGGCCCTCCTCAATCTCTATCAAACAGGCCATGGCCGCTATGTTCCATCGCTGGGGAGCCAGAGACGACCCTAACTGCCCCTGCGGCTACAGACAGACTATGACCCACATAGTCAACGACTGTCACCTCTCCAGATTCAAAGGAGGTCTCGAAACTTTACATCAGGCTCAACCTGACGCTGTTGACTGACTACGGAAGAAGGGCAAACGCTAGAAGAAGAAGAAGAAGAAGAAGAAGAAGAAGAAGAAGAAGAAGAAGAAGAAGAAGAAGAAGAAAAGAAAAAGAGCTGTAATTAAAGAACAGTGAAAAGAAAAAAAAAACCCTCAGGACTAGACAAGGATGGCTGAAATAGACAGTTATGCAAATCTGCTATCCACTGTATATTCTAGGGGTGGCTAAAGGAGGAAGGGAAGTTGAGCAGAGACACTCGCAGTGAGAGTCCACACTGAGTCAGAATTCTTCCCCATAATAATTCCCAAATGTGTATCAGTGAATTCAAAAAATCACACTCTTTGGTGGTGTGGGGCCTGGGGCCTGTGGCTTTGGAAGCTGTAGGATTAAGGAAGAAAGGATGACAAGAATGAGAAAAAGAAAAAAAAAAGAAATAGAGAAAAAAGAAAAAGATGAGAAAAAGATCAGTCATAAAAGAGTGGTGAAAAGAAAGATTTTTTAAATTTATTTTCAATTATTTAATTAGCTATGCAGGGTGAGGTGGGGGGGTTGGCTACTTAGAAAGAAAAAAAAAGGCCAGAGGTTTCAGGAGGGTATATACTTAGAATGAATGATACTCCCTTGTGGGACAGGAATTTGGTAAAGAAAGAAAGAGGCTCAGCAAGGGATCCTGCTAGTAGCTGGTCCCCAGGGACTGGTTATGGGGGGGTGGGGGGGATGAAGTGTGCTTTATAATTAAACGGAAAAAAAATATTTCCCCCCCTTTTCTCTACTCTATTTCTTTTTTTTAATGAATCTTTTTTAATTTTTTAAAAATATTTATTTTATTTATTTATTCCCTTTGCTGCCCTTGTTGTTTTATTGTTGTAGTTATTATTGTTGTTGTTGTTGGATAGGACAGTGAGAAATGGAGAGAGGAGGGGAAGACAGAGAGGGGGAGAGAAAGATAGACACCTGCAGACCTGCTTCACCCCCTGTGAAGCGACTCCCCTGCATGTGGGGAGCCGGGGTTCGAACTGGCATCCTTATGCCGGTCCTTGTGCTTTGTGCCACCTGTGCTTAACCCGCTGCACTACAGCCCGACTCCCTCTTCTCTATTTCTTAACTCAAATTAAGTTATAGTCACCTCCTTGGTGTCACTGCTAGGACCCCTTATTGACTGGCCTACTAAAAGCAGAAAATCCTACCATTTCCAGAAGATGTGGTCAGAGCTCATGCCACTAGCAGCTTCTCAGTCTGCCATCTTCCGGGAACCTCCTCTTTGCTCTCTTCTAACACTATTATTCTGATCTCGAAATGAACAAAGGGTTGCATATCTTCCTTCAAGTTAATGTCACATGGACTCTGGATAAATGCCTAAGAGTGCTTTTTTTTTTTTTTTTGTATAGTAAAATACTTCCGTTTTTTTGTTTGTTTAAGGACTCTCCATACAGTCTTCTGGAGGAGCTTCTCCAATTTGCATTCTCAAGAAGACTGTAGCAGAGTCCCTTCTCCACAATCTACTAACATTTGTCATTTCGTGTTTTGTTAATATAGGTTATTATCTCAGTATAGTTTTGCATTTCTCTAACAATAAATTGAGTACTTTTTTCATATGTTTGTGGGTCATGCATATCTCTTTTTATAGAAAACTGTCTATTCACTTCATTGTCTCAATTTTATAGTCTTTTCCCCCTCTTTTGTTGAGCTGTACCAGTTCATTGTACTTCTTTTTTTTCTTTATTTTCCCTTTTGTTGCGCTTGTTATTTTATTATTTTTGTAGTTATTATTGTTGTAATTACTGATGATATTGTTGTTAGATAGGACAGAGAGAAATGGAGAGAGGAAGGAAGAGAAAGATAGACACCTACAGACCTACTTCACCGCCTGTGAAGTGACTCACCTGAGGTGAGCCAAGGGCTCAAACCGGGATCCTTAAGCCAGCCTTGAGATTTGCACCACATGTGCTTAAACCACTACTGCCGGACTCCTGAGCTGAGCTGCACCAGTTCTTTATGGATTAAAAAACTATTAATTTTATTATTAACTACTATTATAACTCCTATATTATAAATTTTATAGAGAAGACAAATACACTTGATGTTTTTTCCTCATTAAAATACAGCTTATCTGAAGACTCAAACATCATGAAATATGAGTAATGTAAATAAATAAGTAATGATTAAATGAATCATTACTGAGCTAACATAATGTGAGCTGGGTAAAAAGGAGTATATGTCTTTCATTGAGTCTTCCAGCAGAGATATGTAATTTCAGTTGAAATTTTAAAAGATATATGCAATTTTAAGCTGACTGGGAGCCAAGCTCTGAAGTCAAAGGTATAACTGTACTTCAACTAAAGAAGATGATTTGGATTTTTGAAAGATGTGACTCATGGGAGGTTACAGTCAAAATATACCCAAGGTGAAGTTCAGGTATTGTTTTGTACTAGAAGAGTAGAAAGAAGGAAATCATTGAAAGGATCCACTTACAGAGGAACTCATCAATGCTATTTATGCTAGGAGTGAGGCTTATTTTTTAGTATTTAACCACATGACACGTAAGAAGAATGCATGAATTACTACTAGGTTTGAAAAAGCATAATCAGGTGAGTTTAGTCTTTCATAATCAAAAAAAGTATTTTAGTACTTGTATATGATATATTTTTACATTTGAGTGTATGTTTGTGTATATAAAACATCAACTGTATAATTGCAGGTCTGTTTATAAATGAGTATTTATAATTGTGCTGTAAGTACATCAAACAATGTCTACCTGGAAGTGGAATCTGTCACAATTACAGCTGCATTTTTTAAATTTATTTATTTATTTGCTCATGTTGAGCTCCAATAATTTTTTTCTTATTCTTACCTCATCTTGGATAAATTCTCCCTTCAAATTATTTGTTTTTGGAAAAATTATCTTTGTCAAATTATTTTATAGTTGCATTTTTCAAGAAAATAATTGTCTTTGATTCAGAGACAGTTTAAAAGCCAACTAACTAAAACAAGGAAGATAATAAAATGATTAAAATTTGTTTCCCATTTGAGATAAAAGCATTATCATTGCTTTAAAATTTACTAATTAAACTAGCTTCATATCCTTAAGGACTTGAGATCTGAATCATCTTATTTCATGGTTTCCAGTTTTCTGTCTTCTATCTCACATCTGCATAAAAAAAGCAAATCATCCCCATCTGCAGGGAGAAAGATTTATGAATGATGAAGCTGTCTGTAGGTATCTCTCTGTCTCTCTACTCCCCGTCCCCACTCAATTTCTCTTTTTTCTCTAACCAATATATTTTTAAAATAAAACAAGAAAAACTTATGATATGCATATTAATATAAATGTATGCATAAATAGAAAAAAAAGAGAAAAGAGAGAGTGAAAGATGCCACAATACTAAAATTACTTTTAATGAGCTGGGGGTCAGATTTAAATCTGGGTAACACATGTAACAAAGCAGCACACTATCTAAGTGAGCTATTTTACCAACCTAGTAAATTTATTTAATACTTTAATAAGCTTTAGACAAGACAGGGAAATCTCCGTGATTTAAAATGAAGAAGGAAACCAGCCAGAGGAGAAGGAAGCCACACTGTCTCATGGCATAGGAATTAAAAGGAATTTAGACTTAGATGATCTGGGTATTTGAGGCTAAGTTCTACCATTCATGATATCATGATAAATAACTTATTTCTTCTCCATATGATAAAAGAAAAAGTAGAACTAATAAAAGCTACCCTTTGTTTAATCTTATTATATTAAAAGAAGATAAGGTCAAAATACTGTATTTTTACCTCTGGAGATACCCAAAATACTGATTCTTCTTTTTTTAATTTCATTTTTTAATTTATTTATAAAAAAGTAAACATTGACAAAACCATAGGATAAGAGGGGTACAAATCCACACAATTCCCACCAACAGAACTCCATATACCATCCTGATAGCTTTCCTATTCTTTAACCTCTGAGAGTATGGATCCAAAGTCATTGTGGGGTACAGAAGTTGGAAGGTCTGGCTTCTGTAGAATGCTGATTCTATCTGACCTATCTGAGAAAATATTTTCAGTGAGAAACAATATTATAGCTGTAAGCTTCTACTTGTGATCAAGGCAGAATAACAGAATGTGATTTTTCTTTCCTGCCCTTAAGTATTTTTCAAAATGCAGTAGAATGGATAAAACAACAGATTTCAGACATTGAACATCAAGCAGCAAATGACAGTGAACGTGAAGGAGATAAAACAAATGGGGCAAGCCAACTGATGACTCTAGTCCACTGACTAAAGCAAGTTTCTGGACTGCAGTGAAAGGAAGGAAAGCCAGCTCATAACTGGCAGTCTCCTCAAACACAGCAGATAGTTCTTATAGTTCATGGAGATGAAAGCCCTAGGAGTTCACAGGACAGACAGTGGAGATTTGAAAGATCTGCACAAGATTTTCCCTTGATGTTGATTTTGAGCATTGATCAACACATGTTAAGAAACTACCCACAGTCTGGGAAGAATCATGTAAATGGAAGAGATGAAACAATTCTCAGGAATCATGCAGTGCTGAGATCATTCATGTTTCCACCAATTAAAGAAACAGGACTTATAATTCCCTTTGTATTGACTTGAGTGATTACTACAGGAAACTACCCAGTAAAGGGAAAAAGGCAGTCTTAGATTAAAGTTGCTCTTGCTCTGAAGAATAAAGCTTAAAAGAAAACATTGAAATAAAATTAAAATCAAGGTTTTTTTTTTTTTTTTTTCCAAATAAGAGGATTGACGCTTGAAAAAAGTTCAATATATTTTGGAGTCTAGGTATTTGAAAAGATCAATGATCTAACAACATAAATTCATAATGACAATACCTGATCCAATATTGCCAAGCTTAAAAATAAACAGGAAAAGATTACTCATAACAGAGACAAATACACCAATACAATGACACAAACTTTATAATTTGTATACAGGGACTAATTCCATTTTTTTATATTTATTTATTTTCTCTTTTGTTGCCCTTTTTATTGTTGTAGTTATTATTGCTGTTGTTGTTGTTGGATAGGACAGAGAGAAATGGAGAGAGGAGGGGAAGACAGAGAGGGGGAGAAAGACACCTGCAGACCTGCTTCACCGCTTGTGAAGCAACTCCCCTGCAGGTGGGGAACTGGGGGCTAGAACCAGGATCTTTATGCAGATCTTTGTGCTTCACACCATGTGCGCTTAACCCATTGAGCTACAGCCTGACTCCCAATTTCACTTTTTAAAAAGGTAGGAAACAACATTTTATAGGCTACTTAGGGCACAGAAAAAAAATTAAAATATATCCCATTGAAATTATAAATAGGGCAGATAGTAGATAGCATATTAGTTATGCAAAGAGAATCTCATGCCTGAGGTACCAAAATCCCAATTTCAATCCCTGGCACCACCATAAACCATAGCTGAGCAGTGCTCTAGTAAATATTATATATGAAAAACCACAACACCTGATGTGAAAAACACTACTGAACAAAAGATTGAAAATTGAAATTTCGGAGACAAGAGAAAGCTCACCAATAGAGCATGTGCCTTAATAAGTGTGAGACTTCATGTTTAGACAGTTATTTGTAAACAGAGAATGAAAATAATATATGAAAATCTACATGAAAATAAAAGATTTATAAGCAATATAAAAACAATTGAAGACAAAATTTAAAAATAGTGTTTTCGATATTTCTTTTCAGATCCATTTAATGACATTGTTTAATGCAAAAAATAATAACACAATATAAAATGTATTAAAATACATTCCAATAATATCACACATACCATTAGGAATAGCTGGAACTGATATATGTGAGATAATTAGATATTACATGAAGTAATACAGTATTACATAAAAGTTGACTATAGAAAGCTATAGATATACATCTTAAACTTCAAAGAATCCAATAGAATGAAAGCACAATTATTAATAAATTAATGAAAGAGATAAAATAGAGATATGAAAATCTACACAACTATCTAATTATGGGAAGAAAAGAAATGGTATTTCTTTATTGGGGAATTAATGTTTTACATTCAACAGTAAATACAATAGTTTGTACATGCATAACACTCCCCAGTTTCCCATTTAACAATACAACCCCTACTATGTCATTTATCATCCTTCATGGACCTGTATTCTCCCCATCCACCCACTCCGACCCCAGAGTCTTTTACTTTGGTGCGATATGCCAATTACATTTCAGGATCTACTTGTGTTTTCATTTCTGATCTTGTTTTTCAACTTCTGCCTGAGAGTGAAATTTTTAAAAATAAAAATAAAATAAAATAAAGTGTTTTTAAAATTAAAATAATAAAAAGAGAGGGAAAGATATAGACACCTGCAGACCTTCACCACTCATGAAGTGTCCCCTCTGCAGGTAGGGAGTTGGGGCTCAAACCCTGATCCTTGTGCAGAGCCTTAGACATAGTACTGTTTGCACTCAGGCCTTCTCTGGTGTCCTCTCATTAATAAATAAATAAACCTTTTTAAGATTGAGGTGGTGGCACACCTGGTTGAGTGCACGTTACAATGCACAAGGACCCAAGTTCGAGCTCCCAGGTCCCCATGTGCAGCGGGGGAAAAAAAAAGGAATGGTATAAAATTAGCATATGGAACTAATAGAAATAAATCAGCAATGTAATATACTTAAGCTTCAAAGTTTTACTTTTCAGTCAGAGATTCCAGAAGATGGTGGAATGAGAAGCTGCTAGTTGCTTGAGCTCCAACAACATCTACTGGAAATGGTAGGATTTTTGCCTTTAGCAGGACAGTCAATAAGGGGTCCTAGCGGAGACACCAAGGAGGTGACTATAACTCAGTTTGGGTTAGAAAATAGAGTAAAAATAAAGGAAAAAAATTAATTATTATTCCCGAAGTGCACCCCTTCCCACCTACCCCACCCTGGGGGCCAGAGATCTGCTCCTAGCAGGCTCCCATGCTGAGATTCTTTCTTTACCAAGATTCCTGTCCCACCAGAGGGTGTCATGCATTCTAATTCTATTCCTTCCTGAAACCTTTGGCCTTTTTTTAATTGCTAAGTAGCCAATTCCAGCTACAAACATTCCACCAAGCAGAGTGCTACTCAGACAGGGAAAGACCATCAGAGCTTTTTTTTTTTTTTTTTTTTTTTGCTTTATTTTCTCAACAATCAGCTGCCTTTGCTCAGTGGGCCTGAAGCAATCTGAAGCCATCCAAGTTGAAGACAGGACAGGTTTTTTACTCTGTTCTATTTTATTATTTATACAAGATAAACACGTATCCCTTTCCCTCTCTCCTTCAGGTTGACCAGAATTAACTCTTAGTGTATTTTCCATTGCTAGGGTACTGGGTGTCTTATCCAATGCCAAAGTAACTTGTTACACTCTTCCTACCTTCCCTACCAACTCTCTCCCTCCCCTGCCCCGCAAATCTAATTAAATGATAAATAAATAAATAAATCTTTCCTTTCACTACTCTTTTATTACTGTTCTTTTTCTTATCTTTTTCTTTCCTCTCTATCTTTTTTTTTTCTTCTTTTTCTCATTCTTGTCATTCTTTCTTCCTCCTCAGCTTTCAGAATTCACTGATACACATTTGGGAATTATTTTGGGGAAGAAATATGATTCAGAATGGACTCTCTCTGAGTGTATCTTTGCTCTACTTCCCTTTCTCCTTTAGCTACCCCTAGAATATACAGTGGATAGTGGATTTGCATAACTGTCTATTCCTGCTATTCTTGTCTATTCCTGAGGTGATTTTTTGTTTGTTTGTTTCTTTGTTTTACTTTCTTAACAATCATCTGACCTCTACACAGGAGGCTTGAGCCAGTCTGGGACAGGTTTTTCACCCTGCTCTATGTTATTATTAATTTATATAAATGTGTATCTCTTCCCCCCCCTCCTTTAGGTGGACCAGAATTAACTCTTAGGGTATCTATCATTGCTAGGGGACTAGGCATCTAATCCATTGAGAGAGGAAATTGTTTCACTACTTCTACCTCCTCTATAGACTCTCCCCTTCTATTTCCTCCTAGCTAATTATTAAAATAAAATAAAATGAAAAATAAATTAATCAATTAAAAGCTTTTTTTCATTGCTCTTTTATTACCACTCTTTTTCTTATCTTTTTCTGAGGTAGGTGATTACATTTGTCATAAAGGTATTTAGTAAAGTGTTGCTTGTACTCAAAACACAACAACTGAGGAACAACAGAACATAAAAATAATAAACACATAAATAAAAAAATGTGTAGATCAAAAACAAATAAAACTGCTACTCCAATGAATGAAGACAAGAGCCCAAAGAAACTACAAATCAGCCAGAAGTAACCATATATAAGAAAAGTATGCAAGCAATAATAAACTTATTAATCAAAGAAATGAAAACAACTTTGGAGGAAAGGAATGGCAGTATTAGGGAAGCAAAAGTTGAGACCACCAAGGAAAATACTGATTATCATGAGGCAATTAGAGAACTGAAAGTTGAAATAGCTGAACTGAGGAAAGAACTGTGGGAAAGGAAAGCAGACTAACAGAAGCAGAAAACAGAATTAGTCAGACAGAGGAAGAGTTAGAGAAAACTAAGAAAGAGTTACAAAAGCTAAAAAAAGAGATTGAGAGACACTAAAAACAACAACAGAGACAATGGGATGATCTCAAAAAATGTACATTCGTATAATTGGCCTGCCAGGGGAAAAAAGAGAGGAAGGGGAAGGAAACTTTCTAGAGGAAATTATAGAAGAAAACTTCCCAGACCTGAATAACAGAAAGGACATCAAGATTCAAGAGACCCAGAGGGTTCCAATCAGAATCAACCCAGACCTGAAGACACCAAGACACATAACAGTCACAATGAGAAGGAGTCAGGATAAAGAAAGGATCCTAAAGGCTGCAAGAGAAAAACAAAAAGTCACATACAGGGGAAAACCCATAATACGATCAGCAGACTTCTCCACTCAAACTCTAAAAGCCAGAAGAGAATGGCAAGATATCTATTATGCCCTCTAAGACAAACAAGAGTTAAAGGAGGCAACCATCACCAAACTGGCCCTGAAAGAGGTTATAAAAGACCTCTTGTAAACAAGAACATCACTATAGTACTTGCAATATATCAGAGCAAACAAAAATCTTTTTTTTTTATAATTTTTTTTATTTTTTTATATTTTATTTTATTTATTCCCTTTTGTTGCCCTTGTTGTTTTATTTTTGTAGTTATTATTATTGTTGTTGTCATCGTTGTTGGATAGGACAGAGAGAAATGGAGAGAGGAGGGGAAGACAGAGAGGAGGAGAGAAAGACAGACACCTGCAGACCTGCTTCACCGCCTGTGAAGTGACTCCCCTGCAGGTGGGGAGCTGGGGCTCAAACCGGGATCCTTATGCCGGTCCTTGTGCTTTGCGCCACCTGCGCTTAACCCGCTGCACTACAGCTCTACTCCCACAAAAATCTTTTTTGAACAATGGCACTACAATACATTAAATCCATAATATCAATAAATGTCAATGGCTTAAACTCACCTATCAAAAGGCACAGAGTGGGGGATGGATCAGAAAACATAACCCAACCATATGCTGCTTGCAAGAATCCCATCTGTCACAAGAAGATAAACACAGATTTAAAGTGAAAGGATAGAAAACTATCATACATGCTAATGGACCACAAAAAAGGGCAGGTACAGCCATTCTCATCTCTCACACTATAGATTCTAAATTAAATAAAGTAATAAAAGATAGGCAAGGACATTACATAATGATTAGAGGATCAATCAGCCAAGAAAACTTAACAATTATTAACATCTATGCACCCAATGGGGGACCATCTAAATACGTCAAGCACTTACTGAAAAAAAATTTCAAAAATACATCAATAGTAAGAAAATAATATTGGGAGACTTCAATTTCCCACTATCACACTCAGACAGAGCAACAAAGCAGAGAACCAACAAAGATACAAGAGAATTGAATGAAGAGATTGACAGACTAGACCTCTTGGACATTTTCAGAGTCCTTCACCAGAAAAAACTGGAATACACCTTTTTTCAAATCCACATAACACATACTCAAGGATAGACCACATTTTAGGCCACAAAGACAGCATAAATAAATTCAAGAACATAGAAATCATCCCAAGTATCTTCTCAGACCACACTGGAGTAAAACTAACATTTAACAACAAACAGAAAATTATTAAAAGTCACAGAATTTGGAAACTAAACAACATACTCCTTAAGAACCACTGGGTCAGAGATTCACTCAAGCAGGAAATTCAAATGTTCCTGGAAACAAATGAAAATACAGCATGGTACTGGAACAAAAATATGCACATAGACCAGTGGAACAGAATTGAAAGCCCAGAAATAAATCCCCACACCTACAGACATCTAATCTTTGATAAGGGGGCAAAGGATTTAATGGAAGAAGGAGGCTCTCTTCAATAAATGGGGCTGGGAAAACTGGGTTGTAACATGCAGAAGAATGAAATTGAACCACTTTATCTCACCAGAAACAAAAATCAACTCCAAATGGATCAAAAACCTGGATGTTAGACCAGAAACAATCAAATACTTAGAGAAAACATTGGTAAAACACTTTCCCACCCACACCTCCAATACATCTTTGATGCAATAAACCCAATTTCAAGAAAGACTAAAGCAGAAACAAACAAATGGGACTACATCAAATTGAAAAGCTTCTGCACATCCAAAGAAACTATTAAACAAACAAAGAGACCCCTCAAATTATGGGAGAAGATCTTCAGATGCCATAGATCAGACAAGAAACTAATCACCAAAATATATAAAGAGCTCAGCAAACTTAGCACCAAAAAGTAAATGACCCCATCCAAAAATGGGCAGAGCATATGAACAAAACATTCACCTCAGAGGAGATCCAAAAGGCTAACAAACATATGAAAAACTGCTCCAGGTCACTGATTGTCAGAGAAATGCAAATTAAGACAACATTGAGATAGTACATCACTCCTGTAAGAATGGCATACATCAAAAAGGACAGCAGCAACAAATGATGGAGAGGCTGTGGGGACTGAGGGGACTGAGGAACCCTTTTGCATTGCTGGTGGGAATATAAATTTGTGCAGCCTCTGTGGACAGCAGTCTGGAAAACTCTCACAAGGCTAGACATGGATCTTCCATATGGCCTAGTAATTCCTCTCCTGGAGATATAACCCAAGGACTCCATAACACGCAACCAAAAAGAGGTGTGTACTCCTATGTTCATAGCAGCACAATTCATAATAGCTAAAACCTGGAAGCAACCCAGGTGACCTACAACAGATGAGTGGCTGAGAAAGCTGTGGTATATATACACAATGGAATACTATGCAGCTATCAAGAACAATGAACCCACCTTCTCTGACCCATCTTGGACAGAGCTAGAAGGAATTATTAAGTTAAGTGAGCTAAGTCAGAAAGATAAAGATGAGTATGGGATGATCCCACTCATCAACAGAAGTGGATAAAGACGATCTGAAAGGGAAACTAAAAGTAGGATCTGGCTTAATAGAAAGTAGGGCAACAAAGTAAAAACCCTGTGGTAAGGGGTCAACATGCGGCTTCCTGGGCCTGTCGGGGTTGGGGGTGGGTGGGTGGGATGATACACAGTGTTTTGGTGGTGGGAATGGTGTTTATGTACACTCCTAGTAAAGTGTAGTCATATAAATCACTAGTTAATTAATATGAGAGGGGGAAAATTAATTGTTTGTCTCGAAGTTTTTAAAACACAGACTGCATATTCTTAATATATAGGCTGCGTATTTTATATGCAGACTCTCTCAAAAGCAAGTAGATCAGATGCAAGCAGTGGCAGAGCTATTTACAAGATACTGGGTACTATACAACAAACCCTAACAAAAGGACTTTTCTAAGTTAACCCAATTACTAAATAATGTGATGGTAACATTAACTATCAATTGTCTTTTTGAACCCTAAGACAGCAGGAACCTCATATCTCCACTTTAGAGCCTATATTTCTCCCAGTCCTGGGACCTTAGGAAAGGGCCCACTTTCCCGCATGCCTCTCCCAATCCTTACCAAATAATATTGCGTCAGCCAATTGCAACCTAATCAATGCAATGATTGCCACCTCAACATGCTTCATCTCAGACTGTGTCCAGAGACTTCAGGTGTGGAATGTCAACCCTTCAGATTCATTACTTGGTGGACTTTTCCTTTCATAGCATTCTCTAATTCCGTCGCAGGTGGGTCACTTTCTAACAAAGTCCCAAAACCTATATATACTCCAGTTTCTGTGAGAGAGAGCATATGTTCACACATATCCATAAACTAGTGCAAAATATATACCTGAAAGCAGAAGTACACTAGAGTTTGCAGTGAGTACCCCCCCAACACTTCCTCTCTACTATTCCAATCTTTGCGTTCATGATTGCTCAACAATTTGTTTGGCTTTGTATGTTAACTCTCTTTTCAGCCACCAAGTTCCAGATGCTACCAGGATGCTGGCCAGGCTTCCCTGGACTGAAGACCCCACCAGTATGTTCTGGAGCTCAGCTTCTCCAGAGACCCACCCTACTAGGGAAAAAGAGAGGCAGACTTGTAGTATGTACTGACCAGTCAACGTCCATGTTCAGTGGGGAAGAATTACAGAAGCCAGACCTTCCACCTTCTGCAACCCACAATGACCCTGGGTCTGTGCTCCCTGAGGGATAGAGAATGGGAAATCTATCATGGGAGGGGATGTGATATGGAGATTGGGTGGTGAGAATTGTATAGAGTTGTAACTCTCCTATCCTATGCTTTTGTTAATTTATCCTTTCTTAAATAAAAAAATAATTAAAAAAAGACAAAGTTTTCCTTTTTGTCTTTTCTTACTCCCTTCCTTCCTTATTTCCTCCCTGTCTTCCACCCACTATCTTTCTTTCTTCCTATTTTTCTTTTACTCTTTCCTTCTTCCTTATTTCTCCTTTCATTCTTGTTACCAGAGTTATTGCTAGGGCTTAGTGCCTGCAAGAGGAATCCACTGCTTCCTGAAGCCAAAGCCACTTTTTCTACTACCTCGCTCTTTTTTTATTGAATTGTTATTAGGACATAGATAAATGTGAGAGGGAGAGATAGAGAGGCACCTGCAGCCCTCTTGCACCACTCCTAAAGCTTCCAATGTACAGGTGGAGGGTTAGGGGAGATTTGTACATGATACTATATATTTGTACAAGATACTATATATTACCAGGTGTGTCAACACTTTACTCAACTCTTTCTAAATAAAAATAGGTGAATGTTCTATTAAAGGTTATAAATATACTAAATAAAAATCTACTTTGGAAATGTTATTGTACTTTGAACAAAATAAGAAGACAGAAAGCCTCTATAATGTCAACTCTAATAAAAAAGACACAAAGAGTATCTATTCTTATAGAAATTTTAATCTCATAGGTAATATACCACTAGGTATAAACTAATTTATATTTTACTTATTATGGAATTAATGCTAATATTCCACAATATCACATGTTATGTTCATATTAACAATAATTAAAATACATAACATAAAATTTAATTCAGCATTATGAATTGCAAAAACTAATGCCAGAACATATTGAAATCTGTGAAAATCAAGAAAAGTATTATATGAGAAATTTGAGCCAAGTGGTGCATTTGTAGTTATTGATAAAATAAGAAAGTATAAGAAAGTAAATAAGCCAAAACACATCAAGTGTATTTATAAGACATTGCCAAGTTGTATTAGACAAGGAAAGTTAGAGTGAGATAAATTTTCAATATGTGGAATGAAGACAGAAAGGATATTTACATGTCATACATCAGACAAGAGGCTAATAACAAAAATATATAAAGAGCTCATCAAACTCAACAACAACTAAACAAATGACCCCATCCAAAAATAGGGAGAGGATAGAAACAGAATATTCTTTAAGAAAGATATCCAAAAGACCAGCAAACATATGAAAAAATGCTCTAAGTCACTGATTGTCAGAGAAATGCCAATAAAGAGAACAAAGAACCATATCACTCCTGTGAAAATGTCATACTTCTAGTCCAGGAGATGGTGCAGTGGATAAGGCTTTGAACTCTAAAGCATGAGGTCCAGAGATCAACCCCTAACAGCACATGTTCCAGAGTGATGTCTGGTTCCTTCTCTCTCTTTCATATCATTTCTCATGAATCAATAAATAAACTCTAAAAAAAGCCATACTTCAGAAAAGGTAGCAGTAGCAACAGTGATGGAGAGGTTGTGGGGACAAAGAAACCCCTTGCACAGCTGATGGGAATGTCAATTGGTCCAACTCCTTTGGAAATCAGTCTGGAGAACTCTCAGAAGGCTAGAAGTGGACATTCCTTGTGACCTTGAAATTCCTCTCCTGGGGATATATACTAAGGAAATAAACACACACACATCCAAAAAGTCTTGTTTATACCTATGTATAAAGCAAAATTTGTAATAGCCAAAACCTGGAAGCAACCCAGGTGTCCAACAACAGATGAATGGCTGAGCAAGTTGTGGCCTATATACACAATGGAATACTACTCAGCTATTAAAAATAGTGAATTTACTTTCTTCAGCCCATCTTGGCTGGAGCTTGAAGGAATCATGTTAAATGAGATAAGCAAGAAAGAGAAGGATGAATATGTTAGAATCTCACTCATAGATGGAAGTTGAAATATACTACTATGACACCAACTTCCTTGGCTGGGCAGAATACCTCACCAGTGTGTCTTGGAACCCCACCTACCCAGAGCCCTACCCCACTAGGGAATGGTAGAGACTCTGCTGGATTCGGGTGCTGGGCTAGCCTGAGTGTGTTTCTTCCCGGTCATGTGCTCTCTGGGTTGGAGAGAACTCTGCTGGAGCCAACCTAGGCTGCTGTCTACTCAGCGACATGGGAGAGGAACCAGGAACTCATGGCTGAGCTGGAATGCAATGCCATGCTGGCTTTATTCATCTTCATTTATACTCTCCAGGAAAGAAGAGGTAGGGTGTAAAAACAGGGTGTGACTAGGAGATGGGGCAGAATGAAAAGAGAGTGCAAACCAGTGGGACTAAACTAGTGCCCTGCAGGCAGGGCAGGTCTCAGGTAAAACAGTGATTATGTAAATAGTTAAGTGAACCTAATGTGATGATCAAAACTGAAGGGGTTTTAGAGGCAGAATTAGAAGCAGACCAACACTTGGGGTATGTATCAGCATGTCAAAGCTAGTGTCCGGCAGAGAAGAAATTATAGAAGCCAGACCTCCGACTTTCTGCACCCCATAAAGAAAAAAGGGAAGAATAGGGAAGCTTCCAGTGGAGAGGATGGGATATGACACTGTGGCTGTGGGATCTATGAACTGTGCGCCATTACCCCATAATCTTTTCTATCAGTATTATATAAGTAGTAATAATAAAAAGAGAATATCTGAAAAATAAGAAAACACAAAGCAGAACTTGAACTGAGTTTGGAGTATTTCACCAATGTGAAAGACTCTTAGTGGGGCTGGGGTTGAATATTCAGGTCCTGGAACATGATGGCAGAGGACCTAGAGGGGTTGAATTATTATGTGGAAAACTGAGAAGCTAAACATGTGCAAACAACTGTATTTTATTGTTGACTTTAAACAATCCCTCAATATAAAAATAAAAAAAATCACACATGGTGCAAAGCACAAGAACCAGCAGAAGGATCTTGGTTTGATCCCCTGGCCTGCAGGAAAGTCAATTCACAGGCCGTGAAGGTCTGCAGGTGTCTATCTTTCTCTTCCCCACTCTGTCTTCCCTTCCGCTCTCTATTTCTCTCTTCTATCCAACAATGAACAACGTCAATAACAATAATAACTACAACAATAAAAACAACAAGAGCTACAAAAGGAAATAAATAATTTTAAAAATACTGTAGTATAATCATACTGTTTGACTTTTCTTATTAAAGTAAACTACTATAAAATGTAAAAAGTGTTGTTTATAATGTTATTTCTATATAATGTCCTAGTTTTTGATAGCTTATATTATTTTTAATGATTATTTTTTATGTCAAAAAGCATGTTTGTTAATATCTAAGATAATATTGTATGAGACAATGAAGTATGAGGTAGTCTCTACACTGTATATATTTGTACCATGGCAATAACATACATACAAAGCATTGTAGTTCATAGTTTTTTCCCACTTATTAATAATCTTGGCTGACCAATAATTTCGTCTAGGACTAAAGTACAGAATTAATGTTGCTACACACCTTTGTCAATTCTTCTTACTTCTGCTTAAGAAATGCTTGTTTGATTGTTGATGGGTAATTTTTAATGTTTTTTAATTAACACTTTTCTGTTTAACAGTGATGCTGATCATGTT
Organism: Erinaceus europaeus; assembly: GCF_950295315.1. NCBI lineage: Eukaryota > Metazoa > Chordata > Mammalia > Eulipotyphla > Erinaceidae > Erinaceus > Erinaceus europaeus. Next base: position 101,334,594 of record NC_080164.1, on the reverse strand, counting down.
TACCAAATTTTTTTGCAACTGAACTATTCTTATGAATTTGCCTGTAATTCATTATGAATTTGCCTATAATACCCATATATACATATCTCTTCAAAGTGATGACTTGACATCATTACTTTTAATTCTCACTTATGTAAATGGAATTTGTGTTATCATTGCTGAAGTACATTATGATTATCTTTTCTTGAGATAAAATGCTTTACGGTGCCCAAAAGATGCCTTTCCTTATGGAAGCAACCAATGGTAGTGGGGAGAGAATGACCCTTTAGAGGTCTATGTCCATCCAAGGATTCCCTAACTAGGGCCCCAGATGATCAGGTTACCACCTGATATTGACCAAAAGGGCCACTATTAAGTACACCAGTTTCTTGATTTTATCCAACTTTTGTAAGCCTCTCTTTATATGATGATCTTAGACTTTCTCTCAATTGTTCAGACACTGAGTATCATGTGTTGAGCCCAGCCAGAGTTAGGTTTTGGGGATCTGTTTTCTTTGGGCTTTTCTGCAAGCCTGCCCAACTAATATTGTCTAAGACCAATCAATCAGAGAATTTCTGATGTCTTCTTTAGGCTCTCCAACTATTATTGAGCACTTGGGCTTTGAGTTATAAAATTACCCCTTGCTTATGGATACATGTATACATAAACCCTAGCCTAATCTGGTATCTGTTACTTAGTTAAATGAATTGCCATCTAAAGTGCATGTGGGTAGTCCATGAGTTAGGAAAGGTCTCACCAGATCTGAAGAATTGTGAAGTTGAATACCCAGGTTTGGTATCTCTAGTTGCAGTCCACATTAGGAATTCGGTAGCAGCATATTGTGGGGTGGCAGCACCAGTAGTGATTTTGTTGAAGGTGACAGAAGTGGTGTAGCAATAAAGAACCATATAGAAGAAATATCAACAAGTATGACCATATTCTAGAGATACCAGGACTGGTAGAGATGAGGATCTTAAAGAGAATACAAGGAGTTTCTTATAGTCTCAGAATGAGCTTATAACATCAATAATTAATTATTATTATAACCAGGTTACTTTGGGGGTGTGTTTTCTGATAGCCCAGTGATTAGTGTCTATATTAATATACTTGACTATGTGAACTATGCTTTGAACCCCTTTAGTAGTATCTGAATCTCTTTGTAGTTACTTGCAAGACCAAAAGATCTTGATCTGTCTGGCCTAAATTTTTAGTTTATTTAGATGTTTACAGAGTTATATTTGCAGATACAATTTTTAGAGCTCCTTAAACAATTTAATCCCATTATCAGAGTTTGATCATCTTGCAGATCTAAGATATATATTTAGGCATATTCAAATATTTGTGCTTAGGACTATGATAAAGGAGTTAGGGAACTTGAGATATTAATGGTGATAGGACGGACTAGTGATAGGACTAAAATTTTACATTTTTCCAGCCACTGAAAGTTTGTGCTCTCCCCCTTGTCCCCCTAGGTAACCACTATAGTATCCAATTTAAATACTATTTGAGTTGCATCTGCTTGTTTATTTTAAGTCACTAATTTTTCTTGTGCTTTCTGAAAATCTTTGTTTCCTGTTTTATTTTGTGCTCACCATGTGTGTAATAACTAGCATTATGTATCTAGAAAAGTCTTTTTTAAGTGGATTTGATTAGCAGACATTTGATAGGGCTTCTTTGTCTTTCAATTATCTCCCCTGTTTTCTTGTTGTTCTTTCCTATTTTCATTGTGTTCTTTTCTAGTCTACTGGTCTTCACCTCAATTAGAACATGTGTTCCATTACTTCCTCCTTTCCTGTAGGATTCCACTCAGTATTTCTTGTAAGGTGGGGCTGATTGTGGAAAATTCCTTTAGTTTTTGAATATTTGAGAAAACCTTTATTTCTTCCTCATACTATATTGAAGGATAATTTTGCAGGATACAAAATCTGTGGCTGAAATTCCCTCTCCTTAGTGCATTGAATTTTTATGGAGTCTGCAATTTCACAGAGATTAGCTTAATTCTTTCTAAACCTTTCCCTCGTCATTGATTTGAAAATGTAGGCTAATTGTGTTTTCTATATTGGAAATTTATTCTTCTGCATATGAGTCTACTTTCTAAGTCTTCTACCTGAGTTTGAACTGCACTAAAGGTGTCTCAGTCCTTGAAGTTCTGTTTGAATTTTTTCTTTCATTCTTCCTAATTGCTTAGTGAACTCTGCTTGAAGTTCTTCTTTCAAGCTTTGTAGCTTCTTACCTAATTATGTTCTGAGTTTCTCTTTTGTGTTAATTCTAAAATAAAATACTCTTTCAATTCTTGCTTAAATTCTTGTAGAGCTCTCATAATAAGCTTTCTATAGACTGAGATAGACTCTCTGCCTCTGGAATTTCTTGGATTTTGTCTGATTTTCTTCTCTCTGTTTGTAATGGTATATTTGGTTGTTTGCTTGTTTGCTTCTGCATTTGTGTTATCAATTATTGCTGTTCAATAGATGGTGTTGTTGTGATCACTGGGATTCTCGTTTGTACAATCTGTGACCATGGGTGGGGGACAGGTGTTTTGGACTATCTGATGGTCATGAATGCTATCAGATTTTTGTGTCTTTGTATTAAATTCAGACTGAAAGGGGCTGGGTAATGGTATACCTCATTGAGTGTACATGATTCAGTGTGCAAGGACCCAGTTGTGAGTCCCTGGTACTCACCTGAAGGGGGAAGCTTCAGGAGTGGTGAAGCAGTGCTGCAGGTGTCTCTATCTCTCTCCCTCTCTATCACCCCCTTCCCTCTCAATTTCTGCCTGTTTCTATCCAATAAATAAATATATTTTTTAAAAAGTAAAAAGCAAAATAAATAAATAAATAGGACTGAAAATAAATAAGTAAAATAAAAACACTGAGTCAAAGACTGAGAGATTTTAAACTCTGATTTCTTTTCTTCTTGGTCTGACAACTGTGCTACTGTAAGATGGATCAGGTTATAACTGTACTACCCACCTGGAGCTCTGGATTTGACTGTGTCTTAAAACCTGCTCCCCTATTTGGCCCAGTTACAGAAGCACACACTTGAAATTGTAAATCTTTTAGCTGTAGGTTATGTGTGAAATTCGATCTCTTGTGTTCAATTATTGTTTTGGGGAAGAACACAAATTGGATCACTGTTACTCTGTAAACCACGACTCACTATTACCTTTTAATATTTATTTATTTTCCCTTTTGTTTCCCTTGTTGTTTTTTATTGTTGTTGTAGTTATTATTGTTCTTATTGGTGTCATCATTGTTGGATAGGACAGAGAGACATAGAGAGAGGAGGGGAAGGAAAGATGGGGAGAGAAAGATAAACACCTGAAGACCTGCTTCACCACCTGTGAAGTGACTCCCCTGCAGGTGGGGAGCTGGGAGCTTGAAATGGGACCCTTATGCAGGTCCTTGCACTTTGTGCATGTGTGCTTAACTTGCTGCACTAACGCCCGACCACCACTATTACCTTTAAAAAAAAAGATTAAACTTGATTTTATAGACAGTAACAACATTAAAAATTCATTTATGTGTTGTCTTCTCAAGCAGAATCTCTAACCAACCAAAAATTTAACTAGCCATAAACAAGTTTGGATTTTGATACTTTAGATATGAACATCATGTTCCTTATTTTCTGTGAAAAAAATCTCTGAGGAAAGAGTTCTTCAAGAAAATATGAAGACTAGTATATTCAGAAACATTGATAATAAATAAATTTACTGCTAGTTTCCTTCAGGTTAAAAAATTAACAATATATATGCAGCTATCAAGAACAGTGAACCCACCTTCTCTGACCCATCTGACCCTTCTGACAGAGCTAGAAGGAATTATGTTATGTGAACTAAATCAGAAAGATAAAGATGCGTATAGGATGATCCCACTCATCAACAGAAGTTGAGTAAGAAGATCTGAAAGGGAAACTAAAAGCAGGACCTGATCAAATTGTAAGTAGGGCACCAAAGTAAGAACCCTGTGGTGAGGGGTAGACATGCAGCTTCCTGGGCCAGTGGGGGGTGGGAGTGGGCGGGAGGGATGGGTCACTGTCTTTTGGTGGTGGGAATGGTGTTTATGTACACGCCTAGCAAAATGTAGACATATAAATCAGTAGTTAATTAATATGAGAAGGGGAAAATCAATTGTATGTCTCAAAGTTTCTCAAAACACAAACTGTGTATTTGATACGCGGACTCTCTCAAAAGCCTAGACCAAGTAGATTAGAAGCATCCAATAGCACAGCTATATAAAAGATACTGGGTACTGTACAGCAAACCCTAACAAAAGGACTTTTCAAAGTTAACCCAATTACCAAATAATGTGATGATAACATTAACTATCGATTGTCTTTTTGAACCCTAAGACAGCAGGAACCTCACATCTCCACTATAGAGCCTCTACTTCCCCCAGTCCTGGAACCCTTGGATAGGGCCCACCTTCCTGTATGATTCTCCCAATCCATACCAAATAATATTGCATCCACTGATCACAACCTAACCAACGCAATGATTGCCACCTCAACATGCTTCACCTCAGACTGTGTCCAGAGACTTCACGTGTGGAATGACAACCCTTAGCTTCATTACTCGGGTGAGACCTTTCCTTTTATAGTACACTCTAATTTCATCTCAGGTGGTTCACTTTCTAACAAAGTCCCATAACCTAGATATACACCAGTTTCTGTGAGAGAGAGCTTATGTTCACACGTATCCATAAACTACTGCAAAATATATACCTGAAAGCAGAAGTACACTAGAGTTTGCAATGAGTACCTCCCTAACACTTCCTCTCCACTATTCCAACATTTGGGTCCATGATTGCTCAACAATTTGTTTGGCTTCATATGTTAACTCTTTTTTTCAATCACCAGGTTCCAGATGCCACCAGGATGCTGGCCAGGCTTCCCTGGATTGAAGACCCCACCAATGTGTCCTGGAGCTCAGCTTCCCCAGAGACCCACCCTACTAGGGAAAGAGAGAGGCAGACTGGGAGTATGGACTGACCAGTCAACGCCCATGTTCAGCGGGGAAGCAATTACAGAAGCCAGACGTTCTACCTTCTGCAACCCTCAATGACCCTAGGTCCATACTCCCAGAGAGATAGAGAATGGGAAAGCTATCAGGGGAGGGGGTGGGTTATGGAGATTGGGTGGTGGGAATTGTGTGGATTTGTACCCCACCTACCCTATGGTTTTATTAATCCTTTCTTAAATAAAAAAATTAACAATATAAACTCTAATACTCAAACCATATGATATTTGAGAAATTTTAGGTTTTTAAGTCTCAGAGACCTAATTAAGAATTAGAGCAGGTCTTTGATAAAACGTCACTTACATAAATGCTGCTTCTCCATGTGTAGAGCCCAGGTTCAAGCCTGGTCCACACTGCATTGTAGGATATTTTTATACTTTTGTCTAATTTACTTTCTCAATTGGAGGAAGCACAATGTGTGTGTGTGTGTGTGTGTGTGTGTGTGTGTGTGTGTATAGGGGGGGTGTTCATGGGTGAGTGAGTGGGTTTCATAACTTATGTTTCTAAACAAAACTGAAAAAAAATGAACTATTTTAGAACAGCTGGCTACATTAAGAAATAGTAATAATTTAAAATGGAAAAACATAAAGGAACAAAAAGTGATCACTTAATCTAGAACACAGTAAATATAAGAGCCAAGATAAGTTAAACCTTAGAAACGTATGCAACTATTCCCATTACATACAGGTTTTTCTCTTAAATCATGTTGAAAGAGAAAATAAAATGTATGTCACATATTTGCTTATTTATTTATTTATTTATTTTATTTATTTTGAGAGAGATAGTGAAGGGAGAGACAAAAATATATCTGCTACACTGTTTCAACACTTGTGAAGCTTCCTACCTTGAATCTGGGTCCTTGTGTATGTGTTTAACCATGTGCACTACCACCTGGCCCCTAAAGTAATTTTCTTAAAAATAATTATAAAGTGATATAAAAATTAAACCTGATTGTTAAAATTCACATCGGTCTGAGGAAGGAAATGCTTCATTGTCTTTAATAATTATTTAATATTCTTTGGGAGTTGATACATAGTCTGTCCATAAGTATGAGTGAAAAACAATCAATGAATAGTTCTATTAAAGTTGCCAGGGGTCAAGGCCTTAGCTAAGTCTCTCATATAGCCGGTGAGAGGACATTCCGACCATTGAAACTGAGATTACCATCTAGCTGTTTGGAAAGTCGCTCACCCACCTCCCTCCCCCACTACCTTAGCAGAACTTCCTCATTGTTTGTGCTTACAAACAATGCAGCTCATTGCTCATTGCGGCTGCAAAATAAAATTTTTAGAGCTTGATTAGACCTCCTGTCTTGCTCTCGTTCTTTGTGTCTCTTGTCCTCTTCATTCTCTCACCCCCTACCCTAGGTCTCCGTTGATAGACCCCCACAGGCCGGGGCACCTGGTGCCCTACGTGACCTTTTTGGGTTTGAGGTCTGAGAGAACGTCACTCCCCAATGGTCAACCATGAAGCATTGTGACCGCCACTTCAGACAAGTGAGTGAAGGTCCGCATAGGATCTCCACTTCAGCCCAGAAGTGAGTGAAGATCTGCACTGTGATCGCCACAGAATCACTGTCTGTGAGACTGATTTTTTTTAAGGTAAAAAAGAGTGACACAATTATGGGACAAGCATTGAGTAAACATAATTTGTTTCTTAGGGGCCTCAAAGGGTCCCTCAAGACACGAGAAACTAGGGTTAAGAAAAAGGATCTCAAGAAGTTTTTTTTGATTTTGTGAGTTATGTTTGCCCGAGGTTCCCCTTAGAGGGGACTATTGATGAAAAAAGGTGGAAAAGAGTAGGAGATGCAATAAAAGAGTACTATGACTTTTTGGGACCGGAAAAAGTCCCTGTTACTATCTTTTCTTATTTTAATCTTATAAATGAAGTAATTAGAGTCAGACCTTGACCCTGAGAGATTATGTAATTTATTAATAAAGGAGAAGTCCTTCTTTCTAAAGATCTGCTGGCTAAAGATATGGGGTTACTTATACTCCTTCACAGGGAGCCATAGGAAGTGTCCATAAAAACTTCCCAATAACCCCCCCCCCCCAGATTTAATAAAGACTGAACACCAGGAGTTAGTCACTCAGCTTAAAAGTTTTAAAATTAGCCAGCCAAAAAGATCCAGCTTTTTTCCTCTGGCTGCCACCAGAGCTCTCAAAAAGTGTTAAACCAATTCTGAGTGAGATCTCATCTTGCTAGCAAGCTATTCTTTAAAGAAAGAATGAAATCAATCAAACAAGACATTCTCTCTAACTTAAAAACTATTAATCAGAGAACCAGCAGACACTTTTGATAGAAATTTAATGGTATATTTCTTTAAAATTCTAAAATGTACCTTAGCTCAGAAAAAGAACTTCCAAAGATTTTTCTCCGCATGTGGCAGTAAACTAAGCCCACCTGTTCAGTCTACGCAGCCAATTATGGCACAGAGCTACTGCTCCACAGATTGGCAAAGACTTCAGTCAATCATTCCCTAGCCACAAATGCCCCTCCTGGGGGGGGTGGAGTTAGGAATCCAAAAACCAAAGCGGTTTTTCAAAGGGAAATACTTCTTTTCACCAGAATGTCTGTTTTAAGTCTGTGTGCTAACCTTGTTTTCATTAAGGTGTGTTAACCTCTAAGTAACTAAAGTTTGTTTTAAGTTTTAAATAAGACTTAGTTAAGCTAAATGTGGTTTTAAAGATCCCGACTCATAGAGTTGGCACACCTTTACTGGACTAAAATATAAGACAGTTTCATCCTTCTGATAGCTAATATCAGCATCAATTCATTAGTTAAAAGATTTTCTGAGATCTCAAGGCCTGGTAAGACGCCTCTGCAGATCAATTAAGTTTTGTACCAACCCTTGTTCATAGCTGCCCTAAGGGTGTGTTATCTTTGTGATAAGCAAAGATCCTAACAAACAAAATTTAACATTTTACTTAAAATTGTTTAAGTGACTCAAAAAAAAAAAAAGTTTCCAACACAGTTCTTATGTGGCAACATAAAGGTAAACATTCATTTGTTAAGACAGCTAAAGATTTAAAGTAAAAGTCTTAAGTATTTAATGTGACAATTCTTCTCCAAATTGATATGCAAATTATCTATGTATTTAACTGAAAAAGTTCCAGCACATTTTGGAGGGCCCCCAAAATGTCCTGTGAACTGTTTTGTGGATATTGGTCCACAGCAAATTTGGCATTTGTCTGACACTAGAGATGTTTTGAGAAGCATTGTCACTAATGTGTGTTAACTCTCTAAGTAATTAGAGTTTGTTTAAAGTTTAAAGAAAAATTTAGTCAAACTGAATTTGGTTTAGAGACCCTGGTTATGGAAATTGCTACAGGAGGTTAAAAAGATAACTTTTAAATTTATGCTCTTTAAAATTCAAACAGAGCCTCTTAAAATTAGGTATCACACACTGAGGATGTGTCTAGATCTTGACTGTGATAGGTAAAAGTTTTAAAATACCTTCTCAACTAAAGAGGTAAAAGTGGCCTGGGTTAGTGAAAGATAATACAATGGTTATGTTAATGATTTACATGCCAGAGGCCTTTGCTCTGATAAATGAGGTTTAATTTAAATAAGATATGTAATTTTTTTTCCAAATAAAACTTATCAAATAAATATGGGGCGGCCTAATGTAGAGCTGTATAGATGTTTTAGCTAACCTTTTTACATTTTATTCAAGAAGTATGCCCCTGGTTTCCCTGAGAAAAAACTCTAGATATTAAAACATAAGAGAGACTAGGTAAAAAGTTAAGAGAGTTTTATGTCTGATATAGACAAAAATGCTCTGGTTAAAACTTTTATTTTGAAACTTGGTAAGAGATTTTTTTTTATCTTACTCATGTGTTAGTTACTTTTGCTTTTACAGTGACTCCTTCTGATAAAGTTGTTACTGACATAACTCCCCTATTTAGAAAGACTACAAAAATTATTATCAAATAATTGGCTTTTGAGAGTACAGATTCTACATGTCAAACTTTAATTAGTTCTTTTAGAGAGTAAAAAATTATCTGGCTTGTTTTAAGACACTGTCAGAGGTTTATTCTTGATAAATTAAGGTAACACATGGTTCTTCTGGTCTGATAGATTTGTTTTGGCAAATCCTGATTTAACAAAATCATTATTTTGAACATTTATGAGGTTTTATTTTAGCTTTTTAAGTTGCCATATTAGAGTTCTAAGGAGCAAAATCTATTAAGAGTTTTATATCTATGCTTATTCATGATAGCTTTGTGATGAGTAAAGATCTTAGTAAACTAAGTTAGTGTGCTTAAACTGTCTAATCGGTTTAAAATAATGCTAAAAATGCTAAACATTTTATCATGTCAACACATTAGGTATTGACTTTCTATAACATATTGGTGTATTTTTATAAAGAGCCTTCTAAAATCATATAAAAGAACTCAAGCCAATTCTAACCATCAGATCATCAATTAACTTGGTACAAGTTCTCTCCCTAAGTAAATAATTATAGGTACATCTGCACATGAAGAACTGACTGCTCATATGGTAAGATTTAAAACTAAACATTTTTCTTTTTTTAATTATGGGTGTACGATTACTCCTAAAGTCACTCATATGCTAAAATTTTTCTCATTTCTTTACAAGCCTCTTAAAATTTTAACACTTGACCTGCCATAGTGAGAGCACTTTACTGGCTCCTGCATTGTTTAATTAAGATCCTGGGGGTTGGCCGGTGGCACAGTGGGTTAAGCGCATGTGGCACAAAGCACAGGGACCAGCCTAAGGATCCCGGTTCGAGCCCCCGGCTCCCCACCTGCAGGGGAGTCGCTTCACAGGCGGTGAAGCAGGTCTGCAGGTGTCTGTCTTTCTCTCCCCCTCTCTGTCTTCCCCTCCTCTTTCTGTTTCTTTCTGTCCTATCCAACAACGAACAACATCAACAATGGCAATAATAATAACCACAAGGAGGCTACAACAGCAAGGGCAACAACAACAAACAAAAAGATCCTGCTATTCAGACTTTTAAGATTAATCTCCATTGATAAAAGCCAATGCTCTCTGGCAGATTGATGTAATTCACCTGCCCATGTTTAGTAAACAAAAACATTTTTTTCTCAGTTGGTATTTTTTCAAAATTTATGTGGGCTGCAGCTCAAACAAGAAAAAGCTCAAAAACCTCATGAGCCATATGCTCTCCTGTTTTGCTTCAATAGATATATCCATGTTACAATATTCCCAAAACTATAACCCTTAAGCTCAATAAAATAAAAATAAATAAATAAATAAGTAATAAGAAGGGGAATGCACCCCCTAATATCCAGTTGGCTAAAATGTCAATGTAGTGACTATACTAAACCTTAATATTTACAAAAATTCAAATTGTCCATTTATTGTATCTCATTGACAAAGCCACCCACTCTCCCAGTCATAGAGACACATTTCTTCTTTTTCTTTTTTTCAACACTGGATGTCTATGTTTGTTTTCCTTTTATTATGGTGGATGACATTATTGCTCTTGCAAAATCCACAGAGTCCCTGTTGGCAAGTCCTTACCACAAAAGACACCAGGGCAGTGTATACTCCAGCTAACCTCACCAGCCTATCCAAGTCTTTCTTTCTGCTGACCTACCATTGCTGACTTCATCCTTACATGTTTATTGACTGCTCACTTTTTTCCCAATATTCCTCATGTTCAAGGAACCTCACCTAATGTGTATGCACCTCCTCTGTGTTTTGGTACAACACCACCCTATATTTTCATGTCAATTCTTCTCTACCTGGTCCTTGCCTCCTAGTTTTGCTTGTTCCACAGCTGATCCTCTATGAAGAAGAAAAATTTCATCAGTTGGTGCTGACGACCACCAGAGGACCAGACGTGCTGTATTTCTTCCCCTGGACATCATATCCACTGACTGCTTCCCTTAGACTTGCTGTTGGTGTGCTAGGACACTCTATATATTCCTCCCATGAATTTTCTGACAGATTACAACAGGTTATAGACTCCACCACAAATAGTCTTGAGTCACTACATAGACAGATTACATCCCTAGCAAAAGTTACCTTACAAAACCGGCGAGCTTTGGATCTCCTGACCTCAGAAAAGGGTGACACCTGTTTGTTTTTGAAAGAAGAGTGCTGCTTTTATGTTAATGAGTCTGGCTTAGTAGAGACCCAGGTTCAGCAGTTACACAAGCTTAGCGTTTAATTACCAAAACAAAAATGTTCTGCTGCCACTGATAGTTGGTGGAAATCCTCCATGTTCTCCCTTTTGATTCCCCTTATGGGACCCTTGATTAGTCTTTTGTTAATGATTACCTTGGGGCCCTTTATTTTTAATAAGATTACTGGCTTTATAAAAGAACAAATTGACTCCTTGGCATCGAAACCCTTACAAATATATTACCACAGACTTGATTTGGCTGACAGAGGCTTGGCTGAACCTGAGGGTGACAGACCTCTTTTAGGAGCTGCATAAAACTCAGATTTATGCACACCAGCCTTGGCATGGCGTGGGCACTGGTAAGGGGTGCAAGGCTAAGCACTGCATAGGGAGGACCCTATGGTCTTCCTCTGAGTCTCCCGTGAAGCAAACCTGATTTTCATGGAGGTTGGTGTCAGTCATCAGAACTCTTCACCATGAGTTTTCCTCACCTTGGAAATAGTGGCTCTGCCTCCCCCCCAAAAAAGACACCAGGGGCCGTAAGAAATATGGGGGAAACAGCCTTTTCTCACAGGAGGAATCAGGTCAATACTTTCCCCCTCTGGTTAATGCCTGCTTACCTCTTGATAAGATTCCTAGCTCTCACCCTCATTTGCCCACCTCACTTAAATTGTAAAAGGGGAGGAGATGCCGGGGGCCAAGGCCTTAGCCAAGTCTCTCATATAGCCGGTGAGAGGACATTCCGACCATTGGAACTGAGATTACCATCCTAGCTGTTTGGAAAGTCACTCACCCACCTCCCTCCCCCACTACCTTAGCAGAACTCCCTCATTGTTTGTGCTTATATTGTGGCTGCAAAATAAAATTTTTAGAGCTTGATCAGAACTTCTGTCTTGCTCTCGTTCTTTGTGTCTCTTGTCCTCTTCATTCTCTTGTCCCCTACCCTAGGTCTCCGTTGATAGACCCCGCAGGCTGGGAAAAAGTTATTTTTCAAAACCTCACAACCATTCATCTAGTGACAGTGAGTCCATTTTCTGACTTCACACCAAGTCCCAATGAGTTATACATTAATAAATAAATTCAATATAAACGTAATTAATTATATAAAGCATATCTGGGTTTTTAGAGTGAAGAAAAATTTGTTTAAGCACCCAAAGCTAAATACTCACAAAAGAAAGTGTTTATGATATTAAATATCTTCTGGAACATAAAAATATTAATTACAGCAATAAATAAAGTTTTAAATGTTTGAGAAAAAATAAATGATTGAAAATCTAAAGCAAAGTGTTGTTACTTAATACGTGGAATTTGACAATAAAATACTCATAAATAATATGAAAATGAACTTTTATAGGGCAGGAAGATAGATTACTTGTTACTCTGCTTGGCCATTCACAACCCAAATCCAGGACTTTACCCTATAGGTCTTGGGTAAGCTTCTGCTCAGTGTTTTTATTACCTTTCTCCCTCTGTCTTTCTGACTCCCTCTATATGAAAAAAAAAAGTTAGTTTGAAGTGGTAAAGCATTGGTGATAACAAAAATACATGAGCCTTTATAGAAAATGACTATAGATGTCAATCAAAAAGAAAATAAATTACTATAAAGGAAATATTTTATTAGATAGGACAGGGACAGAGAAAAATTGAAAGGGCTGGGGATGGAGAGGGTGCAGAGAGGAAGAGAAAGATAGGCATGTGCAGGCATACATCATTGTGCCTGAAGTGTTGCCCTGCAGGTGGGGATTGGGACTTGAGTCTTGTCCTTGTGCATGGTGATACGTGCACTTTACCATGTGGGCCACCAGTTGTAATTTAACTTAAAAAGGTGTTTGTGGTTTCTGCTGCAGCATGTAAAGGGATTCACATTGGGGAGCTGGTTTAAACAGTAATTTAGGTTTATTAGGGTAAAACAGATAAAAGGCAAAATAAGCAACTATCATTAAGGGTTAAGAGTCTAGGTCTATAAAGTCTGAGTATAGTTATCAAAAGTATAGTCCCATAAGATAAACAATTATCAGCTCTGGTAAAGGTTGCGCATGACTATAGAGGGGTCTAAAAATTTACCAGCTAGCAGAGTCACACGTGTTCATTTTCCAGGAGAAGTAGCCATGACAGATACCTGGCGTACTTCCACTGAGATGCATCTGACCAGGAGAAGAAGCAGCAGCCAAAGAGAGCCTGACTTCTGGCTGGCTGTACTTTTAAGTCTATTCAGTCCACCTGCAATGCTTTGTACACCAGCACAGACTGGATCTATCTACAATCCACCATGTGCCTGTGCAGATCACTGTATAATCTGTCACCAAGGCTGACGTCAGCACTGTGCTGGGACTTCCATCCATGGTTGCCGGTATACTGCATCACCACAGCCACCAACAGAGGATTCATTTTGATTTTGCTATGAAATTTCAACATAATTGAACATGCTGCACTCTTCCTGTCTTATTCAACAAGATTTTTTTCTTTCACTGTTATAAAGAATTCATCTATATTATTTTATACCTCTTAAATTGTACAATTTGTTGTGATTCTCAACACCCATATTACTGGTAGTCACCTCTTTCAGTCTTTCATATCCCTCTACTTTCATGGTTTACACTTTATGGGTCTGATTTTTCCAACCACTTCTTTTCTGTGCTCATTCTTTAAAGTTTCTAAAATGTTATTTCTTACCTGTGACACAATTCTAACCTAAACTGATGAACTTGATAACACACAAATACTGGTTGTAAGTGCATAAATTATAGCACATTAATTTTTCTAAACATTTAATTAATTTTGGATAGAGACAGTAAAACATTAAGAAGAAAGGAGAAGATAGAGAGGGAGACAGTAAGAGACACCTGCAGCAAAGCTTCATCACTTGTTAAGAAAATACTTTTCTTAATATTTATATCATTCTAGTCAGTATCCAAAAACTTAAATGCAACATGTCAATCTGATCCCAAATAGACTTCTCTTTTCTGTTCCCCAATAAAATTAAATCACCAATATCTGCTTAGTGAACTATCCAATTTAGGATACCTAATATGGGTGCTAAACCACTTAATATTATAGTTATTTCATAAGCCCAATAAATTCTATATTTTAAAATTTACCCCATACACACACACACACACACACACACACACACACACACACCCTAACATTTTTCAGTGTCATTGCTTTATGGAATGATCATATTTCAATCAAATCACTGCAAGACTCTTCTACTTAGTATCTCTTCATATTAAGCTCCAATAAGCTGTAACTTTTGTGATTTATCAATTCTCCTTTCAAAGCTCCTTAGTTCTTTCATTTTCTTCTTCTAAATAATCTATTTTTGCTTATTGGAAATTTATATAAGTATCATTATTATTTTGGGAGATTATTAAAGATTTTGTTGTTGTATATTAACATTTGGTTTTTGGCTTTATATAGTTGAATAAACAAAGCAGAAGAGAAGCACTGAGATCTGGCACCTTGAAAATATGTAAATGATTTTGAAATATGGGAGAACTGGTTGCAAGTTTCCATTTGGTGAGAAGATTTTCAGTGCTTTCTCTGTCTTGGTTATCTTACAGTAACAGTGGTGCCTAGAGCACTATTTCAGATACTACTAATCTAATTTGTAAATGACATCTAAATGCCCCATAGTTGACAGAGTTTTGCATGAAGCCAAAAGTAGAGCTATTTATGCTTTAAAAAAATAAAATGCTGAAATCTAGCACAGCCTCCAATGTCCTGTAGGAAGCTATGTTGCTATAGTACCATTCTCTCTGTCTCTGAATCTCTCTCTACATATATATTTCAAAATTTTATTTATTTATGGATAGAGTTTGAGAGAATGTAAGAGGGAAGTGGGTGCCAAATAGAAAAGGAGAAAGATAAAGATGCCATCTGCAGCACTGCTTCATAGTTCATGAAGATTTTTTCCTGCTGATGGGTACTAAGAGCTTGCATCCAGGTCCTTGTGTACTAGAGCATGTGTGCTCTACATGATGTGTCACTGCCTGTCCCTGTATTCATTTCTCTGTCTGAGAAAGTTGGCCTAAAACAATGAAGGCTCAATGATGACTCTACTTCCCTGAAAATAGGGAGAAAGAGAAAAAGAGAACAATTGAGAGGCTGAAAAAATTATCTTAATGGCCAGAGTTAACTTATTTGGCATTCTTTTTCAAAGTGCTGTGGCTAATGAGGTAAGTAACAACCAAGCAAGACTTCTTCCCAACCCCCACCCCTGACCCACATATATGTCTACAAGTCCAAGCTAAATTGAAAATAAAGCCATTTTAGTATATACTTTTTGTTGCTCATTATTTCATGAGTGCTTTAAAAAATATGTCAAAATAAATTAAATGGAAGCACTGACAATCATGAAAGCAAAAGTTTTCCTTTTAGACTACTGAGGATATTGCAAATAATAACTAGAAGTTGTAGGAGCTAGAAGATATGTCCTTTAGATCATTCAGAAAGAGATGGGTGAATAGAGCATGATTCCTCTCAATGACAGAATTTGAAAAATAAAAACAGAAGGGAAAAGGACTTTGGGGTTGGGTGAGGGGAGTATTCAGGTCCTGGAACATGATGGCAGAAAAGGACCAAGTGGGGAGATAGAGCTTTATGTGGAAATTTGAGAAATATTACACATTTACCAGTTGGAGGATGGGACCACTATCCCAGAAAGTCTAGGCCATTGTTTCCATGAGGTCTGAGTTGACCCCTAGTTCTCCTTCAGGTTGAGACAAGGTTCCTCTGACCTCCTGAACTAATGACAGATAGCTTTTCTGGAATGGGGCTACCTTCCTGCACATGCCCTTTCTCTCCCCTTAAAACAAAGGTCATTAATTACTGTACATTGTGTTTGGCCAAACTTGGAAAACCACCTCAAACTCCAGTTACTCAACTCCCCCCACCTCCCCTCGCCCTGAGATGCCTGTAATTTACCCTGGGGGATATATGCATTGTGAAGCTCATGATCAAACCTTGTATGGTAACTTTATACTTGTGATCAGATAGTTTGCAGGTCAAAATGTGACTATGCATTGTGTCGCTTTGTGTTTGGATTAATGATTACCTCGACCTTCTCCCTGGGTAATGAGTATATATACTAGTTTTATTTTTCAATAAAGGAGTTGCCCACTGAGGCTCTCCAAGAGCTGACTGCTTGTCTTTCTGAGCACTTGCCTCCGAAACATGGTACTACCCCAGGACTCCTAGGGGAACGCTCTGACCCTTGCCTCTGCTGGCCAGTGAGGCAGGGAATCTGGAGTGGCCAGCCCACATGTACAAATTACAGTACTTTACTATTGGCTGTAAACTATAAATTCCCCAATAACAGGAAAGAAAAACAACTATCTCATTTGGTAGGCCCTATATCTTGCCATGTGTGTGGCTCAGGTTTGTGCCCTAGTCCCACTGGGGGTTTCTTGGCAATGGGGGGTGCTCTCTACCTGTCTATCTCTCCCTTCCCTCTCAATTTCCAGCTGTCTCTATCCAATAAATAAATAAAGATAATTATAAAAAATAAATCATGCATGCTTAAAGCTCTGGCACTGCAAAAATAAATTTATATGTGAGTTTCATGTTCTCTTCATTACTCTATAGGCCTCTGTACCAGCTGAAGTTCCCTTTCTCCAATATGCCCTATAAATATTTTTTACAATGATTTTCTTTACATATTCACTAATTATTCTAGAGGAATAAGTAATATTATATTCTGCATTCTTTCCTTTTTCACCCTCTATGATTAATTTAAATTATATGTATTATATTTATTTTCAACCAAGTTTTCACTAGGCACCTATAAACACAACACATTTGTAAACAACTACATACCTTAAACTGTACTACAGACCTAATCACAACAGCCTGGTACTAGAACCAAAAGAAACACACAGATCAGTGGAACAAAATTGAAAGTCCAGAATTAAGTCCTCATATATATGGGAAATTCATTTTTGACAAAGATCACAGAACATTAAGTGGAGAAAGGAGAGTCTCTTTAACAAGTGCTACTGGAAAACTTAGTTGAAACATGCAAATGAATGAAACTGGACTACCACATATCACCAAGTACAAAAGTCAACTCCAAGTGCATCGAAGACATGGATATTAGACCAGAAACTATAAAATACTTAGAAGAAACCATAGGCAGGATACTTTGTGACCTATGCTTCAAGAAGATCTTCAAAGATTCAAATCCAACAGCAAAAAAAAAAAAAATAAGTAAATCAATAAATCAATGAGATTACATCTGACTGACAACCTCTGCACAGCAAAATGCAGCACCAAACAAACAGAAAGACATCCTCCAGTGTCAGAGAAGACAATATACATCAGAAAAGGGTCTAATAACCAAAATACATAAAGAATTCAATAATCTTAACACCAAGAAAATAAGCAACCACATAAGAAAATGGAGGAGAAAATATGACTAGAAAGCTTACAGAAGAAGTGATTCAGAGGGTCAACAGACACATGAGAAACTGCTCAAAGTGATTAATTATCAGAATCAAATAAAGACAACAATGAGATAACACTGTATTTCTGTGAAAATGTCATACATATAGAAGGCAGTAACAACAAATGTTGAAGAGGAAGTGGAGAAAAAAGGAAATTCCTGATTTGCTGGTGAGAGTGTTAAGTGGTCCAACTCTTGTGGAAGGCAGTATGGACATTTCTCAGAACATTAGACATTAAAAAGGATGAAAAAAGGATGAAATCATCCCCTTTGTAGCTTCTTGGAGGAAATTGGAAGACATCATATTAAGTGACATAAGCCAAAACAAGAAGGGTAAATACTGAATGATCTCACTTATAAGTGGGAAATAATAAATAGAGATAGGGATGGAGAAAACAAAGTTGAAACATGGACTGGGCATAGGTATATTGCATCAATGCAAGGAACTTGGGGAAATAGGGGCTACTGAGGAGTGGAAGAGAACTGCAGGTACTAGGTGCATAATGAAATTATATGCATACGACAGTGACTGCAGTGTAAAGCATTGAACCCCTCAATAAAAAAATCAGTCAATAAAAATGGAAAGTTAGTTAATTACAATACAATCAATTATTCATTAAATAATTGCAATTTTAACAAAATGCATAATATTACATTTTATTACAGACTTACCATATTTTAATAAATGTTTTATTTTTCTGATTCTACTTTTAATTTGTTGCTATTTAAATCTTAATATAAATTCTGTATATATGTGTGCATATACCATTGAGATACGTACTAACATAGTAATGTGTGAATTAATTGAATTAAAAATCATAAGTATTTAAAATATTAATGAGTCTATGGGATAGCATGAAATGAAAAAGCTTATGCACCATCATTAAAAATACATCCTACTGAACAGGAGAAGATAATGACATAATCTACATTTGACAAAGGACTAAGATCCAAAATATATAGGTAATTAGTAAATTCACTAACAAGTGTAACAGCTCCATTAAAAACAGAGAGAAGAACTAAACTCAGACTTTTCCAGAGAAGACTTTCATGACCAATAGGTTCTTCAAAAAGTATTCAATTTCCCTTACTATCAAGGAAATTAAATTCAAGATGGCACTGAGAAATGCCTATGTCTGAAAGATTAGAAATGAATGCTGATGAAGTGTAGAGAATAAAGAACATTTGTAGTTTGGGAGCCAGTCAGTAGCGCAGTTGGCTAAGTGCTTATGGTGTGAAGCTTCAGGACCAGCATTAAAACTCCAGGTTCGAATCCCCAACTCCCCACCTGTAGGGGGGGTCACTTCACAAGTGGTGAAGAAGGTCCTCAGGTATATATCTTTTTCTCCCATTTCTGTCTTCCCCTCCTCTCTCAATTTCTCTCTGCCCTATCCAACAATAATGACAGCAATGACAACAACAGTAACAACAACAATGACAATAAACAACAAGGGTAACAAAAGGAAAAAAAAAGAAAAAGAACATTTGTAGTTCTTTGGAATGCAAATTGATCTGGCCCCTGTGGAAAACAGTATGAAGAGGGGACTAGGTGCACCTGGTTAAAAGCATATTACAGTGTACAGGTACTGGAGTTTGAGTACCTTAGGGGGAAAGCATTGCAAGTGGTGAAACAGTGCAGCAGGAGTCTCTTTGTCTCTCTCCCTTTCTATCTCCCCCTTCCCTCGCAATTTCTGGCTGTCACTATGAAAAAAAGAAAACAATATGGGCATTTAACAAAATGTTAAAAATATTTGTCATAGAATACAATAATTGCATTCCTAAGTAACTTGCTTAAAGACAAAAAGCTCTAATCAAAAAGAAGGTCCATTAAAAGTTATTTACAAGAGCTAAAAATATAAGAACAACTCAAGACCTCAACAACAGATGAGTGGATACAGATGCACTTTACAGATAGAATTAAATAATACTGAGCTGAGAGTAAATATGACTATTTTACCATTTGCAACAACATGTATGTAATGAGAGGGAGTCCTGCTATGGAAAATGTTAGGAAAAAATAACATTTGTGGTTGAAGGGATGAGTGGAACACTCTGGACTGTGTGTGGTTGAGGAATATATACACCACCTTGGGGCTAGGAACAGTGAGACAATGTGTGTTTAAAGAGGTTTAAAGATGTGACCTAAAATGTATTATCTTGTTAATCATTAGTACCTCAATTAAAAGAAAAAAAGAAAAGAAAAAAGGAAAGAAATTCTCCCCCCACACACACATTTTTGTTGCCTTTGTTGCTCTTATTATTGTTGGATAAGACAGAGAGAAATCCAGAGAGGAGGCGAAGACAGAGGAGAGAGAGAAAGATAGACACCAGCAGACCTGCTTGACTGCTTGTAAAGCAACCTCCCTGCAGGTGGGGAGTCGGGGTTTGAACAAGGATCCTTAATCCAATACCTGTGTTTCATGCCATGTGCTCTTAACCAATGTGCTACCACCCAGCCCCCTAGGAAGAAATTCTGAGACAAGTTGATAATGTAATCAACTATAAATAAGTAAACAAGCAAATATTGGTTAGTTTTCTTTTTTTTTTACCACTGTTCAACTCAGGTTTATGGTGGTGTGAGGGACTGAACCTGACACTTTGTAGCCTCAGGCATGAATGTCTCTTTCCATAACCATTATGCTATCTATTGCAAGGTAGGCTAACTGTGAAGTTGCATACTGGACATAAAATGAGTAGGCTAGAAAACTGCACTTAGAGGGGTAGAAAGAAAAATGAAATAAGCCAGGTAAGTGTGAACAGTAGAAACAGACTTGCCTCACAGATTACTTTAGAGAGCAGGAGGTAACATGTATATGAAGAGCAGAGGAAACAAGACTGTTAACTTTTTTTTTTTTTTTTAATTCTACCATGGAGAATAGCTAAACTGTTGTTAGAAATTCTGATGATAAAAAAAAAAAAAATCTTACAATCCATTTTTTTTAAAATACTGGTTCAGGAGGTGAATTTACTTTTAAAAATGCATTATCAGACTCTCATGTCTGAGGCTCCAAAGTCCCAGGTTCAGGCCCCCACACCAACATATGCCAGAGCTGAACAGCTCTGGCTTATGTTATGAACTCTGGTAAAAAAAAAAAAAAAGCACTATACTAAAATGTTTACCAATTTATCCTTTACTATAACCATATGTTAAGAATATTTTCTTCATTCACTTTACTGGGCTTTTAATGATCAAATTGTTCAAAACATCAGCATTATGCTTTGGGGACTTTCAGTCATCACATAATTACTAGGTACTCTCTTCCAGCTGTATATTAACATAAAATTGCAAGCATTATGTTTGCAAATATTGCATATAAGACATGAAAATATGGCTTGATAACAGGAAAGATATTACAAAATTCTCCAGAGCTATGAATAGTTCATGTGATTTGATATTTTTTCACATGATTTAATATATATTTGGAAAGCTATGACTTTATATTTTCTAACTGAAGCAAATAAGATTAAGAAGTAGGCTAGATAAATTGGCATGAAAAAATCCAGCTCTGGTGTGACCATTTAATTCAGAGTCAAGATGGACACTTTAAGTCAGCACCTAGTCTGATTCTCCACAAAATCACAAAGAGAGACCACAGTAGAAAATTATAAACCATCTATGAATTGTCAAAAGGGTGCTGAAAAGGACAAAGGAGAGCTAAGCATCACCAGGTTGCAGATGCCATTAGGATCCCTCCCTTCCCTAAGCTGAGGACCTCACCAATGTGTCCTTGAACCTCACTTCCCCAGAGCCCTACCACACTAGGGGAAGACAGAAATGGGCTGGGGGTTTGAATCATTCTGTTAATGCCCTTGCCCAGTAGAGAAGCAATTACAGAAGCCAGACCTCCTACCTTCTGCACCCTATAAAGATCTTTAGTGCATACTCCCAGATAAAGAAAAAAGAAGCTTCAAATAGAGAGAAGGGGACAGGGAACTCTGGTAGTGGGAACTGTGTGGATTTATACCCCTATTATCTTACAGTCTTGTTAATCAGTATTAAATCACTAGTAAAAAACCAAAAGATTTAGTCTTTTTAAATCTTTTGAATTTATAAGCATTTAAGCCAAAGAAGTAGGGCAGGAACTAACCATAGAAACAATTGTTGCAACTTTTTGCATTCCCGTCATTTCACAGGTTTTTGCAATTCTAAATGTGCTTAATTTTGTAACTGAAACATTTCATCTTGGGAAAGTAATTTGTTCAAAGGCTGAAAATTAGCAAATTACAAAATCTAGGGTATTTTATTTCAGGACACTGATTATCAACTTAACATTCTGTTAGCGAGAAAAATCAAACCACCATCCACTGCAAGGAAGCAAAAGATGTTTATTCACGAATTTGAATCCGGGCCGAGTGGTGACTGACAGCAGTCCACCAGCTCGACCCCGAACAGGGCTCAAACCACACAATTTGTAGGATTTCTGAATGCATTCAGGGAGGGGGAACACATCACCTAATCAATATATATCCAATAACATGCTATAGAAAATGTGGAATCCAATCATTTCAAACCTAGCAAAAAGCGGGATCCACTCAAAGCAAAGCATGGGCTAATTTCAAACATTGCAAAACCACACAACCAATAGAACCTAGCCAGACTATGGTCACCACATCCTCCCACCATCAGCTGCAACCTTCTGGTAAATAGTTTCCTTGTGCAAAGGTCCTGATAAGCCTTGCCTGTATGCAGGGTCTTGGTAAACAACTAGTGGCTTACTGGCTTACTGATTAGGTCCTGTTTTTCAAGGGGAAAGGGTGAGGAATTTTCCATCTTACACATTCTAGCACATCAATAAACAATTATCCATGGTGATGTAGTCTGGAGGTGGTGCAGAGGGTAAAGCACTGGAGACTCAAGCACGAGGTCTGGAGTTTGATCCTCGGTAGCAAATGTACCAGAGTGATGTCTGGTTCTCTCTCTCTCCTTCTATCTTTCTCATAAATAAATACTTTTTTTAAAAGAAAATACATTAGCTAATTGCATTAGCTCCTATCTCAATTATAATAGTAATTAGCCAGCCCTTTTGATTATTTTTACCCAAGCACTGCTCAGGTCTGTTTTTTTCTAAGTCTAGAGACTGAATCTGGGCATCTCAGAGCCTCAGGCAAAAGGTGTTTTCCATAACCATTATGCTATCTCTCAGGTACTCTGTTTCTTTTTAGTTGTAAATCATCTCCCCATTCTCTCACTCTGCTTCTTAGATTTCCTGGAAGCACAGCCTTTTGAATAAAATTTCCCCATCTCCATAGTAAATTCAGGGACTTAATTCTAACTATATTTTCTCTCTTTCTCTTTTATTATTTCTTATTACTTTTATTTGTCTTATTTCTTTCAGAGTAATATAGAGAGACACACACACACACACACCAGAAACCAGAGCCCTCCATAGTTCTGGCTGACAGTGGTGCTAGGGATTGAACCTCAGACCTCAAAAGCTCAGGTATGAGAGACTTTTGAATAAACATTATGCTGTCTCCCCAGCCCACAACTATGCACTATGTACATGTATCATTAAATATGTTTCCTTTGCTATCCTCCCTAATATTTGATTTATTTGTCCAGTTAGTGAAGAACCCCTAAGGAAAGGAAATTTTTCTAGACCCCCTTCAAAAACTTTGATTATTCTCTTCTATTGTATGAAACCCTAAAGATGGCGAGGTTTAAAAAAATCAATTTCTCTAAATTTTCTTTTATATTTGTATATATGTTTGCCTCCCAAGGTATGAAGAAAATTCTTCATCTTTATCCTATTGTGTCCAAAATGGACAGTAAAATCAAGGGAATACCATTGGATATCAATTAAGGATTTCTCTTTTCACCAAATAAGAGATGTAAACTGTAGGTGCTTTATTATTAACCAACTATGTCAAAAGTTTTCTAAGGTAATTTAATATTAAACTATATTAGTGACAAGAAATATCAAATGATTGATTTTCTAATAAATGAGGGTGTGGGGAGCCTGCTTAATTCTTCTCTGAATAATTTAAATGCTAGTGTTCTGTCATTTAAAATGGTTTTCCCTGGAATTGGGCTGTAGCGCAGTGGGTTAAGCACAGGTGGTGCAAAGCGCAATGACCCGTGTAAGGATCCCAGTTTGAGCCCAGCTCCCCACCTGCAGAGGAGTTGATTCATAAGCGGTGAAGCAGGTCTGCAGGTGTCTATCTCTCTCCCTCTCTGTCTTCCCCCCCTCTCCATTTATTTCTGTCCTATCCAACAACGATGACAACAATGATATCTACAACAATAAAAAGGACAACAAAAAGGGAATAAATAAATAAATATTAAAAAACAATTAATTAAAAATTATTTTTCCCCAAGTTGGGGGACTAGCACAGTAGGTAGAGTGCAGGACTTGCATGACTGAGGCTCTCTGTTCCTTCCTCACGTGTGCACCTGAGGTATGTTATAGTTATTATTCTTTGTCATGTGAAACCCTGCATGATCTTTGTTTACTGCATATATGTATTGATTTTTATTTTTGTCAACTATTCCTATGGCCATGAATCTTTAAAAAATCATTAACTTTTTATTATCTTTACTTATTAGTTGCATATTGACAGCCAGAAATTGAGAAGGAAGGGGTTGATATCTCTATATAGAGACTATCTTTATATAGAGACAGAGAGACAAACACCTGTAATCCTGCTTCACCATTTGCAAAGCTTTCCCCCTGTAGGTGGGGGATGGGGTCTCAAACCTTGGTCCTTGTGCATTGTAACGTGTGCTCAACCAGATCTGCCACCATCCGACCTCTAAACAATTCATTTTTTATTCCTAATGTCTATATACCTTCTTTAATATAATTTTTATTCCATACTGATTAAACAGTGCTGCTTAAAATGCTCATAGTACTATTATAATCAAGTAAAATGCAGTAAAACATGAGGGTAATTTAAATCCTAGGTATATTTGCTCCCTAATTTGAGGCCTGTTCCCATAAACCCAAAACTGATTTAAACATAACAAGTGACACTCAATGCCTTAACAACTGGGTGAATGTCTAACCTTGTTAGATAAAGAGAGGACTACAAATGCTGGATAAGGGCAAGAGAGTAGCTCACTTTAATTATGGCTTTTTTTGGTTAATCCCTACACCCCATCATTTGGGGTCTTAGAGAATACTTGGATTCCTACATAGTTATAATGACTAAGTAGTGTAAGTAGCCAAATAAATGATAAAAATTGAAAAACACAGAAAAATAACCTAGAAAAAATATCACAGGCTCAGTAATCAAAACACCTTTATTGGCATAGAAAGTTTCAACTTAGTGACATTTTATCTGTGGGAGGTTGAGGCATGGAATATAGGATAAGCAGTATTCAGCAGAATTGACCAGTTCTTTAAGATATGTAGCAGTCAATTAAATGAAAGGAAAAACAGATATTCAAGATAAACAGAAATGTCTCATATACTCAGGACTATAGTTTTGTAAGGAAGGAGATGAGCAATGTTGATGACTAGAGAAGTAATAACAGCACATACATTCTGTTTGACTTGGAAAGACCTCCTCAGGGGTCAGGTGGTGGCTTACCAGGTTAAGCCATCACACATAGTGCCACAGAGTGCAAACATCTGTGACAAGGATCCCAGTTCAAGTCCCTGACTCCCCACCTGCAGATTGGTTGCTTCATAAGTAGTGAAGCAGGTCTACAGGTATCTATCTTATCTATCTTTCCATCTCTCTTCTTCTTCCTCTTCTTCTTCTTCTTCTTCTTCTTCTTCTTCTTCTTCTTCTTCTTCTTCTTCTTCTTCTTCTTCTTCTTCTTCTTTTTCTTCTTCTTCTTCCTCCTCCTCCTCCTCCTCCTCCTTCTCCTCCTCCTCCTCCCTCTCATTCTCTTTCTCCTTCTCTTTCTCCTTCTCCTCTGTCTCCTCCTTCTCCTCTTTCTTCTTCTCCCCCTCCTCTCTCAATTTATCTCTATCCTATACCATCCTCCCCCAAAATTTAAAAAAATAGCCTCCAGGAGCTATGGATTTGTATTGCTGATACCAAAAACCCAGTGATATCCCTAGAGGCAGGAAAAAAAAAATCCTCAGCATAGGGGATAAATATATTTAACTTTCAGAGGGCTAGGAGGTGATACACCCAGTAGAGTGCACATGGTACAAGGACCTTGCTGCAAGTTCCTGGTTCTCACTTGATGGGGGGGAGGGGTATGAGTGTAGAAGCACTGCTACAGGTATCTCACACTCTTTTACCTTTCCCTTTATCTCTCTGTTTATCAAAGAAAAAAAAAAAAGAAGAAAGGAAAAAAAAAAAGTTGCTCAGTGGTCCAGCAATAACACAGGGCAATAAAAAATGTGTGTTTCACAGTATCACAACCAAAGAAAATAAACTGCTTAATTTCACTAAAAATAACATTTGAGAAATACAGATTGTGACATTCTCAAAGGGGTGAAGTAGTATCTCATTGTTGTCTTTATTTGCATTTCTCTGACAATCCATGACCTGGAAATTTTTTTCATATGTCTTTTGACCTTTTGTATCTCTTCTTTGGTAAATATTCTGTTCATATACTCTCCCCATTTTTGGATGGAGTCTTTTGTTTTTTGTTACTGAGTTTAGGGGTTTCTTTATATATTTTCATTATTAGCCTCCTGTCTGATATATGGCATGTAAAGATCTTCTCCCATTCAGTGAGGGGTCTCTTTGTTTGGTTGGTGGGGTTTTTTTTGCCATACAGAAGCTTTTTAGTTTGATATAGTCCTCTTAGTTTATTTTTGTTTATGTTTTCTTTTCAATAGAATCTGTGTCATGAAGATGACTATAAAATTTGGGTGATAAAGAGTTCTGGCAATATTTTTCTCTAAATATTTGGTAGTTTCTGGCCTAACATTCAAGCTTTTAAATGTGGTGTAATGTAGTGGTTCAGTTTCATTCTTCTGCATGCTTCAACCCAGTTATCCCAACTTCATTTGTTGGAGAGACTCTTCTTTCTTCATATAATAGTTTGGAACCGCTTGTCAAAAATTAAATGTCCATAGGTGTGGGGACTTATTAATGTGTTCTCAGTTCTATTCCATTGGTCAGTGTGTCTATTGGTGCTCCAGTGCCAGTCGGTTTTGATTACAATGACCGTATAATAGTTTCAGATCTGGGAGTGTGATGCCTTCATTTTTTTTTTCTTCAAGATTACATTGGTGATTCTAAGTGTTTTCTGGTTCCAGATAATCTTATTTTTAGTGTTTGTTCTATTATAGTAAAAAAAAAAAATGGTGTGAAATTCATGGGGATTGCATTAAACTTGCATATGTCTCTCTAGGTAGAATATCAATTTTGATGCTAATTCTTCCAACCCATGAAGTGGGATATCTTTCCGCTTCTTTTCATCTTTTCTCTTTTTCCTTTAGTAGTGAATCATAGCTTTCAGTACGCAAGTCTTTCTCTTCTTTTGTTAGGTTTGTTCCTAGACATTTTGTTGTTTTTGCTGCTATTGTGAATTAGATATTTCTGGATTTCCTCTTCTTCTGAATTAGTGTTTGCACAAAGAAATGCCACTGACTTTTGTATGTTAATTTTTAGCCTGACATCTGATAATTTTCAAGAGCTTCTTGATTCTTTTTCTATCATATCATCTGCAAATAGCTAGAATTTGACTTCTTCTCTTCCAATCTGTCAGCCTTTAATTCCTTGTTCCTACCTGATTGCTATGGCAAGAACTTCCAACACTGTTTTGAATAGTAGTGGTGATAGTGGGGAGCCTTGTCTAGTACCTGATCTGAGGGGGGTGGGTGCTTCCAGTTTTTCATCATTATGTGCTTCCCCAAGAGATCTTCAGGGATGGATAGCCTACAAGGTTCACTACACTGGAGCAGGTTCATAGAGGGGATGCTTGGTACGTCCCCAGCAGCGTGCTCTGGTCAGTAGCAGACCCCATTCTGTTGGGATGTAGGGATATTCTTTTGTCCTAAAGCCTTCTGGGTTTGGTGGAGGGAGTAGGGAGAAAGGATGGGAGCTTGCCACTTGCCCAAGTCCTTTTACCATAGGAGGATTGCAGAGGAGGACACAGACTGTTAGAAAAATAAGATATAAAGAAAGCGTACAGAGCAAACAAAGTGGGCATTAATAAGTCAGCTCCTGAGGGGGGCCTCTCATGGCTAGGGTAGGGGAGAGAGAGAGAGATTGCAATGAGAGCCAATCTACATTTTTAAAAATTTTCTTTATTGTATTTATTGGATAGAAACAGCCAGAAGTTGAGAAGGGAGGAGGAGATAGAGAGGGAGAGACAGAGAAAGACACCTAAAGCCTTGCTTCACCACTCACAAAGCTTTCCCCCTACAGGTGGGGACCAGAGGCAAGCAGTTTCTTGCACATATGAATTTAATCAGGTGCACCACTACCCAGCCTCCAGCAAGGACAGGTTTTCATTCCAGATTTTGGGTCATGGAGTTCAATTGCAGTTTCTGGGGAAGTTTCTCCAAGGTGTCATTAGTGGATGTCTTGGGTGCTTAACATTGACAGAGGCAGTCTGAGCAAGATCAACTCTTTTTGTGTGGCAGGTTGTGGCATGTCTCCACAGAAGCTAGTTAAAGAAGCTGGGAAAATGATGTCCATTTCCTTTTCAAATTTCCACCTCTGGCTTTGCTGGCAATGTTGGTGACTATGACCTCCACTTCTTTCATTCCTATCTCTGTTTTTCTCCCACCAGACTTATTACTGGGGTACCATGTCTACGGGAGTCCACCAGGAGTGATGGGTTTTGTTTATTATTATTATTTTATTTTTTTGGAGGGATTAATGGTTTACAGTAAAATGCAGTAGCTAGTACATGGGCAGTATTTCTCATTTTTCCATATAACACACTAAACCCCACATCTAAGTCCTTCTCCACCATCAAGTTCTAGGACATTGTGAGAGATAGTTAGGTCTTCTCTTCAAAAGCACATGAATAAAACAACTGTTTAGTTCAAAAATATCTTTTTATAAATTATTATCTATGACCAACTGTGGCCAGTAGTTTTGTATTCTTTAGGTCAGCTCCTTGAAGTGCTTGCCCCATCTACGCCTCACATGTCTACGTGACTACAACCATGCCTTGCTTTTCTTCAAAATTAGCTTAGTCTTCCCAGATCCCTCCCCACTCTCTTCTCACACATCCTTTCCCATCATAGTCACATTGTAAACTTAGACTTCCTGGCCCCCTCCTCACATCTGTTCTCATCCCTTTTTCCTGAACATGGCTAGACTATGAGCCAATTTCCTCTCCCCAAATGGGAAAAGGGCAGGTTGTTTCCATGTTTTAGTAATGTATAAAAAGGCCCTAAAGATGCCCCTTGACATGTTTTCTGGCATATATATATATATTTTTTCCCTTGTTCATGTCTCTCAGTGTCTCAGTCCTTCCTTGTTTAAGGCTTAGACAGAGTGCATTTTTGCACTATTTCCTACATGAGATATTAAAAAAAAGAAAAGAGAGAGACTCAATAGTAAAGACATTATTTGACTTATAAAAGTTTTGCCTCTAATGATAAAATATAGTGACATTCTTGAACTAATTGGTTCTGAATGTTGAGAGTATACAAATTAGTTAGTTCTAAGAATTTATTACTTAAGTTATTTATAAACTCAGGCCTAATAAAAAATCTGATCCTATTAGTGATCAAAATAAAGATATCACATATAAATCTTTCAATAAAAATATGTTATGGTTAACTCTATTGAGTTACCAAATATGTATATGCTCTTATACGACACCATGATAATAATAACTGGGTTATTGTGGTTATGTAAGTTCTTTATAACTATGAAACTCCTGTAGACAAAAAAAAAAAAAGGAAATCTACAGAGTTAGAACATTATTGTTTAAACTTTGTTAAATACTAAACTAAAGTAAAATCATATCTGGGTGAAACACTTCTTTCTATGTGATAAAAAAAAGTTATATATCAATGGTTCCTCCTGAACAATTAACTTTGTACTAATAGAGGAAATAACCCAGACTCTAGTAAAATAAGATTATTAGTCACTAGTCTATAAAACTTGTAAGTTGGAGCTCCAGTGACACAATCATTTAGTGCATGGTACTTATACAACTTGTAAGTTCTGTACACTAAACTAGGTCCCAAAGCCTAAAATAGTTAAAGAGACAAAAAGGTATAATTTATGCTGACTTATGAAGAGATTTTCCATTAATCAGGTCTATCATATTTCTTGATAATCTTTGTTTATAAAAAGGGTAGAAAAGATAAATCAAACCTAAAGAAAAAAATCACTTGGCTTATCCTATAGTCTTCTTTAAAATAAGGATATCTCCCCATTGAGATATCAGACTGCTCCCCTGTGTGATAGTATATGAGCTTCCATATCTAGATAATATTTTAGATCTCCCCATTGTGGTGACCAAAGACCAATTTCCTCAAAATTGTGTACTGGCCATTTCTTCTGCTTTAATTTCCCTTAGGAAAGAAGGGTTTCTAGCCCAGCTATCTCCACTATAACTCACAGTCTACCAATTTGGCCCTGAAAACTACATGCTGATAAAGACTACAAGCTACAGCCTAGTTAAGATGAATACTTCCTGGTACTACTGACTGAAGAAATACAGATAAAATGACAAAAAAGAGATGGACCTATTACACTGGAAGGAAGGGGGTCAGTGGACCCAAGAGACTACAACATCTCAGCTAAAAACAATGCTTCAAGATGGGAGATTTCCAGTGACACTTCAACTCCACTAAAAGTGACTTTTAAAAAATCATGAACTTTTGTGGTCCGGGAGGTGGTGTAGTGGATAAAGCATTGGATTCTCAACCATGGGGTCCTGAGTTCGATCCCCAGTGCACATATACCAGAGTGATATCTGGTTCTTTCTCTCCTCCTATCTTTCTCATGAATAAATAAATAAATATTTTCAAGCTAAGATCTACCACAGAGTGTGGGAGACCTTTCTCACAACATTGTGTTATATAGACAGAGAGGTCTGTGGCTTTTCTGCACATTTGGCCTTCCTAGAAGAGTTTGGTTAGTTAACTCTTTCCTTGCCTTAACAATTCTATCAGAGGTACAGGCCCCTGCTTATTGTCAGCTTTTTCAGTGTAGCCCTTTTAAAGTAATTGTACAAGATTCTTCTAGTTTAGATACTAATCCCAGTGTCATGTCTAGGGTATATGGCTTTAGAACAGATATTAATGATATAAATACTTTAAGAAAACTAATTATTAGATTTGTAGAGCCAGCTATACAAGTTACTGACTCACCAGAGACTATTAAAATTACCTTTTTTTTTTGTTCTTCTTTCTCTGCCAACATTAGTAATATAGTTAATGGTGTAAAAAGAGTTCAAATAGTAGTATTAAAAGTGGTCAAACAGATTTTAAAATTACAAACTGAATACAGAGACACATATGCCTGGGTATAATGGCTCAACTTTTCAGTACAAGCCATATATATATATATATATATATATATATATATATATATATATATATATATATATAGTTATTAGGTTTGTGCTACTGGAAGGCACCAAGATCAGAGAGTTCTGTTCCAAGTTAAGTAACTATTCCCATCACACTACACAGCATGATGACACTATTCCATTATTGGGATACATGGAGAGACACAACCTGCAGTATGTTGTCACTGATCTTCCTGGTGATGCATAGCTCTACACAAGGTTTGGAGCCTTCTTTCATCATGGGGATTGTTAACTACTCCAGCCTCTCTAGGCAAGGCGATGAATTTACTGACCCAGTTGGAAAACATCCTTGACATTACAGGCAGCACTTCTAGCTTCCGTGTGCCTCGAGCTGATGTCTGATGTTACTACAGAGGGAGGGCTCTCCTGGTACTGTTGCCTCCCAAATAGACAGGTACCTGTGCTTTGGTCCAATATGCTACACCATTTACCCTGGCATTTTATTTGCTCCCACAGATAGTCATAACTGTCAGGAAAGAGAGAACACTCCACATGATTCTCTGGGCCTGTATATCTATCTTGACAGTGTGAAACACCTATAGATGATGCTAGTGAGTTTAAGGCCAACAATCAGACACTTGATAGATATATGACAGATAGATAGATAGATAGATGATAGATAGAGTTATTGTTATTCTAGTGGTCCACCAAAGAGAAAATGTAGATTAAATAAATTACATTTATTATAATAAAATTATAAATTATACTAGAGATAGTGACAAAAGTATCAAACCAAACACTACTAGCTAGGTTACACATAAAAATAAGGTGTTATTAAAAAAAGTGGTATAATGTTTAAAAGACAGAGCTGTACTTTTATTCTTAACAATACCACATCTAATGGCACTATTACCAAGGACCTTCAAAGACTAATGTTCTTAGATGACAAACACTAATTCAGTTTGAAGAGAAGAATAGAAACAGAAAGAAAAAAAGGAGAGATTGTGAGAGATGGTTAGGTCTTCTCTTCAAAATAATATGAATAGAACAACTGTTTAGTACAAAAATTCTTTTTTGTAAATTATTATCTATGACCATCTGTGGCCAGTAGTTTTGTATTCTTTAGGTCACCTTCTTGCAGTGCCTGCTAATCCCCCAGCAGAAACCCTCAGACTGTCTTCTTCCTTGCCTTATTAAGGAAATGGGGAGATTGTGAGCTCTGAAGCCCAGCCCAGTGGTGTAGGAGACAGTTCTATGTCAGGTATAAAATATGTGAGGAGGGTGAAGGGGGTGTGCTGCTCCCTGACAGCCACTGTTGGCAACATGTCCTTTTGTAAAAGAATAAATGCCTTACTTCAGCTCCTTATTTTTTGCCTTGATAAGTAACTTTAATTGGATATCATTTACAACAACCTGAAATCCCAGAGTCTTTTACTTTGGTGCAATACACCAATATGTTTTTTTTTTTTTTTCTATTCTTTCCTTTCCCTTTTATTTATTTATTATTATTATTTTTTTGCCTTTAGGCTTACTATTGGGGCTCAGTGCTTCCACTGCTCCTGGAAGCTATTTTTTTCCCATTTGTTTTCCCTGTTGTTGTTGTTGTTATTGTTGCCATTGATGTTGTTGTTGGATAGGAGAGAAATTGAGAGTGGAGAGAGTGGAGAGGATGTCAGACTCTTCGTGGAATGGCCCCTTCCCAGTCATAAACTCCTGACTTATTTGCTCTGTTGCTCACCAGATGCAGGGGTCCAGGAGAATGTTGCGGGGCAGTAGGAGTGACCCTGAGGGACTGACTCAGTGCTCAGTGCTAGTGCTGCAGCAAGAGATGATCCAGAGAATGCTTCATGAACAATCTGTTTATTGAATAACAAAGTAGGATTTGTAAGGGGTTGTAAGAGTAAGTAAGTTATCTATTCCCCATACGGTTTGGGAGAAGAGGGACAAAGAGAAATAGGGGGTTGGGAAAAGGTCAGAGCATTCCTAGTAAATGTTAAAAAAAGGGGTTTAGTGGATCAAAGAAATGAAGGAAGTAGGGTTATCAATAACTAACAGGAAGAGAGAAGCCTTAAGTGAGGAAATAGATCTTGTAAGATTAAAAGGACCTGAGGGGGTGGAGGAGTAAGGAGAATGTTCCTGGTTATAGTTTGACAGAGTAGAACAATATTGTATGGGCCATAAATGATCAGAGAAGATGGACTTCTATTAACTTCTGAGTAAATGAACCAACTGGTTTGACAACAAGGAAATGGGCTGTATGCAGAGTCTTTTTCCCTACCCTGATAGCTTTTCTATTCCTTAACCCTCTGGGAGTATGGACCAAGGGTCAATATGGGGTGTATAATGTGGAATGTCTGGTTTCTATAACTGTTCCCCGTTGAATATGGGTGTTGACAGGTATATATATACTCTGTGTTTCTCTATTTCTTTCCCTAGTGGGGCAGAGATCTGGGTAAGTAGGGTTCCAGGACATATTGGTGGGGTCCTCTGCCCTGGGAAGTCCAGCTGGCATCATGGTAGCATCTTAAACCTGGTGGATGAAAAAGAGTTAAGATGTAAAGCAGAATAAATTGTTGAATAATAATGAACCTAAAAGCTGGAATATTTCGGACGAATATTGTAAACCCCATCAATTTTATCTGGGGCCCATAGTCAGCACAGGAGCCCATGTAACCTCTGTATCCCTGTAGGTCTGAGCTCAAACTCTGTGGTCATGGCTAGGAACATTCCAGGCTATGCCAATATCAAGATCCAGCATCCTCCAGTGATAGGCAGAGTATGTTATCCAACCTCCCTTCGAAGAATGGAACACTCCTTACTCTTGTTGATCCATATTGAGGGCCAGGTACTATAGTGGTCCACAGAGGGGTCCATTATTTTTTTTCCCTATGGAGATGACCAGTGACAGTGGTGAGAGTGACCTATTAGAGGTCTAGGTCCATCATGTCTGTGTGGGGATTACAGGACTCCCTGACAAGAGCCCTAGGTGATGGGGTGCAGGCCAGTCTTCTAAAACATTCATAGGCTTGAAAAGCTGAAGATTACTTCAAAAATAAATAAAAATAATCAAAAGATAATCTCTTTTAGATCTCCATGAAACCAACTAATTTAGGTCAGTTTTCTCAGGAAAGGTTATCAAGCTGATTTGTATAGGGAAGAAATTAGTGGAGAGTCTCTCTCCCTCTCTATCTTCCCCTTTATTTTTGAATTCTGGCTGTCTACATCCAGTAAATAAAGATAATAAAAATTTTAAAAAAAGAAAATTGAAGTTTCTAGAGAGGCACTCAGTTGAAATATTTTAAGATCAAAATATTTTCAGATGTTGGAGAGTGAGTGCCTTGGTGGGGTATTATCTCTGTGGGGTATTATCTCTGTGGGGTATTATCTCTGTGGTATTCATAGCACCCTCTATGCTTCTTAAAAGAAAAAAAAAAAAAGAAAATATTATAAGGGGGCCAGGCAGTGGCACACTTGGTCAAGCACACATGTTACAGTGCTCATGAACCTAGGTTCAAGCCCCTGGTCTCCATCTGCAGGGAGTGGTGAAAACGTGCTTCAGGTGTGTCTCTGTCTCTTTCCCTCTCTGTATTATCCTGTCTTCTCAATTTCTCTCTATCTCTATAATGAACAAAATAATTTTGAAAATATAATATTATAATAACCAGGTAGGTGTGTGCCTAGTTGAGCACACATATTACAATGCACAAAGACTCAGGTTCATGCTTCCTGGGAAAGCACTGAACAAGCGCTATAGGTACCTCTGTCTCTCTCGATCTTCCTCCCCTTCTTCTCTCCATTTGTATCTGTTTCTAGCCAATACATGAATAAAATATTTTTAAATAATATTAAATATCTCCTGTCACATACTTTGCTTTGACATGAGATCAGAAACATGGTAACTTCTTACAGTTTTATTGGGGTTAGTTTCCTCAAATTAGTTTTGTTATCTTCCTCATTCTAGATCCTGCAACAAATCAGTAATGTTTCTTTCAAAAGCTGGTAAGAATAGTAACTTTGCTAAGTGATAACTCAGAAATATTTTTAATATCTGAAGTGACCCAAAAAATAGCTAAGAGAGTTTGAGAACTATAGTTTGGATTGCAATGTCCCTAAGCATTTACTAGCATAAATAATAGATGCTACAGTCTATCACGTCCCCTGTAAATTATTAAGTGGGTTGTGGTACTTCTGAATTAAAACAGTACTGTTTGATTTATGTAATAAACTCCCCCATAAATGTAGAAACACATGTATATGCACAAGCTCACATGTATAACAGTCATATCTGCAGTAGGAAACGATGTGATCTTGGTAAATAGATTAAGGTTTTAAAAGTGGGACCAGCACTCATGGACAAGACTTAAGAAACAAGAATAGGCATCTAAGCTGAATATGGGCCCCAGATCAGATCAAATCAGTGGGGTTTACAGTAAACTACTATCTTTCTCTTGGATCAGTTTACCAACCACTCACTGTAAATTCATAATGAAATTATAAAAAGTCGACTAATTCATCTGCAGTAACTGCCTTTTGGTTTTTCCCTGCTCTATAAAGTTACTGTGTTTAGTTAAAATTTATTGTGCTGTAGTACCCAACACTCTAGAATTAATGTATTTTTACAAAAAATATTTTATCTGTTTATGTATTATATATATATATATAGAGAGAGAGAGAGAGACAGAGAGACGGAGAGACAGAGAGAGAAAAAGAGATATACATGCAGCACTGTTTCACCAACCCCCATGTCCCGGCACATTATAATACATGCCTTCTGGGTAACACTATCACCAGCCTGTTAAAACTACTATAGTTTTACCTTTAGGTTCCTGATTATTAAACAATTTGTTCTGTTTTGTATCTTAGTGCTTTTCAGCCAACAAGTTCTAGTTGCTACCATGATGCCAACCTTACCTCCCTGGGCAGACAACTTCACCAAAGTGTTCATCCCAGAGCCCTGCCTCACTAGGGAAAGATAGAGACAGGCTAGAGGTATGGATCCACCTGCCAGTGTCCATGTCCAGTGGAAAATCTATTACAGAAGCCAGACTTTGCACTTTCTGTACTCCATAATGATTCTGGATCCATGATAAAGAATAGGGAAGCTTTCAGTGGAGAGGATGGCTTACAGAATTCTGGTTGTGGGGATTGTGTTGAATTGTACAACCTGAGAGACATTTGATATTATACAGCTCTATCCAACTGATCCAGCAAGAAATAGAATATTTGAATTCTATGGGAAGATATCACCACTTATGGTAGTCTCCCTATTTAATATTTTTTACTTGATCCCTCTAACTTCCTATATTCATTCCTGGAAAATTGCATCAATTACTGTTTTATAAGTATAGCATACCCACAAAGTTTCAGAACTAACCCATTCTATTTTTACTCAAATGACTCTCATATATCATGTTTTTTTTTTTCCCTCCTCCAGCAAACTTTCTTGGTTTAAGAGAATAGTTTTAAATGTTACCTCATTGCTCACTGTCAATGTTTTTGTGCCTCCAATATAAGTTATTGAGTCTTTCTTTTACTGTATTTGCTCCTCTATGTATCTAATTTGAACAGTAGAGATATATCTTTTCATTACCACATTTGGCAGAGTACTTTGTGAATTATTGGGGCCAGACAGTGGCTCTCTCCATTAAATGCACACAATACTAAGTGCAAGGAATTGTGCAAGGGCTTGGTTTCCAGCTCCTGCTCTCCACTTGCAGGGGGACACCTCACAAGTGGCAAACCAAGTCGGCAAGTATCATTCACTCTCCCTGATTCCCTTTCCTCTCTCAATTTCTTTCTGTACAGTCCAATAAAATGGAAAAAATGGCCACCAAGAGTAGTGGATTTATAGTGCCTACAAGGAGCCCCAGTAGTAACCCTGTAGGCACATGTATATACTGGCAAGTAGAAGTTAAGAACTTTTATCAGGGATAATAGGTAACAGTAGATGAAAACTGGATACATTTTTATTTTAAGAAATAAATTATTTACAAAGTAAGATCAGATGATACAACATATGAGAAATCTGCTAACCCTAAGTTTAATGTGTTTTTTTTCTAACATTAACATATTGGATGATACCGGGCATGTGACTTTATTATTTTCTTCTCCTTATATTATTATTATTATTATTATTATTATTATTATTATTATTATTATTATTATGCCTTCAAGGTTATCACTGGGGATTGGTGCCTATACTACCAATCCACTGCTCCTGTGGCTTTTTTTTTCTTTTCTATTTAATTTTTGTTTATAAAAAGGAAACAGTGACAAAAAACATAGGATAAGAATGGTACAACTCCACACAATTCCCACCACCAGAAAACTGTATCCTATCCCCTCCCCTGATAGCTTTCCTATTCTTTATCCCTTTAGGAGTATGGACCCAGTGTCATTATGGGGTGCAGAAGGTTGAAGGTCTGGCTTCTGTAATTTCTTCCCTGCTGAACATGGACCTTGACAGGTCAATCCATACTCCCCGTCTTTCTCTTTCCCTAGTGGAGCAAAATTCTGGGAAATCAGGGTTCCAGGAAACATTAGTGGGGTTATCTACCCAAGGAAGTCTGGTTGGCATCGTCTTAGCATCTGGAACTTGTGGCTGAAAAAAAAGTTAACATATAGGGCCAAACAAATTGTTGACTAATCATGAACTTAAAGGCTGGAATAGTGCAGATGAAGAGTTGGAGAAGTTTCATTTCGTAGATAGTTAGTAGTTTTCAGGCAGCCCCCTTCTCCATCCTCCATTGTTGATAGTATGGCCTATTTACATAATCATTGTTTTGCCTGATCTATCTTCTTTCTACCTGGAGACCCGCCCTGCCTGCGGGGCACATTAAAACCCTAGCAACCGTTGCTATGGAAGCTTTCTACCTTCCCGTTCTTTCTTTTCTCCACCCCCTTTCCCAGCCATCTCCATTCTGCCTTGCCACTTCCGGTTTTACCATCTAAAGCTCACTTCTGTTCCTGGTTTCACTCTCTTCCTTTTTTCTCTTTTCTCTCCCACGTCCCAAACTGGAGAAATGTTGGCATGCAGAGCAGGAGGTGGCCATTGTGGTTTGGGACCACTTGGCTTAACCCGTTGCGCTCACACCCGACTCTGGAGCTCCCGCATGAATAAAGGATTGTATTACCACGCCACCACAAGTTCCTGGTCTCTCTCCCGAGAAGCTATCCCAGAAAGTAGGCATATTTTAGTTATATTCCAAAGGGCCCATGACTATACTAGTTTTTTTTTTTTTTCCTGAGCCTGACATTTGATATGCAGGTGGATCCAAATTATTGTCTGGGGAGATGATGTCATGGCTGGAACAAGGACCAGAAAGCTGGATCAGGGAAGAGAGTAGCTTCCTAACATGGGAAGGAGGTAAATATTTTTTACTGTAAACCCCATTGATTTGATCTGATCTGGGGCCTATATTCAGCTTAGAAGCCTATGTGACCTCTGCTTCCCTATAGATCTGAGCTCACATCCTGCGGTCATGAGTAGGAACACTTCAAGCTGCCCCAATTTCAGAACCCATATCCCTCAGGGGAAAGATAGAGTATGTTGTGAGCCTCCCTTCAGAGACTGGAATATTCTCTACCATTGTTAATTCACATTGAGGGCAAGGTCCTTTTTTTTTTTTTTTTTTTCATAGGACAGATATAAATTGAGAAGGGAGGAACAGATAGAAAGGGAGAAAGGAAGATAGACATTTGAAGTCCTGCTTCACTGCTTGTGAATAGACACTCCCCTGCAGGTGCTAAGCCAGGTGCTCCAACCCCAGATCCTGATGCTTCATACTATGTGTGCTTAATGTGGTGTGCCACACCTGCTCCCTTCCTCTTGTTTTATTTCCCTTTATTAGAGGATTAATACATTTTACATTTAACAGCAAATGCAATGGTTTGTACATGCATAACATTTCTCAGTTTTCCACATAAAAATACAAACCCCACTAGACCCTCTGTCATCCTTTTCCAGGAGACCAGGCAGAACTTTAGAGGAGAATTTATCAGACAAATATGCCTTAGGACATGTATTGGAATGCATTAGAAAAGTTAAAGTTAAGGGGTTGATGGCTACACAGTTACGGCACAAAATATAAATTTGTTCTTTCTAATGGTATATTAAATTTATAATTCATTAGCAGCTTTCAAGAACATTCCACCGTGGTGTTTCTTTTTTTTTTTTTTATAAGAATTTTTTTTGTCAACCACTTTTACTGCTTGTTCTCTCCATTTGCAGATTATATGATATTATACATAGAAAAACCTAAAGTGTACAGTATCCTGTTCTGTTATCCTAGAGTATGTTCTCTGATTTCACACTTCCAGCAAGTGTTATCACTGAAAAAATATAATGCTATGATCAAGGAAAAGACATACTACCCATAAAAGAAAATAGGTCCTTTACACAGTGTTGCCACTAATCTATATATTGCTATTATTCTCATTTTCACTTATCTGCTTAGTTATTGAGAGATCAGCTGGTCTGTAATAACATGTATTTCACAGATTGTTCTTGGAATCAAAGGCAACAATGGATTCAAAACACTTGCTGAAGTACTAGTGTGATTATTTTAGTAAGCCTTAATGGGTAAAAGTATTGGTGGTTAAATAGATGCTGCCAGAGGATAGCCATTTTGGATAACATTTAGTTTCAAGTTGACAGAGCAGGTACACCAGTTAGTGCGAACAGCACTTTATAAAATCCTGAAGCACTACCAAACATTCTAACATTATCTGTTTTAATTCAAAGAATGAAACCATCAGCACACTTCAGTCATTATTTCACTTCATATAAACATCCAGAGGTTTCATTTACAAAGTGTCCTTCACAAATGAGTCTGATTCATATTAGAGAGTAATATCAAAATAGGGGAAGCAGGAGAATGGTAGAAAATTACATTGCCTATTTTTGCAGTCATCTGTTAGCTGCTCTTAATTGTTTGTTGTTGTTGTTGTTGTTGTTGTTACTCTAACATCAAAAACTGAATGGGGTCTATGTATTTATGAATTTGAAAATCAGCACCATCAGACCTTCCATTATCCTTCTCTTGACTAAATAATAAACCAACAAACAACATCAACAAACAACAACTAAACCAAAAATCTCCACTTGGGACATCTCAAGTTGGTGAAACTCTTGATAAGAAGTAGGTCATAGGGCTCGGTCGGTGGCGCAGTGGGTTAAGTGCACGTGGCGCAAAGTGCAGGGACTGGCGTAAGGATCCCGGTTCGAGCCCCCGGCTCCCCACCTGCTGGGGAGTCGCTTCACAGGAGGTGAAGCAGGTCTGCAGGTGTCTATCTTTCTCCCCCCCTCTTTCTCTGTCTTCCCCTCCTCTCTCCATTTCTCTCTGTCCTATCCAACAACAAAGCAACGTCAACAATGGCAATAATAACCGCAAGAGGCTACAACAACCAGGGCAACAAAAAGGGGGGGAAAAAAAGTAGGTCACATTATAAGTTACTCTTAAAAGTCTGTAAAAATTCACTCTCTTAGCTTAATGTTTTATTTAATTTATGAGCTAAAGACCATGTTGATACCAATGGGATTTGTAACTTGCTTTCCATATCACAAGCAGAAAACTAGGACTGAATTAAAAGCCATTATAATTCACTCATTAAGTAATATGTATTTTTTACTCATATTCAGATTATAAAATGAAAAGTAAAAATTAGGTAGATTATTGGATTGATAAAGGGTTATTTCAGGTATACTACAACACTGTGGAGATACGTTTAGGGTGAAATTTCTTTATAAAATCTTTAAGCCTAGCAAAATAACTCACTTAGATGTTGTGTTGCTTTGCCTTGGTGTACCTCAGGGCCTAGTCTGGCCATACCACATTGTAGAAAGCTTCCATTAAGTAGTCTCTGCAACCTCTCTCTCTCTCTCTCTCTCTCTCTCTCTCTCTCTCTTTCTTCCTCTCTCTCTCTCTTTTGTCTATCTATCTTTCTGTTTTTCTCTGCCATTTTTTTTTAGTTCAATGATGTGATGATGTAGGGATAAATGTAGCCTAGTCCAAGGTAAAATCACCAGTTTCTAACTATATCTTGCACACATATTTTATTTTTATTTGTCATTG
Source organism: Erinaceus europaeus (assembly GCF_950295315.1). NCBI lineage: Eukaryota > Metazoa > Chordata > Mammalia > Eulipotyphla > Erinaceidae > Erinaceus > Erinaceus europaeus. The sequence goes on along the minus strand of NC_080164.1, from coordinate 101,293,614 downwards.
ATAGTATGTTACAAGGTTGTAAAATTAAAGTGTATTTTTACACAGTATCCATCACCAAGGTTCTGTGTCCCCATCCTCCCACCTCCCAAAGATAAGCATCATAATTCTGACAAATTTAAGAGACAGTTTCCTTGCTTCTGATTTATTTATTTGGCAAGTTTATGTGAATCAGATTTCTAAATTGCACATGAGTTAAAACTATCTGTTGGGAGTCAGGCTGTAGTGCAGTGGGTTAAGCGTAGGTGGCACAAAGCACAATGACCAGCATAAGGATCCCAGTTTGAACCCTGGCTCCCCACCTGCAGGGGAGTTGCTTCACAGGCTGTGAAGCAGGTATGCAGGTGTCTATCTTTCTCTCCCCTTCTCTATCTTCCCCTCCTTTCTCCATTTCTCTCTGTCCTATCCAACAACAATGACAACAATAATAACTACAACAATAAAACAAGGACAACAAAAGGGAATAAACAAATATTAAAAGTAAATAAATAAATATTAAAAAACTATCTGTTAAGTAATCATCATTCATCTCTCTTTTTTTTTTTTTTTTGCCTCCAGGGTTATCACTGGGGCTCCTTGCAAGTACTATGAATCCACTGCTCCTGGAGACTATTTTTTGCATTTTGTTGCCCTTATAGCCATGGTTGCTATTGGATAGGACAGAGAGAAATAGAGAGAGGACAGAAAAACAGAGAGTAGGATATAAAGACATGTGAAGACCTGCTTCACCACTTGTGAAGAAACTCCCCTGCAGGTGGGAACCGGGATCCTTCCACCAATCCTTGAGCTTTGCGCCACTTGCGCTTAACCCACTGCGCTACTGATGGCTCCCCTCATCTTTTTTTATTTCACTAAGCATAATCATTTTCAGTTCCATCCATTTTGTCCCAATGGACATAGTATCATTTTTTTTTTTAATTTCATGGAATATATACCACATAACTTCTATAGCCAGCCATCTGATAATGGGTATTTATGCTGCTTCCACTCTTCGAATATTTTTGAATAATGAAGCTATGAAAATAGGGGTCCACATGTCCCATCTAATTAGTATGTGAGTGGCCACTGGATAAATGCCTAAGAGTTGTATTCCTGGGTCAAATAAAAATGGAATAAGGTAATTCCATTTTTATTTGTTAAGGATTCTCCATATTCTTCCAAAGGAAGTTCTCATTCCCACCAGCAGTGAAACAGCTTTTATTTTTCTCCACAATCTCTCCAACAACTGCCATTTCCTAGTTTGCTGATATAAGCCATTCTTTCAGGTGTGAGATGAAATCTGTGTAGTTTTAATTTTCATGTCTCTAATGATAAGTGGAGCATTTCTTCATATGTCTATGTCCCGTGAGGATCTCTCTTTTGGAAAAATGTTTAGTCATTGCCCCACTTTTTATTGAGTTATATTTACTTCTGTTGTAGATCTGTGTCAATTCTGTATAGATGTTTAATGTTCACTTATCAGATGTGTGATGCACAAATATCTTCTTCCATTTTCTAGGTTACTTGGTTACACTTGCATAATTTGTTTTCAGTGTAAAGCTTTTTAGTTTCACATAATCCCATTTATTTACTCTTGTTTTCATTTCCCATGCTCATGATAAATGAAATACATCTTTGGCATGAAGATACTGCAAAGACGCACTGACATTTTCTATAAATTTCAGAATTTCTACTCTAATATCCATATTTTTATTCATATTGATTTGAATTCAGTGGATGCTGTTAGGTGGTGGTCTAGTTTCATGTTTCTACATGTGGCTGTGCCTTTTTTCCAGCAGTATTATTTGGAGAGACCTTCTTTACTACATAGAATGGTTTTGGCCTCTTTGTTACATATTAGGTGACTGTATGCGGGTAGTTTCATTTCTGGGCTCTCAACTCTGCTCCTATGATCCAATTGTTCATTTCAGTGACATGCTGTTTTGATTACTATAACTTTGTAGTATAAACTGAATTTGGAGAATATGATATCTCCGTATTTTCCCTTGTTTCTCAGAACTTCTTTGGCTATTCCTGTTTTTTTTTAGGTCCCACACAAATTTTTGGATATGTTGTTCAAAGTGCTTGATTGCATACAAATTTTAAAACACTTACATACTTATTTTTATGCATGTGAAAAGAGAAATAATCACAAAGAGGAGAGCATGTTTCATCTTTGGACTATATAGTAGAACCTGGTTCATCTGGCTGTGAGTTCCATGTTTATCTGTTGATCTATCTTCCTAACACTTGCACAAAAATATAAAGTTATATTCCTCGTGTAAGAAGTAGGGTAATATGAGTGTTGGTCTTAGGAATAAACAACAAATTAAATACATGGTATAATATCATTTGTCTTTGTTCATAAGTTAAAGGGCCACGTAGAAGTCTCTATCCTAACTGTTTTTATTTTTTTTACATATATTTTAGTAGAATATATAAAATTATTCAGGATTTGGTCTTACTAGGGTTATTTTCTGTTTGTTTTTTATTTTTTATAATGTTTTATTTGTAATTTATAGTAGTTTATGGGGTCTGGTGGCAGTGCATCTGGTTGAGCGCATATATTACAATGCACAAGGCTTCGGGTTCAAGTCCCTGGTCTCCACCCGCAGGGGGAAACTTTGCAAGTACTATAGCAGTGCTGCAGGTGTCTCTGTGTCTCCCTCCCTCTCTATCTCTCTCTAACCTCTCAATTTCTGGCTGTCTCGAGCCAATAGATAAACATAATATATTAAAAAATAGTCGGTTATAAGGTTGTAACCTATTATTATATAGTTTATATAGATTATATAGTTTATATAGATTACGTAGTTCAATACCAAACCCACCAGCAAAGTTCCATACCCACATCTTCCCACCTTCTAAATATAACTGCCAGCTCACAGATCTTACAGCTTGTCCTAAACTATTTTTCATCTCAACAATCTTCTGATTTCTAAAGAAATCATTATGCCAATTGAGCTATAACTTTGTAATTCAAGATATTTTGTCACATCCATTAAACAGACTGCCGTATGTGTCCATTGCCATAACCACACTGAAAAAAATAAGTTTCTACTAGTTTATGGATTTTGATGTTAACTTAAGTAACAGAAAGAAAACTGAGTTAGTATTGTAATGCATAGTTTCATTAGTGGATTTGAATGATGGTAGAGTAGCTAGGCTATTTTCTCAATATAACTTCTGCCACCGACCTCTATTGTCATAAACACAGGAACCACAGAGGCTCCACAACTATAAACCAATAATCTTCTCATGCTTGAGGGATGCACACACAATAAACAATGTAAATAATGATTTCCCCCCTTTAAATTTCTGTCCTTTTATTTGTAAAGTGGAGGCAATAACTTAGAATCATTTACATTTTTATAGTTCTTATTTGCTATTTCTCATTTTTCCTCTAAAATAGATATTAGAGGTAGACTGGCTTTTCTTGTCTTCTGTTTATACTGAATTGATATATTTTTCCCAAAGACAACTAAGCTCGATAAACATATTTTGTAGCATAGGGTTATCTTGGTATGCCTGAATTTCACAAACCTAGGAAGGCTCTATGTTAAGGTTTGACCCTTGCTGCATAATAAAAACCAAACTTCTGGAATTTTCCATTTGATAAGTTGTAGTTGTTTTGCTATTTCATGTTTGATGTCTTTGACCACTCATTGCATTACCTTTTTAAATAATATTTATTAATAATTTAATAATGACTGGCAAGATTGTGTTATAAGAGGGGTACAATTCCATACAATTCTCACCACCAGAGCTCCATATTCCTTTCTCTCCATTGGAAGCTTTCCTATTCTTTATCATCTGGGAGTATGGACTAAAGCTTTTTATGGGGAATAGAAATTGGAAGGTCTGGATTCCACAAATGTATCCCCATGGGACATGAGCTTTAACAGACAAGTCCATACTCCCAGTGTGTTTCTGTCTTTCCCTACCTAGTAAGGTAGGCTCTGGGGACATGGGGTTCCAGAACACATTGCTGAGGTCTTCTGCCTAGGGAAGTTAGGTTGGTGTAATTATAGTATTTGCAATTTGTGGCAGAAAAACATTAAGATATAAAGCAGAACAATTTATTTAATGATAAGGAAACTAAAGGTAAAAGTATAGCATATGAAATTTGCGATATTCACAGAACTCTTTCCAGCATAAATTTTAAAGACATCTTCAATGAAATGAATCAAATTACAAAGAAGACTAAGGCAAACATAAACCTATGGGACTACATACAATTAAAACACTTCTGCACAGCAAAAGAAACCATTACCCAAACCAAGAGACATTTCACAGAACGGAAGAAATTTTTTAAAATTTATTTATTTATTTATTTATTCCTGAGAAAGATAGGAAAAGAAGGAACCAGCCATCACTCTGGTACATGTGCTGCCGGGGATCAAACTCAGGACCTCATGCTTGAGAGTCTAGTGCCTTAACCACTGTGCCACCTCCTGGACCACAGGATTCAACTTTTTTTTTTTTTAATTTAAGAAAGGATAAATTAACAAAACCCTAGGGTAGGAGGGGTACAACTCCACACAATTCCCACCACCCAATCTCCATATCCCACCCCCTCCCCTGATAGCTTTCCCACTCTCTATCCCTCTGGGAGAATGGACCTAAGGTCATTGTGGGTTGTAGAAGGTGGAAGGTCTAGCTTCTGTAATTGCTTCCCCGCTGAACATGGACGTTCACTGGTTGGTCCATACTCCCAGTCTGCGTCTCTCTTTCCCTAGTAGGGTGGGTCTCTGGGGAAGCAGAGTTCCAGGGCACATTGGTGGGGTCTTCAGTCCAGGGAAGCCTGGACGGCATCCTGATGACATCTGGAACCTGGTGACTGAAAAGAGAGTTAACATACAAAGCCAAACAAATTGTTGAGCAATCATGGACCCAAAGCTTGGAATAGTGCAGAGGAAGTGTTAGGGGGGTATCACTGCAAACTCTAGTGTACTTCTGCTTTCAGTTATATATTTTGCACTAGTTTATGGATACGTGTGAATATATGCTCTCTCTCACAGAAACTGGTGTGTATCTAGGTTTTGGGACTTTGTTAGAAAGTGAACTACCTGAGATGGAATTAGAGTATACTATGAAAGGAAAGGTCTCACCCAAGTAATGAAGCTGAAGCATTGTCATTCCACACGTGAAGTCTCTGGACACAGTCTGAAGTGAAGCATGTTGAGGTGGCAATCATTGTGTTGGTTAGGTTGTGATCGGCAGATGCAATATTATTTGATATGGATTGGGAAAGGCATACGGGAAACTGGGCCCTATCCAAGGGTTCCAGGACTGGGGGAAGTAGAGGCTCCATAGTGGAGATGTGAGGTTTCTGCTGTCTTAGGGTTCAAAAAGACAATAGATAGTTAATGTTATCATCACATTATCTGGTAATTGGGTTGACTTTGAAAAGTCCATTTGTTAGGGTTTGCTGTACAGTACCCAGTATCTTGTACATAGCTGTGCTATTGGTTGCTTCCGATGTACTTGGTCTAGGCTTTTGAGAGAGTCTGCATATCAATTACACAGCCTATATATTAAAAAGATTCAGTTCATGTTTTGAAAAACTTTGAGACATACAATTAATTTCCCTCTCTCATATTAATTAACTAGTGATTTATATAACTACATTTTACTAGGAGTGTACATAAACACCATTCCCACCACCAGAAGACTGTGACCCATCCCTCCCACCCACTCCCACCCCCTACTGTCACAGGAAGCTGCATGTCTACCCCTCACCACAGGGTTTTTACTTTGGTGCCCTATTTACAATTTGGTTAGGTCCTGCTTTTAGTTTCCCTTTCTGATCTTCTTTCTCAACTTCTGTTGATGAGTGGGATCATCCCATACTGAGCTTTATCTTTCTGACTTAGCTCACTTAACATAATTCCTTCTACCTCTGGCCAAGATGGGTCAGAGAAGGTGGGTTCATTGTTCTTGATAGCTGCATAGTATTCCATTGTGTATATATACCACAGCTTTCTCAGCCACTCATCTGTTGTTGGGCACCTGGGTTGCTTCCAGGTTTTAGCTATTATGAATTGTGCTACTATGAACATAGGAGTACACAGCTCTTTTTGGTTGGGTGTTATGGAGTCCTTGGTGTATAACCCCAGGAGAGGAATTACTGGATTATATGGAAGGTCCATGTCTAGCCTTCTGAGAGCTTTCCAGACTTCTCTCCACAGAGGCTGTCTAAAAAGTCCCAATACCTAGATATACACTAGTTTCTGTGAGAGATAGCATGTGTTCACACATATGTGTAAACTATTGCAAAATATATACCTGAAAGCAGAAGTACACTAGAGTTTGCTGTGATTACCCCCCTAACACTTCCTCTCCACTATTCCAATCTCTAGGTCCATGATTGCTCAACAATTTGTTTGGCTTTGTATGTTAACTCTTTTTTCAGTCACCAGGTTCCAGAGGTCATCAGGATGCCATCCAGGCTTCCCTGGACTGAAGACCCCACCAATGTGTCCTGGAGCTCTGCTTCCCCAGAGACCCACCCTACTAGGGAAGGAGAGATGCAGACTGGGATTATGGACCAGTCAATCAGAAGCTTTTCAATTTGATGTAGTCCCATTGGTTTGTTTTTGCTTTAGTCTTCCTTGCAATTGGGTTGGATTCATCAAATATGTCCTTGAGGTTTAGGTTGTAAAATGTTTTACCAATGTTTTCCTCTAAGTATTTGATTGTTTCTGGTCTGACATCTAGGTCTCTGATCCATTTGGAGGTGATTTTTGTTTCTGGTGAGATAAAGTGGTTCAATTTCATTCTTCTGCATGTTACAACCCAGTTTTCCTAGCACCATTTATTAAAGAGAACCTCCTTTTTCGATTTAATCCTTTGGGCCCCCTTATCAAAGATTCGATGTCCATAGGTGTGGGGATTTATTTCTGGGCTTTCAATTCTGTTCCACTGCTCTGTGTGCCTATTTTTGTTCCAGTACCATGCTGTTTTGATGATGATGGCTTTATAATATAGTTTAAGGTCTGGGAGTGTGATGTCTCCATTTCTGTTTCTTTTCCTCAAGATGGTTTTGGCAATTCTAGGTGTTTTCAGGTTCCAGGTAAATAATTGTAGTGTTTGTTCTAATCTCTTAAAGAAGCTTGGTGGAACTTTGATGGGTATTGCATTAAATTTGTATATGGCTCTGGGGAGAATATTCATTTTGATGATATTTATTCTTCCAATCCGTGATCATGGGATATCTTTCCATTTCTTGGTATCAGTTTCTATTTCTTTGAGTAGCAATTCATTGTTTTCAGCATACAAGTCTTTCACTTCTTTGGTCAAGTTTATTCCTAGGTATTTGAATGATTTTGCTGAAACAGTAAATGGGAGTGATTTCTGGATGTATTCTTCTTCAGATTTAGTGTTTGCATAAAGAAATGCCACTGATTTTTGTACATTGATTTTGTAGCCTGATACCTCGCTATATTGCCTAATAACTTCCAGTAATTTTCTTCTGGATTCTTTAGGTCTTTCTATGTATACTATCAAATCATCTGCAAATAGTGAGAGCTTGACTTCTTCCCTTCCAATATGTATTTTTTTAATTTCTTTCTCTTGCCTGATTGCTATGGCAAGAACTTCCAATACTATGTTAAAGAGTAATGGTGACAGTGGAAGTTGGCGGACTGAGAAGCTGCTAGTGGCTGAGCTCTGACCACATCTCCTGGAAACAGTAGTATTTTCTGCCTTTAGCAGGCCAGCCAATAAGGGGTCCTAGCGGTGACACCAAGGAAGTGACTATAACTTAATTTGGGTTAAGAATTAGAGTAGGGAAAAAAGGGGAAAAAATTTTTTCTTCCTTTTAATTTTCAAGCATACCTCCTTCCCCCGCCCAACCAGTCCCTGGGGACCAGCTCCTAGCAGGATCCCCTGATAGGAGCTCCTTTTCTTTACCAAATTCCTGTCCCACCAGGGAGTATCATTAATTCTAAGTCTTCTTCTGAAACTTCTGAAACTTCAGGCCTTTTTTATTTCTAAGTAGCCAACTCCCCCCACCTCCCCCACATAGCTAATTAAATAATTAAAAATAAATACATTAAAAAAACCTTTCCTTTCACTGCCCTTTTATGAATGTTCTTTTTATTATCTTTTTCTTTTTTCTCTCTCTTTCTTTATTTTTTTTCTTTTTCTCATTCTTGTCATCCTTTCTTCCTTAATCCTACAGCTTCCAAAGTCACAGCCACAAGCCCCCATACCACCAAACAGTATGCTTTTTTGAATTCACTCATACACATTTGAGAATTTCCTTTCACTGCTCTTTAATTACACCTCTTTTTCTTTTATTTTTTTAATATTTTCCCTTTTGTTGCCCTTGTTGCTTTATTGTTATAGTTATTATTGTTGTTCTTAATGTCATTGTTGTTGGATAGGATAGAGAGAAATGGAGAGAGGAGGGGAGGCAAGAGGGAGAGAGAAAGACAGACACCTGCAGACCTGCTTCACCGTCTGTGAAGCGACTCCCCTACAGGTGGGGAGCCAGGTGCTCAAACCGGAATCCTTATGCTGGTCCTTGCACTTTGTGCCACGTGCACTTAACCCACTGTCCTACCGCCCAACTCCCACAGCTCTTTTTCTTAACTTTTCCCTTTTCAATCTCTTGTTGGTCTCTCTCTTTTTTTTTTTTAAATCTTGTCATACACTTCTTCCTTCTTCTTTGCCTTTCTGAATTTGTAAATTATTTTGGGGAAGAAATCGGACTCAGAGTGGACTCTCTATGTGTGTATCTCTGCTCTAGTTACCTTTCCCCTCTTGTTACCCCTAATATACAGTGGATAGTATATTTGCATAACTGTCTATTCTTGCTATCCTTTCTTTCTTTTCTCTTTCTTCACAGGGATTTGGTTACTATTTTTTCACGGACTGAGGAAATTGTTTGGCTAACTGGTAATGATTAAACTACATCAATACTTGCTTCAATTGCTACTGAAATTCCTGAGGCTGGTGTGTGCTATTTTAAAGGTATTTAGTACAGTGTTACTTGTACTCAAGACACAACAACTGAGGAACAACAGAGCATAAAAAAGTAACACATAAAACAAAAAAAATGGGTAGATCAAAAACAAATAAAACTGCTACTCCAATGAATGAAGACAAGAGCCCAGAAGAAACTACAAATCAGCCAGAAGTAACCATAGATAAGAAAAGTATGCAAGCAATAATAAACTTATTAATCACAGAAATGAAAACAACATTGGAGGAAAGGAATGGCAGTATTAGGGAAACAACAGTTGAGACCCCCAAGGAAAATACTGATTATCTTGAGACAATTAGAGAACTGAAAGTTGAAATAGCTGTAGTGAAAAAGAAGCTGAGGCAAGGGAAAGCAGACTAACAGAAGCAGAAAACAGAATTAGTCAGACAGAGGATGAGTTTGAGAAAACAAAGAAAGAGGTGAAAGAGCTTAAAAAGAGATTGAGAGACACTGAAAACAACAACAGAGACATATGGGATGATCTCAAAAGAAGTAACATTCGTATAATGCCCTGCCAGAGGAAGAAAGAGAGGAAGGGGAAGCAAACATTCTAGAGAAATAATAGAAGAAAACTTCCCAATCCCTAAATAACAGAAAGGACATCAATATTCAAGAGGCCCAGAGAGTACCAAACAGAATAAACCCAGACCTGAAGACACCAAGACACATCATAGTCACAATGAGAGGAAGTAAGGATAAAGAAAGGATCCTAAAGGCTGCAAGAGAGAAACAAAAAGTCACATACATGGGAAAACCCATAAGATTATCTGCAGACTTCTCCACTCAAACTCTAAAAGCCAGAAGGGAATGGCAAGATATCTATCAAGCCCTGAATGAAAAAGGGTTTCAACCAAGGATAATATATACTGCTAGACTTTCATTCAAACTAGATGGAGGGATCAAAACCTTCTTAGACAAACCACAGTTAAAGGAGGCAACCATCACCAAGCCGGCCCTGAAAGAGGTTCTAAAAGACCTCTTATAAATAAGAACATCACTATAATACTTGCAATATATCAGAGCAAACAAAATTTTTTTTCGAACAATGGCACTACAATACATTAAATCCATAATATTAATAAAAGTCAATGGCTTAAACTCACCCATCAAAAGGCACAGAGTGGAGGGATGAATCAGAAAACATAACCCAACCATATGCTGCTTGCAAGAATCCCATCAGTCACAACAAGATAAACACAGACTTATAGTTAAAGGATGGAAAACTATCATACAGGCTAGCAGACCACAAAAAAAGGGCAGGAACAGCCATTCTCATCTCAGACATGATAGATTTTAAATCAAATAAAGTAATAAAAGATAGGCAAGGACATTACATAATGATTATAGGATCAATCAGCCAAGAAGACTTAACAATTATTAACATCTATGCACCCAATGAGGGACCATATAAATACATTAAGCACCTACTGAAAGAATTTCAAAAATACATCAATAGTAATACAATAACAGTGGGAGACTTAAATACCCCACTCTCACACTTAGACAGATCAAAAAAGCAGAGAACCAATAAAGATACAAGAGAATTGATTGACAGACTAGACCTCTTGGACATTTTCAGACTCCTCAACCCCAAAAAACTGGAATACACCTTCTTTTCAAATCCACATAACACATACTCAAGGATAGACCACATGTTAGGCCACAAAGACAGCATCAATAAATTCAAGAGCATTGAAATCATCCCAAGTATCTTCTCAGACCACAGTGGAGTAAAACTAACATTTAACAACAAACAGAAAATTATTAAAAGGCATGTGAAGATCTTGTCCCATTCTGTGAGGGGTCTCTTTGTTTAATACTTTATTTGGGTGTGCAGAAGCTTTTCAATTTGATTAGTCCCATTGGTTTGTTTTTGCTTTAGTCTTCCTTGCAATTGCGTTTGATTCATCAAAGATATCCTTGAGGTGTAGGTGGGAAACTGTTTTACCAATGTTTTCCTCTAAGTATTTGGTTTTTTCTGGTATGACATCCAGGTCTGTGATCCATTTGGATTTGATTTTTGTTTCTGGTAAGATAAAATGGTTCAATTTCATTCTTCTGCATGTTACAACCCAGTTATCCCAGCACCATTTATTGAAGAGAAGCTCCTTCTTCCATTTAATACTTTAGGCACCCTTATCAAAGATTAGATGTCCATAGGTATGGGGATTTATTTCTGGGCTTTCAATACTGTTCCACTGGTCTGTGTGCCTATTTTTGTTCCAGTACCATGCTGTTTTGATGATGATGGCTTTATAATATAGTTTAAGGTCTGGGAGTGTGATGCCTCCATTTCTGTTTCTTTTCCTCAAGATGGTTTTAGCAATTTTAGGTGTTTTCAGGTTCCAGATAAATGATTGTAGTGTTTGCTCTATTCTCTTAAAGAAGCTTTGCGGAACTTTGATGGGTAGTGCATTAAATTTGTATATGGCTCTGGGGATAATATTCATTTTGAAGATATTTATTCTTCCAATCCATGGGCATAGGAATTCTTTCCTTTTCTTGGTATCAGTTTCTATTTCCTTGAGTAGTGACTCATAGTTTTCAGTATACAAGTCTTATACTTCTTTGGTCAACTTTATCCCTAGGTATTTGATTGATTTTGCTGAAACAGTAAATGGGAATGATTTCTGTCTTCTTCAGGTTTAGTATTTGAATAAAAAATGCCACTGACTTTTGTACATATATTTTGTAGCATGACACCTTGCTATATTGCCTAACAACTTCCAGTAGTTTCCTACTGGATTCTTTAGGTCTTTCTATGTATACTATCAAATCATCTGCAAATAGTGAGAGCTTGACCTCTTCCCTTCTAATCTGTATTCCTTTTATTTCTTTCTCTTGCCTGATTGCTATGGTGAGAACTTCCTATACTATCTTGAAGAGAAACGGTGACAGTGGGCAGCCCTGTCGAGTCCCTGATCTGAGGGGGAATGCTTTCAGCTTCTGTCTATTGAGTATGATGTTGGCTGTAGGTGTTCTAAATATAGACTCCACTATCTTGAGGAATTTACAATCTATTCCCTCTTTTTTTGTAGAGTTTTGAGCATGAATGGATGTTGCATTTTGTCAAAGAGTTCTCTGCATCTATTGAGATAATCATTTGGTTTTTGGCTTTGCTTTTATTGATGTGGTGAATGACATTGATTGACTTACGGATGTTGAACCAGCCTTGCATTCCTGGGATGAATCCCACATGGTTGTGATGAATGATCTTTTTGATAGGTTGCTGAATCCCGTTGGCCAAGATCTTGTTTAATATTTTGGAATCTATGTTCATCAGAGATATTGGTCTGTAATTTTCCTTTTTTGTTGTGTCTCTATCTGCAATTGGTTTCAGGGTGATGTTGGCTTCATGGAAGGTAGAAGGGAGTATTCATGTTTCTTCAATCTTATGGAAAAGCTTATGAAGTATGGGTACTAATTGTTTACTGAAAGTTTTGTATAATTCGTTTGTGAAGCCATCTGGTCCAGGACTTTTGTTTTTGGGGAGATTCTTAATAACGGTTTCAATTTCTTTGTCTGTGATTGGTGCATTTAGATTTTGTAGTTCATCTTGGTTCAGTTTTGGAAGGGCATATACTTCTAGGAATTCTTCCATTTCTTCCAGATTCTCTAGCTTGGTGGCATATAGTTCTTTATAGAAGTTTCGCAGGATTCTCTGGATTTCTGTGGTTTCTGTTGTGATATCTCCTCCATTGTTTACAATTCTATTAATTTGAGTCTTCTCTTTTTTGTTTGGTGAGTCTGGCTAGGAGTTTTTCAAGTTTGTTTAATCTTTCAAAGAACCAACATTTGGCTTCATTGATCTTTTGTATGGTTCTCTTATTTTCGATGTTGTTTATTTCTGCTCTAATTTTAGTGATTTCTGTCCTTCTGGTTGCTTTAGGGTTCCTTTGTTCCTCTTCCTCGAAGTCCTTGAGGTGTGCAGTAAGGTAATTCATTTGAGCTTTTTCTTGTTGTTTAATATGTGATTGTATGGCTATAAGTTTCCCTCTCAGTACTGCTTTAGCTGTGTCCCAAATATTTTGATAGGGTGTGTCTTCATTTTCATTTGTTTCCAGGAACATTTGAATTTCCTGTTTGAGTGAGTCTCTGACCCAGTGGTTCTTAAGGAGTGTGTTGTTTGGTTTCCAAATTCTGTGACTTTTAATAATTTTCTGTTTGTTGTTAAATGTAATTTTTACTCCACTGTGGTCTGAGAAGATACTTGGGATGATTTTGATGCTCTTTAATTTATTGATGCTGTCTTTGTGGCTTAACATGTGGTCTATCCTTGAGTATGTGTTATGTGGATTTGAAAAGAAGGTGTATTCCAGTTTTTTGGGCTGAAGGGCTCTGAAAATGTCCAAGAGGTCTAGTCTGTCAATCTCTTCATTCAATTTTCTTGTATCTTTGCTGGTTCTCTTCTTTGTTGATCTGTCTAAGTGTGAGAGAGTGAAGTACTGAAGTATCCCACTATTATTGTATTAATATTGATGTATTTTTGAAATTCTGTCAGTAAGTGCTTCTTTCAGTAAGTGGTCCCTCATTGGGTGCATAGATGTTAATAATTGTTAAGTCTTCTTGGCTGACTGATCATCTAATCATTATGTAATGTCCTTTCCTATCTTTTATTACTTTATTTAATTTAAAATCTATTTTGTCTGAGATGAGAATGGCTGTTCCTGCCTTTTTTTGTGGTCTGTTAGCCTGTATGGTAGTTTTCCATCCTTTCACTTTAAGTCTGTGTTTATTTTGTTGTGACAGATGGAATTCTTGCAAGCAACATATGGTTGGGTTATGTTTTCTGATTCATCCCTCCACTCTGTGCCTTTTGATGGGTGAGTTTAAGCCATTGACTTTTATTAATATTATGGATTTAATGTATTGTAGTGCAGTTGTTCAAAAAAATTTTTGTTAGCTCTGATATATTGCAATTATTATAGTGATGTTATTGTTTATAGGAGGTCTTTTAGAACCTCTGTCATGGCCAGTTTGGTGATTGTTTCCTCCTTTCACTGTTGTTTGTCTAAGAAGCTTTTGCTCCCTCCACGTAGTTTGAATGAAAGTCTAGCAGGGTATATTGTCCTTGGTTGAAACCCTTTTTCATTCAGGGCTCAATAGATCTTGCCATTCTCGTCTGGATTTTAGAGTTTGAGTGGAGAAGTCTGCAGATAATCCTATGGGTTTTCCCCTGTACGTGGCTTTTTGTTTCTCTCTTGCAGCTTTTAGTATCCTTTCTTTATCTTACTCCTTCTCATTTTGACTGTGATGTGTCTTGGTGTCTTCAGATCTGGGTTGATTCTGTTTGGAACTCTCTGGGCCTCTTTAATCTTGATGTCCTTTCTATTATTCTGGTCTGGGAAGTTTTCTTCTACTGTTTCCTCTAGATTGTTTGCTTCCCCTTCCTCTCTTTCTTCCTCTGACTGGCCAATTATATGAATGTTTCTTCTTTTGAGATCAGCCCATATGTCTCTGTTGTTGTTTTCAGTGTCTCTTAATCTCTTTTTGAGCTCTTTCACCTCTTTCTTAGTTTTCTCTAACTCATCCCCTGTCTGACTAATTCTGTTTTCTGCTTCTGTTAGTCTGCTTTCCCTTCCCTCAGCTTCTTTTCCCAGTTCAGCTATTTCAACTTTCAGTTCTCTAATTGCCTCAAGATAATCAGTATTTTCCTCGGGGGTTTCAACTATTGTTTCCCTAATACTGCCATTCCTTTCCTCCAATGTTTTTTTCATTTCTGTGATTAATAAATTTATTATTGCTTGCATACTTTTCTTATCTATGGTTACTTCTGGCTGATTTGCAGTTTCTTCTGGGCTCCTGTTTTCACTCATTGGAGTAGCAGTTTTATTTGCTTTTGATTTACCCTTTTTTTGATATATGTGTTTCTTTTTGTATGTTCTGTTTTTTCCTCAGTTTTTGTGTCTTGAGTACAAGCAACACTGTACTAAATACCTTTATGACAATTGCACTCACCAACCTCAGGAATTACAATAGTAACTGAAGCAAGTATTGAAGCAGTTTAATCACTACCAGTTAGCCAAACAATGTCTCCTGTCTGTCAAAAAATATCAACCATGTCCAAGTGAAGAAGAAATAGAAAGGAAAGAAGGGATAGAAAGAATAGACAATTATGCAAATCTGCTATCCACTGTATATTCTAGGCATAGCAAGGGGAGAATGAGAAGTAGAGCAGAGATACACACACAGAGAGTCCACTCTGAGTCAGATTTCTTCCCCAAAATAATTCACAAATTCAGAAAGGCAAAGAAGAAGGAAGAAGTGTATGACAATATAAAAAACAAAAAAAAGAGGAACAAGAGAGAAAAAAAAGAAAAGATAAGAAAAAGAACTGTGGAGGCAACCATCACCAAGCTGGCCCTGAAAGAGGTACTAAAAGACCTCTTATAAACAAGAACATCACTATAATACTTGCAATATATCAGAGCAAAGAGAAAGAACTGTAATTAAAGAGCAGTGAAAGGAAAGTTTTTTGATTATTTTATTTTTAATTTAATTTAATTTTTAATTAGCTAGGAAGAGGATGTAGGGGAGAATCTGTAGAGGAGGTACGAGTGGCGAGACAAGTTTGTCCCACAATAGATAAGTTGCCCACTACCCTAGCAATGAATTATACCCTAAGAGTTAATTCTGACCATGGGTTTCCTTCCGTGTTATATGGAGGCATACCAGACACTTTATTCTTTTCTCATGGGACAGGCCCTCTATCTCAGAGACACTTTAATTGGAGCTACACCATGGGTTCTCTTGGCTTTGTTTGCAACTTTCGGGATATGTATAAGGCTTCCTGCAAAAAGGTTAAGAGACCTTTAGGCAGAGATACGAGAGTTAAAGGATATGTTCTAGGCACTTAAACACCCCAAGCCTTCTGCAGTTTGCCCTGAGAGTTCTGTTTCAGCAGATACCTGTTTGGTTTCTCGGGTAGCCACTTCTCCAGTGGCTTTGACTTCCGTGACTCCTCCCTCCACTGATACCTCGTCATTAAGAGACCTTGAGGCTGAGATACAAAAGTTAAAAGAGATGGTCTTGGCGTTTAACCATCCTAATTCCTCTGCAGATTGCCCCAAGAGTTCTGTTTTGGCAGACATCTGTTCGGTTTCTCCAGCAGCCACTTCCCCAGCAGCTTCCACTTCCATGACTCCTTCCCCTGCTGATACCTCATCATTAAATCAAGTCCACACCTTCCCTGTAAATGTGGTCCGCAATAAACAAAACCCTCAGGTGTGGCATCCATACTCCTCCAAAGATTCAGACAACTCAGGCAGGCAGTGAAGGAGGATGAGATTCATGCCCCATAGACCAAGTCCATTGTACGAGGCTTTTTACAGCACCTTAATACCCCCCAAGATTGGAGGGACTTAGTTCCTGCTACACTCCCAGACCCCCTCTACCTGCAATGGGAGGCATGCTTTAATGATTAATGCTCAAAACAATCCCAGAAAAATAGTCACAAACAGCTAGAATGGAATTTTAATGCATTGTTTGGAGTGGGAGAGTTTGAAACTGGAATTCAGCAGGCAGAAGCCAAGTTTTCAGTTGGTTATTTTTAACAGGTATGCATCTGTGCAACACAAGCATGGGAGAGGTTAACTCCATCCACAAGAGAGGCCTCAGTCCCCATTAACTCCCTTCACCAAGAAACCGATGAATCCCTAGATAACTTCATTGCCTGGGTTCAGTCAACCTTAGAGAGAAAGATTTATAATCCTTAAATCCGTTCTCTACTCCTGCATTCTGGGATGGCATGATTCCAGAATTCCACCAGGCATGCCTCAGTCTTAAACACCAACACCCAGATAATTGGATTTTAGCGACACAGGAACTTAGACCAGGCTCTTATGGGGCACTCCTTATGACAAAGGCTTATGCAGTTAACCCACATAACCAAATTGGGGCCTGCTTTCAGTGCAGTCACCAAGGGCATTGGCATAACCAATGTCCAGATAAGCCACAACCTAGCCTCCAGTTAGGACAACCACGCCTCCAGTCAGGGCAACCCGGCTTTCAGTCAGGGCAACCCCGCCTTCAGTCAGGGAGCCAGAGGCTACAAACACCTTGTCCTAGATGTCAGAAAGGTTTTCATTGGAGGAGAGATTTTTGGTCCAAGTTTCATAAAGATGGCATGCCCCTGAATGGTAAAAATTCAGGGCCTGAGATTTTGTGGACCACTCCTGTTTTAGAACAAGGTCACCCTACTATGACAGTAAGGATTGGCAATATTCCTTTTAAAGGTTTGAGTGACATGGGGGCAGAAAAGACAATTTTAAGGCAAACAGAGGTTCCCCAAAATCCTGGGGCCTACTCCCAGGATACTATTTACATGGAGTTGGAGGGTTAACCCAAGCCTTTCTCACAAGAGATTCGCTCATGTGGGAAGAACCTGAAGGGACCACCGGACACTTCCGCCCTTTGGTAGATGATATTAGCACCAACTTACTGGGCAGGGATCTTCTGGAATGTCTTGATGTGAGGATATCCACAGATGACTCTGCAGAGCATAACACCCACTCCTGCAATACTAGATTTAATAAGCACCCTCAGCACTAACTGCCACTGTAACCAGACTCCTTGCTTAGACTAGCTTTCTAATGAGCCTGTCTGGGTGGAACAGTGGCCTTTGCCTAGGGATAAGCTAGAAATTTTAAAAGAGCTTGTCTGAGAGCATTTGTCCTTGGGACACATTCGTCATTCCTGAAGCCCATGGAATACTCCTGTCTTTGTGATTAAAAAGCACTTGGGAAAATGGCACCTCCTCCAAGATCTCTGTGCGGTAAATAAAACCATGCAGGTTTGGGGATCCCCCAAAGGGGTTTGCCTCTTGCTTCTGCAATTCTCACAGGAATTCCAATCATAGCTATTGATATACAAGATTGTTTTTTCTCTATTCCCTTGCATCCCCAAGATTGTAAGCATTTTGCCTTCTCTGTTCCTTCTATTAATAACGCCAGCCCAGATGATAGATTTGAATGGGTGGTGCTGCCCCAGGGCATGGCCAAGAGTTCTACAATTTGTCAAGAGGTTGTTAATCTGCCCCTTTTCCATATATTCATAAGGGCCTTAAGGTTTTTCATTACATGGATGATGTCTTACTATGGGGAGAATTAGATACAGATCTCTGTGCCCTATGTGATTTTCTCATTCCTGCATTAAAGAAAAGTGGCCTTAATGTAGCTCCTGAAAAGATACAGCTAATTCCTCCAATATCTTTCTTAGGTTCAGAGATTTCTCTAATGAAAATTCATCCCTTAAAACCTAGTGTTACTTTTCCTTCTAACCTTACTCTTGTTTCTTTACAAAGTTTTCTTGGAAATTGAAATTGGCTTAGGCAGTATCTTTACCTGCCTATTAGCTGCCTCCAACCACTGTTTGACCTGTTAAAAGGAGACAAACATCCCTTCTCAAAACAGATGTTAACTCCAGAGGCCTCTTTGGCACTGGAAAGGGTTAACCAGGCCCTCCAGGACATGCACCTTGTTTGATTCTCCCCCTCCTCTCCAGTTAACCTTCTAATCTTTAACTCGACCTCCACAGTAGTGGGGGCACTGTGGCAGAACCATGGGGTTCTCCAGTGGCTTCACACACCAGTAGGCAGAGCTCCAAAATTCCTCACTGATATAGAAGCATTAGCATTCATGGTTCGCCAAGGAATAAATAGGTCTGTGCAGGTCTTAGGGAAAGAACCAGATTTATTCTTCCTTTTTCTCTCACAGATACAGAGTGGCTCATATGCCACCATTCCTGTTTTGCCATAAGCTTCGTGGGGTTTCCAGGACAAATAGATAACAATTTTCCTGCTAATAGATTGATAGCTTCTTTACCTCTTCTGCCTCTACTAGTACCTAAACTTTTCTCTCGAGATCCCATCCCTTCTGCTCCTACAATCTTCACTGATGGTGGATAAAAGGGAGCTGCTGCCCTTATATATTACCCAGACAAACAATCCCCTAAACCTCTCTTTACTGAGCTTCCTGATAATTCCCCTCAGCACAAAGAACTTTATGCTGATTTTCTTGCATTAAAAGCTGTACCAGAATCCTTCAACCTTTTTTCTAACAGTGTGTATACTGTTAACTTACTTCCATGGCTTGCTTGTTCTTATGTGAAAATTGATGACAACCCACTTTCCCCTCTCTTGATTCAAATTGCCTCTATGCTCTGTTCTCGAACCCAACTACTATATATATATATATATATATATATATATATATATATATATATATATTCAACACCTTCGTTACCACAACCCTATTCCTGGTTCCCTGTCTGAAGGGAATGCTGCCACTGGCCTCCTTGCCTCCACAGGAACTCTCCTTGTCTCCCCCGCAACTTAAAAGCCAATGCTCTTTGGCAAATTGATGTCACCCACATACCAATCTTTGGCAAACAAAAATATGTGTTTGTCTCAATTAATACTTTTTCTAAATTTATGTGGGTGACAGCTCAGATGGGAGAAAGCTCTAAAAAGCTTTTAAGCCATATGCTCTCCTGTTTTGTTGTAATGGGCTTACCCTTTCAACTGAAAACTGACAATGGACATATGTTTACCAGCAAACAATTTAAAGATTTTTGTTCCCTGTGGAACATTACGCATACCACAGACATTCCCTATAATCCACAGGGACAAGGCATTGTCGAGAGGGCCCATCAAACCCTTAAGGATCAATTAAACAAAGATAAAGGAGGAATGTAACCCCCCAATATCCAGCTAGCAAAAGCCTTAACTACATTAAATCTCTTTAATATTTATAATAACTCGGACATACCTCCTATTATTCTTCACTGGCAAACACCATTCACCCTCCCAGCTATTAAGGTCAAATGGAAAGACCCACTTGATAAAATTTGGAAAGGGCCTGACCCCCTATTGACCATAGGGAGGGGTTTCACATGCATTTTTTCACAGAATTACTCCAAACCTGTCTGGGTTCCTGCCCACAATGTCCAACAATACCCTAATGATGGTGCTGCTATCCCTTTAGAAATACTATAAAAGGACTAGATGCAAGATGCATCCCAGGATCCATAATAAGACATGGCAGAGTCTGGAAAATATGGCTCACAGAGTCCTCTCTCCTACCCCTTCTCTGGATGTCTTATGTTATGACTGTCCAGTTGTGTTTTGTGAGTGAGTGTGTTGAATGACCAAACATTTTTGTATGAACCATCTGCTCAGAGTATTATAAAACTTAATTGACTTTATATTAAAATGCTGGATGCAGCCAAGGTTTCTGGAGACGTCCAGAAACATTCCAAAAATTTTTTTCCTCTCTTTTGATTTTTAATATATGAGTATTGGTATATATATATATATATATATATATATATATATATATATTGCTTAGTCTTAAACTGTGTGAGTAAATACAGATCTAAATTTGTTGGTAAAATGATATGTTTTCATAACAAAAATTTTTCTCCTTCTCTGTGTTATAACTAAATATTTATAGGTATGTTTTGAGTTTGGTAAACACTAACTTAATGGTTAAAAGTGTAACCTTGAAGTTACATTACTACCAGACAAGGTAAAATTAATTTGCTAAAAGTAACTAACTATTTAAGGTAAAGTCTAAATATTTAACGTGACAATACATCCACAAAACTAAAATACAAATTCTCTATACATGGTGCTTTTGGAGGGTCCCCAAAAGTGCCCTGTAAAATATCTTGTGGAAATTAATCCACAACAAATCTGGCATCAATCTGACACTGTAAATGTTAAAACCATTGTCACTAACATGTGTTAACTCTCTAAGTAACCTGAGTCTATTTATAGTCCAAAGTAAAATGGTTAAAAAATCAATATATATTTTAACTAAAATTGGTCTGAAGATCCTGCTGTAGAGACTGCCACAAGAGGTCACATTAGATGACCTTTAAACAAAATCATAAAGATACTTAAACCAATTATAATCATCGAGATATACATTATAGTAAACCTCTAACTTGTTACAAGTTTTTTTTTTTTTTCACAAGTAAGTGATTACAGCCAGCAAGCCTTCACATGAAGAATTATTTGTTCATATGGTAAGGTATTAAACTATAAAAAGTTCTTCCATACACAAATTATATGAATTAACAACATTCACATATTCTTCTACACTTAACTGGTGTATCTCATCTTGCCACTTTAGGCCCACCAAACAGCTAGGCTCAATTAAGTAATAAATAAATAAATAAATATATAAATAAATAAGGGAAGATATACCCCCAATACTCAGTTGGCTAAGGCCCCAAACCTCTTTTTCTATAAAAAATTCAAACCAGATGCCCTGATAACCACAGGAAGCAGATTGTTTGTGTTTCTTTCACAGGAATCCTGGGAAAAACCATCTGGACCCCTGCACACTCTGGCATCACCCACTAGACAGCACGACTAAAGTGGCACACCCCCCGAAACCTTAGATGTCACCTGACATGATCTAAAGAACCTGATTCACAGACTCCAAGGACAGAACTTTTTTAGTGCCTGTCTGCCCTTCCTGCTTCTGCTTTGCTGTCAACTTTTGGCGGTTCCAGCTCACTCTCTACAGAGAAGCAGAATTCCAGTAGCTGACCTTTCTCATGCAGCATTTCAACCCCTGCCATTTCTTGCCCTAGTTGCCTACTTTGCACTGACACTTCTATTGGACTTCCTGGCTTACCCTTTGGGTACTCTACACAATTTTTACAGGAGTTTCCTTCCCTTCACTCTGCTGGTATTTCAAAGACTGACCCTGAGTAATTCATAGACTTTACAGACTGTTGACTTGAGGACTATACAATGCCAAATAGCCCCTCTGCTTGGTGGGCCATGCTCTTCCGCCTACAGGTCCTGCCCTTTGAGGCAGGAAACACCCCCTCATTATGAACCCTTGCCCCCCCAAGACAGGGAATGTTCCTTTGTGCACCAAGCCTTCCCTTGACATCACACTGGCCCTTATTGCTCTCCTACTTGTCCCTTCCTGTTTTGTTACATCATTCAGGTTTATGCCCAAAAGGTTTCTGCTCAGCCCTACACTACTATTCCTCTGTCACAGATGGAGTCTTTTACAGACATTGAACCATCATATGCAATGACTAGATAGAAAGATAGAATTAGTTGTAGAAATATTGTGAGGAGATGGTTGAGCCTGGCAGAGCATAACCTATGAGATGAGTCCCTCCAGGTAAGTCTCTCTCTCTCTCTAAAGAGGGGTTGATCACAGGGGGACACATAAATCTCACAAGGTTGGCAGCCATGTAAGCCTTCCCTCCCCCACAAAAATGTTCTACATCTTCCTACCTGAGCATGGCATTCCTTAAAAACATTTAAGCCTGCTCCACTCTATACATTTCCTTACTGTGTCCATTAGGTATAAAAGAAAAGGGGGAGATGCTGCGCAGATGTCTCCCTAAGGCTCTGCCACCCTACACAGAGTATTATGGTACTTTCAGGGATTTTCCTAATCAATCCAGTCCCAACACGTCACTCCAGGGTGTTGACCTAAAAAGTCCACCTACTCCCCCTCCCCTCGCTCGCTCTCTCTTGACTGGTGGTGAGGTAGCAGGGCACAGCTATTTTTTGTCTGGCTTCACATGGCCTGAACCACCCATCTTACCCAACAATAAAAATTCTGTTCCCTCTGCACTTGGATTCTCTCTCCTTCACATCCCACCACCGCATCAAGCAACAATGTAGCTTTTCCCTCATGTCGATTTTCTCTTTGCCAGTTTAATCTATGTTTGTTCTAATAAAGATCAGAGAAGATTATAACAAGTTCTGAGTTCATCTAATGGTATGGTCTGGTGCTCACCTGTTAGAAGGTTACTTCCCAAGTGAAATTTGTAGTGTAGATATATGATAGGCCCCAAAGAATGTAGTCTTCTGGTTTCTGGTCTTTTATGCTACCTATTTCCCTTCTTGTGTTCTTATCTTAAACAAGATAAACCACTTTCCACTTCTGTACTTCCCCACATTCTTCTCTGTTCTATAAAAATAATTTAGATAGAAAAAAAAACTCTAAGATGAAAAAGATAGGCATTAGTTAAGTATCCCAAAGGGGTCATTGTTAATTATCTCTTCAGTCCTCACCATCATCGCTATTGGCTCTCTATTTAAACCAAACCAAACTTCAATCTTACTGCTTATCTCCCTGGACCACAAAATATAGATTTAAATCTCCTAGGCTCATTTTTATTTTAATCTTTTCTCCAATTATGACTCTTCCCTGAGTAAAGTTGGTTTATCCACTTTTAAATTCCTAGACTGTATACATTCATTAGCTTACTCATATACTTAAGTACTGTCCTAATGAAACTTCATGTATTAAGTGGTTTCTAGGTGCCACAAACCTTGTTTGAATATTTCAGGTCACAAAAATTAAAAGACTGATAATAACATTTCCACTCTCATATAGTTTATAGACATTAATCGAGCACACATATGATGACCTTAAAATCATAGGAATTCTCTAAAGCATAAGCACAATTTTACTTGTGCATCCTTATATTATATAACACCTACCAGTCAACAGCATCCCACTTACACCCATGGACTAGCCAGCTATTGATAGATGTGATATTTGAAATTATACTAAGAAATGTCAGAAAATTCAGAAATGTATGGACAGTATAATTTAGTGAACTCACTTGTATTTGCCAAAATGAGGAATAAAATGAAGGTTGTTTAAAGTGGCAGAGAATTCTTGTAAGACACCATATTCCTAGGACAGAGGAAATGGAGAGAAAAGGGGAAGGCAGAGAGGGGGAGAGAAAGATAGACACCTGAAGACCTGCTTCAATGCCTGTGAAGCAACTCCCCTGCAGGTGGGGAGCAAGGGCTCTAACTGGAATACTTAAGCTGGTCCTTGGGCTTGTGCCACCTGCACTTTACCTGCTGTGCTACATCTTGACTCCCATCTTTCACCTTTTTTTTAATCCTTCATAGGAACATTGTAAATGTAGGTCAAATCACCTGCAAATGACATCACATACAGAGCAATACTTGATGGTAGTGGCCCCTCGAGTTAAGCACACATAGTAGAAAGCTCAAGGGCCAGAGCAAAGATCAGAGCACCTTCGCCTGCAAGAAGAAAGCTCCATGTGTGGTGAACCAGGTCTGCAGGTCTCTCTCTCTCTCTCTTCCCTTCTCTTCTCAATTTTCTTTCTGTCCTGACCAATAAAAATGGAAAAAAATGGATGCCAGGAGCAGTGGGTTCATAGTGCTGGCATTGTGCTCCAAATACAACCTTAGAGGCAAAAAAAAAAAATCAGACTCAAAGAATGGTCTTTTTCTTAAAGATTTACTTATATTTTAACATAATATATATATGTGTGTGTGTGTGTGTGGGTGCGTGTGTTTATATACATATATGCATGTGTGTGTGTAGACATGTGTAATGTATATGGATATATATACATATCAAAATCCCACTTCATTCTATTTGGTTCTAGGGCTGGAACTTGGGGCTCTAACTTACAAGCCATGTGTCACGTTACACCTGATGCAACATCTGCCTGATTGCTCAAAGAAAGTTCTTAATTTCTCTACTCAGTAATCTCATCCTTTCTACTGAAGCAAAAAAGCAATCCCTATATAAATTCTCAATTTTTATTAGTGTCCATTTGGGGACATATCAGTTTTATTCATTGGACTGAATTTACATTCATAACAAAATCTGGCTAAATCCAATGACACACAGACAACTGAAATTATCACTTATCTGAGGATGAATGTTAGTTTACTGTATATGTATATATTTATTTACTTTTATTATCTTTATTCATTGGATAGAGATAGCCAGAAATCTAGAGGGAAGGGGGAGGTAGAGAGGAAGAGAGACAGAAAGACACCTATAGCACTGCTTCACCACTTGTGAAGCTTTCCCCCTGCAGGTGGGGACTGGGGACTTGAACCTGTATCCTTGTGCATTGTGATGTGTGCGCTTAACCAGGTGCACCACCACCTAGCCCCAGTTTATTGTATATTTTATGGTGGTTTAAAATCATCTTGTGGGAGTCGGGCGGTGGCGCAGTGGGTTAAGCGCACGTGGCGCAAAGCGCAGGGACCGGCGTAAGGATCCCGGTTCGAGCCCCCGGCTCCCCACCTGCAGGGGCGTCGCTTCACGGGCGGTGAAGCAGGTCTGCAGGTGTCTATCTTTCTCTCCCCTCTCTCTCTGTCTTCCCCTCCTCTCTCCATTTCTCTCTGTCCTATCCAACAACAAAGCAACGTCAACAATAGCAATAATAACCGCAACGAGGCTGCAACAAAAAGGGGGAAAAATGGCCTCCAGGAGCGGTGGATTCATGGTGCAGGCACCAAGCCCAGCAATAACCCTGGAAAAAAATCATCTTGTAAAGTGTGGGAGTGGGTTGGGAATATTTCCCTACAAATAATGGAGGTTGGTAATACAGACTGTGTTAATGTCCGTTTTCCAGAACTGCTGTTATCGAAACTGAACCTATGATTAGTGTCATATTATTGATCAAGGTTAGTTTCAGGATCAACTGGTCAGCTGCTATTGATTGACTTTGGTCTTTGCTCCAGTACTATGGAGAGGTAGACACTGTCCTTTAAAGAGTGATACATCTTTATTCTTGAACAAGATAAATTAACTTTCAATTTATAAACCCATTCCAAAAATTAGATTTAATAATCAAATTTAATCTGGAGTATCATGTCATGTGACTGGTATAACCACATAAATAGTGACATCCAACATAAAATTGAAGACATTATTTTGTTGATACTTTTTTGATACACAAGTAAAGAAAGCTATTTTTTTTACTTCACTTATATTTACTTTTACTTTACTTACGTATTATTATGCTCACTGATAATACATATTATGTTAAAATTTGGTAGACCTGGGTATTAATTTGTCAAGGTCCAAAACTCCAAGGGCTTTCCCTTTTGCTAATTGGTAAATAAAACAAAAATCAATAATAATGTAATAACTATAATGATAAGTCACTTAAATTATCCTTGGGAAGAAAATTACATCCAGAAAAGATGATTAAATTTTGGTGATGGTGATATGGAGGCAGAATACTCCAATAATTTAATTCAAAGGAAATCTAAAGAAACTAAAGAACTTTAAAAAATGGTGAGTGAGATAGCATGGGTGGGAAATAAGTAATCAAATTCATGAAAGTATCACTGCAAACATTAATATTTCTGTTTCAATGTATTTGATATTTTCAATGATCCTATTAATACTTGGCTCAGTGATCCACAGAAATTCTAATTGGCTTCTGTCAATAAGCTTGACACATCCCAAAACAATGTTACATAAAGTCATCTTTCTTCATTTATTTTTTAAAAATATTTTTTTATTTTTTATTTTGATTATCCTTTCTTTTACCTCTAGGGTTATAGCTGGGGTCTGGTGCCTGCACTACAAATCCACTGCTCCTAGTAGCCATTTTTCTAATTTTTTTGCCCTTATTGTTGCCCTTGTTGTGGTTGTTATTGTTATTATTGTTATAGGAAGGACAGAGAGAAATCGAGAGAGGAGGGGAAGACAGAGAGAAGAAGAGAAAGATAGATACCTCTAGACCTGCTTCACTGCTTGCGAAGCAACCTCACTGCAGGTAGGGAGTTGGGGCCCGAACCGATATACTTATCCTGCTCCTTGGGCTTTGAGTCATGTGTGCTTAAACCACTGCAATTCCTCCCAGACCCCTATTTTGATTATATTTACTTATTGGATAGAAACAGCCAGAAGTTGAAAGGGAAGGGGGAGGTAGACAGTAAGAGAGGTAGAGAAGCAACTGCAGCCCTGCTCTACCACTAATGAAGCTTCTCCCTTGCTGGTGGTGACCAGGGGATTGAACCTCAGTCCTTGCACACTGTAGTGCATGCATTTAACAAGGTGCACCACCATCTGGCCCCAGGTGATGCAAATTTCCTCCCTATGATTAAGTTTCATTTTTTGTGGTAACTTTGTCCTTCATATACACCCACTCTATTTTATTGACATCAAGGTTATTGCTGGTGTTGGTAATGATTTTAAAAATCCAGTAAATTGAGAGGGGAGAGAGGAGATAAAGACAGACAACTGAAAACTCACTTCACCACTGGTAAAGTGTCGCCCCTACAGGGCCTGAACCCCAGTCCTTACTCAGGTAATGTGCGTGGCTCAATGTGATATGCCACTTCTTGGCTCCCAGTTTTTATTTAATACTCTTCATCTGCACTATTTTACCATTTAGGTTCATGATTAGTCAACAATTTGCTTGGCTTTATTGCTTAACTTTTCAGCTACCAGGTTCCAGATGCTACCATGATGCCAAACAGACTTCCCTGGACAGACAACCCCACCAGCGTGTCCTGGAGCTCTGATTCCCCAGAACCCCGCCCGACTAGAGAAATAAGAGAGACAGGCTGGGAGTATGGATTGACCTGTCAATGCCCAAGTTCAGTGGGGAAGCAATTACAGAAGCCAGACCTTCCACTTTCTGCATCCCACAATGACCTTGGGTCCAAACTCCAGAGGGTTAAAGAATAGGAAAGCTATCAAGCTTTGTATGATGGGATACGAAGTTCTGGTGGTGGGAATTGTGTCGAGTTGTACCCCTCTTATACTGTGATTTTGTCAGTGTTTCCTTTTTATATAAAAAAAGAAAAAATAGGGAGCTATCAGGGAAAGGGATGGGATACAGAGTTCTGGTGGTGGGAACTGTGTGGAATTGTAACCCTCTTATCCTATGTTTTTGTCAGTGTTTCCATTTTATTAATAAAAATTTTAAAAATTCAAAATAATAATCATATTTTTTCACCAATAAAGCTTACTAATTGTTACTCCAGTATAGTTAGTTTTTTTTTTTGGCAAAAATAATTTTTACTGCTCCTACATTTTTCATTCTGACCTTGTATTTATTGGCATTTATAATGTGGAAGTAAAATGTAAATCCATGCCATCTGTATTTAAGGATTTTTATCATGGAGAATGTATTTATTTTTATTTTAAAAATGAAGATGATGATACAAAATGCTTATGTCATAAATCTGATAAAATATATGATACTGAAAATAAGCTATACAGGGAGTTGGGTGGTAGCACAGTGGGTTAAGATCACATGACTTGAAGCACAAGGACCTCTATAAGGATCCCTGTTTGAGCTCCCAGCTCCCCACCTGCAGGGGAGTCATTTCACAGGTGATGTAGCAGGTCTGCAGGTCTCTATCTTTCTCTCCCCCTCTCTGTCTTTCTCTTCTCTCTCCATTTCTCTTTGTCCTTACAAAGATGATATCAATAAAACAATAATAACTACAAAAAAGGGCAACAAAAGGGAAATAAATATAAAATATAATAAAAAAGAGCTATAGATTCTTTAGTGCAAACAAAACACACCTGCATATTTCAGGGCTATGGAAAGCCTCACATCTTGATTTAAACTTAACTCTATGCTAATAAAATGGAGATAATGCTAATAAAATGCACAGATTACCCCAATATGTACCCCCTTAAACATGTGGATTTTTATTACCTTAAAGTAGCTAAGACCCAGCTGCCCTGCAGACTCAGGAAAAGATTCTTACCACTACCTTAGTTGCCTCTTATTTAACTGCCTAAAACAGATTAGATGGGGTGGGGGGGTGGATCACAGAGACACCTCAGTAGGCAGGAGACCTGCACTGTCATGTGTTAAGCTTAGGTTCCAGTCCTGTTATTATCTTATTATCTGAAATATATTACAACACTAGAGAAAGTTGTAGCACTGTGCTCTCTCTCTCTCTCTCTCTCTCTCTCTCTCTCTCTCTCTCTCTCTCTCATTCTCTTTATCTTTCCTCCTTCTTCTTTCTTCTTTTTATCCTCCAGGCTTATCTCTGGGGCTCACTGAGGGTGCTACAAATACATTGCTCCTGGTGGCCACTTTTTACATTTTATTGGATAGGACAGAGAGAAATTGAGAGAGAAGGAAGAGATAGAGAGGAAAGAGACACCTGCTTGTGAAGCATCCCTGCTGCAGGTGGGAGTGAGGGCTGGTACCTGGGTCCTTGTTGATAGTACTATGTGCATTTAATTGGATTCACCACTGACTCTCTCTCTCTCTCTCTCTCTCTCTCTCTCTCTTCCTCCTCCATATCCACATGAAAAAGTGAACAGGAGTTCCAGCAAGATATCCCACCTGAATGAAACACCTGTCTTGTCATGGGCATGATTGTGGCTTGAACTTGGCCTCCTTTCAGAGACTGGGGCTATCCATATTGTCATTGTTTTCTGGTGAGAACAAGGTCTTGGGAGGGCCCACAAGATACCATTCCTTATGGAAGTGACCAGTGGTAGTGGAGAGAGAAGGGCCCTTTAGAGATCTAGGCCCATCTTATGTGTATAGGAATCCAAAGAGTCCCTAACTAGGGCCCCAGATGATCAGGTGGTATGATACTGACAAAAAGAACCATTATTAAGTGGACCAGTTTCTTTCCCTTATCCAACATTTATAGTCCTCTCTTTATCTGATAATCTTAGACTTTGTCTCAGTTGTTTAGATATCGAGTATCATTTTTTGAGCTCAGCCAGAGTTGGGTTTTTGGGATCTGTTTTCTTTGGGCTTTTCTGCTAGACTGCCCAGCTAATTTGGCCTAAATCCAGTCAATTACAAAATTAAATGGACAATAATGTAGAAGTCATTAACATACAAAATATCACTGCAAAGGAACATTTTATAAAAAGTCTGTTCTGAGATAACAGGTGGACAGTTGCTGCAGTGACTTACACAGAGAGCATGAATTTCTAGATGTATGTAACTTAACAATTATGCCCACAGAGGCAGAAAACACACAGTAGCTTTCAGTGCAAACACCAGTTGGGTACTGTTTAAGTTTACATATATAACAAATAGAATCATAACATTTGAATTCTATTAGTTCTACAAGCTAGGACAAATAGTACAGCATTCCTAATTTGTTAGGTGAAGAGAGTTGCAATTGATTGAAAAATATATTCGATAACAGTGAAATAAATTCTTCAGAAGGTTTTTTTTGTCTTTCAAAGCCTGGTGTGTGGAAATATATTTAATACTGTAATTCAGTCATGTATTTCTGCCTATTGAAAATGAACCTTGTAGTGTCAGGGCATTTACATGAATAACAATAGAGATGTGAGTATATTGGGAGCACCCTCAAAGATGTCATACTGAAACACCTTGTCATATTATTTTTATCACCTTATATATATTAAATTTATAGAATACTGCTATTTTTAGACACAATAAATATGATCAGTTTATCTGGTATTTTTTTGGAATTGCTCACTTAATGGCATTGTTCCTGGAAAAACAGTTTCATACTTTCAGTTTCAAAAGAGATAAGGAGGGAGATAAGGGGAATGGGTTGATGGTGCAACTGGTTAAGTGCTCACATTATGGTGCACAAGGACTTGGGTTCCAGCCCTGGGTTCCAACCTGCAGAGGGAAAGCTTTATGAGTGATGTCTCTATGTTTCCCTCTCTATCTCCCCTCCCCTCTTGATTCATTTCCTTCTCTGTTAAATAAAACAAGTTAAAAGATTTTAAAATAAAATAAAAAGAGAGAAAAGGAAAGCAGCCAGCAAAAAAGCTCACTTGGATAGTGGACTGCTATGTGTGACCCAGGTGCAAGCAATGCCTCCACTGCACTAAAGTAAGCATTGTTTCTATGGTCTCTTTCACTGTCTGTCTTTGTTTCTACCAAAAGGAGGGAGGTGGAGAATAAGAAGGAGGAGGGAAAGGAGGAAAAAGAATGGGAGGGGGAGGAAAATGAGGTGGAGGAATAGAAGGAGGAGGAGGAGGAGGAGGAGGAGGAGGAGGAGGAGGAGGAGGAGGAGGAGGAGGAAGAGGAGAGTGTCCTGAGGGAGAAGGAAAGATATAGGAATACTGCTCCTCCAACAGTGGTGCTTTCCTCATTGACATAGTACTCCAGTATGGAGCTGGGCTCCAACCAAGGGTTTACAGATAGAAAATATGTACTGTAGTGCATGAGCTATCACCAGGCCCATAGTAGCCTTTTAATATTGCAGATATCACCAGGCCCATTGTAGCTTCTTAATATTTGGTGACTTTTAATTATCTTTGTACAGCCCTGGAAATGAACTAAATAGTTCATTTGCCTCATTTGTTAGACTTCAGCTTTTAAATCTAAAAAACATTGAAAAACAGTGTTAGTTACTCCTATTAAAAAAAACATATTTCCAGTGACTTGGAGCAGGATTAGAACTAAAGCATACAATTAAATAAAATTGTAGTATGCACTATAGCAACACACTTAAAAAATAGTCAAGTTACATTTTATATAGTGGTGTAAAATTAATTATTTGAATCATTTTTAAAATTATTTTTTAATTTTTTATTTGTAAAAGGGAAAAATTTACTAAACTATAGGATAAGAGGGGTACAACTTCTCACAATTACCACCACCATAACTCTGTATCCCATCCCCTCCTCTGATAGCTTTCCCATTATTTAACCTTCTGTGAGTATGGACACAAGGTCATTGTGGGATTCAGAAGGTTGAAGGTCTGGCTTCTGTAATTGCTTTCATGCTGAACATGGGCATTGACAGGTCGATCCATACTCCCAGAGTGTCTCTCTCTTTCCTTAGTTGGGAAGGTTTCTGGGCAAGTAGAGCTCCTGGACACATTGGTGGGGTTGTTTGTCCAGGGAAGTCTGGTTGGCATCATGCTAGCATCTTGAACCTGGTGGTTGAAAACAGAGTTAACATAAAAAGCCAAACAAACTGTTGACCAGTCATGGACCTAAAGGCTGGAAAAGTGCAGAGGAAGAGTTGTGGGATCTTCCATTTTGTAGATAGCTAGTAGGTATATTTTAATTATATTCCACAGGGCCTGTGGTTATACTAGTTGTTTTTTTTTTTTTTTTTTTTCCTCTTTCTTTTTTCCCCTGATCTTGAAATCTGATATGCAGTGAGATCCAAGTAATTGTCTAGGGAGATGATGTCATGGCTGGAAAAAGGACCAGAAAGCTGGGTCAGGGAAGAGAGTAGCTACCAAATATGAGAAAGGGGTATAAATATTGTTGAGTGTAAACTCCACTGATCTGATGTGATCTGGGGCCCATATTCAGCTTAGGAGCCTATGTGACATCTGCATCCCTATAGATCTGAGCTTAAATTCTGTGGTCATAAGTAGGAACATTCCAAGTTGCCCCAATATCGACCCATCTTCCTCAGGTGTAGCATAGAGTATGTTATACATCCTCCCTTTGGAGGATGTAACATTCTCTACCATTGTTGATCCAAGTTAAGGGTAAGGTCCTATGGGGGGCCCACAAAGGGGTCTATTGTGTTGTTCCTGATAGAAATGACTGTTAACAATGGAGAGAGGGATTTATTTGAGGTCTAGGACCATCATTACATTAGCTTTTATGTGTTATTTGGTAGGTTGTATTTTGGGTGTCTGGAAATTCTAACGTTGATTTTTTGAACATAAATTAATGACACTTGCTTCTTTGCCTTTTAGCAGAAGACACATCGATTTCTTCTACTAGTGTCAATAATCCTTCCTTTTAATTTTCCATTACTGTCATTTGAAGTTCATTATGCTTTTTTTTTTTCCTATATTGGGGGACTTAATGGCTTGTAGTTGACAGTAAAATACAGTAGTTGATACATGCACAACACTTTCAGTTTTCCACATAACACTCTACCCCCCCCCTCCTCTGCCATCATGTTCCAGGACCTGAAAATTGCCCACTGCCCCAGAGTATTTCACTTTCATGCAATATACCAATCCATTATGCTAGGGGTTTGTCAATCTACTTTCTTTTTTCAAATAACCAACATTTGGCATCATTGATCTTTTGTATGGTACTTTTTATTTTTGATGTTGTTTATTTATGCTCTAATTTTAGTGATTTCCATCCTTCTGATTGCTTTACGTTTCCTTTATTCCTCTTCCTCTATATCCTTAGGCTTTCAGTAAGGTAATTTATTTGAGCTGTTTCTTTTTCTCTAATATGTGATTGTATGGCTATTAGTTTCCCTCTCAGTACTGCCTTAGCTATGTCTCAAATATTTTGATAGCGTGTGTCTTCATTTTCATTTGTTTCCAGGAACATTTTAATTTGTTCTTGAGTGTCTCTCTGACCAAGCAGTTCTTAAGCAGTGTGTTGTTCAGTTTCCAAATTCTGTGACTTTTAGTAATTTTCAATCTGTTGCTAAATTTTAGATTTATTCCACTGTGGTCTGAGAAGATACTTGGGATGATTTCAATGCTCTTGAAATTGTTGATACTGTCTTTGTGGTCTAACATGCGGTCTATCCTTGAGTATGTGCTATGTGAATTTGAAAATAATATGTATTCCACTTTTGAGGAGTGAAGACGTCTGAAAATGTCAAGGAGTTCTAGTCTGTCCATCTCTTCATTTAATTCTCTTGTTTCTTTGTTGATTCTCTGCTTTGTTGATCTAAGTGTGACAGTGGAGTGTTGAAGTTTCCCACTACTATTGTATTACTATTGGTGTATTTTTTGTAGTTCTTTCAGTAGGTGCTCTTTGTATTTAGACGGTCCCTCATTGGGTGATTATATTTTAATAATTGTTATTCTTCTTGGTGGATTGATCCTCTAATTATTATGTAATGATCTTGGCTATCTTTTATTATTTAGAGTCTGTGATGTCAGATGGGAGAATGGCTGTTCCTCCTTTTTTTTTTTTTTTTTTTTGTCGTCCATTAGCCTGTGTGATAGTTTTCCATCCTTTCACGTTAAGCCTGTGTTTTTCTTGTTGTGTCAGGTGGGATTCTTGCAAGCAGCATATGGTTGGCTTGTGTTTTCTGACCCATCCTTCCACTCTGTGCCTTTTAATGGGTGAATTTATTGACACTTCTCGGTTGGTGGATTTAGGGCTTTGAGCCTGGGCAAAGCACAAGGCAAAACAGTGCACTATCCAGGTGAGTTGTTTTCCTGGCTCAGATATGTATTTATACATACACACACACACACACACACACACACACACACACACACACACACACACAGTTAGTAGGATGAGGGGGAGAAGAAAAGAGGAGGAAGAAGAAAGATAGTGAGAAATAGTCTATGCACACAGAACAAATGACAAAGGCTTGAGAAAAATCACAGTCAATCACTAGGATAATATTAAGTGGGTTGGAATGTAAAGAGAATGAGTTGGAGAATGGTGTCCTTGCTGGGGATATGGATCAAACTGCCAACGTCCATGTCCAGTGGAGAAGCAATTATAGCAGCCAGAACTAGCAACTTCTGCACCACAAAAATAATAGTAGTTCATATTCACAGTAGGAAAGAAATGAAGGGGGAGTTGAACAGAGGACTCTGAATTCCAAATCTATCTGGATCAGGAGAAAGAAGAGGATACAAAGAAGGACACTGGGAAGTAGCAACAGGTCAGTGTGATTTAGAAAGGAAGAGAAAGCAGGAGCATAGGAAAAATTATCAAACATATGAGAATATAGATAGATAATTATATAAATAATCTTCAACTCACATCTGCAATCCTGTGAGAATTCATCTAGCTTTCAATGGAGGGAATGGGGATACATAATTCTGGTGCTGGGAATGGTACAGAAATATACCCCTATTAAACATAATTTTCTAAATCAATGTTAAGTCACTGATATATGTCTAAGAAAATGGTAGCATTATAGCATTTTTACTTTATATATGCCTTTCATGAATAATTTTAAGGAAATAATTGCCATATGCAACATGTAGAACTATATATATATATATATATATATATATATATATATATATATATAATGAATTACCAACATAAGAAATGTGCTGACTATCCTATGACAAAAGTAGACATAGGATAAATTATAAAATAATCACTTTAGGGGAGTCAGATGGCAGTGCAGAGGGTTAAGTGCACATGGCACAAAGCACAAGGACCCGGCTCCCCACCTGCAAGGGGGGTCGCTTCACAGGCGGTGAAGCAGGTCTGCAGGTGTCTGTCTTTCTCTCCCCCTCTCTGTATTCCCCTCCTCTCTCCATTTCTCTCTGTCTTATCCAACAACAATGACAGCAATAATAACTACAACAATAAAATTATTCATACTATGTGCATTTAACCTGGTGCACCACTACTTACCCCTCAATTTATTTTTCTTTTTGGGCTCTCATTCCTTTGTCTATTAAGATATTTCACTGATAGGGTGAGTCCCCAGCACATTAAGACTGATCTTTACAATGTCTGCCTACTGGGCCAGCTAACTACCCCACTGAGATAGTGTGTTGTTTTATCATGTGGGTTACCCAGGTTTGAATTTGGCCCCTACCTTACAGAGGTGCTGTAGTTTCTTTATTCCACTCTCTGTCCTTCTGTCCATCTGAAAATCTCATCTTGGAGTGGTGAAGGCATGAATAAGATCTAAAGCCAAGTGAAACTAGAACAAAACAAAGCTATCCTTGTCTAAAACTACCTTTAAGACGTATCAGGATGATGTTTGATCAAATGTCTGCATTGTGGCCTAATCATGTTGACATATAAAGAAAGATAAAAAAAGTTTTTTTTGTGTGTGTGTGTGTGTTGAGTGAATTGGACAACCACATGCAAAAAAAAATAAACTAGAAGACCATCTAACATCATACATCAAAATTAACTCAAAATGGATCACAGATATGGATATTAGACCTGAAACTATAAAATACATGGAAGAACACATTGGTAAAACATTCCAGAACCTTAACATTAACGGCATATTTGTAGACTCCACTCCAGAGGCAAGGGACAAAAAAATAAATGGTAACATATCAAATTAAAAGCTTTTACATACCAAAAAAAAAAAAAAGCCCATAAGGATACACTGGACACCTAGCAAGGAGGAAAAGCTATTGTGCTGCCATATTTCAGAGAAGCAGTTAATATGTAAATTGATAGTGCAAATGGGTACAGTCATTATAGAAAACAGTATGGAGAATCCTAAAACAAATACAAGTGGAAATACCTTAAGAACAAACAATTCCACTACTAGGCATATATTTAAAAAACATAACATTGATTCAAAGGGATATACACACACCCACATGTTTATAACAGCTTTATTCAAAATGACAAAAGCCTGGAACACCAACATGCCCTTTGATAGATGATTGGATTAAAAAGTTATGGGACAGGGAGCTGGGTGGTGGCACACCTGGTTGAGCACACATGTTACAATGTATAAGGACCCGGGTTCAAGCCCCAATCCCCACCTGCAGGGGGAAAGCTGCACAAGTGTTGAAGCAGGGCTGCAGGTTTCTCTCAGTCTCTCTCCCTCTCTATCAACCCCTTCCCTCTCAATTTCTGTATGTCTCTATCCAATAAATAAATAAATAAATACAATAAAAAATTTAAAAAGCAAGATTAAAATTAAAAGTTATTGGACCCATGCTCAACAGAGTACTATGCAGCAATAAAAAGGGATGATAGTGCGTCCTTTGGGATAAAATGGATGGAACTGCAGAAGATTATGCTCATTGAAGCAAGTAAGGAGGTGAAGGATAACTACAGAATGGCTTCACTCATAGTCAGAATATAGACCTAATTTCATGCAGTTGTGTGTGAACTATAGTGGTTAAATTTCAGGGTGGGTATGGGGACACAAACATTTGGTGATGGAAGTGATAAAAATAAATAAATGGATAAGTAAATGTAAATAAAAAATAGAAACTAAACAAAAAAAAGAAAGAAAAGCATTTGGGTATTTGTGCAAAGCAACATGCCTACTTTAAATACTACATATCCCTTAGTCCTTCAAAAATTCACCTGTTCTCTTCTTGTGGCTATAGTCATTTATTTATTTATTTATCTATTTATTTATTTATTTATTTATTTAAGAAAGGAGACATTAACAAAACTGTAGAATAGGAGGGGTACAACTCCATACAATTAACACCACCCAGTCTCCATATCCCATCCCCTTGCCTAATAGCTTTCCCATTCTCTATCCCTCTTGAGTATGGACCCAGGGTCCCTGTGGGTTGCACAAGGTGGAAGGTCTGGTTTCTATAATTGCTTCCCTGCCTAACATGGGCATTGACTGGTCGATCCATACTCCCAGTCTGCCTCTCTCTTTCCCTAGTAGGGTGGGTCTCTGGGGAAGCAGAGCTGCAGGACACATTGGTGGAGTCCTCAGTCCAGGAAAGTCTGGTCGGCATCATGCTGGCATCCAGAAATTGTTGGCTGAAAAGAGAGTTAACATTCAAAGCCAAACAAATTATTGAACAATCATGGACCTAAAAGCTGGAATAGTGCAGATGAAGTGCTGTGGGGGTACTCTCTGCAGACTTCTTTTTTTTACTCTGATTTTTTTTTATTGGGGAATTAATGTTTTACATTCAACAGTAAGTACAATAGTTTATACATGCATAACATTCCCCAGTTTCCCATATAACAATACAACCCCCACTAGATCCTCCAAATCCTTCTTAGACCTGTAATATCCCCACCCACCCACCCACCCCAGAATCTTTTACTTTGGTGTGATATGCCAATTCCATTTCAGGTTCTACTTCTGTTTTCTTTTCTCATCTTGTTTTTCAACTTCTCTATGCATA
Organism: Erinaceus europaeus; assembly: GCF_950295315.1. Lineage (NCBI taxonomy): Eukaryota > Metazoa > Chordata > Mammalia > Eulipotyphla > Erinaceidae > Erinaceus > Erinaceus europaeus. The sequence goes on along the minus strand of NC_080164.1, from coordinate 101,256,166 downwards.
GTTTTGTGTACTTCTGCCTTCAGGTATATATTTTTCCCCTGGTTTATGGACACATGTGAACATATGCTCTATCTCATGGGACCTGGTTTATCTCTAGGTTTGGGGTCTTTATTGGGGAGTGGACCACCTGGAATAGAATTAGAGAATACTATGAAAGGAAAGGTCAACCCGAGTGATGAAGATTAAGGGTTGTCATTCCACACTTGAAGTCTCTGGACACAGTCTGAAGTGAAGCATGTTGCACTCGTGTTGATTAGGTTGCGATCAGCGGATGCAATATTATTTTATATGAATTGAGAGAAGCATGCAGAAAAGTGGGCCCCACCCTAAGGTTACAGGACTGGGGGAAGTATAGTCTCTATAATAGAAATTTGAAGTTCCTGCTATCTTAGGGTTCAAGAAGACAATGGATAGTTATTATTATCATCACATTATTTGGTAATTGGGTTAACTTTGAAAAGTTATTTGAAAGGGTTGCTGTATAATACCCAGCATCTTGTATATAGTGGTGTCTCTGGTTGCTTCTGTTCTCCATGGACTAGGCTTTTTAGAGAGTCAACATATCAAAGACTCAGCCTATGTATTAAAAAGACTCAGACTGTGTTTTAAAAAGTTCCAGACATATGATCAATTTTTCCCCTATCATATTAATTGAATAGTGGTTTATATGACCACACTTTAATAGGAGTGTACATAAACACCATTCCCACCCCCAAAATACTGTGCCCCATCCCACCCCACCACCCGCACTCCCACCCTCAAACCCCCACCTATCCTGGAAGCAGAATGTCCACCCTCCCCCTCACCACAGGGTTTATACTTTGGTGACCAACTCTTGATTTAATCAGATCCTGTTTTAGTTTCCTTTCTGTTCTTCCTTCTCAACTTCTGTTGATGAGTGGGTTCATCCCACACTCATATTTGTCTTTCTGACTTAGCTCACTTAACATAATTAGCTCCTTCCAAGATGCGTCAGATAAGGTGGGTTCATTGTTCTTAATAGCTACATAGTATTCCATTGTGTATATATACCACAACTTTCTCAGCCACTCATCTGCTATTGGGCACCTGGGTTGCTTCCAGGTTTTAGCTATTATGAATTGTGCTGCTATGAACATAGGTGTATACATATCTTTTTGATTGGGTATATCCCCAGGAGAGGAATTACTGGGTCATATGGAAAATCAATGTCTAGCCTTGTGAGAGTTCTCCAGAGTGCTCTCCACAGAGGCTGGACCAATTTACATTCCCACTAGCAGTGCAGAAGGGTTCCTCTGTCTCCACAACCTCTCTAACATTTGTTGATACTGTCCTTTTTGATGTATGCCATTCTCACAGGAGTGAGGTGGTATCTCAATGTTGTCTTTATTTGCATCTCTCAAACAGCCAGTGACCTGGAACAGTTTTTCATATGTTTGTTGGCCTTTTGGTCTCCTCTGAAGTGAATGTCTTGTTCATATCCTCTGCCTATTTTTGGATGGGGTCACTTGTTTTTTTGGTGCTAAGTTTGCTTAGCTCTTTGAATATTTTGGTGATTAGTCTCTTGTCTGATGTATGGCATGTGAAGATCTTCTCCCATTCTGTGAAGGGTCTCTTTGTTTGAGTAATATTTTCTTTGGCTGTGCAGAAGTTTTTCAATTTGATGTAGTACCATTGGTTTGTTTCTGCTTTAGTCTTCCTTGCAATTGGGTTTGTTTCATCAAAGATGCCCTTGAGGTGGAAAAGTGTTCCACCAATGTTTTCCTCTAGCTATTTGATAGTTTCTGGTCTACCATATAGGTCCTTGATCCATTTGGAGTTGATTTTTGTTTCTGGTGAGATAAGGTGGTTCAATTTCATTCTTCTGCATGTTACAACCAAGTTTTCCCAGCATCATTTATTGAAGACAGTCTCCTTCTTCCATTTAATACTTTAGACACCCTTATCAAAGATTAGATGTCCATAGGTGTTGAGGTTTATTTCTGGGCTTTCAATTCTGTTCCACTGGTCTGTGTGCCTATTTTTGTTCCAGTGCCAGGCTATTTTGATGATGATGGTCTTGCAATATAGTTTGAGATTTGGCAGGGTGATGCCTCCATTTCTGATTCTTTTCCTCAAGATGGTTTTGGCAATGCTTGGTGTTTTCTGGTTCCATATAAATGATTGTAGTGTTTTTTCTATTCTCTTAAAGAAGCTTGGTGGAACTTTGATAGGAACTGCATTAAATTTGTATATGGATTTGGGGAGAATATTCATTTTGATGATATTTATCCTTCCAATCCATGAGCATGGGATGTATTTTCACTTTTTAGTATCAGTTTCTATTTCCTTGAAATAGTTTTTAGTATACAAGTCTTTCACTTCATTGTTCAGCTTTACTCCTAGGTATTTTATTGATTTTGCTGCAACAGTGAATGGAAGTGATTTCTGGATGTCTTCTTCTTCAGATTTAGTGTTTGCATAAATAAATGCCACTGATTTTTGTACATTGATTTTGGAGCCTGACACCTTGCTATATTGCCTAATAACTTTCAGTAGTTTTCTGCTGGATTCTTTAGTTTTTTTTCATGTATACTATCATATCATCTGCAAGAGATTTTTGACTTCTTCCCTTCCAATCTGTATTCCTTTGATTTATTTCTCTTGCCTGATTGCTATGGCGAGAACTTCCAATACTATGTTGAAGAGTAATGGTGATAGTGGACAGCCCTGTCTAGCCCCCGATCTGAGGGGGAATGCTTTGAGCTTCAGTCCATTGAGTATGATGTTGGCTATAGGTTTGCTATATATGGATTCCACTCTCTTGAGGAATTTCCCATCTATTCCCATTTTTTGTAGAGTTTTGAGCATTAATGGCTGTTGGATTTTGTCAAAGGCTTTCTCTGCATCTACTGAGAAAATGCTGTGGTTTTTGCCTTTGCTTTTATTGATGTAGTGAATGACATTGATTGACTTACATACGTTGAACCAACCTTGCATTTCTGGGATGAATCCCACTTGATCGTGATGAACAATCTTTTTGATATACTGTTGTATCTGGTTGGCCAAGATCTTGTTTAATATTTTGACATCTTTGTTCATCAGAGATATTGTTCTGTAGTTTTCCTTTTTTGTTGTGTCTCTATCTGCAATTGGTATCAGGGTGATGTTGGCTTCATAGAAGGTGGAAGGGAGTGTTCCTGTTTTTTCGATCTTATGGAAAAACTTTAGAATTATGGGTATTAACTGTTTCCTGAAGGTTTTGTAGAATTTGTTTGTGCAGCCATCTTGTCCAGGACTTTTGTTGTTGGGGAGATTCTTAATAATGGTTTCAATTTCTTTGTCTAAGATTGGTTCATTTAGGTTTTGTAGTTCTTCTTGGTTCAGTTTTGAAAGGGCATTTCTTTCTAAGATATCTTCCATTTCTTCCAGATTTCTGTGGTGTCAGTTGCGATAGCTCCTCTATTGTTTACAATTCTATTAATTTGAATCTTCTTCATGTTTGTTTAGTGAGTCTGCCTAGGGGTTTGTCAATCTTGTTACATTTTTCAAAGAACCAACATTTGCCTTCATTGATTTTTTTTGTATGGTTCTCTTTTTCGATGTTGTTTATTTCTGCTCCAATTTTAGTGATTCCTGTCCTTGTGGTTTCTTTAGGGTTCCTTTGTTCCTCTTCCTCTAAGTCCTTGAGGTGTGCAGTAAGGTAGTTTATTTGAGCTTTTTCTTTTTGTTTAATATGTGATTGTATGACTATGAGTTTCCCTCTCAATACTGCTTTAGCTGTGTCCCAAATATTTTGGTAGCTTATATCTTCATTTTCATTTGTTTCCAGGAACATTTGAATTTCTTGCTTGAGTGTCACTCTGACCCACTGGTTCTTAAGGAGCATGTTGTTTAGTTTCCAAATTTTGTGTCTTTTAATAATTTTCTGTATGTTGCTAAATGTTAGTTTTATTCCACTGTGGTCTGAGAAGATACTTGAAATGACTATAATCCTCTTGAATTTGTTGATGCTGTTTTTGTGGCCTAACATGTGGTCTATCCTTGAGTATGTGTTATGTGGATTTGAAAATAATGTGTATTCAAGTTTTCTTGGGTGAAAAACTCTGAAAATATCCAAGAGGTCTAATATGTCCACCCCTTCATTTAATTTTCTTGTTTCTTTGTTGATTCTCTTCTTTATTTATCTGTCTAGGTGTGAGAGTGGGGAGTTAAAGTCTCTCACTATTACTGTATTACTATTGATGTATTATGAAGTTCTTTGAGTAGGTGCTTGACGTATCTAGATGGTTCCTCACTCGGTGCATAGATGTTAATAATTGTTAAGTCTTCTTGGCTGATTGATCCTCTAATAATTATATAATGTCCTTGCCTATCTTTTATTACTTTATTTAATTTAAAATCTATTGTGTCAGAGATGAGAATAGCTGTTTCTCCTTTATTTGTGGTCTGTTAGCCTGTATGATAGTTTTCCATCCTTTCACTTTAATCTGTGTTTATATTGTTGTGTTAGATGGGATACTTACAAGCAGCATATGGTTGGGTTAAGTTTTCTGATCCATCCTCCCACTCTGTGCCTTTTGATGGGTGAGTTTAAGCCATTGACATTTACTGATACTATGGATTTAATGTATTGTAATGCCATTATTCAATCTTTTTTATTTGCTCTGATATATTTTTAGTATTATTGTGATGTTCTTGTTTATAAAAGGTCTTTTATAACCTCTTTCAGGGCAGCCTTGGTGATGGTTACCTTCTTTAAGTTTTGTCTGTCTAAGAAGGTTTTGATCCCTCCATCTAGTTTGAATGAAAGTCTATCAGGATATATTATCCTTGGTTGAAACCCTTTTTCATTCAGGGCTCGATAGATATCTTGCCATTCTCTTCTGGCTTTTAGAGTTTGAGTGGAGAAGTCTGTTGATAGTCTTATGGCTTGTCCCCTGTATGTGACTTTTTGTTTTTCTCTTGCAGCCTTTAGGATCCTTTCTTTATCCTTACTTCTTTTCTTTGTAACTATGATGTGTGTTGGTTTCTTCAGGTCTGGATTAATTCTGTTTGTGACTTTCTGGGCCTCTTGAATCTAGGATGTTTTCTTCTATAATTTCCTCTAGAATTTTTTATCCCCCCTCCTCTCTTTCTTCCTCTGGCAGGCCAATTATACAAATGTTGCTCCTTTTGAGATCATCCCATATGTCTCTTTTGTTGTTTCCAGTGTCCCTCAATCTCTTTTTGAGCTCTTTTACCTCTTTCTTAGTCTTTTCTAGCTCACCCTCTGTCTGGCTAATTCTGTTTTCTACTTCTGTTAGTCTGCTTTCCCTTCCCTCAACTTCTTTTTTCAGTTCATTTATTTCAGCTTTCAGTTCTCTAATTGCCTCAAAGTAATCAGTATTTTTCTTGAGGGTCTCATCTGTTGTTTTCCTAATACTGCCATTCCTTTCCTCCAAAGTTGTTTTCATTTCTGTGATTAAGAAGTTTATGATTGCTTTTTTATCTATGATTACTTCTGGCTGATTTGCAGTTTCTTCTGGGCTTTTGTCTTCATTAATTGTAGTAGCAGTTTTATTTGCTCTTGATCTAACCATTTTTTTGATTAATGTGTTTCTTATTTTTATGTTCTGTTGTTCCTCAGTTGTTGTGTTTTGAGTACAAGCGATGCTATACTAAATACCTTTATTACAAATGCAGTCACCAACCTCAGAAATTACAACAATAGTAACTGAAGCAAGGATTGAAGCAGTTTAACCACTACCAGTTAGCCCAACAATGTCTCCAGTCCAAGAAAAAATAGCAACCAATCCAAATGAAAAAGAAAGAGAAATGAAAAAAGGGATAGCAGAAATAGACAATTATGCAAATCTACTGTACACTGTAAATTCTAGGGGTAATAAGAGGAGTTCAGTTGTGGGTGATGTCAGAGTGCTGCTCTGTTATCTGTGTGTGTGTGTGTGTGTGTGTTTCTCTGAAAAACCTTGTCTTGTGTAGACTTAGAAACAATCATCCACAGTGAACCATAGTCAACAATAAAGGGAACATTAGAAATTTAAGAGGGTTTGGGAGTTAGGTGGTAGCATAGTGGGTTAAGCACACCTAGTGCAAAGCAGAAGGACCAGTGTAAGGATCCTAGTTCGAATCCTCAGCTCCCCACCTGCAGAGGAGTTGCTTCATAAGTGATGAAGCAGGTCTGCCGGTGTCTATCTTTCTCTCCCCCTTTCTGTCTTCCCCTCCTCTCTACTTTTCTCTCTGTCCTATCCAACAATGATGACATCAATAACAACAACTGAACTGAGACCTCAAATGTGAGAAAGTTCAAAGCACTGTCACCTTTGGGTCCTTTGAGCTACTTTTTTTTTTTTTTTACTTACTTTCATCTTTGGAGATTTTTGGAATACTAAATTGTGAAACTATCCCCTTTTAGTGGGTTTGTTGAAAGTCCTAAGATTATCAGCACTTTAGGCATAATATTCTTCCCTGGAATTTCCAATTATGATTTCCTGCTCAAGGCTGTAGAATTAATTTCAGTCCCAAATTTTCAAGATATTTAGTGTTATTAATTCTGAGATTACCTCTGGTGGTTGTCCTTAAATGTAGTTTCAAATGGAAATTGCCTAAAGGAAATTTAAATAAAGATCAGTGCCCACAGAGATTCTAATATAATTATTCTTGTAGACATGAACTTTGGCATCCATAGATTTGTCCCTCTGTTAGTCATTTGTTTATTTACCTGATACCCAGGTTATGGTAATGTGAAACCACTTTGAATATTATTACGTCAGAGAAAGTGTTTCTCACTGAGGGTATAATCCTTCCTTACAGATTTTTTATAAACACTATCTGTGATTTAATAATGATCAATACAAATATATACATTTCCCACCAACAGAGTTCCATGTCTCATCCCCTCCATTAGAAGCTTCCCTTTTCTTTATCCCTCTGGGAGTATGGACCAAAATTATTTTTAAGGTGCAAAAGTTGGTAGTACCGGCTTCTGCAATTGCTTCTATACTTGGACATTGGTGTTGGCAGATTGATTCATATTGCCAGCCTGTTTCTGTCTTTCCCTCATGGGGAAGGGCTCTGGAGAGGTGAAGTTCTGGGACACACTGGTGATGTTTTCTGCCCAGGCAAGTCAGGGTGAAGTCATAGTAGTGTCTTCATCTTGATGGTTGAAAGGAGTAAGATACAAAGCAGGATAAACTGTTTAACAAACAGCAACCTAAAGGTAGAAACAGAGCAGATGAAATGAAGTGTCTTCGGGTGGGAATAAACTAGGGAGTCTATTTTAGTTATATTCCTAGGTACCAAAGACTTTAGTATTTTTGCTTGAGTCTGATAGCTCACTTGCAGATAGGCCAAAAGTTTTGTCTTGGAAGATGGTTTCAGAGTTGAAAATGGAACTAGAAAGCTGGATTTGGGTAGATAGGATTTTTTTAAGGCTTCTGTTACTATTCCCTCTGTCCTGTATTCTGGGGGAGATTTTGACCCCTAAACTGATAGCCTGATAAAAGTAATCACCTCCATTTTCAGTATATTTCCAGTGGCAATACATGTTCAGTTCATATTGTTGCTAATGCAGTTGTCATTTTCAATCCCTCCATAGGGTACTGGAAATTTCTTTCTCTTTTCTTTTACTTCATTTTTTATTATAATCATATTTATAATCATAGCTTATCTTGTTTTATTATTTTCAAAAATTCTAAGTGTTTAATGAATTCTACCTTATTCTTATTCTTCTTATTATTGTTCAAAGTGAATTTAAATGCTACCACTCTGGAGAAGAATTTTCTTTTAGAGAAATGCAAATGAATTTTTAAAAAATATTTATTAATTTTGATAGAGAAAGATGGAATTGAAATGGAAAATATAGATAAAGGGGATAAAAAAAATACCTGAAGCCCTGCTTCACCATTCATGAAGCCTCTCCCTATCAGATGGGGACTTGGAACTTCAACCTGGGTCCTTAACAAATGATAACGTGTATGTGCTCAACCAGGTGTGCTAACATTAACCCACTTTGAAAATAAGTTTCTCTAAATTCCATTAGAACCAGGTATGTGAGACCCACCCTACTAGGGAAAGAGAGAGGCAGACTGGGAGTATGGACCGACCAGTCAACGCCCATGTTTAGCAGGGAAGCAATTACAGAAGCCAGACCTTCTACCTTCTGCAACCCACAATGGCCCTGGATCCATGCTCCCAGAGGGATAGAGAATGGAAAAGCTATCAGGGGAGGGGGTGGGATATGGAGAATGGGTGGTAGGAATTGTGTGGAATTGTACCCCTCCTACCCTATGGTTTTGTTAATTAATATTTTCTTAAATAAAAAAAAAGAAAAGAAAAAAGGAACCAGGTATGTGCTTGTATCCAGTCACACATGACTGCCATTGAGCATTCAATATGCATGTCTGTTTTTATTAGTAGGCAGTATACTATGTCAAGTCCTTGGGACATATATTAATGTATCAAGTCTCAACTAAAGTCCCTGGCACATAGAGATTTCTGCTTTTCCACCAGGGTAATTGCTGAGCTTTAGTACCTGAGGACAAATCTACTGGTATCAGTTACCATTTTTCCATTTTTTGGTTCAAGAGAGAGATATATTAAGAGGGAAGAAAAAAACAAAGAAAGAAAGAAAAGAAAATTGTATGAACAACCTACAACCAAGATTTCTTCAGAAACTCATCACTAAGTCATGACTGAATGCTGACACATTTAGGTAGTGGATAGAAAAGGTAACTTGGAAATAGAGAAGGTGAGAGGAAGAGAGACACCTATAGCATTGTTTTACTGCTTATGAAGCTTCCTCCTACAGGTGGAGACTGAGCTAGAATTCAGATCCTTGTGCACAGTAACATAGGAGCTCATCCAAAAGGCCCCACTGTCCAGTGACTCTTCCCTACCTCTATAGAGATATTAAAAGACAATATATATATACATATATATGTATATATATACACATATATATGGTGTAGTTTCTTGAGTATTTATTTTCTGTCTTCTAAATTATGTCTGAGAAGATATAAGTAGTTGTTTCCTATAGAGTACCAATACTGAAACTTCAGTCTTTGATGTCCAGCAAAAATAGACACCACATGTTACTACTAAATGCACATTTAAGTATTTAACACACACAAAAAAAGCAGTTTCCCATCCACACCAGGCACTTTTCTAGGATCTCTTACATGTGTCTACTGGTGACTGTACTGAATAAGGCAAATATAGAATATTTGTCAATTGTGGAGCCGGGCGGTAGCACAGAGGGTGAAGTGCAGGTAGCACAAAGCACAAGGACCAGCATAAGGATCCCGGTAGGAGCCTCCAGCTCCTCACCTGCTGGGAAGTTGCTTCACAAGCAGTGAAGCAGGTCTGCAGGTATCTTTCTCTCCCCCTCTGTCTTCCCCTCCTTTCTCCATTTCTTTCTGTCCTATCCAACAACAATGGCATCAATAACTACAACAATAACACAAGCACAAAAAAGGGAATAAATAAATAAATAAATAAAAAGATATAAAATTTAAAAAATTGTCAATTGTAGAAAATTTTATGGGGCAAAAGTGAGACACAGTACTTTTTTGAGACAGTCAACTCTAGTATTCTGTGGAAATAGCTCAAAGAACTTTGATGTTAATTCTCAAATGCATAATTTGTGTTAAATTACAGTTTAATCATTTGGAACAAGAATGGTAGGGTGTTTATTTATTTATTTTGCCTTGAGAGTTATTGCTGGTGCTTGGTGCAGGCACTACAGATCCATTACTCCTCGCAGTAATTTTTTTTTTCATTTTATTGCATAGGACAGAGAGAAATTGAGACATGAATGGGGAGTTAAAGAAGGGAGGGAGAAAGAGAGACACCTGCAGACCTGCGTCACTGATCATGAGGTGTCCCCACTGTGGGTGGGGACCTGGGGGTTTGAACCATCTCCTTGAATGGGTCCTTGTGCTTAGTACTATGTGTATTTAACCAGGTGCACCACTGCCCAGCCCCAGTGGTAGTACATTTATCATGGAACAGTAGCACAAGTTTTTATTACATGTTCAGCTTTTAATTAGCATTGTGTTGTTGTTTCTTATGTTACAGTTCTGTACCTAATATTCAGAGAGAGGTTTAGCAGCTTTACAAACTCCTTGCAGCGGGCCTGCATTAAAAGAGGCAAGTTGACATGAGGGCTAGCTAGCCCCCCCCCCAAAGTATGCTATTCCACAGGGAAATCATGCACAAACATACTTACTAAAGTTGTGCCAATGCACTTGCAAAGAACTTAACATCATCTGATACTGAGCCTACAGAAGGGCTATATTTGTGCCTTCACAAATTCAGCATGACATTTAATTATATACGCATGTACGGATTATAGAAAACAAGGTGGCATCAAAAATTCTCTGCATAACTTGCAGCTGTGGTACTACCCTCAGGAGTCTGTGTCTTGGATTAGCTCTGTATTTACAGACACCTCTGTTATGCTATTTACCACTGCAATAAATCACTGCTTCCTCTTTATTATGTCAGCCCTCCTCTGCCTCTATCGACTGAGGAAGTTTGTAGTGTTTATATCCTATTCAAAATGTACATGCTTTTATACAGCTCATGGTTATGAGAATCTTTGGATAGTCATATGGTTATCCATCACATAAATGAAGATAAAATCTGATTGGTAATTATTATTGTAGACATTTAAGTAAGTGCTGGAATGGGCTTTTAAAAATACACTGCTTTGAAATGCTCCATGTTCCATCCTGAGATTTAGGCAGAAACATTGCTCTGAGAATCTACATCCTTTATTGTCTTAGATTCATCAGTGGTTTTCTTGAAAAGCACACCTCAGAGATAGTCGCACACAGAAACTAAATATATTAAATAGCTATTATTAATTATTATTATTATTATTTTATTATTATTTTAGTGTGAGAGAACCTGTCCAATAAAGGTCTGATTTGTCTTTGCTTTTCCTGAACTCAGGAATCACCTGTAGGTCTTTCAGCAAGACTGCAGGGTTCAAACAAACGAAACATCAGTGATTTTGCTCACTGCTGATTTTAGGAGAGAAGATGGGGACTATGATATTGGCTAAGTGGAAAACAATTTTGTTGTGTATCCAACAACTGGCACAAACCTCATAAAGATAATTTGCCATGATTTTCATATAAGTACATCTTTCCTAACGCCCACAGTAAATCCAATTAAGGAATCATCATCTGATATTTATGCTTAGTGATTCTTAAATGAACAGAAATGTGTCCAGCATTATGCTAGAGGCAATGAGTTGCATAGGGAAACACAAAAGTTAACATAATAAAATAAATATAAATGAAAGAAAGAATATTAAGAAGGGATAAAGGAAAGGAGACATGATGGTAATAGTAGATATTATTTGTACATCAGCCATACTGGGAATTACAAGAGAAACTTCAAGGAGATTGAATTGACTACTTGCTTTACTTTAATAAATTCACTGGCCAGTTTGCCTTGTATCTGCATATATTTGCTCTCTTACTATGGTATGAAAAACTCAGAAAACATGCACAAAAAGAAGTTCTGTGAGACAAAATGTGTACTAATTTCCAGAAAGCTAAAAATAACCCAACAAAAAAGTGCACCAGAGATATAAACAGTAATTTTTCTAAAGAAGACATCCACATAGCCCACAGACACATGAAGAAATGGTCCACTTCACTTATCATTAGAGAAATACAAATTAAAACTGCACTAAGATACCATCTCACATTTGAGATTTCCATCACCAAACAGGTGTTGGAGAGGTTTTGTGGGAAAAGGGGAATTTTGCTTCACTGCTGGTGGGAATGCAAACCAGTACATCTTCTTAGGAAAACTGTATGGACAGTCCTTAAACAGATCCAGCAACATCACTTTTATGTGTTTATCCAAAGGACACTGAAACACTAATTCAAAGAGACCTATACACCCCAATTTTCATATCTGGATTATTAACATATCTAAATAATGGAAGCAGTCTAAAAACCCATCATTGACTGACTGGTTAGAGAAGTTTGGGGCTTATATTTCATGAAATATTACTCTAGAATCAAAATGGATGGATATTTTGTCCTTTGGGACAAAATGGATGGAACAGGAGGTGATTATGCTTGTGAAATAAGTAAAGATATAAAATGCCAGATATTTTCACTCATATGTGGAACCTAGAGTACTGAATTACAGTATGAATTTACCATAGAAACAAATAAGGAAACAGACACAGAAACTATCAAACTGTCTCTAAGACTTGTGAGAACTATGGTGGTTATCTCTCAGAGGTGGGGGGGGAGGGATTACAGAATGTATGTAATATTTTATATTATTTATCAATGTTGTGGGTCTGGCATGAAACTGTATACTGTAATTTTAGAATCTTTTAACCTAATACTAATCATAAATTAGAAAAAAGTCTTAGCAACACAATGTAGATTAACCATTACCTGAAATTTTGGATTAGAGGAACAAGATATGAGTAAGTCTGTTTCATGATAACTCAGTCATTTTTATGGTACATAAATTTTTTAAAACTAAAAAGAAGCATGATTTTATAACACTTTTAATCTATTATATACAATTAAATTTTCACTTTTATGGGCTAAGTATTACCTATTTGAGTGCATAATTTATTGTACATAAAGACTACCCTGGGCTCAAGTCCCAGATCCCCACCTGAAGGGGACACTTTAGAAGTGGTGAAACAGGCTCAGTCTCTGAAGGAAGGCTCAGGTATGCTGACCTACCAATCAAGGAAGACTGGTACTGAAGTGAGTGTATCCTGCAATGCTCCCAGCTGTGACCATGAGCTACAAGCTTAGATTGACAGGGACTCAGGCTCCTGTGCTAAATATATATATGCCCTGTGTCAGGTGAATGGAGGTAAACAATTTTGTTCAGATTTTTTTTTAATGAATGGGAATTATTCTCTGCTCTATTTCTTTCCTCTATTCTGACATCATTTTCTCAGACAGTATTTTTTATCCATCTCCACAATAGCTATCAAACTTTAGCAAAATCTACCATAATTGTGGACCCCTAGAAACATGCCTAAAATGGACTTGTAGCTTTCTTCCACCCTAAGATCCCTAATTTCATCTGCTCTGTTCCTACTTTTTGTTTCCTATTTATTAACCACTCTGTCTCTGTTTATATCCTTACACCTTCCAGACACTAAGTTGCAGACACTACTACGATTCCATCCTGACTTTTCTGGGCAAAGAACCACATCAGTGTGTCCTGGGCCCTAGCTTGCCTCTCCAGAACTCTAGAGAAAAGAGTAGAAAAGGGCTGGAGGTATGGATCCACCTGCCAACACCCATGTCCAGCAGAGAAATGATTACAGAAGCCAGAAAGCCTATCTTATGCACCTCAAAAACAAATTTGACCTATACTTCCAGTGATAGGAGGGGGAGGATAGATGACTCTGAGCTTCAACTCTATCAGAACCAGGAGATAGAGAGGAGCAAAAAGGGAGGGACATTTGAATGTAGTAATGGTGTCATAAATGGCTTAGAGGGGTAGAGAGGGATAGATCTGAAAGAAAAGGGGGGAATAAGGTACAAATGTAGACAGATAGTTTTAGAGATGATAGTTAATCCATGTTTGCAACCTTAGGAGAACTGTGGTGGTTTCAGTGGAGGGATTGGGGATTCAGAACTCTGGTAGTAGGAATGTTGTGGAATTATACTCACTGACATGTAATTTTGTAAATCAATATTAAAGCACTGATAAAATAGAAAAAAGAAATGATGAAGCAAGCTGTATATTTTTCTTTCTTCTATCCACCCTCTCAATTTCATCCTGTCCTAACAAGTAAATAAATAAATCTTAAAAAATATTTCCTTTTTTGAGTTGGGTTAATGCTTTGCAGTGCAATCACTGACATAGGCATTATATAATAGTCCCCCAGAGTTTTCTTCCTATTCACCCTCTGCCTCCCTCCCTGCCCAGAGTTCTGTACTTTGGTGCAATATGCAATGTCTAGTTCATGTTTCACTTTGTGCTCTCCCTCCCTGCCCCCATTTTATTAATTTCTAATAGTAAGTGAGATAATTTTTCCTTCTCTTTTTGGATTATCCCGCTCAATATGATATCATCAACCTTCATCCAAAATGATGCAAAGGAGACAAGCTCACAATTTTTAACAGCTGTGTAGTATTCCACTATATATCACTTTTCTTTTTTTAAACCACTCATCTGATGTTGGATATGGGTATTGCTTCGAGGTTATTGCAATTACACATTATGATGCTGTGAACATGGGTATAAACAGATCTCTTCTGACAGGTATTTCTCTCAGCTTTGGATAAATCCTCAGGAGAGTAATTCCTGGGTTGTAGGCTAGGTCCACTTCTAGTGTCCCAATAAGTCTCCAAATTGCTTTTCACAATGGCTTTTAACATTGTACACTCTGACCAGCAGTGAAAAAGTATCCCGTTTTCTCCACATTTTCTCAAACATTTTATTTTCTGTCCTTTCTGATGAATGCCATTTTCACAGGTGTAAAATAGTGTATAATTGTTGTATTTATTTGCATTTATCTGATGATCAGTGAATTTTAGCATCTTCCCATATACCTGCTGACCCTCTGGAACTCTTCCTCTGTCTATGCCCTTCTTCCATGCTGTAGGGTGTCTTTCGGTTTGGCTGGTGCAGAAACTTTTCAATTTGATGTAGTCCCATTAGTTTATTTTCATTTTTATTTTCTTTGATGTTGTATTTGTATATCTGAAAGGCTTTTTGAAGTACAGGTCATGAAGTGTCCTGTCTATATTTTTCTTCTGTGCATTTGATAGTTTTTGGTCTAATTTCCATATCCTTGATCCACTTGTTGTTGACTTACGTGCATGGTGATAAGTGATGCTTCAATTTCATCTGTTTACAAGTTTCAGTCCAGTTTTCCCAGCACAAATTGTTGAATATACTCTTTTTTTTTTTTTTTTGACATTTAGTGGTTTGAGGCCCCATGTCAAAATGAGCTTGCTGTAGATGTGGAGGCTTATTTCTGGTTCTTTAATCTTATTCCATTCGTCTGTGTGTCTGTGTTGGTTCCAGTATTGGGTAGTTTTGATTATAGTAGCTCTGCAGTGTAGCCTGAGGTTCAGGCAGTGTAATGCCTCCAGTCTTTTCTTTTTATTTTTTATTAAAATTTATTTTGCAGTCCTGGAGATTTTTTTTATTCCAAATAAAGTTTTGAAAGTTTTGTTCTGTTCCTTTACAGAAGTTTGTTGGAACCTTGATAGGATGGCATTAAATTTGTATATGGCCCTGGGCAGGATGACCATTTTGACAATGTTAACCCTTGTTAACATGAGCATTGGATGCCTATTTATTAGTTTCTCTTTCTATTTCCTTGAAGAGTGTTTCATAGTTTTCACAATATTTGTCCTTCACATCCTTTGTTAACTTTATTCTCACATATTTGATTATTTTTGCTGCTATGATGTAGGGGATTGGTTTCTGAATCTATTCTTCTTATTTGGTGTTTGCATAAAAGAATGTCATTGATTTTTGTATATTAATTCTGTCACCTGACACTTTACCATATTAGTCAATGATATCTAGGAGTTTATTACCATACTTTTTAGGGTTTTGTATACATAATCATATCATCTGAAAATAGGGGCAGTTTGACTTTTTTCTCTTCCTGTTTCCCTTTGATTCCTCTCTCTTGCCTAATTGCTGTTGTTAGGACTTTCAAGGCAATTTTGAATAGTAGTTGTGATAATGGACAGTCCTGCCTTATACCTGACTGGAGAGGAAATGCCTTAAAAGTTTCAGCATTGAGTATAATTCTGGATGTTGGTTTACTGTATATAGACTCAACTAGTTTGAAGTATTTCTCATCTAACGCTATTTTTTAAAAAATTTTTTGATCATGAAAGCATGTTGCACTTTGCCAAAGAGTTTGTCTGCATCTATTGAGATGACCATGTGCTTTTTGGTTTTACATTTGCTGATGTGGTGGATTGCATTTCTTGACTAATGTATATTGAACCAGCCCTGCATCCCTGGAATAAAACCTTCTTGATCATGGTGCACAATATTCTTGACACATTGCTGTATGTTGTTGGCTAAAGTTGTGTTTAATAACTTAGCATGTATGGTCTTCAGGGATGTTATTCTGTAGTTTTCCTTTTTTTGTTGAATCTCTGTCTTCTTTATGTATTGGTGTGATGTTTGCCTCATAAAATATTTTAGGTAGAATCTTGTGTCTTTAATACTTTGGAAAAACTAGAGGAGTATTTGTAGTAGTTCATTAATGACTTTATAGAATTTATTTGTAAAACTGTCTGAGCCTGGTCTCTTTTTGCTAGGAAGATTCTTGGCTGTTACAATTTCTATGGTTGTGACTGTCTATTGGTTTGTTCCTGTTCTGCATTTTCTGTTGGTTTAATCTGGGGAGGGTCATTGTTTCTAAAAACATAAAAAAAGTTCTTCCAGATTTTCTACCTTTGTGGCATATAGTTGTTCATAGAAGCTTCATATGATGTTTTGGATGTCTGCAGTTTCTTTTTTGATCTCACTCCTTTCATTTATAATATGAGTTATTTGGGTCTTCTTTTATTTTATTTTATTTTTTATTTATAAAGAGGAAACATTGGCAAAGCCATAGGATAAGAGGGGTACAACTCCACATACTCCCACCACCAGAACTCTGTATCCCATTCCCTCTCCTGATAGTTCTCCTATTCTTTAACCGTCTGAGAGTATGGACCCAAGGTCATTGCGGGTTGCAGAAAGTGGAAGGTCTGGCTTCTGGAATTGCTTTCCCGCTGAATATGGGCATTGACAGGTCAATCCATACTCCCAGCCTGTCTCTGTCTTTCCCTAGTGATGCAGGGCTCTGGGAAAGCAGAGCTCCAGGACATATTGGTGGGGTTGTATGTTCAGGGAAGTCTAGTCACCATCATGCTAGCATCTGTTAACTGGTGGTTGAAAAGAACGTTAACATACAAAGCCAAAAAAATGTTGACCAACCATGAACTTAAAGGCTGGAATAGTGCACATGAAAATTTGGGGGGAATCCTCCATTTTGCAGATAGTTAGTAGGTATATTTTAGTTATATTCCAAAGGGTCTATGGCTATATTAGTTTTTCTTTTTCCTTTTTCTTTTTTCCCTGAGCCTGAAATCTGATATGCAGGTGGATCCAACTTATTGTCTGGGGAGATATCATGGCTGTAAAAAGGACCAGAAAGCTGGATCAAAGAAGAGAGTAGCTACCAAATATGGGAAAGGGGTATAAATATTGTTGGCTGTAAACCCTATCGATTTGATGTGGTCTGGGGCCCATATTCAGCTTAGGAGCCTATGTGACCTCTGCATCCCTGTAGATCTGATATAACATTCTGTTGTTATGAGTAGGAACATTACAAGCTGCCCCCAAATCAACCTATTTTCCTCAGGTATAGCATAGAGTATGTTGTTCAGCCTCCCTTCAGAGGATGGAACATTCTCTACCGTTGTTGATACATATTGAAGGCAAAGTCCTATAGAAGCCACAAAGGGGTCTATTATGTTGTTCCTGATAGAGATGACTGGTAAAAATGGAGAGAGGGATTAATTTGAGGTCTAGGCCTATCATGTCTGTTTGGGAATCTCAGGACTCCCTGACTAGGGCCCTAATTTATGGGGTGGCCTGATAGTGACTAAAGAGTCATCATTAAAGTATGCCATTCTCTTGCCCTTACTCAGCTTTTGCAGTCCTTGCTTTGATAAAGTTAGCTTTGGAGTGAGTGAGGAAGTGTAATAAGAAGTAGGTGAGGAGGGTATCTAAGTCTAATTAGATACTATTTCATTAGGAACTTGATAACTGACTCACTACAGACTATTATGTATTTTTGATTTCAGGTATATATCTTGCCCTAACTTATGGGTACATGTGAACATAAGCTCTGTCTTATTGGACCTGGCCTATATCTAGGTTTTGAGACTTTGCTAGGAAGTGAACCACCTGGAATGGAATTAGAGAATACAATGAAATGAAAGGTTTCACCTGAGTAATGAGGCTGAAGGGTTGATATTTCATAACTGATATCTCTGGACACAGTCTTAAGTGAAGCATACTGAAGTCGTACTTGTTGCATTCATTAGATTGGCATCAGGGGATGCAATTTCATTTGGTATGAAATGAGAGAAGCATGCAGGAAAGTGAGTACCACCCTAAAGGTCGAGGACTGGGGGAAATATAGGCTCTATAGTGGAAGTGGGAGGTTCCTGCTGTCTTTGGGTTTAAGAAGACAATAGATAGTTATTATCATAATAACAGCACTGGGGAATTGGGTAAAATTAGAAAAAAACAGACTTCCAGAGGCAGGGCTATGAACAGCAGCAGATCTGTCTCTCTCCTCTCCTCTCCTTTCCCAGATCAACTAGGAATACCAAAGGGGACCACCTGGGACCACAACAAGACAGGACTAGAACAACTACAGGAACCCACCAAATCACTGCCACCAGGTTCCAGATGCTACCAGGATGTCAACCTGACTTCCCTAGACAGATGATCCCACCAATGTGTCCTGGAGCCCTGCTTCCCCAGAGCCCTGCCCCACTAGGGAAAGAGAGAGACAGGCTGGGAGTATGGATCGACCTGTCAACGCCCATGTTCTTCAGGGAAGCAATTACAGAAGCCAGACCTTCCACCTTCTGCACCCCATAACGACCTTGGGTCCATACTCCCAGAGGGATAAAGAATAGAAAAGCTATCAGGGGAGGGGAGGGGATACGGAGTTCTGGTGGTGGGAAATGTACCCCTTTTATCCTATGGTCTTGTCAGTGTTTGCATTTTATAAATAAATAAATACTTTTTTAAAAAATAAAAAAATAAAAAAATCAGTTTGTTAGGATTTTCCTTATCACATACAACATCACTGTAATTTATATCCTTTGAAATTATTTGTATATAGCTGTGCCACCAGTTGCTTCTGTTCTCCCTTTTCTGAGCTTTTAAGAGAGTCAACATATCAAAGACTCAGCTTATGTATTATAAAGACTCAGTCTGTGCTTTAAAAAGTTTGAGACATACAATAAATTTCCCCCTCTCATATTAAGTAAATAATGATTTATGACTACAAGTTAATAGCAGTGTACATAAACACCATTCCTACCACTGGAAGACTGTGTCCCATCCCATCTGCCTTTTATTTTTTAGTGAGTTTGATCAAAGATTTGTCATTTTTTTTTTTACCCTTTCAAGAAACCAGTTCCTACTTATGTTCATCTTTTATATAGTTACTTTCTTTTCAATGTAAATTTCTTATCTATTTTTTTTTAACTTTACTCCATCTGCTTCCTTTGGATTTCTTCTGTTTATCTCCTTCTAATACTTTCAAGTATAGAGTCATGCTGTGTATTTGTGTTTTTCATGTTTCTTAATGTGTGTTTGTATGGCTATGAATTTCCCTCTTAGTATGGTTTTATCTGTGCCCCAAATATCCTAATAGCCTTTATCTTTATTTTTATTTGTTTCCAGGAACTTTTTAATTTATGTTTTCACCCAATGATTACTGAGTAGTGTACTATTAAGATTCCATATTTTGTCGTTATTTCTAGCATTCTGTTTGTTGTTGAATGTTAATTGAACTCCATGTAGTCTGAGAAGATGTTTGAGATAATTTTGATGGTTTTCATTTTGTTGATGTTGTTCTTGTGGTCTATCATATGGTTGATTTGTGAAAATGTCCCATGTAGGTTTGAGAAGAATGTATATTCTATTATTTTATGATGAAGAGCTCTGCAGATGTTAAGTAGGTCTAACCTATCCATCTTATCACTTAACTATCTCACTTCCTTTTTCTGCCTGGTAGATCTGTTAGTTAGTTAGAGTAGGGTGTTAAAGTAATGTACTATTATTGAGTTGCTGTCAGTCCTTTCTCAGGTGTCTTAGCAACTGTTTTAGATATTTTGATGCCCCCTCATTTTGAGCAAATATATTGATTATTGTGAGCTCTTCTTGATTGACTGCTCCCCTTAGCATTAGGATAGTAGCTATCCTGTCTCTTATTGTTTTAATTGTTTTGAATTACATTGTGTTAGATATTAATATGGTTGTCACTGATTTCTTCTGAGGTCCATTGTCTTGTATAATGGCTTTTATATCCTTTCACTTTGAGGCTATTCTTGTCCTGTTGTGTCCAGTGAATCTTCTACAAATAGCATATGGTTGGGTCATTCTCCTTGATCCACATTTCTACTCTGTGTCTCTTGATTATTGTGTTCAGACCATTAAAATTTAATGAAATTATGGATTTGAGATGTTTCAGTGCCATTACTATATTTGGATCTTGGCTATTCTGTAGTATGTTTTATAAGAGTTCTCTTAAATCTTCCTGTAATACTGGTTTGGTTGCAATTGATGATTTCAGCTGTTCTTTTTTCAAATTTCTTTATTGGGGAATTAATATTTTACATTTGACAGTAAATACAATAGTTTGTACATGCATGAGATTTCCCAGTTTTCCATATAACAATACAACCTCCACTAGGTCCTCTGTCATCCTTTTTGGACCTGTATTCTCCCCTCCATCCACCCCAGACTCTTTTACTTTGGTGCAATATGCCAATTCCAGTTCAGGTTCTACTTGTGTTTTCTCTTCTGATCTTTTTTTTCAGCTTCTGCCTGAGAGTAAGATCATTCCATATTCATCCTTCTGTTTCTGACTTATTTCATTTAACATGAATTGTTCAAGGTCCATCCAAGATCGGCTGAAAACAGCGAAGTCCCCATTTTTTATTTAGCTGTTCTTTTTATGAGAATGCATTTCTCCCTCAAATTTGAATGAGTGTTTCACAGGTTGTATTCTTGGTTGTATTTTCAGGAATGTTCTTGTTTGGAAGCCTCTCTCATTTAGCACTGTATAGGAATCTTGCCACTCCCTTCTGGCTCTTAGGTTATCTGTTGAGAAGTTCACAGATAGCCTTATGGTTTTGCATCTGTATGTTACTCTTTGTTTTTTCATGCTGCTTTTAGTAAATTTTCTTTACCTTTGGTCTTTGTCAGTTTGATTATGAGGTGTCTTTGTAGCTGCATCTCGGTATCAATTCTATTTGCTATTCTTTGAGCTTCTTGTATCTTTATATGCTTTCCATTTTTAATTTGGGGTATGTTTTCTGTTATTGTTTCATCAATAATGTGTACTTCCTTTTTTCTCTTCTCAAGTTCCTTCTTTTGCATGCTGATGAGTCTGATGTTGCTCCTCTTCAGGTTATTACAACATATACCTGTGTTATTTTCATTGGTTTCTAATCCCTTCCCCAGCTATATCACTCTTTTGTTAGTTTTTACAGTAACATGTTCACATTTGATGATGCTTTCCTCAGTTTCTGTTATTCTGCTTACTAGCCTCTTAAGTCTATTTGTTAATTCACCTATCTTTCCCCCTTTTGTTCAGTTTTTCTCACTTTTAGTTCAATTGTAGTGCTTACTTCATTTATTGTATGGTTTATCTTAGTTGTTGTGGCCTTTAGTTCAGCTATTGTGCTACTTTTGTTGAGTTATTGTAATGCTTGCTTTTACTAGCACTGTTAATAATTAATCTATTTTTATATTTGACTTCATACTTTTTTTGGTTTTGTTTCCTATTCTCTCCTGGGTCTCAACTGTCATTCCTCCTGTTTGGCTGTAGTTTTCTTCCATGAGTTTTATCACTTCAGTTGCAAATATGTGGACTAGTTTTTCAGGTTCTACCTCAAAAAAGTCTTATTATTTTTGGTTTATTAAAATTTTCTGGGATTTTTTTTCTTAATTTGCTGGTGGTGATGCATTTTTTCTTGTCTCCTCATTATGTCTATCATCAATCCTTCTCAAATTGTACTGAAGTTACAGTGGTGGACAGTTGGCTGGGGATAACAGTGGTACTGAAATTTCAGTTTAGCACAAAGTGGTTTATGAAATGGTCCACATTCTCAAGGTTGCTTAATAGGATGTGTGGTGGGTCACATTTCTGAGAGACTTACAGAGGAGTTCCTAGAGTGTTTGGCAACTGGCACTTGAGGGGCGGGTACCTGTAGGTTCCCTAGGGACATTGAAGCCCTCGAATTCCCTCCCAGATACCCCAGGTGCAAGCAAGTCCCCTTGATCCACAGTATCTCTCACTTGGGTGACTGGCTAAAAGCTATGAAAAAAAAAAAAAAAAAGCTATAAAAAAAAAAAGCTATAAAAAAAAAAGTTATGATGCTGTGTGTTCCTAATGAGGGAACTGGCTCAGCAGAGTAGATTCTTCTTTTGGGGAGGAGGTTGGGGAGCAGGAAATAATCTTAGTGCAGACTTGGGTGTTTTAGTTGTTTAGGTTTGTGATGGCTGTTCTGGCAGCATGGCAGAGGGATCCTTACTTTTAAATTGTCTTTGCTTCTACTAGGGTTCCCTCATCTTCTCTTCTTCTATTTTTGGCTATTCCCTCTCTCTCTTTTGCTGTAGTTTATGGCTTATCCCAGCTATTATTAGTTCCTCTAGTTTCCATATATGTGGATTTTGTTGTTTCCGCTTGGCAGAAAATAGTTGAGGTGCTGTTAGATGGATTCCATTTTGCTTCCTCCTCCAAAATATTTCAATTTGTGTTAAATTTATTTCTATGTAAATTTCACCTGGATGATATATAATACTAAAACTTATGTACTGTACAAATACATTAATTATATTTGGATTTACTACTCTAAATACAATCTACAAAATATATTTCCTATTTGATAAATGACAAAATCACTTTATTCCCAACTATATAATTGGAATAATTTCTTGGTTTTGATATACTTCCAAATATGAGTGGAATAAAAATATAATCACAAGGTTATTAGTGTGGCTGGAAAAAGGACCACAAATCTGGATCAGGGAAGAGAGTAGCTCCCAAATATGGGAAAGGTGTTTGCAATACCTTGGATCCATCTGCAGTCAGATATCAGGCTAAGGGGAAAAAAAAAAAACTAGTATAGCCACAGCCCTGTGGAATATAACTAAAATATGCCTACTAGCTACCTACAACATGGAGACACCCCCACCCCCACCCCCAACTCTTAATCTGTACTACTATAGCCTTTATGCTCATGATTAGTCAACAACTTGTTTGGCTTTTTATGGTAACTCTCTTTTCAACAACCAGGTTCCAGATGCTAGCATGATGCCAAACAGACTTCCCTGGACAGACAACCCCACCAATATGTCCTGGACCTCTGATTCCCCAGAACCCCACCCCACTGGGGAAAGAGAGGGGCAGGCTGGGCGTATGGATAGACCTATCAACACCTGTGTTCAGAGGGGAAGCAATTACAGAAGCCAGACCTTCCACTTTCTGCATCCCACAATGACCTTGGGTTCCTACTCCTAAAGAGTTCAACTATAGGAAAGCTATCAGGGGAGGGGATGGGATACACAGTTATGGTTGTGGAACTATGTGGAGTTGTACCCCTCTTATCTTATGGTTTTGTCAATGTTTCTTTTTTATAAATAAATTAAAATAAAAATGATAAGAAAGGAAAACTAAAAAAAAAGTATGAGTGTTGTATGTGGCTAGGTAGCTTTTCTTTTTAAAATTTTACTTTATTTTATATAACAGAGAGAAATTGATAAGGAAAGGCGACAGAGAGGGAGGGAGAAAGAAAGAGGGAGGGAGGGAGAGAGAGAGAGAGAGAGAGAGAGAGAGAGAGACCTGTAGACCTGCCTTACTGCTTGTGAAACTTCCCCCACTGCAGGTGGTGTCCAGAAGCTTGAACTCAGGTTTTTGTGCATGATGACATGTTCACTAAAGCCACCACAATGCCACCACCTGGCCTCTAGTATTTTAATTTGTTTATTATTGAATAAAGACATAGAGAAATTGAGAGAGGGGAGGGGGAGGTAGAGAGAAATAGAGACAGAGAGAAACATATAGAACTGCTTTACCACTTGTGAAGTTTCTCTCCTTCAGGTGGGGACCAGGGTCTTGAACCTGTATCCTTGCACACTGTAATGTGAGTGATTAACCAGGTGCACCACTGCCTGTCCCCTGATATGTAGCTAGGAAAGAGATGAGTTGGAGTATAACTACTGGAATTACATGGGGACAAATAAAAAGTGCTGACAATACCTGCAGTTTGCTCTCATGTCAGTGAATGAGCAATTGTGAATAAAGAGCTTTTCAACTCCACCACTAGTGTTCGTTAAAGTTAAATTATTTTAAGAGGTTCTGTTTTATGTTTTTAAATAAAATTTAATTGAATTATTATTTATTTAGAATGTTATATAAATGTAGGGATATATATAATCAAAATCCAGTGTCACACTATCAAATTGACCATCTTTATGCTTTATATTTCATCCACTTCTGGAAAACACCATATTTTTCACAAAGATCAACAACTGTTTTCTGTGTTTTATTCATTTTATTTACTTATGTACATTCCACAGATGAGATTTCCACTTAGGGATTTAAACATCACTTAAGCTGTTTCACTATGCTCAGCACAAGCATCTAAGTTCTTTCAAGGTTGTCATAAATGACAATTACCTTATTATTATTATTATTTACTACGAAGTAGCACTGTCAGGTATTTAATAAGCTCTCTGGTCTCTACCAACTAGTTGTCAGAAGTAACTACCTCTTCCTCAACTGACAACTTATTGGGACAAAAGGGACAAAACTGGTCCTGTGTGAGAAATACACATCTATAGTGATGTCCTCCGAATAGTTGGCCTAAGTCTTACTAAACAATCATGATGCCTAAACTGTAACCAGTTTGTGATAAAAAGGAGAGAGAGAAAGAAAGAGAGGGGGAAAAAGAAAGAAAGACTAGGGGAGTAGAAGGAAAGATGACGAAGGAAATAGTGAACAGAGGGAGGGAGGAATAAGAAAATAGTTGGAAAAAATGTCCTTATAGCATTGTTAATTAAATTACAAAAGGTAAAAGGTATTTAAATAATTTTTGTAGTTTTACTTTTCATTTAATTAGTTTTTTGTTAATTTTGACTTTTTCCTCTCAAATTCTAAAATCTAACTTTGAAATATTATGATATGACAACATAAAGACATCTAAAGATTACTATGATAGACCAGTACCAATACCTTTTCTCCTTCAGTTTGCTTTAACTTAAATCATATGAGGATCTACATGCATTTAATTGTTAGGTAATTATGTCTAATTAAATTGCCAATTCCAAAAGAAAAGATAAAATACAAAAATAATGAAAAAAAGTAATTCTGTATGTTTACATCTTGTTGTTATTGTTGGAGCACATCAACTTTTTCAGGCAGAGAGAGTCAAAGTCAGAGGGATAGGAGGATGAAAACAAAAGCACCATGGTACTTAAATCTTCCCCTCTGTGGTGTGGACTTTTCTTGAGTCAGGGTTTTGTGAATGGCAAAGCAAGAAAACTTTCAGGTGGACTCTTTTGTATTAGTGAAGAGGAGAAAAAGTGGTAACCTATGATGACTATGTAACACACAAGTGCTTTCTGTGTGAAAACATAGTTGTTTTCAAGCTTTGACTTGCTTTCTAAAAGTTTTATTTGTAATGTTTTACATTAAAACCAGCATTGCTAACATTTTTAGTAATGCTGGATATATATATTTAGTAATGCTGGTGTGCGTTCACCATTGAATCCATCTCTTACATAACACATTGTCATTATCTTATTCTCATTTTTTACGCCAATCAGAATGAAACAGTATAGTGAGAGAAAAAATAACTTACTAAACAATATCTCCAAATCATTGTGTCTCAGTGCTCTTTAAATTAGTATTACAAATTACATTGATGGTGAAAACAATCAAATCAAGGGGGAAAAAAAGACAATTACTTTTAAATTAGGTTCCTTTGCATGTCATAATGTTGAATTCAACAAAAAATTGAGTTTATGCTTTTAATTTTATAATTCAAGCAGTTTTAATATATTTTCTTTTCCTTTTTCTATTCACCATGAGATATTGCCACTACATAAGTAACAATAAATTATCCAGGAAGTAAGATCACTGGCAAAGAGAGGTACTGACCTGGGGAAAGTTTCTCTGGATTTAATAGAGGAGAAATGCTGTAGAAAATTTAAAAATAAGCTCACCAAGTGATTCTAAGAAACTATTCCTTCAATAACAAAAATTAGTCCCTTAGAGAGTTATTTATTTTGAACCTTCCAAAACATGTCTATAAAAGCTTAAAAATCCCTCCTGATTGCTTAAAAATAGATGAAAGAAAGTATATAGTGAATGGCTTATAAGAAGTCATAGTGCTAAAAGTTATGATGAATGAAAAAAGAAATTAAATTAACAAAAGAAACAGGATAAAAAACCACAGTAAAATGTGGTTTCTATTCCTCTCATTTAGCTTAGTAAACTCAAGCAAATAGAACAAAAATGAAACAAAAAAACACCCTGCATAATTATCCTATTATAGATATATTCTATTTTCATAGCTATTTCCTGACTCATTTATTGATTTCCCTTAATCTAAGTGCCTCTCTTACATTTTAACTATATATTTTTACTTTCTATTTCTTATTACACTGAATATTATTCACATCAATTAAAAATAGCTTTGGTCACTAACTATATTAACTCTCCAAATCAACTTGATATATATGTGTGTAGGATAACTGTGAAAGCATAGTAGAGCATAGGGGAACTCCCATCATAAAGATGGAGATCTGAAAAGACACCCTACCTGCCAGCCTCTCCCTTTTAGGGATTGAACTTAGAGGGAAAAAGCTTTCCTGACTCAGTTTCCTCTTGTCAGTCTCCCAGGTTTCACAAAGGCCTACACCCCCAAACACTTCACTTATTCCCTTGTTACAAACCAAATGGTTGACTGCTTAAAAGATCACTATAGGGGGTTCACGGAAGATGGCGGACTGAGAAGCTGCTAGTGGCTTGAGCTCTGACCACATCCTCTGGAAATGGTAGGATTTTCTGCCTTTTAGGCCAGTCAATAAGGGGTCCTAGCGGTGACACCAACGAGGTGACTATAACTTAATTTGGGTTAAAAAATAGAGTAGAAAAAAAAGAGAAAAAAAATTTTTCTTTTAAATTATTATCTACAAAGCACACCTCCTCCCCCTTTCCCCACCCCATAACCAGTCCCTGGGGACCAGCTCCTAGCAGGCTCCCCTGTTGAGCTTCTTTCTTTACCAGGAACCTGTCACACAAGAAGTATCATTCATTCTAAGTCTAGTCCCTTCTGAAACCTCTGGCCTTTTTTCTTTCTAAGTAGCCAACCCCTCCATAGCTAATTAAATATTTTAAAATTTTTTTTAAATAAAAAACTCTTTTCTTTCACTGCTCTTTTATTACTGTTCTTTTTACCTTTTTCTTTTTTCTCTTTTTTTTTTTCTTTTTCTAATTCTTATCATCCTTTCTTACTTAATCCTACAGCTTCCAAAGCTGAAGGCCCCATCCCCCACACCACCAAACAGTGTGATCTCACTGAATTCACTGATACACATTTGGGAATTATTTGGGGGAAGAATTCTGACTCAGAGTGGACTCTCACTGCAAGAATCTCTGCTCAACTTCCCTTCCTAATTTAGCTACCCCTGGAATATACAGTGGATAGTAGATTTGCATAACTGTCTATTCCAGCTATCCTTGTCTAGTCCTGAGGTTTTTGTTTGTTTGTTTGTTTTTTCTTTCTTAACAATCAGCTGCCACTGCTCATGAGGTTTGAGGTAATCTGGGACAGTTTTTTTTTTTACCCCGCTCTATTTTATTATTAATATTATATAAAGGCATATATCTTCCCCCACCCTTTAGTTGGATCAGAATTAACTCTTAGGGTATCTTTCATTGCTAGGGTAGTGGGCATCTATCTATTGTGGGAGGAACTTGTCTCGTTACTCCTACCTTCTCTACAGACTCTCCCCTTCCTCCTCCTCCAAGCTAATTAAAAAAAATAAAATATAATTAAATTCAATTAAAAATAAAGTAATAAAAACACTTTCCTTTCACTGCTCTTTAATTACAGTTCTTTTTCTTATATTTTCTCTTTTCTCTCTCTTGTTTCTATTTCTTTTTTTCTTCTCATACACTTATTCCTTCTTCTTTACCTTTCTGAATTTGTGAATTATTTTGGGGAAGAAATCTGACTCAGATTGGACTCTCTATGTGTGTATCTCTGTTCTACTTCCCTTTCCCCTCTTGTTACCCCTAGAATATACAGTGGATAGTTGATTTGCATAACTGTCTATCCTTGCTATCTCTACTTTCTTTTGTCTTTCTTCTTCACAGGGATTTGGTTACTATTTTTTCATGGACTGAAGATATTGTTTGGCTAACTGGTAGTGATTAAACTGCTTCAATCCTTGCTTCAGTTGCTATTTTAATTAATGAAATTGGTGAGTACAATTGTCATAAAGGTATTTAGTACAGTGTTGCTTGTACTGAAGACACAACAACTGAGGAACAACAGAGCATAAAAAAAGAAACACATAAATAAAAAAAATGGGTAGACTGAAAAGAACAACAGACACATATGGGATGATCTCAAAAGAAGTAACATTTGTATTATTGGGCTGCCAGAGGAAGAAAGAGAGAAAGGGGAAGGAAACATTCTAGAGGAAATAATAGAAGAAAAGTTCCCAGACCTGAATAACAGAAAAGACATCAAGATTCAAGAGGCCCAGAGAGTTCAAAACAGAATCAATCCAGACCTAAAGACACCAAGACACATCATAGTCACAATGAAAAGGAGTAAGGATAAAGAAAGGATCCTAAAGGCTGCAAGAGAGAAACAAAAAGTCACATACAGGGGAAAACCCATAAGACTATCAGCAGACTTCTCCACTCAAACTCTAAAGGCCAGAAGAGAATGGAAAGATATCTATCAAGCCCTGAATGAAAAAGAGTTTCAACCAAGGAAAATATATACTGCTAAGCTTTCATTCAAAGTAGATGGAGGGATCAAAACCTTCTTAGACAAAAAACAGTTAAAGGAAGCAACCATCACCAAACCGGCCATGAAAGAGGTTCTAAAAGACCTCTTATAAACAAGAACATCACTATAATACTTGCAATATATCAGAGATAACAAAAATTTATTCTGAACAATGGACATACAATACATTAAATCCATAATATCAATAAATATCAATGGCTTAAACTCACCCATCAAAAGGCACAGAGTGGGGGGATGAATCAGAAAACATAACCCTACCATATGCTGCTTGCAAGAATCCCATCAGTCACAACCAGATAAACACAGACTTAAAGTGAAAGGATGGAAAAATATCATACAGGCTAATGGACCACAAAAAAAAGGGCAGGAACAGCCATTCTCATATCAGACACAATAGATTTTAAATTAAATACAGTAATAAAAGATAGGCAAGGACATTACATAATTATTAGAGGATCAATCAGCCAAGAAGACTTAACAATTATTAACATCTATGCACCCAATGTGGGACCATTTAAATACGTCAAGCACGTACGGAAAGAATTAAAAAAAAACACATCAAAAGTAATACAATAATAGTGGGAGACTTCAATACCCCACTCTCACACTTAGACAGATTAACAAAGCAGAGAACCAACAAAGATGCAAGAGAATTTAATGAAGAGATTGACAGACTAGACCTCATGGATATTTTCAGAGTCCTTCACCCCAAAAAACTGGAATACACCTTTTTTTCAAATCCACATAACACATAATCAAGGATAGACCACATGTTAGGCCACAAAGATAGCATCAATAAATTCAAGAGCATCTAAATCATCCCAAGTATCTTCTCAGACCACAGTGGAGATAAACCAACATTTAACAACAAACAGAAAATTATTAAAAGTCACAGAGTTTGAAAACCACATACTCCTTAAAGAAACTCCGTAACCAAACCACATACTCCTTAAGAATCATTGGGTCAGAGAATCACTCAAGCAGGAAATTCAAATGTTACTGGAAACAAATGAAAATGAACCCACAACCTATCAAAATATTTGGGACACAGCTAAAGCAATAATGAGAGGGAAACATATAGCCATACATATATTAAACACCAAGAAAAAGCTCAAATGAATGACCTTACTACACACCTCAAGGACTTAGAGGAAGAGGAACAAAAGAACCCTAAAGCAACCAGAAGGACAGAAATCACCAAAATTAGAGCAGAAATAAACAACATCGAAAATAAGAGAACCATACAAAAGATCAATGAAGCCAAATGTTGGTTCTTTGAAAGATTAAGCAAAATTGACAAATCCCTAGCCAGACTCAAATTAATAGAATTGTAAACAATGGAGGAGATATCACAACTAACACCACAGAAATCCAGAAAATCCTATGGAACTTCTATAAAGAAGTATATGCCACCAAGCTAGCGAATCTGGAAGAAATGGAATAATTCCTAGAAGTATATGCCCTTCCAAAACTGAACCAAGATGAAATAAAACATCTAAATGCACCAATCACAGACAAAGAAATTGAAACTGTTATTAAGAATCTCCCCAACAACAAAAGTCCTGGACCAGATGGCTTCACAAATGACTTCTATAAAACTTTCAGGAAACATTTAGTACCCATAATTCTTAAGCTTTTCCATAAGGTTGAAGAAACAGGAATACTCCCTTCCACCTTCTATGAAGCCAACATCACCCTGATACCAAAAGCTGATAAGGACAGAACAAAAAAGGAAAACTACAGAACAATATCTCTGAGGAACATAGATGCCAAAATATTAAACAAGATCATGACAAACCGGATACAGCAACATATCAAAAAGATTGTTCATCACAACCAAGTGGGATTCATCCCAGGAATGCAAGGCTGGTTCAACATCCGTAAGTCAATGTCATTCACCACATCAATAAAAGCAAAGCCAAAAATCTGAAGAATAAGACATCCAGAAATCACTCCCCTTTACTGTTTCAGCAAAATATATCAAATACCTAGGAATAAAGTTGACCAAAGTGAAAGACATATACTGAAAACTATGAGTCACTACTCAAGGAAATAGAAATGGATAAGAAATGGAAAGATATCCCATGCTCATGGATTGGAAGAATAAATATAATCAAAATGAATATTCTCCCCAGAGCCAAATATAAATTTAATGCAATATCCATCAAAGTTACACCAAGCTTCTTTAAGAGAATAGAACAAACATTACAATCATTTATCTGGAACCAGAAAACACCTAGAATTGCCAAAACCATCTTAAGGAAAAGAAACAGAAATGGAGGCACCACACTCCCAGACCTTAAACTTATTATAAATCCATCATCATAAAAACAGAATGGTACTAGAACAAAAAAGGCACACAGACCGGTGGAACAGAATTAAAAGCCCAGAAATAAATCCCGACACCTATGGACATCTAATCTTTGATAAGGGGGCCCAAAGGATTAAATGGAAAAAGGAGGCTCTCTTCAATAAATGGTGCTGGGAAAACTGGGTTGTAACATGCA
Source organism: Erinaceus europaeus (assembly GCF_950295315.1). NCBI lineage: Eukaryota > Metazoa > Chordata > Mammalia > Eulipotyphla > Erinaceidae > Erinaceus > Erinaceus europaeus. The sequence goes on along the minus strand of NC_080164.1, from coordinate 101,224,863 downwards.
GAAGAATGAAACTGAACCACTTTATCTCACCAGAAACAAAAATCAACTCCAAATGGATCAAAGACCTAGATGTCAGACCAGAAACAATCAAATACTTAGAGGAAAACATTGGTAAAACACTTTTCCACCTACACCTCAAGGACATCTTTGATGAATCAAACCCAATTGCAAGGAAGACTAAAGCAGAAACAAACCAATGGGACTACATCAAATTGAAAAGCTTCTGCACATCCAAAGAAACTATTAAACAAACAAAGAGACCCCTCACATAATGGGAGAAGATCTTCACATGCCATACATCAGACAAGAAACTAATCACCAAAATATATAAAGAGCTCAGCAAACTTAACACCAAAAAATCAAATGACCCCATCCAAAAATAGGCAGAGGATTTTAACAAAACATTCACTACAGAGGAGATCCAAAAGGCTAACAGACATATGAAAAACTGCTCTAGGTCACTGATTGTCAGAGAAATGCAAATTAAGACAACACTAAGATACCACCTCACTCCTGTAAAGAATGGCATACATCAAAAAAGACAGCAGGAACAAATGCTGGAGAGTCTGTGGGGACAGAGGAACCCTTTTACATTGCTGGTGGGAATGTAAATTGGTACAGCCTCTGTGGAGAGCAGTCTGGAAAACTCTCAGAAGGCTAGACATGGACCTTCCATATGATCCAGTAATTTCCCTCCTGTGGTTATACCCCAAGGACTCCATAACACCCACCAAAAAGAGGTGTGTACTCCTATGTTCATAGCAGCACAATTCATAATAGCTAAAACCTGGAAGCAACCCAGGTGACCAACAACAGATGAGTGGCTGAGAAAGCTGTGATATATATACACAATGGAATACTATGCAGCTATCAAGAACAATGAACCCAACTTCTCTGACCCATCTTGGACAGAGCTCGAAGAAATTATGTTAAGTGAGCTAAGTCAGAAAGATAAAGATGAGTATAGGATGATCCCACTCATCAACAGAATTTGAGGAAGAAGATCTGAAAGGGAAACTAAAAGCAGGACCTGACCAAATTGTAAGTAGGGCATCAAAGTAAAAACCCTGTGGTGAGGAGTAGACATGCAGCTTCCTGTGACAGTGGGGGGTGGGAGTGGGTGGGAGGGATGGGTCACAGTCTTTTGGTGGTGGGAATGGTGTTTATGTACACTCCTAGTAAAATGTATTCATATAAATCACTAGTTAATTAATATGAGAGGGGGAAAATTAACTGTATGTCTCAAAGTTTTCATAACACAAACTGAATCTTTTCAATATATAGGCTGTGTAATTGATATGCAGACTCTCTCAAAAGCCTAGACCAATTAGATCAGAAGCAACCAATAGCACAGCTATGTACAAGGTACTGGGTACTCTACAGCAAACCCTAACAAAAGGACTTTTCAAAGTTAACCCAATTACCAAATAATGTGATGATAACATTAACTATCCACTGTCTTTTTGAACCTGAAGACAGCAGGAACCTCACATCTCCACTATAGAACCTCTACTTCCCCGAGTCCTGGAACCCTTGCATAGGGCCCACTTTCCCGTATGCCTCTCCCAATCCATATCAAATAATATTGCATCTGCCGATCACAATCTAACCAACACAACAATTGCCACCTCAACATGCTTCACTTCAGACTGTGTCCAGAGACTTCTCGTGTGGAATGACAACCCTTCAGCTTCATTACTCGGGTGAGACCTTTCATTTCATAGTATACTCTAATTCCATCTCAGGTGGTTCACTTTCTAACAAAGTCCCAAAACCTAGATATACACCAGTTTCTGTGAGAGAGCGCGTATGTTCACACGTATCCGTAAACTATTTCAAAATATACACCTGAAAGTAGAAGTACACTAGAGTTTTCAGTGAGTACCCCCCTAACACTTCCTCTGCACTTTGGGTCCATGATTGCTCAATAATTTGTCTGGCTTTGAATGTTAACTCTCTTTTTAGTCACTGGGTTCCATATGTCATCAGGATGCCGGCCAGGCTTCCCTAGACTGAAGACCCCACCAATGTGTCTTGGAGCTCTGCTTCCCTAGAGACCCACCCTACTAGGGAAAGAGAGAGGCAGACTGGGAGTATGGACCAACCAGTCAGCGCCCATGTTCAGCAGGGAAGCAATTACAGAAGCCATACCTTCTACCTTCTGCAACCGGCAATCACCCTGGGTCCATGCTCCCAGAGGGATAGAGAATGGGAAAGCTATCAGGGAAGGGGGTGGGATATGGAGATTGGGTGGTGGGAATTGTGTGGAATTGTACCCCTCCTACCCAATGGTTTTGTTAATCTTTTCTTAAATAAATTAAAAAAGGAAAGAAAGAAGAAAAAAAAAATGAAACAATGACTTCCATATACAGACCTTAGCAGTGAAAACATGAAGTTAGTTTTCACAGTGAGAGAACAATTTGTCATATGAAGTAATTTAATTTGCAGAGGGAAAAATCAATAAAAAACATCCATTTGCAAGCTCTGAAATTGTAAACTAAACCTGTGTGAGCCTAACATTCTGATATTGAACATAAACCCTGGGAAAGTCTTCTAAATATACATTGATTATATTTATCTTTACTTTTTATAATAATTTGTCTATTACATTTATATACAAAGCATCTCAATATATGCATGTTTATGTGAAAAAAAACAAGCTAGAAACAATGTCCTATGAAGACTGTGAAAATTATAGCTCCTTTCAATTCTTGTTTGGGATTTATTAATATTCTCATCAAAGATAAACACACTGTAGTCATTACATGAATATATAAATTAGGGGGATGGACAGGGGACACCCAGCTAAGTTCACATAGTATAAACTCAAGTACTCAGGCAAGGATCCAAGGTTAAGCCCTTGCTCCCCACCTACAGCAGGGATGCTTCACAAGCTGAAAAGCAGGTCTGTATGTTGCTTTTTTTCTCTGTTCCTCTCTACCTCCCCTCTCTTCTTTTAATTTCTCTCTATCTTACCCAGTAAAATGTAATATAACAAACATGCCTTGTTTTCTTTATACCAATTATAACACTCTGTACTTCTTATTCCACAACTTTAAAAAATTTAAAACGTTTTATCACAAAATAGAAATAAATAAAACCCCTGTTGCTTTGTCTATATATGTATTAAAACAGTATCAGAGACACATTAAAATCTGAGTTTTTCCACCCAACCCAAATAACCAAGTTTGTGAAGGAGGAGGAGGAAGAGAAAAAAATAGTCTGTTGAGTAGAGCAAGTGTGTGGCTCTATTTACAGCTTTATTTTGGAGGTATGCTGAGCTACTGTTTTTAACTACTTACTATAGTGAAAGCAAAAGCTTTGGCATCTTTGTACAATAGTTATTTCCCACATGTTATTCCACACATTCAGTCTTGTTCAGGTTCCAGTCATGTATGAAACAGTTAGGCTTTAGTTTAGTAGATATGAATCAAGTGGCAGTATCAAGTAGGGAACATAATTAAAAAAGCTCTCATCTGCTATATTCTTTCCTATAGGTTTCTGAGTATTAAACAGATTTATCTGATTTATATCTTAATGCTTTTCAACCACCAAGTTGCAGATGCTACCATGATACCAACCTCACTTTCCCAGGCAGATGACCTCACCAATTTGTCCTGGAATCCCAACTCACCATAGCCCTACTCCACTAGGGAAAAATAGAAACAGTCTGTGAGTATGGATACAACTGCCAATATCCATGTCCAGCTGAGAAGCAGTTACAGAAGCCAGACCTTCCACATTCTTCACCCTATAATGATCCTGATTCCATACTCACAGAGGGATAAAGTGTAGGTAAACCTTCAGTGAAGGAGATGAGATATGAAACTCTGGTGATGGAAATTGTGTGGAATTGTACCCCTCTTATCCTCTGATATTTTGATATTTTTATTTTACATATAAAAAGTAAAAATGTTAATGCACAACCTATAGATATACACACACATTAATTTCACAAGTGAGAGGTTCTTATTTTGTAGAATATTTTGGAAAAACTTGAAAAAAAGAAAAACTCTGATGATTTTAGGAAAAGACATTTATGAGCAAATAATTATATAGGAGGGCCTTCTGAGCAGATAAATCAATAGCCAAATTGTATATAAGTAGAAGGATGGAGAAGAATCTCAGATGAAATAGAAGAAATTAAATTAATATAGAATGGGGTTCAGGTGACCGTGCACCAAGTTAAGCACACATAGTGAGAAGCACAAGGACCAAGCAGTGAAGCCAATTTGCAGGTGGGTGTCTTTCTCTCTCCATCTCTATCTTGCCCTCCTTTCTTGATTTCTCTCTGCACTATAAAAAAAATGGCCATAGGAGCAGCAGTGAATGAATTCATAGTGCAGTTATTGAGCCCCAGCAATAACACTGGAGGAAGAAAGAAAGAAAGAGAAAAAAAAAGAAAAAGAAAAAGAAAACAAGAAAGAAAGAAAGAAAGAAAGAAAGAACGAAAGAAAGAAAGAAAGAAGGTAAGAATGTTGCCTGCTGAAAATGTACACTTAGATATTATTGCATGTTAAAGCTCAACTGTGGATTTAAAGAAGTAACAGATGAAGAGAAGGGGAGATGGTAAACTGCAAGGGTTTTGGTAGAGGTCATAGAAAATTTTATTTCTCCATTTTTTTATAAGTTCTTATGTTTTGATTTTTTACAATTCATATATGAGTGAAACCCATAGTTGTCTTTCACTTCCTTATTTACTTCAATAATCATAGTCACTTTCAGTTCCGTTCATTTTGTCCTAAAGGAGACAATATCGTATTTTCTTTAAAAAATTTAAGTGCATATCTCATTGCTTCTTTATTCAGTCATTTATCAGTATGGCAACTTCATGGGTAGAAAACATTAGCCAGGGCCCAGAGATCAGCTGCATCTCAAGATAGAATAACTACAAACAATCCTCATATGGTTGATCAGAAGAAGTCAGGAGGGACAAACACAGGACATCTCAAGCTGGGTCAGTGTCAGGTGGGTGCTCCACATCTCAGGCTTCCAGTAATACTTATTGGTAAAAATATTCATTGAATAAAAAAAAGGAAGACATTTTAATGTCTTTTAATTATGCTTTTAATGTTTTTTTAATTTTGACAAGAATTTAATAACAACTTACAAAAATATATTTAATGTTATTGGAAATTTTTATTTATTTGGCTTCTTTTTTGTGATTCATATTTATTTATTTATTTTACTAAAAATGTTTGTCTTACACCTTCCTTCTCCATCTAGTTTCATTTTCCTTCTTATTGTAGTAATTTCAGACACTCTCAATGACATGGTTAACCAAATTACAGATAAAGTGAGCTTGGTACATGGGCTGCCTTATATAGCAGTTAAACAGGGTTTTGCTGCCACATTAGAACAACTAAGTATGATGCTCTTACATAATATTCATTTTATCAGATCCATAGTTTTCCTGAAGCTTGAGAGTACTATAAATCTCAGAGTTGGGATGAGTTTCCTGAAGTTAGCTACATTAAATGCATTTTAACCTGGTGGGTATCTGACTTCATTAAGTAGTTGTTTTTGTCTGTGAGGAAATTCTTAGAACCATGAAATCACTTATCCCTGAAGTTTGGTGGTGAATGGTATGCATAAGAAACACGCTGTAATCTCATTACTAGTTGTCTGGTGCTTTTGTTTGCTTGTTTTTCCCTATCATCCTTGTTTTCTTTCTGAAGTTAAATTTGGGAGTTGTAGACTTACCCATAAAAATTCAAGTTGTATAGTTCTTCCAAAGAGCCACATAATGTTAAAGGGGTATTTTGTAAAGACCACAATTTTATTCAAATATACAAAGTAAAACTGTTTATGTAAATCACTATAAATCCATTTCATTTACTTTAAAAGAAGTTCCCTACTATAAACAACATAAAGTATATAAAGATTCAAAAATCCCAAAGAGTAACAAGCAGAATTAACCCAAACCTAAAAACACCAAGACACATCACATTTAGAATGAAAAGGAATATGGAAAAATAATGGAAACTGAAGGCTTCTATAGAAAAAAAAAGAGTCACTTACAACTTGACAAATCATCTAGGTAGACAATAAATAAAGAAATGAGGGAATTAAATGAGAGATAGATAAATTAGAATTATTGACAATTTTCAGATCCATTTACCCCAAGAAAATGAATTATTTAATTCATTTAATTTAATTTATTTAATTTAACATTTTATTTAAGTCCACATGGGTCATTTTCAAGGACAGACCATATTTTAGGCCACAAGGACAGTGTCAACAAATTCAAAAGCACTAGAATAACACCAAGTATCTTCCCAGACCACAGTGGAGTTAAATTAACATATAAAAACAAACAAAAATTAGTAAAATTTCCAAAATGTGGAAACTCTGCAGTATACTACTTAACAACTACAGAGTCAAAGAGGACACTAAGGAAGAAATCAAAGTGTTTTGAGAATTCAATGAAAATGAAGACATGAGTATCAAAATATTTGGGACACAGCTAAGGCAATACTGAAAAGGGAAGTTCATAGCCATACAAGCACACATCAGTAAAAAAGAAAAAAGCTCAACTAAACAACTTGAATGAACACCTTAAAAACTTAGAAGAAGAGGAACAAAGCAACCAGAAGGACTGAAATAACTAAAATTTGGGGAGAAATAATAACATTGAAAATAAGAGAACCATACAAAAGATCAGTGAAGCTAAAAGTTGGTTCTTTGAAAGATTAGACAAAACCTGCAAACCCTTAGCAAACTGTATCAGGAAGAGAAGAGAGGAAAGAGAGAAGACTCAAATAAATAGGATTTTAAATGAAAGAGGAGCTAGAATAGACACCACAGAATTTCAAAGTAACATGTGAGATTTCTATGAACAACTATATGCTACCAACCTAAAAAACCCTGAAGAAATGAACGAGTTCCTAGATAGTTACAAATTTCCAAAATTAAACAAAGAGGAACTAGAAAATATGAATAGTACAATCACAGCCAAAGAAATTGAAACAATTATCAAAAACTTTCCCAAGAATAAAAGTCCTGGACCAGATGGTTTTATGAATGAATTCTGCAAAACTGTCAAGGAAGAATAATACTTCTATTTTCAAACTCTTTAAAAGATTGAATACACAGAAATACCCCCTTCCAGCTTCAATGAAGCCAACATCACTTTGATAGCAAAAGCAGACAGGTATACGACAAAAACAAAAATAAACAAACAAAAAGAGGCTAAAATATTGAACAAAATTCTAGCCAACTGGATACAGCAGTGTATTAAAAAGACTGTTCATTATGATCAAGTGGGGTGTTTATCCTTGAGATGCAAGGTTGGTTTAATATACATAAATCAATCAATGTGATCCACCACATCAATAAAAGCAAGACCAAAAGCCGCATGATTATATCAATAGATGAAGATAAAGTCTTTGACAAAGCCAACATCCTTTCATGATCAAAACACTACACAAATGGGGATAGAAAATTCCTCATGATAGTGGAATCTATATATATAGCAAACCTACAGCTATGTATTCTCAGTGGTGAAAAACTGGAAGCATTTCCCTTCAAGATGAGGTAACTATACAGGGTTACCACTATCACCATTACTATACGGTAGTTCTTGCAATATATATCATGCAAGAGCAAGGAATTAAACGGATATAGATTGGAAGAGAAGTCAAACTCTCACTATTTGCAGATGACATAATAGTATACATAGAAAAACCTAAAGAATACATCAAGGCACTTTTGGAAATTATCAGGCAATACAGTAAGATATCAGGCTACAAAATTAACATACAAAAGTGAGAGGCATTCCTCTATGCAAATACTAAGTCAGAATAAGAAAAAAAATTCCAGAAATAAAATACTTTTACTAATGAAATTTATAGGAATAAGTCTAACATAAGATGTCTTTTTTTTTTTTGCATCCAGAGTTATTGCTGGGGCTTGTTGCCTGAACTACAAATACACTGCTCCTGGTAGCCATTATTATTTTTTGAGGAAAACTGAGAAATATTACACATGTACAAACTACTGCATTTTTACTGTTGACTGTAAACCATTAATCTCCCTCCTATTAAAGTAAAAAAAAAAAGTTATAATCCTATGGCCTTTCAATTCTATTTTAGTAGTCTGTGTGTCTGTTTTTGTACCAGTACCAGGCAGTTTTGATTGCAATGGTCCTATAAAATAGCTTGAGATCTAGGAGCATGATGCCTCCAGTTTTATTATTTTTTTAATATTGCTTTGGTAATTCTAGATATTTTCTAGTTCCAGGTAATCTTTCATATCTTTTGTGCTATTCTTAAAGAAAAAAAATCCTGAAACTTTAATGGGGGATTACATTAATTGTATATATGGCTCTGGGTAGAATAGTCATTTTGACAATGTTAATTCTTCCAATTCATGAACATGTTGTCTCTTTAAAATTTGTTGTGTCTTTTTCTATATCCTTTATTAGTGACTCATAATTTTTAACTCTTTCCTTTCTTCTGTTAGGTTTATTCCTATTTTCTTGTTTACCCCGCTGTATATTTTTTGACAAGGGGACCCAAAATATTAAATGGTGGTGGAAATATTGGGTTGAAAAGTTCAGAAAAATAAAACTGAACAACTGCTCTTCACCAGACACAAACATAAACTGTAAATAGATCAAGGACTTGGATGTTATACTAGAAACAATAAAATACTTAGGGAAAAATATTGGCACAACTCTTTTCCAGCTAAATTTTATAGGCATGTTCAATGACACGTCTCATAGCAAAGAAGACAAAACCAAAATTAAACCAATAAGGCTATATCAAATTGAAAAACTTCTGCATGGCAAGTAAAGCTACCATCCCCACAGAAAAACTATTTACAGAAGGGGGGAAGACATTTATATTTATATGTCATAGATCAGACAATAATATTTTAAAAAAACATATAAATAAATCACCAAACTCAGAAAAAAAAAGGGCATCATTTTGAACAGAATCTTCAACAAAGAAGAGATTCAAAAGACCAACAGGGATATGAAGAAAATGTTCCAAGTCATTGACTGTCAGAGAAATGTAAATAAAGACAGTGATGAGATACCGCTTTGAGGTAGAGAAACTAAGGGTTAATTACTCAAGCTTAATAAGAATGTCACCTGATGGAACAGGGCAATGGCACACCTGGTTTAGCATACGTTACAATGCACATACTATAATGCACCACCACCTATCCTAACAACAATTATTAAGAAATATTTTGTCAACATACTCTATGCTTCACGTGAGGAAGATGGGTATTGGGGCAGTTTGGAATGTTCCTACTCATGACCACAGAATGTGAGCTCAGATCTATAGGGATGCAGAGGTCACATAGGCTCCTAAACTGAATATAGGCCCCAGATCATATCGGATCGATGGGGTTTACAATCAACAATATTTATATACCTTTCCCATATTTGGGAGCTACTTTCTTCCCTGATCCACCTTTCTGGTCCTTTTTCCAGTCATGAAATCATCTTCCCAGACAATAACTTGGATCCACCTGCATAACAGATTTCAGGCTCAGGGGACAAAAAAAAAAAAAAAAAACTAGTATAGCCACAGGCCCTTTGGAATATAACTAAAATATGACTACTAGTTCATGATTAGTCAACAATTTGTTTGGCTTTGTATGTTAACTCTCTTTTCAGTCACCAGATGCTAGCAGGATGCCTACCAGGCTTCCTTGGACAGACAACCTCACCAATGTGTCCTGGAGCTCTGCTTCCAAGAGCCCCACCACACTAGGGAAAGAGAGAGGCAGGCTGGAAGTATGGACCAACTTGCAATGCCCATGTTCAGCAGGGAAGCAATTACAGAAGCCAGACCTTCCACCTTTTACATCCCACAATGATCTTGGGTCCCTACTCCCAGAGGGTTAAAGAATAGAATAGCTATCAGGGGATGGGATGGGATATGGAGTTCTGGTGTTGGGAATTGTGTGGAGTTGTACCCCTCTTATCCTATGTTTTTTCCAATGTTTCTTTTTCTATAAATAATTTTTAAAAATATTTTTTCAGTTTGTAGATATTCTTTACATTATGCAAAATGCATCTATATTAGTACAGCTAGCTTACTATAGTTACTGTGACCTTAATCTTCCATATGCATTGCCTAATGATGTCATTATCTTTTTAAAAATAAAGTACAAAAACATGTAAATTATGTTAGTATATATGAAAAAGATATTTGGGATAATAACAGGATTGAAGTAGTGTTTGAAAATGCACCATTTATAAATGGGAAGTCATATTTCTCTGTCTTTGACTCTAGGGATTCTAAACTAGAATTCTATAAACCAGGTGTTCAGCTGGCAAACTGCTGACTAAGATAGGATTCCAAATCATCTCAACCAGGAAGTAGTAGATATAAAATGATAGTGGCTTTAGTGAAGAAAAAAGTTATCATCAGAAAAAATAGCAAAGAAAAATACTTAAGGGTGACATAGAAATAACTTAGAATGGAAGAATTAAGATATTATGTACAGATCAACGGGGAAACTTATGAACTTGACAGTGGGGGCTATGGAGACAGCATAGTGGCAGTACATAGGACTTTCATGAAAAAGTTCCCAAATTCAGTCCACTCCTTACGATCTCCAGTAGCAACATTTGAGCAATGCATTAGTTAAAAAGAAAAAGAAAAAAAATATATATGCATTGATTGATCAGCATTTATCCTGGAGACTTTTTTTTTAAGTTCAATAACATTTTATTTGTTTTAGGTAACCTTAGTTTACAAATCTTTGTTTTAGAAGTATACTTTTTTTCAACTTCTCAAAATGTATTACCTCATCCTCACACACAAAGCATCAATATCATCTTACAGATACATCACAGGTCCTATTGTGTTACATAATAAACATTTAAGATGCAAGGACACTGTAGCTTAGGAAGCATAAGACTTATTTTGGGAGTCTGGAGGTAGCACAGTGGGTTAAGCGCAAGTGGCATGAAGCACAAGGGCCAGCATTAGGATCCCTGTTTGAGCCCCTGGCTCCCCACATTCAGGGGAGTCACTTCACAGGTGTGAAGCAGGTCTGCAGGTGTCTTCCTCTCCCCCTCTCTGTCTTCTCCCTCCTCTTTTCATCTCTCTCTCTCTGTCCTAAAAATGACGACATCAATAACAACAAAAATAATAACTACAAAAACAACAAAAAGGGCAACAAAAGTGAAAATAAATAAATACAAAAAAAGACTATTTTAATCTGTCTATCAGTCTGTATATGATTGTATATTGATCTCTGAGTTTGAGCATATTGCTGCACTCAACAAGGCCAGTATTATTTTAATAAAGAAGAAATTATATAATATGTTAATACTAATATCAATGCTGATTAATATTAATATCAATATGTCATGATATGTTAATATTAATAATATTAATGTTACAATATTAATAAACATGTTGTCTTAATAAAGAAGAAATGATTATTAGAAAGGAGGAAATTGATACAGAAAATTAAAATTTAGGAAGACCTTTCAAATATCAATCTTACTGTCACTGAGTGATTGAAATAATAAGACACATAAACTTAAGCATACAAAATTATGGGAGTCTGGCAGTAGCGCAGAGGTTAAGTGCCGTGGCAAAAAAACAGAAAGACCAGTGTAAGGATCCCGGTTCAAGCCCCTGGCTCCACTGGAGTTGCTTCACAAGTGCTAAAGCAGGTTTGCAGGTGTCAATGCTTCTCTCCCTCTCTGTCTTCCCCCTCCTCTCTCCATTTCTCTCTGTCCTATCCAACAACAATAACATAAATATTAACTACAACAATAAAACAACAAGGGCAACAAAAGGGAATAAATAAATAAAACATAAAAAATATTATAAAAGTAAAAAATTCCAATCATTTCCTGTCATTTAGCTTATTTATGATGCAAAAGAGAGTGCAATCCAAAATTTGTAAATATACTTACTGCCCAGCGGTTTATTTTACCCCAGACAGGCTATCACAAAGATTCTGTATGCACAAAAACACCTTACTTTAACTACTAACAGAAGGAAAATTTTTAATATAATTCTAAGCTGATTTTCATTTTCTCAGGACAAAGGAATGTGCCTCAGAAACTGATTTCATTGTTGTCAGGTAGGTGAAAATAAAATAGGTACTGGCTAATAATTAAATGCAGAAATTAGAATGAAGGCATATCCTAGATCAGTGCTCTGAAATTGTAAGCAGAAATATTCTATTGCTTTGAGGGAAAGAAATGTGCACTAAGTAGATTAAGTGAAATATGAAATTCCCAAGTTATAGATAAGTATATCATCAAAGATTCAAATGCACTGCTATATTTGGGGCATCAGTCTAACTAAGGAAATCTGATAAATGCCTAGTAAAAGAAAAAAAAAGTACATTTAAAAGTGAGAAGGATACTGGTGCTATAAACTTAGTCACAGGGAAACTGGGAGTCAGTGGAAGAAACACAAGGCTTAAAAAATATTCACTTCCACTGAAAAAGCCCCAGCAACTGAGCCAAAGGCAGAAATGCTCTCTATGCAACAGACTTGTAAAATATGGGCATAAAGAATATGGGAATGATAATAGAATCCAGCCAACAAGGACAGAGATAGAAAATTACATGATTTAGTAGCAAATACTTCAATTTACACCATAAAAGTCCTTAGAGTCTTTCTTGAGAACAAGGTTTAGCTCAAGAATTGGAACATAGCAGAAGTAAAGACTGTAATAGAGGTTAAATAGCATGGTAATAGAATGTGAGCAATTGTTCCAAGTAGGTCACTGTAACTTGGGCACCATTTTATGACTTTCAAGATATTTGGATACAGAATAAACAAACACTTTACAATGCCTATAACAAGTTCTATTTTAAGATAGCACAGAAAACCGTATGTAAATTGAAACACATTGGGAGTTCATATTAGTGTGAGGAAACAATGAGAAAATGCTGCACTGTATTGTTATTATCACTGAAATTCAGTTAAATTTGATGTGGATACCATTTTAACAATATTCATTAAGGAAAATAAAGCAGTAGAAAATGAACCTGTTAAGGAGTAATCAGAATTGATAACAGCGACATCTAGGCAACCAAAAGATTTGCTTTAGACTGATTCTATGTCTTTGTTTAATCCTATAATATGGTGGGCTAGCATCACCGGAGAGAGAAAAGACCAGGAACTTGTGGCTGAGCAGGAACACAATGCAATGCCTTTATTGATCAGAGACAATGATTTTATATCTTTTGAAATAGAAGTGGCAGGTCTGAAAAGGAAATGGCTAGGATAGGGGGTGGAGAAAAGAAAACAGCTTGAAGGTAAAAAGCTTCCAAAGCAGCTGTTGCGAAGGTTCTGACCAATGGGATAAACCAGTACCCTGCAGGCAGGCAGGCCAAGTCTCAGGCAAAACAATGATTATGTAAATAGAACACAGAATCAAGCAATGCAAGGAACCTGGCATAATGACCAACAATAATAGAAATTATAGGAAATCAGAGAGAGTGAGAGGATGTAGAATGTTAACTATGGTTAGAGCAGCAGGTTGAGCACACGTGGCACAAAGTGCAAGGACTGCTACCAATCCCTGTTCAAGTCCCTGGCTCCCCATCTGCAGGGGAGCCGCTTCACAGGTGGTGAAGCAGGTCTGCAGGTATCTATCTATCTCTCCCCCTCTCTGTCTTTCCTTCCTCTCTCGATTTCTCTCTGTCCTGTCCAACAACAATAATAGTAACTGTAACACCTATAAACAACAAGGGAAACAAAAGGGAAGAAATGGCTTCCAGGAGCAGTGGATTCATGGAGCAGGTACCGAGCCCCAGCAATAACCCTAGGGACAAAAAAATTTAAAGAAATAGATTTTCAGAATTTAATATGGTGGAATTATATGGAAAGAAGCATGCAACCTTTCCTCTTTAAGTTTAAGATTTTGTCCTCTAGATATATATTTAAAAAATAATAAGCAAAACTGTCCTTGAGAGTTCATACATGAAATCATTATTTAATATTAAGTGACCATTATGCTATCTACTCCTGCCCATAAAGAAACCTTTTTAACCAAGAGACTATAACAAAAGTGATCTGTTAGTTGCTCATAGAAATGTATTACTAGGGTGAGAACTTTCCTTTCATAATATTCTCTAACTTCATTCCAGGAGGTTCACTTCCTAACAACAAAGTCCCACAACTTAGATATAGACCAGGTCTTTTAAGATAGAATATATGTTCACATGTATTCATAAATTAAGATAGAATATATACATGGAAGCAAAAAATACAAAATAGTCTATAGTGAGTTAGTATAAAGTTCATAATGAAATAGTGTCTACTTAGACTTAAATACCATACTTACATACTTCCTATTACAGTTCTCTCACTCACTCCAAAGCTAACCTCATCAAAGCAAGGACTGCAAAGGTTGAATAATAACAAGAAACTGGCATACTTTAACAATGACTCTTTAGTCACTGTCAGGCCATTCCATCAGCTGGGGCCCTAATCAGGAAGTCTTGGGATTCCCAAACAGACTTCATGGGCCTAGACCTCAAATAAGTCCATCTCTCCATTGTTACCAGTCATTTCTATCAGGAACAACACAATTGACCCCTTTCTGGGTCTCCATAGGACCTTGACCTCAACTTGGATCAACAATGGTAGAGAATGTTGCATCTCCCAAAGGGAAGCTGGACAATATACTCTATGCTACACTTAAGAAAGATGGGTCCTGATATGGGGACAGCTTAGAACTTTTCTACTTATGACCACAGAATGTGAGCTCAGATCTATAGGGATGCAGAGTTCACGTAGGCTCCTAAGCTGAATATGGGCTCCAGATCACATCAAATCGATGGGGTTTATAATCAACAATATTTATACACCTTTCACATATTTAGGAGCTATTCTCTTACCTGATCCAGCTTTCTGGTGCTTCTGCTAGCCATGACATCAATCTCCCCAGACAATAATCAAGATCCACAGGCATATCAGATTTAGGTTCAGGCAAAACAAACAAACAAACAAACAACAACAATAACAACAAAACACTAGTATAGCTACAGGCCCTTTGGAATATAACTAAAATATGCCTACTAGCTATCTACACAACAGAGACCCCCCAAACTCTTCATCTGCACTATTCCAGACCTTAGGTCCATGATTGGTCAACAATTTGTTTGGATTTGTATGTTAAATCTCTTTTCAACCACCAGGTTCCAGATGCTAGCATGATGCCAAACAGACTTCCCTGGAAAGACAACCCCACCAATGTGTCCTGGAGCTCCACTTCCCCAGAGTCCCACCCTACCAGGGAAAGAGAGAGACAGGCTGGCAGTAAGGATTGACTTGTCAACTCCAATATTCAGTGGGAAGCAATTACAGAAGCCAGACCTTCCACCTTCTGCATCCCACAAAGGCCTTGGGTCAATACCCCCAGAGGGATATAGAAAAGCTATCAGGGGAGGGGTTAGGATACAGAGTTCTGGTGGTGAGAATTGTGTGAAGTTGTACCCCTCTTATCCTATGGTTTAGGCACTGTTTCCTTCTTATAATAAAACATTTTTTTAAAAGATTCTACATTAAACTGGACACCTGCAGAAAAAATATATATAGCATTAATTTTGTCTTTGCCTTTATCACTTTAAAAGTGAATTGACATACTGAAAAAGCCAAATTTTCTATACAGAGTTTAGGGATGTCTTTAGTCCAATATTTCTTTTGAGGGGAAGGAAGCATAGAGGCAGAAAGAGGGTAAGAGACCACAGCAAATAAGCTTCTTTCTATGCTCCAGAGACTGGGCTTGATGCTGGGTCACATGCATGACAAAGTAGCACACTCTCCAAATGAGCTATTTATAGTTTTTTTTTAATTTCATAAACTTTATTTACTTTATAGAGACAGGCAGAGAGAAATTGAGAAGGGAGGGCAGGAAAAAGATACCTGATGCACTGATTCAATGCTCATGAGGCAAGTGGGGTCTAGGGTTTCTTTTGTTATTATTATGTTTCTTTAATATTTTTATTAACTTTATTTTTTGTTGGGTAGAAACAGCTGAAATCAAGAGGGAAATGAGTGATATAGAGATACCTGCAGCGACAGAGACAAACACCTGCAACAAGGATTTCCACCTGCAGGTGGGGACTGGGAGATTGAACTTGGATCCTAGTGCGTTGAAATATGTGTGCTGGACCTGGTGCACCACCACACTGCCTTTAGTCCAATAACTTTCAATCAACCAAATGATAGGAGTAGAAAAGAGAGCGAGGGCATCACTCTGGCACATTTATTGTCAGTTATGAATGTTAGTACCTCATTCTAGCCAGCCTGGTATTTTAGGCACTAAAATATGAGATGGCAACCATGTGCTCTTGTAAGCAGATTTACCTACTTGAACTTTGAGATTACTCAGTTCAAGAGATACATTACAGCTTGCATGAAACACTGAGCAAAGGTTCCAATTAAGCCAGCTCCAGACTCCAGACCCACAATTTTTTTTTAAATTTAAGAGACTACAATTGTGTTTGTTATATAGTGTTAGATAACTGGTATTACATCTCAGGAATTAAAAAAAAAGTGAGCTTTTGCTATTCTAGAAATTATTGGTAGAAATAAAAACACTGCTGAAGACATTATAACCAGAGTTTAGCTTATAATCTATATTGCATATATAATTCATATTTAATTATAATCTCTGCATTCATATACAAACTCTTCTGTCTTTTGAAAGCACTAAACATTATAAAATTTTGGTATACTGAACAAAATAAAAGACTCTGGGGTGTGTGGGGAGGTTCAGGTCCTGGAACATTACGGCAAAGTAGGACCTAGTGGGGGTCATATAGTTATGTGGAAATGCTATACATATACAAACTACATTTTTTGAAGAAGAAGAAGTGGCTGGATGGTGAGCAGCAGTTGAATGCACACATTACCACCATACACATGCACCTGGGTTCAAGCCCCTGGTCCTCAACTGCAGGGAGGAAGCTTCATGAGCAGTAAAGCAATACTGCAGATTAGTGTCTCTCCTATTCTTTGTATTTATTTATTTATTGGGGGATTAATGTTTTACATTCGACAGTAAATACAATAGTTGTACATGCATAACATGTCTCAGTTTTCCAAATAACAATACAACCTCCATTAGGTCCTTTGTTATCCTTTTTGGACCCCCCATCCCCACCCCAGAGTCTTTTACTTCAGGTTCTACTCTTGTTTTCTCTTCTGATCTTGTTTTTCAACTTCTGCCTGAGAGTGAGATCATCCCATATTCATTCTTCTGTAAAATAGAAACTATTGTATTTTACTGTCAATTGCAAACCATTAATCACCCAATAAAGAAATAAAAAATAAAAGCTACAAGGGAAAAAAATAAGTAAACATTTCATTTATTGTGGTCCGGGAGGTGGTTCAGTGGTAAAGCTTTGGACTCTCAAGCAATGAGGTCCCGAGTTCGATCCCTGGCAGCACATGTGCCGGAGTGATGTCTGATTCTTTCTCTCTCCTCCTATCTTTCTAATAAATAAATAAAATATTTAAAAATATATTTAATTTATTAGGTTTTTTCCCAACTTATGTGTTTCATAGTGAATGGTTATGATCATCATATATGAATGAACATACCCATGCTTTGCAGAACATAAAAAATAACTATAGGAAACAGTTCAGACCACGCGGGGTGAGTTATTGTGATGCCATTTAGGGAAATGTTAGGAGAAAAAACAATATACAACTCAAAATGCAAAACTGAATAGTTTTAGTTGCTCATAGTTGAAGATTATTTCTTTTCTTGCTTTTAACACACACTCTGAGTAGGAGAAGGAAGATAAATAATTGGCATCATCTAAACTTGACAACCCTAAATATCTCAGCACTGGCAATGGACTATCTCTTATTGGAACAAGAAACTGACATAAGACTGAACAAGAAACTTTCAAGACTAAGGCTATGTTATAGAGACAAAAAATGTCTGAAACACATAAAAAGGATATCTTGGAGACTAAGTAAATGTAGTAAGGTAACCCTCATCAAAAAGTTCAACTGTTCATCTGCCTGTGAGATACAGTGACTCATAATTAGAAAGAGAGTCAAAATTATTTTGGGGAAAGAGATCCCTCTCCACTGTCTTTCTTCAGAGTCACACCACATTTAGGAAAACCCTGAAAACTTGACCAAAAACATGATTTAAAAACATTGCAAAAATGCATAAAATCAAAGATAGATTGATTGGAAAAAAAACAAACAAGTTAGTGATGATCGTTATTTCACATATCTTACAAACTTCCAAGAATTATTTATATATTCTATACAAACTCAGTAAATAAGGTAAGAGACAATGACATGGATCTACTAAAACTTAATTCACAACCAACCAAACAAACAAACAGACATGAACGTATTCACTGGACACTGGGAATATAAATGAGCATGGAAATTTCAAATAAATGAAAATAAGTCCAAATCCTTGGCCTGAAGTCAGTCTCAGTCTCTCTATATATTTATATACATATATCTATATCTATCTTTCTCTCTCTCTTCTCTCTCTCTCTCTCTCTCTCTCTCTCTCTATATATATATATATATATATATATATATATATATATATATATATATCATGCCAGAAATGGTGAAATCATATACTTTGGAGAAACTATTTATGCAAAACTTTATTAACTAATAAAAAAATAAGCAGACTGCTAAACCTCTATTTCTTCTTGGCAATGTGTCAAAAATAAACGGGAGCCAGTTAGAAAGCACACATTATTATGTGCAAGGACCAAGGTTCAAGGCCATAATCCCCACCTGCAGGAGGAAAGATACACAAGTAGTAAAACAGTCCTTAAGCTCTCTGTCATTATACCTTCCTCTCAATTGATCTCTATTTCTGTCCAAAGCTGATAGCAAAAAGCTACTTTTTGTATTTATACAAGCATCAAACCACATTGATAACCATGTTTATAATATATATATATATATATATATATACATATATAATATTTATTTATTTATTGGCTAAAGACTTCAAAAATTGAGAAAGTGGGGATATGAAAAGTAAAATCAGCCCTGCTTCACCACTTGCAAAGCTTTCCCTCTGTAAGTGGGGACCAGGGTCTCAAATATGAATCCTTGTACACTGTAACACATATACTCAAACAGGTGTGTCACCACTCTACCCATGTAATAAAATTTAAAATAAAAATGAAATATATAAATACACTTCAAAGTGTCTATTGCATTGTAGAATCTTTATTAATACAAAATATATTTATATAAATGCAAAAGGTTATTTTTCATACACATTTCTTCTATATTATAGAAACCTTTCTGAAGGAAAAACAACTGTGAAAAAAAATAACACATCATAATTTCTGAAGATAAATCCCTATTCTCAAAAAAAAATCTGTTGCATAAAGCATTGTATTCTCTGCTCTCTTACATTTGATAAAGTGGTCCCACTGTAGGAGAGGTGCTGATGAAAAAGAACATACCGGGAGTTGGGCTGTAGCACAGCGGGTTAAGCGCAGGTGGCGCAAAGCACAAGGACCGGCATAAGGATCCCGGTTCGAACCCTGGCTCCCCACCTGCAGGGGAGTCGCTTCACAGGCGGTGAAGCAGGTCTGCAGGTATCTATCTTTCTCTCCTCCTCTCTGTCTTCCCCTCCTCTCTCCATTTCTCTCTGTCCTATCCAACAACGACAACAACAATAATAACTACAACAATAAAACAACAAGGGCAACAAAAGGGAATAAATAAATAAAATAAATATTAAAAAAAAAGACCTTCAAAGCATCTGATTTGTTGAAAAAAAAAGAAAAAGAACATACCTTCTCAGTCACTGGCTATCTCTTGATGTTTCCACAAAAACAGTGGAAGGATTGCAGGGCAGTAGGTACACCACACTCTCTTAATGAGACCTTGGTTTTTTGTTTGTTTGTTTGTTTTTCTTCCCA
Source organism: Erinaceus europaeus (assembly GCF_950295315.1). NCBI lineage: Eukaryota > Metazoa > Chordata > Mammalia > Eulipotyphla > Erinaceidae > Erinaceus > Erinaceus europaeus. Next base: position 101,204,984 of record NC_080164.1, on the reverse strand, counting down.
TTAGCAGAGAGCAGCAGTGCTGGGTTTAGTGGAGTTTATAAGTCAACATTGAAGTTTCAACATTTGAAGTTGAAAGTGTTCCAAAGGAAGCTTTCTCAAAGTATACCATCAGCATATAGTCTTTTCAGCTAAGGAAGAAAGAGGGCAACATTGGACATATCTTGTGCCTACCCTAAATCACAGAAAGTGCCAGCTATTGATTATTACATCTAATGCATTCCTCCAGCTGAAAATGCCAGCAGAAATGTTGTGTATTTGAAGTCATGTTACTGATTTCAATCTTTTGAAGTAAAAAAAAAAATAGTAGAATACATCTAGGTCTATCAATGTATGAAAGATTCACCTACATAGTTGTAGAAATGGTAAAGTGGAAGTGATCAGTTCTAGGAGAGAAGAGCTCCATAATGGACAAGCCATCTGTTCATTGGTTAATTTTAACTATAGTCCTTAACCTCTCTCAAACTTGCCTCCACTAATTTTCTGTTGAACAATCTATTATCATATATCCTTGTTCCTATCAAAATTGTGAGTCTATTTTCCACCATAACCTTGGCATTTTGAAAAAGAGATAACTAAGAAATATTTGTATATGTATCGTCGTGAACTTTTTTTTTGGGGGGTGGCATAGTGGAGATCCTATTCAGCACATATATTACAATGCACAAGGGAACTGGTTTGAGACACCAGTCCCCACTTACAGGGGGAAAGCTTTGTGATTTGAAAAGCACTGTTTCATGTCTCTCTCTCTCTCTCTATCTATCTCCCTCATTCCCCTCAGCACCACTAGCTTTCCTCTCTATTTGTGGCTATCTCTAACAAATAAAGATAATTTATATATGTATATACAAATAGGATCAAGCAAACTGAAAAGACTGAAAGATATATTTGGGTAATCCTAGATGATGCCATTTTGAAAGGAAACTATCTCAGTGAAATTTGTGCTAAACACCTAAGATTTCAGGTTTTATTTCTTTAAATATATATATATATATATATATATATATATATATATATATTAAACACTGACAAAAACATAGGATAAAAGGGGCATAACCACACAATTCTCACCACCAGAACTCTTTATCATATCCCCTCCCCTGATAGTTTTCCTATTCCTTATTCCTCTGGGAGCATGGACCAAGGGACATTATAGTGTACAAAAGGTGGAAGGTCTGGCTTCTGTAATTGCTTCCCCACTGAGCATGGACATTGGCAGGTCAATCCATACTCCCAGCCTGTCTCTCTCTTTCCCTAGTTGGGTGGGAGTCTGGGTAAGAAGATCTCCAGGACACATTGGTGGGGTCATCTGCCCAAAGAAATCTGCTTGACATCACCATAGCATCTGGAACCTGTTAGCTGAAAGAAGAGTTGACATGTAAAGTAAAACAAATTGTTTACTAATACTGAGCCTAAAGGTTGTAATAGTGCAGATGAGCATTTTGGAGTCTCTGTTTTGTAGATAGTTAGTAGGTCTATTTTAGTTATATTCCAAAGGGCCCATAACTATATTAGTTTTTTTTTTTTTTCTGAACCTGACATCTGTCATGCATCAACTGGGGAGATGATGCCATGGCTGGAAAAAGGACCAGAAAGCTGGATTAGGGAAAAGAGTAGCTCCCAAATATGGAAAATATATATAAATATTGTAAATTCTAAACCCCATTGATTTGCTCTGATCTGACATAATCTAATCTGATTTGTTGCCCGTATTCAGTTTAGGAGCCTCTGCGTCACTGTAGATCTGAGCTCACATTCTGTGGTCATGTGTAGGAACATTCCAAAATGCTCCAATTTCAGAAGGTATCTTCCTCAGATGGAATATAGAGTATACTGTTTAGCCTCCCTTCAGAGGATGGAACATTCTCTACCCTTTTTGATCCATGGCAAGGATCTGTGGGGTCCACAGAGGAGCCTATTGTTTTGTTACTGATAAAGATGCCCAGTAACAGTGGATAGAGGTATTTATTCAACGTCTAAGGCCGTCATGTCTGTTTGGGAATCTCAGGACTCCCCAACTAGGGCCCCAGCTAATGGGGTAGCCTGGTAGTGACTAGAGTCATTGTTAAAGTTGCCAGTCTTTTCCCCTTATTCAGATTTTGTAGTCCTTACTCTGATAAGGTTAGCTTTGCAATGAGTGAGGGAAGTATAATACGAAGTAGGTGAGGAGGGTATCTAAGTAGAGACTATTTCATTATGAAATGTACGGTGTCTTTTTAGATCTATCTACTTGCTTGATACATATTTTGACTCACTGCAGACTATTCTGCACTTTTGCTTGCAGATATACATTTTGCCCTAATTTACAGATACATGTGAACATATGCCCTATCTCATGGGACTTGGCCTATATCTAGGTTGGGACTTTGTTAGGAAGTGAACAACCTGGAATGGAAATCAATAGAGAATCCTATGAAAGTAAAGGTCTCACCCGAGTAATGAGGTTGAAGGGTTGATATTCCATGCCTGATGTCTCAAGACAAAGTCTGTAGTGAGACATGCTGAGGTGGCACTAGTTTCTTTGAAAAGGTTGGGATCAGATGATGCAATATCATTTGATATGAATTGAAAGAATCATGCAGGAAAGTGAGTCCCACCCTAGAGCTTCATGGACTGGAGGAAATATAGGCTCTATAGAAGAAGCGGGAGGTCCCTGCTGTCTTAGGGTTTAAGAAGACAGTGACTCCTGTAATTTAATTATTTGGCAATTGTGTTAACTTTGAAAATCCAATTATTAGGATTTGATTTATCATACACAAATACATAATCACCATTATTTATGTCCTATGATATTATTTGTATATAGCTCTGTCTTATAGAGTAATGTCACCAGTTGCTTCTGTTCTCCCTGGTCGAAGCTTTTAAGAGAGTTAATATTTCAAAGACTCAGCCTATGGTCTGTGCATTAAAATTTTTGAGATATTCAATCAATTTTTCATCACTCATATTAATTAACAGTCATCAAACATCATTTGGGTATACCTATGTTCACAATAGCACTATTTGGAATAGCCAAAGTCCTGGCAGCAACACAGTTGTCCAAAAACAGATGAGTGGTTGAGAAAGTCATGGTATATATACACAGTGGAATATCACTCAACTATTAAAATAATGATTTAACTTTCTTCACATCATTTGGATGGAGCTTCAAGAATCATGTTAAATGAGATAAGTGAGAAAGAGGATGAATATACATAGACAGAGGTTGAAAAGAATAAGTAGTAGTAGTAGTAGTAGTAGAAGAAGAAGAAGAAGAAGAAGAAGAAGAAGAAGAAGAAGAAGAAGAAGAAGAAGAAGAAGAAGAAGAAGAAGAAGAAGAAGAAGAAGAGGAAGAAGAGGAAGGAGGAGGAGAATGAGGACAAGGAGGACGAGGACGAGGGGGAGAGGAAGGGGAGGGGAAGGGAAGGGGGAGGGGAGTGGGAGGGGAAGGAGGAGGAGGAGAACAAGAAGAGAAGGAGGAGAAGGAGAAGAGTAGGGGGAAAAAAAGCTGAACTTGGACTTTTTTTTTGTATTGCACCAAAGCAGAAGACTTTGTGGGGAAGTGTGGCTGTTCAGGTACTAGAACATGATGGCAGAAGAGGATCTAACGGGGTTGGATTGTTGTGTGGAAAACTAGAAATATTACACATGTTTACTATTGACTGTAAACCATTAATCCTCCCAATAAAAAAGGAAACGTGCATGCATATGAAAGAGAAAGGAGAGAGCTTCTGTCAATTGTATCATAATATAAGTTACTTAGGAATGTGATTGACTCCATAGAGCCACACAAACTTTTCCCTCTGTGTTGCTACTCTACTCTCTAAGAAGTACAATAATTCTAGAGTAATCTGATAACAATAAGCTATGATTGCTTTTCTGCTTCTAGATGAAGGGGATATAGATACCATGTCAAAATGTGTAATATATATATAATTTTTTAAAAGATCTCAATTGTTCATTACTTCCTCAAATCACATTCACTAATGACTTACACATACTTTACCCACCTTTTTCTTCCAACTACTACATTTATGCTGACTAACGCATATATACATTTTCTAGATTCTTGGAACTTTTTCTGGAACATTTCCTAAATCACCTTTCCTTAACTAAAATCAAAACTTCCAATATGTCATTCAGTCTTGTTTTCATAGAAAAATATGTCTATTTAAACCCAAATATCTTATGTTGGGCTGATGGAACTTTTCTTCATTCCAATTTTACAGAATCTTTTCTAGGCAATAAGCTTTTGCAAAACTTTCTAAAGTCTACAGAGCTTTTCAAGTATATGCCATTTACCTAGAACTTTATATCTTCAGTCTCTGGTTATTAAAATCAACATAGATTGTACATTGGAATTTTTTGCACATATATGCTCATATTCAAAAATTTTTACATCCTCTCCAATTATTTATTTATTTTCATTAATTCTTACTTAATTTACTTTTAACTACAACACTGTTGGGGGAACATATACCCCACTTTCAGTTGTCCTTCTTATTTTCCTGGGTCCCCTGTGCTTCCCTTTCCCTGTCTTTGAGCTTTCTGCTCTTCAATGGTTGTTTCTACATGTGTTAATTCATGTACATTGTATATTGGTAGTTTTGGTTGCCACAGACTCAAAGAAGATCATCATCTGAGGTTTTCTCCCCATATTCTATGATATCAATAACAACTGTGTGTGGTATGATGTTGTATGTTGTGCTGTGCTGTGCTGTGGGTATTCATGCTTGGTACCAGGGACTCGTACTTCCATGCTTCAATTCTTTTTAGCCCATTTTAAAAATTCTTTTAAAAATATGATCAGTATATATTCACTTTTTTTGCCCTTGTTGTTTTATTGTTGTAGTTATTATTATTGTCGTCATTTTTGCATTGTTGGATAGGACAGAGAAAAATGGAGAGAGGAGAGGAAGACAGAGAGAGGGAGAAAAAGATAGACACCTTCAGAAATGCTTTGCTGCTTGTGAAGCAACTCCCCTGCAGGTGGGGAGCCTAGGACTCCATCTGGGATCCTTATGCAGGTCCTTGCACTTTGCACCACCTGCGCTTAATATGCTGTGTAACTGTCTGACTCCTCAGAATAGATTTTTAAATTAAATTTATATATTTTTTGATAGAGCCACCCAGAAATATCGAGAGAAAATTGGTGATAGGATAGAGAGACAGAGAGACACCTGTAGCACTGCTTCACCACTTGCGACGTTTCCTCCTTGCAGGTGAGGACTAGGGGATTGAACTTGGGTCCTTATGCACTATAACATGTGAACTCAACAAGATGCAACACCACCTGGCCTCATGATTTTTTTATCATTTAAGATATGTATATGTATATGTATACACACAAAACTGAGAGAGAAACACATCAGTGTTCCCTATATCTTCTATTGGTATTGTGCTGCTATATGTGTTGCTAAGTCTTATAGTTGGGGTTTCCCTCACCATCAAGCATACACCTACTGAGTGAGCTATCTCATGACCACAAGCTATATTTATTTATAATTTTTAATATTCTTTTCTGTTGAACAGTCTGGAAGGAAAGAAGTTATTTTTAAATCTTATCAGTAGTGAAGGGGACTTATCATATATTTTTTTCAAATCTTAGCCAATTTACAAAACAAAATGGGGACCTGGTGGTGGTGCACCCAGTTGAACACACATCTTACCATGTGTTCAATCTCCCAGTCCCCACCTGCAGGTGAGAAGTTTCACAAGTGTTGAAGCAGTGCTGAAGGTGTCTCTCTCTCTCTCTCTCTCTCTCTCTCTCTCTGTCTCTCTCACTCTTGCTGTATCTTCTCTTCCCCTTCACTTTTTCTCTGTTCTGTAAAATAAATAATAATACAAAATAAACTTTTCAAAAGAAGTTTTAGAAAAACAAACAGGAAGACCTTTAAATATTCTAAAGAAATGATACATTTACATTTTAATTATTTTTTAGTTTCTCATTTGTAGTGAAGTTGATTCATTTATTAAGGTAATTAAATTTTATCCTCTATATTTATAGGCAAAGTCTATAGAGTCAGGATGAATTGGGAGGTGGTATGACATATTTTTATTCATAATTAGTCACATACTGTTTCCCTATGTTAAGGAGAATGTTAGTACAAGCACATTATTAAGAGTATAATATAAATGAAATTAGCCAAAGGAGAATAAATTTTATGGCATATTTCTAGTCATAAGTTATGTTTTTTAAGAAAATGAACAGATTCCAACATCACTGCTTCAGTTGATTAGTAATGATTGGATCTTTTCAGTAGATGAATGTATAATGAACTTTCTGCTGCTAATGATGCTGCTGGGCAGATTATCTCACCAATGTGTTCTGAATATCCACCTCCCCCAGAGCCCTACCCTACTAGGGAAAGAATTAGAAAGACTGGGAGTGTGTTGACTTGCTAACACCCATCTTCAGCAGAGAAACAATTACAGAAGCCAGACCTTCTATCTTCTGCATTCCATAATGATACTAGGTTCAGTCTCCCAGAGGCATAAAGAATAGGATAGCTTGAAAGTCTGGTGATACTGCAGTGGGTTAAGCATATGTGGCTCAAAGCACAAGGACCAGCTGTCAGGATACTGGTTTGGGCTCCCCTCCTGCAGGAAAGTCGCTTCACAGGCAGTGAAGAAGGTCTGCAGGCATCTTTCCCCCCTCTGTCTTCCCTTTCTCTCTCCATTTCTCTCTCTGTCCTATCTAACTACTACAACATCAATAACACAATAATAATAATTACAATAATAAAAAACACCAAGGGCAACAAAAGGGAAAATAAATAAATAAATATTTAAAAAATAGGAAACCTTATACTGGAGGGTCTAGGATACAGAACTCTGGTAGTGGAAACTGTGTGGAGTTGTATACCCTCTTATCCTATAGTCATGTTTATATTTTTTATTTTAGAAATAAAAAATAAATATGGCACAGGAAAAAATGACTTTTTAATCACCTAAACCCAACTTATACTGTGTTCCTTCATTTTTTAAGTTAACATTTCCAAATATTGAAAAATCCAAAGCCCTAAAAAGACACCATAAAATACCTAATGAAATAGTCTCTACTTAGACCTATGTGCCTTCCTCACCTACCTTCTATTGTGGGTCCCTCATGCACAATAAAGCTAATCTTGTCAGACAAAGTAAGGACTGTTGGGACTATGTGTAAGCTTGATAGAGCTTAGGGAGAACTGCCCCCATCTTTGGATGGAGGTCTGAGAAGATACCCTCTTGGTGAGTCTCTCTCAACCGAGGTGAGCAAAAGGGGGGAAACTCAGACTTAGTTCTTTCCTTCTTGACTCTCAGGCCCACAGAAACCCCAATACTTCTCCCCATTAACTGCAGGCCACATGGCCACCTACTTTAAGATTCACTTACTCAAAGTCACCTTCTGATCACAGAAGAACACACCTTGTCACACACTCCTAGCAGTGCCCTGTGATGTCCTCAATTTGCATCAAACCTTGCTTATCTTCTCTCTATCTTGCCTTAACTGGTTCAACCCCTTTCCTCCCCTCAAACACCTTTGGGTAATTAAATTCCTGCATCAGGAGACTAATTATCTTGACCTTTATGTATCTGCATCAATTCTTGTCATACCAGCCCCCTACCATAGGGGCAAGCCGACCTTTAAGAAACCTGCAATTTCTGACATATTTCAATAATAATTCCTTTTGTTTGGTTTTCTATTTAACTCATGTCCACCTGCTAATAAATGAGATCTGAGCATGCTGCAGGTCTCCCTGGTGTCTTTAATCTAGAAAGAACTGGTCCGTTACCTTTCCCCTAGAGATCACCCCATCAGAGACCCCGACAAAGGACTACAAAAGCTGAATAAGGGCAAAAGACTGGTTTACTTTAATGATGACTCTTTAGTCACTACCAGGCCACCCCATCACCTGAGGCCCTAGTCAGAGAGTCCTAGAATTCCTACACAGACATGATGGACCTAGACCTCTAACAGATCCCTCTCACCACTGTCACTGGTCATCTCCATTGGGAACAACATAATGGACCCCTCTGTGGACACCTATCAGATTTGGCCATCAGTGTGAGTTGACAATGGTAGGGAATGTTCCGTTCTCCAAAGGCAGGTTGAATAACATACTCTACCTATCACCTGAGGAAGATGGGTCCTGAAATTGGTGCAGCCTGGAATATTCCTACCTGTGACCACAGAATGTGAGATCAACCCTACAGTGATGCAAAAGTTACATAGGCCCCTGTGCTCGACATGGACCCTGGATCAGATCAATAGCCTCATCAGATTCACCTTAGAAATAATGTGTGTGTGTGTGTGTGTGTGTGTGTAATTATCTTTGTTTATTTATTTATTGAACAAAGAACTGAATATATATGTATGTGTATAATTATTTATGTATTGAGCAGAGATATTTATTTATTCTCCAGAAATGGAGAGAGAAGTGGATGACAGAGATGGAAGAAACAGAGACACCTGTAGATCTGCTTAACCACTTGAAAAGCTTTCCTCATCCAAGTATGGACAAGGGCATCTACACTCTCTTTATTTATCTGAAGAGAATAATAAAATAAAATAAGGCAAGTAATCATAGAAAAATTTGCCTTGGTAGGAACAGTGTGATTCAGTACCACAGGATAGAAAATTCAGGAGGATCTTAACTGCCCAAATCTCCCATAATATGTCTGTGGATCTTGGCACTGTGTAGTGAAATGACCTGACAACTATTTCAGTTCTTTGCAACCATGGTTGTGGTGGACACAGATTTATACAATCACACTTTCATGGAAGAGATTTTCTGGAGTCTTTGGGAGTCCAGTAGAAAAGTTCTAGGACATGAAGAGAAATAAATGAGAAGACATTTTGGAAAGGGTAGAAGAATTGCTTTACTTGTATGACCTCTGCTTCTGGGTGGCACAGAAATAAGTGACACTATCTTAGTCATGGGAAACATGTAGGTTATTGCATGGCTTCCTCAACTGTGTAGATCCTTTTTGAGATTAGACTCACATTTTCCTCACCCCACTCAGAGTTTCATACTTGAGAAGAGAAATAAAGCTAGAAGAATAGCAGCCAGAGTTTAGAAAATATAAATATATATTTTATTTAAAAAAAACTTAGTTGTTTAATAATTATTAACAAGATAGTAAGATAACAGGGGTATAATTTAATATAGTTCCCACAACCAGAGTTCCATGCCTCATCACCTGCAATGTAAACTTCCCTATTCTTTATCCCTCTGGGAGTATAGACCAAAATTATTATTTTTTTAATTTTTAAAAAATATTTATTTATACCCTTTTGCTGCCTTTGTTGTTTTATTGTTGTAGTTATTATTGTTGTTGTTATTGATGTTGTTGTTGTTGGACAGGACAGAGAGAAATGGAGAGAGGAGGGGAAAACAGAGACGGGGAAATAAAGATAAACACCTGCAGACCTGCTTCACCGCCTGTGAAGCGACTCCCCTGCAGGTGGGAGCTGAGGGCTCAAACTGGGATCCTTATGACAGTCCTTGAGCTTTGCACCGTCTGTGCTTAACCTGCTGTATTATTGCCTGATTCCCTGGACAAACATTCTTTATGGGGTTCAGAAAGTGGAAGGATTGGCTTCTGTAACTGCTTCTATACTGAATATGGACATTGACGTGTGGATCCATATCCCCAGCCTGTTTCTATCTTTCCCTAGTGGGGTTCTGGGGAGGTGGGTTTCCATGACACATTGCTGAGGTCATCTGACCATGGAAGTCAGGATGGAGTCAGGGTAGCATCTGCAGCTTGGAGGATGAAAGGTGCTAAGGTGTAAAGCAAGGCATTTTTTTAATAAACAGGAACCAAAAAGCAGAAATCTAGCAGATGAAACTAGAAGTCTTCATGTGGGAAGAAGCTAGGAAGTCTATTTTAGGTATATTCCAAGGGACCCATAACTTTAGTAATTTTTGCCTGAGTCTGATAGTTAACATGTAGATGGACTAAAAATATTGTCTGGGAATATAGTCTTAAATTGTTGAAGTATTTCTAAAAATTATCTTATCTAATGACCTACAGTCTTTAGCCAGGTAGATCAGAATCAAATGGTCCTATCAGTATCTAAGATATAGATATTTGTAAATAGCATAAATCCCCTAAATTTCATCAGGAACCCCCGCACACACAAACACACAAGCTGCTAGGGTCATTTTCACTCACTGATTCCTGATAATGAACCACAATTGACCTTAGCACATTGCAGCTGTCATCAATTTACTGATCAGGCATTAGCATATTGCATGACTTTACCATTGATGAGTGGTGAGAGACAGCTTTGGCAAATAACTAGTGAACATTTGCAGAAATCCTCTTCAAATGTGGCAAAAAAAAAAAAAGTACTATGGGAGGGGGAGCCAGGTGGTGGTACATCCAGGTAAGCGCAAATATATAAAGCAGAAAGACCTGTGCAAGGATCTGGATTCAAGCATCTAAATCCCCATCTGCTAGGGTGATGCTTCACAAGTTGTGAAGCAGGTCTTCAGATGTCTCTTTCTCTCTTTCTCTCTCTATCTCCTCTTCCTCTCTCAGTTTCTTTCTGTCCTATCCAATCAAACATAAATAAATAAATAAATAAATAAATAAATAAATAAATAAATAAATAGGAAAAAAAGACTGTCAGGAGCAGTGGATCCCTAGTGCAGGCACAAGCACCAGAGATAACCCTGGAAGGGAAAAACAAAACAAAACAAAACAAAAAATAGTGCTATGAACTTGAACTTCAGCACTTAGTACCACATTTGGAAAAGTGGTAGGAAGGGTATCAGTACCAGAGTTGGTAAATAGCGTGGTTCAAAAAAGTATAAAAAACTTACAATTCAATCTCAAGAGGGATTAAGAAGTGTGGAGTGGGGCATTCATAAATCTGTAAATGCTTCTGAATTCCTACCAGGGCTGATGAATGGGGTTTCTCTCTCAAAGACAAATAAGCCTGAAGGAGGAGACTATTATTTCAAATATAAAAAAATCAAGGCAATTAAAGTCAACCTATGGTTCTTGATTATAGTATTTGATAAATAGCTGCTATTCAGTGACTCCAGTAATCCTCTTATCCCAATCTTAGCATTCTTGTATACTTCCTCCCACACTGTACCAGGATTGTATTAGCACATGGTAGAAAACATGACATGTTATTGTTAATAATATTTATTATTATTAACCAATATACTATCTACCCAAACTAACTGCTATAATCTGACAATGAAAGTTTTCAGAAATTCCATTCAAAAGTCATAAATGCAAAAGTAAATGCTAACAACTATGGAAGAATTTTAAAAATATTTGTATTTATTTATTATTGTATAGAGACAGAGGGTAATCGAGAGGGAAAAGGGAGCGAGAGACAGAGAGAGACATCTGAAGCCCTGGCCCATCACTTGTCAAGTTCACCTCCTGCAGGTAGTGACCTGGGGCTTGAATCCTGGTCCTTGAGCACTGTAATATATGTGCTTAAGCAAGTGTGCTGGCAGGAATGTAAAACTGTGAAGATGCTTCAAAAAGCAATATGACAATTACTCTAAACTTAAAGCAAAATAGAATGACTGTAGAACCCATTAATTCCACTTCTGAATAGTAATCTACAGAATTGACATCTGTGTCTGAAATATGTCTGCACATCCATGTTTAAAGTAGCATTGATATAGAATGTGGTCTTGGTATTGGATTAACAAGGTTGTATGGGGTTCCAAAAACATCCTTCCTTTTAATCAAACCTAATTTTAAAAGGTTATTATTATAACTATTGGACACTGCTATCTGTCTTTGATATGTAGGGGTGGCAGGGGATGTATCTACAAACTAACGCTTCTTGCTTGTTAAGATGCTCATGATGGTTCCTACTACATCTAATTTCAACAATGTCTCAACATAGATATTGCTCCATGAATTATATCTGGGAATTTCTGCAAGTACAAGAACTATGTGAGTGGCATGACATCCAAGAGTGGAATTTAAAATTAAATCATAAGGATAAAGACATATGATCCCTTTGACCAGAGCTTGCAGGTATTATATCAATCTCTACATGGTAGCCAGTTCTTTGTTCATGATCTTCAATGACTGTCTGTGAAAAAAGGGGACTCAACATTGAAATTGAGTATGATTTCAACACTGCACTGTGATAGGCACTGAACTCCAGTGTTAGGTAGGAATCTAAATTAAGTTCCATCAACTAGTACCACTTGGAGAAGATTTGTAACCTCACTGAGATTCCTGAAATAGTGCTTATGTCTTGAGTGAAGATATGTATTACTGTCTAATAGGGTGACTGTGTGAATTGAATACATACCTTTTCAGTCTGGGGTAACACACCACACAAAGGAAAACTTTGTCAGAAATTTAAGTGCTTATCTTAAGACAGGCCTCAGTATTTTTTTTCCACTCATCTAGTTCATGATTCAGAAAATCCAATTAATTTGCTTTACTTTGGCCATAGGGTATGTTAATGGATTTTCATTTTCACACCTTCTCTAAAATAGATATGTTTAACTTCAATTTCTTCTAGTTTCTTATAGATACCTTGTTGGTTTTGGAGTCATAAGGCTTGACACCAGGGTGATGAAATTTCCACTTCAAGCAGAAAAGCCATGTCCTTTTTTAAAGTGAATTATCAAAGGCAGCTTTGAATTTTGGTACACCAAGCACAACAGAATTATTTCAAATTACTATGTTGATGAATGTTGTGGACTACGGTATTTCACTACAGAGTTATCACATCCTCATACCCTCTTTTATATTCCAAAATAAATGCAAGAACTGAAAAAAAAAGCTAATTTAGACATAGTACCTTTGGTACTATGCACCTGACACAGGTTCATAGTCTCCATCTTATTAGAGGAAGCTTCAGTTTTGTGTTGTCTTTACCTAACTCTGCTACTGTTTCTGCAGTTCTTTTTGCATTCAAAAGGTCCTTTGATCAACCTGGAACAGTGAAGCCCTTTGCCAACAACAACAAAAAGTAAGTGTGTGTATGCGTGTGTGTGTGTGTGTGTTTGTGTGTGTACTATATTCAGTATTGACATGCCAGTACATGAGTAGGAAAGGTCATATTAAATCAAGCCTGTGGTCTCTAATGCCCCTCCACAGTGGGCTTTAAACTATGAATTTATTTTGCACAATAAACTGAAGGGCAATGTTTATCCTCAAACTACCACTTCATATAGTGTGTATGGTGACTACTAGAATGCAAAGGTACTTTGGAGATAGAGAGCTGTCATATAAAGAGATGTTAAGTTAATCTGAAAAAAAAAATGTTTCCATTAAGAGATTTAGAATATTTGGCATATTTAATGTTAATAGTTTTGGGAGGCAATTATTTTATACATGTACTTAAGATATGAATCAAGGAATGAGATAAAATAAATGTATATGATAAAAGTGATAGTGCCTGATAAAAAGGGAATTGTCTGATGGGGAACCAGGCATTAACTAATTCAGTAAAACATATATTTCCCCATCTAGGAGGGTCTGAACTTAAGCCTCTGGTCACCACATCAAATACTCTACATAGATAAATCTTTACAGACAGTTCAGTAATGTTATTGTATCTCTCCATTCTCTTTCTCTCCCTCTCTATTTTCCTCCTATTCTGTCTCTCATACTTACTAACACAAGTAAAAAAAAAAGAAAGAAAAGTGAAAGTGGGTTGGCATCATGGAGTCATCTGGAACTTGGTGGCTTAAAAAGAGTTAACATGGGAGTCGGGCTGTAGTGCAGCGGGTTAAGCGCAGGTCGCGCAAAACACAAGGACCGGCATAAGGATCCCGGTTCGAACCCCGGCTTCCCACCTGCAGGGGAGTCACTTCACAGGCGGTGAAGCAGGTCTGCAGGTGTCTATCTTTCTCTCCTCCTCTCTGTCTTCCCCTCCTCTCTCCATTTCTCTCTGTCCTATCCAACAACGACAACAACAATAATAACTACAACAATAAAACAACAAGGGCAACAAAAGGAATAAATAAATAAAATAAATAAATATTAAAAAAAAGTTAACATATAATGCAGAACCAGTTGTTGACTAATCATCGACGTAAAGGTAAGAATATTGCAGATGAGGATATGGGGTTTCAATTTTGGCAAAAGTTAGTAGGTCTGTTTTAGTTATATTCCAGAGGGCCCATGAGTTTACTAGTTTTGGCTGTATCTGACATCTAATATGTAGGTGGACCAGGTATTGACTAGGAGATGATGTCATAGTTGCAAGAAGAACCAGAAAACTGAATCAGGGAAGAGAGTATCTTCCAAATATGGGGAAATATATAAATATTTATCTTAACTCTTTTTCAACCACCTGGTACTAGATGCTGCCATGGTGCCAACCAGACTTCCCTAGGCAGATGACCCCACCAATGTGTACTGGAGCCCTGCCTCCCCAGATTCCTGCCCCACTAGGGGAAGAGGCTGGGAGTATGGATCAACCTGCCAATGCCCATGTTCATCAGAGAAGCAATTACAGAAGCCAGACCTTCCATCTTCTGGACCCCACAATGATCCTGGGTCCATACTCCCAGAGGTATAAAGAATAGGAAAGCTATCAAGGGAGGGAATGGGATACATAGTTCTGGTGGTGGGGATTGTGTGGAACTGAACCCCTGTTATCCTATGGTCTTGTCAATATTTTCATTTTATAAATAACAATTTAGAAAGAAATCTTATAAAAAGAAAAAAGCAGTATATGTATATGCATGTGTGTGTATGAATATGTATTTTTTTTTTCCAATAGCATCGTGAATTGCTACCTACACTTCATTTTTGTATGATGAAAAAAATTCAAGATGGGGTTAGTTTGCTTTCCTGGCAGCTTTGACCTGTGTTCATCTCCTCAAGCAAACAATAACATTGAAGCTAATAACAACTTGCAGCTATGCGAGGTGTTTTTTTTTTTTTTTTCTGAAGAACTGGCAGCAGAAAAGCAGTCATCACTGTGTTTTCACTTTTACCTTTGCATTCAATTGTACAACCTGAGAACAAGGACCAAGGACCACATTTGTTTTTTAATCAGGCTGTATTGGTGTTTGCTATGTGAGATATCTTCATTATTCTCAGATAATCTTCCCCTTGAATATAGAAACCATCATCCTCAACAAAACATAGTAGTCTAAAGAGATCAATATTCAGTCTCCTATCCAGATGTTGTAAAGAAATGAGTGAGTTCCCAGAATGCTCTCATTCCTCTGTGAACTATGAAAGTAATACATTTTTTCTCACCCCAGTCAGCAGTCTGTTAAAGCTATGAAGCACAAGACCAGGCACAGCGGTTTTTATCATACCACCTATCATATATGTAATATTAGTATTATTCAAGGCAATGACAGAGCCTCATTGAGCCAGCCAACTGAATTTCTCTACAGAACCTTGAAAGGGCTGATACTTTATGGTGAAGTTTATTAAAATTATGGCAGGATATTTGTTTTAATATGTCCTAAAATTTCTATGAATCTATAAGACAATTGTTTGGTAATTATGTCCAGGTAGCTTCACAACAAGAGGGTCTTTCACTGGAAAAAGAAATAGCACATAACTCAGCCCTTTAGAAACAGTCTATGTCAGAGTCCCAGTGTTAATATCCAAATTTATCTAGTTAACTAATGCCCTAATGGGTCTGGTGGTGATAAACCTGACTGAGCACACATTATACAATGTACAAGGATTCAGGTTAGAGCCCCTGGTCCCCCCTGCAGTGGGGAAGCTTTGCAGGTGGTTCAGTCCTAATTCACCATTTGCAAAGCTTTCCTTCTGCATGTGGAGATCAGGGACTTGAGCCCAATGTAACGTGTGCTTAACCAGGTGCATCACCACCCAGCCTATAAATAATAATATTGGTCTCTCACTTTTGAGTAAACCTTGCAGGAAAAAAATTAGGTGTACCTAAACAGACATTATCCCATTAAGTTAGTACCATGTGTTTCAAAGAAATGCTTTGTCCATGCCCTTGCCTCATTTTTAATGTTACTTTTTATTTTATTTTATTTTATTTTATTTTTTCCTACAGGATTGTCACTGGGGCTTAGTGCCAGTATACAAATCCACTACTCTTTGTAGCTATTTTATCTATTTTTTTCCTATTTTTATTTTCGTTTGACAGGACAGAGAGAAATTAAGAGGGGGGAGGAGAGATAGAGATGGAGAAAGAGACACCTGTAGACATGCTTCATTGCTTGTCAAGTTTTCCCCATGCAGGTGGGGATCAAGGGCTTGAACCCAGTGCATTGTGCATCTATGTTCACATAAGCACATTTTCCCCCTTTTGTTGCCTTTGTTGTTTTATCATTGCTGTGGTTATTATTATTGTTGTTGTTGCTGTCATTGGATAGGACAGAGAGAAATGGAGAGAGGAGGGGAGACAGAGAGGGGGAGAGAAATATAAACAACTGCAGAACTGCTTCACCACCTGTGAAGCGATTCCTCTGCAGGAGGGGATCCTTACACAGTCCTTGAGCTTTGTACCCTTTGCACTTAACCCCGCTGTACTACCGCTGGACTTTCAGAAGCACAAATTTTAATAGCTCAAATGTGAAAGCAATTCAGGTACACAACTAAAGATGAGTGTCCAAGAAAATTGTTTATATAGATTGAAATACTACTCAGCTGTTAAAAATTATTACATCATCTTTTCATCATTTTTGTATGTGTTTTGAAAGAATCCTGTTATGTGAGAAAAACAACAAAAAGGGGGGGGTCAAATACCAGATCATTACATTCATAGTATGCAAATAAATATAGAAAGGGAAAACACAAGTAAATCTTGGACTGGGTGTGGTTTATTGCACTAAAGCAAAGGACTATGAAGAAGATGGCCATAGGGGTCCTGGTGCATCATGATGGAGGAAAAATCTTGCTTTGAGGTGAGAGTGTTTTGCAGACACATATTACAGGGGGTAAGAAATTATCTCTAGAGATAAGGTGTTGGCACACCTGGTCGAGTGCATATGTTATAGTGCGCAAGGATCTAGGTTCATGTCCCAGGTTCCCATCTGCAGGGGGAAAGCTCTGAGAGTGGTGAAGCAGTGTTGGCAGGTCTGTCTGTCTCTCTCCCTCTCTGTCTATCATTATCTTCTTAATTTCTAGATGGCCGTATCCAATAAACAAAGATAATACTTTTTAAATGTCCATATATGTCAATGACTGTCCTGCAAATCATTAAACCACCAATCAAGGAGATGGAGAAAAATATTTTGCAATTTATATGTTAAACATCATAATTCATATCTCTTTTTAAATGACCCCCATTTGCTTTAAAAATGACACTTCTGGATATCTGAAAGAATCAGAAGAGTCATTGTGGAAGGACTTTGCTCAGTGACATATGCAACATTCTTGCGTACTTATGAAATGCTTATGCAGAGAGAATACTTCCTAAACCAATCTGACTTTTTAGCATCCTGCATACTAATTAAAATTCAATCTTGGAACCTCATGGTGCTCATTCTGGTCATGATTAAATCAAGTTTGTAGCATTTGCTTGTTTCTTAGTGCTATACACATTGCGAGAATAATTCAGTTTATCCAGTGATTAAGTTCACATCTTATGGTCATATAGCATTTGACTTAATTACAAGAATGTTAAGGGGACTTTTAAAGTGACAGTGCTAACAAAACTATTTTAAAACATGCATTTATATTTTTATTAGTAAGAGAGAGAGATATAGGGAGAGGGAGAGGAGAGGGAGAGAGAGAGAGAGAACAAAGGCCAGCACTGCTTACCTCTGGCATACAGTGTAGATGAAGATTGAACCTGGGGCATCTGGGCTCTCAAGCATGCATGTCCTGAGAACTATCTGGCCTAAAATTATAGCTTTACTTGGTAAAGGTGAAAGGAGTGGCTAGATATTTATCACAGATATCCTATGATAATTTAGGGCTCAGAAAATAATCACATCAAAAAGTCCACCCAAAGTCAGAAAAACAACAATGAACAGAAGGACTGTAGGAAATGAATAAAACAAACACCCATATCAGGGTTACAAGTATGAGTTTGGGACCTTAGTTTAGATCAGGGTATAGCTTAGATATTTCAGAAGACACTAGGTATAATTTTACTTATTTATTATTTATTTTGCCTCTAGGGTTATGACTGGGGATTGGTGCCTGCACTACAAATCCACTGATCCTGACTTTTTTTTTTATTTTACTGGATAGAACAGAGAGAAATTGAGAGAAGAGGTGGAGATAGAGAGGGGAAGAGAAAGACACACCTGCAAATCTGCTTCATTGGTAGTGAAGTGACCCCTCTGCAGGTGGGGATCCAGGGGCTTGGGATCATTGCTCCAGTCCTTGAGCTGTGTATTATGAGTACTTACCTTGGTGTGCCATCACCCGGCTCCTACATTTTTATTTTTTTATTATTTTAAATTTCTTTATTTGGGGATTACAGTTTCACAGTTGACAGTAAAATACAATAGTTTTCACATGCATAACATTTCCTGTCAGGCTGCACAACGAAGAAGAGATAGAGGAGATCCAGAGCAAAGAGGGAACACAAATCTTTATTCATACGGGCACTTCAGAGTTGGGTGAGAGCACAGTGGTTCGGGCCATGTGGAGCTAGCAAAAATGGCTGCCTCACATAGCACCCTTCCCTGCATCTAATCCCTGAGGTGAAAAACAGGCAAGAGAGAGAAAGGTGGAAATAGGAGGGCTTTATAGGACAAGAACCAGAAGTGATGAGTCGGGACAGGATTAGTTGGGAAAGGCACTCCAAGAATATCATATTAACTCTCCTGGGAACTGGCAATAACCTGAGGGGACAACATGGTAGGACAGGCACTCTGAGAATATCATATTAACTCTTGTGGGAACTGGAAATAATCTGAGGGGACAACTGGTGGCTGTGACTGTATCTGCACAATTTCCCAGATTTCCACATAATAATTCAACTCCCATTAGGTCCTCTGCTACCATGTTCCAAGACCTGAACCCCCTCTACTACCCCAGAGTCTTTTAATTTTCTGCAATACACCAACTCCTGTCCAAGTTCAACTTTATGTTTTCCTTTCTGATTCTGTTTTTCAACTTCTGCCTATGGGTGAGATAATTCCATTTTCATCCTTTTGTTTATAATATTATTTTTATAGCGGAGTAAAACAACACTCTGAGATTGTCTTGATTTCTGTGCTTTTTTTGATTTCCCTTCTAGCCCTCTGTGCCAATGCATAATTTTACTTTCTGAGTTTTCCTCCTCTTGGCTTATTTTTAGCTATGATGATGGGCTAAATCCCAACTGATATACCCCTAAACCCTAAATGAGAATATTCATATGTTATCATCTTTTTTTTTCTTACCTCAGTGTCTAAATGCAGCCAGGATCATATTCCATCCAGCTTATAAATAGTTAATAATTACTCATCAGCAGTGTAACCACTGGTAATTTTTTTTTACCATGTCACAGAGAAGGAACAATTCCAGACCACAGAAATAATGTAAGGCATCCTCTTCTGAAAATAAAATAATAAAAGATATTTGGAAGTAGTAACATGTATAGGTATACAGAAAGGAAGAGAAGGCAGAACCATAGGGAAAAAAATGGGTATATGTAATAGTCAACCTATATCTGTGATCCTGGGAGAACTACTGCAGTTTCTAATGGAGGGAATGGAGACACAGAACTCTGGTTGTCAGAATGGTGTAGAAATATAACCCTGTTATCTCCTAATTTTGTAAATGAATATTAAATCACTAGTAGAAAATAATAATATAAAAAAGAAAAGTAGAGAAAGTGAAAGAGATCACAGTTCTGAAGGTTCCTCCACTATAGTAGGGAATGGCTTCAAACCTGGGTCTTTCACATGTCAAAGCAGTGAACTACTCAAGTGAGCTATATTTCTGTGCCTACACTATTATGATTATAATGGTCATCTTAATGTAGAATATGCAAATATTGATTTATAATGATGTGTAACTGAAACTTATATAATGTCACAGTATGATATTAACACAATAAAATATTTTTCTAGTGAAAAAATAGTATTCTTTTTTGTTCTTTGATGAACATAGATGCTAAAATATTGAACAAAATTCTAGCCAATTGGATACAGCAGTGTATAAAAATATTGTTCATCCTGACCAAGTGGGGATTATCTCAGACATGCAAGGTTGGTTTAATATACATAAATCAGTCAACGTGATCCACCACATCAATGAAAGCAAGACCAAGTCTTTAATTTCTTTGGTTAGGTTTACTCCTAGATATTTTATTGTTTTTGTTGATATAGTAAAATGAATTGATTTCTGGATTTCAACTTCTTCTAACTTAGTGTTTGCATAGAGGAATGGCACCAACTTTTGAATGTTAATTTTGTACCCTGACACCTCACTGTATTGCCTGATGATAGCCATAAGTTTCTTGATGGATTCCTTAGGTTTTTCTATGTATACTATCATGTCATCTGTAAATAGGGAGAATTTGACTTCTTCTCTTTTAATCTGTATTCATTTGATTCCTTGCTCTGGCCTGACTGCTATGGAAAAACTTCCAACACTATGTTGAATAGTAATGGTGATAGTGGTCAGCCCTGTCTAGTACCTGATCTGAGCAGAAATGCTTCCAGTTTTTAACATTGAGTATGATGTTGGCTATACGTTTGCTATATATAGACTCCACTATCTTGAATTTTCCATCTATTCCCATATTTTGTAGTGTTTTGATCATAAAGGAATGTATTTTGTCAAAGAATTTCTCTGCATCTATTGATATGACCATGTGGTTTTTGGTCTTGCTTTTGTTGATATGGTGGATCACATTGATTGATTTATGTATATTAAACCAACCTTGCATGTCTGAGATAACCCCCACTTGGTCAGGATAAACAATCTTTTTAAATATATATACTGCTATATCTGGTTGGCTAGAATTTTGTTCAATATTTTAGCATCTATGTTCATCAGAGATATTGGTCTGTATATTTCTTTTTGGTTGTGTCTGTCTGCTTTTGTTATCAGAGTGATGTTGGCTTCTTAGAAGCTGGAAGGGAGTATTCTAGTGTCTTCAATCTTCTTAAAGACTTTTAAAAGTAGAGGTATTAGTTCTTCTTTGAAGGTTTTGTAGATTTCTGCCAGTCCCTGTTTGGGTGCCATTATGACAGGCTAGCTTTGCAGGCGGGAGAGAGAGATGACCAGGGACTCATGGCTGAGTGGTACACAGTTCAGTCTTTATTCATGTGGAACGCAGCACAATCTAAGCTATCTCTAATCAGAATCCTGTCCTTATATATCCTGAGGCAGAAGTGTCAGGTCCGAAGAGGATGTAAGTAGGATAGGGGGTGGGGAGAAGGAAAAAGCATGCAAAACAGTGAGGATTAAACCAATGCCCTGGAGGCAGGGCAGTGCTTAGTGAACAGTGGTTATGTAAATAGAATACATTGTTAATCAGGGGGGATTAAACCAGTGAAACAGAAGGGGTCCTAGAAGCAGAATTTAGAAGCATACCAACATTTCCCCATTTCTTTTTAACTAATGGCGATAGTATCATGAGTGTGGGGTGAATAGAAACCTATATCATACAGGAATTTTCAAAAGAACTGACAGAAGACATGGAGGAAGAAGTAAGAGAGCAGCAATAAGCAGTGTGATGTCAAGGGGAGGCCTGAGGGGGGCGTTTCCTACCTAAAAGGGTGTTTTCTGCCTCTGTGGTCATCTCTTGCCTCTGGTGGCATTTACTACCTCAAAGGGTGTTTCCTGCCTCTGGGGGAAGGCCCTAGTAAGGAAGGGGGGTTCCTACCTCTGTAGACAGAGCCTGCAGGTGAGGAGGCATGGCCTATAAAGTCCCAAGGCTATGGCTGCGAAGTCTGTGCACTGCTGCAGTCAGTCTTTGAGAAACCCAGCAGCATAAAGGGAAACTGCTGTGAAGTTGTGTAAAGTGTCTAAAAGGTGTACCAGTAAGTCCAATAGAAGTGTCAGTCCAAAGCAGATGACCACAGAAGAAATGCCAGGGGATGAAATGCTGCATGTCTGTCTCCATGGGGAAGGTCAACCACTGTAATTCCACTTTTCTGTAGAGAGTAAGGTTTGGAGTCTTTGAATCAGTTTCTTCAGGTCGTGCCAGGTCACATCATTGGTTTCGGGTGGGGGGTGCATTGTAGTCATGCCATCTTGTGGGCGATGTCAGAGAACAGGGGTCCAAATGGATTTCTGGGAATTTCATTTGAGAAGACGCTTTTTCATGTGAAGACTTGACATCTGTAATTCACTTACTTGTGAAGCAAAACTTGTAGCAGATTAGAAGTCCTATAATTGGAAGTCCTTTCTAGTATGATTTTAAGGTTGTTTAAACAGTTTAAACTCAATAAAATGTGGAAAGGTAAACAGAAGAACCATGGTTAGAAGCCTCAAGCATGAGAATCATTAACATAACCATTGCTTTATCTACCCCTCCCATACTCATGCAGTTTTCAGGATTAAATATTTCCAAGACATAAAAAATCAAGAGAAAAAAAATTCTTTTGACTGTTTCTGGATGTCTTTAGAAATCATGGCTGCATCTGGCATTTTTTTTTTAAAGTCAATGTCATACAAAAATTTGGTCATTCAAATCACTCTCTTATGAAACACAACTGAAAGCAGAGAGCAAACTTAAGATGTTCTGAGAGAATAACGAGGGGGGAATCAAGAGAAAAGTGGTAGGCAGTTTTTGCTTCTTTCACCTTGAACCAGATTATCCAGATCTCACCATGTAGTATCATGAGTCCCCAGAGGGCATCCTAGTCCAAAAAGCACATCAAAATATCAGCTAGGATGGTTTTTATTGTTCCTGAGGAATTGCTGCAGACACCCATTTTTAAAAACGTCTTCCCATTGAAGAAATAATTGAATCAGGAGAGTAGAACTAACCATATGTCTCCATTCTTGGGGACTGCCAAGGTACTTGATAATGCTTTTCAAGTTAGAGTAGTCCTTCTCCATGGGAAATGTGAAAGGAAGTCCAGAAAGTCATAGGAGAAATTTTCGTGCATCTCCTAAGCTCTACGATCAGTCATAAGAAACCAAACTGTGGCCTGGGGGAAAATGTAGTCCTTCTCCTCAGGCAACATGGGATAGGGAATCCAGAAGTCCAAGGAGAAATCTCCGTGCATCTTCCAGGCTCTATGATCACAGTCATAAGGAACCAAAGTTCCTGGTCAGGGAACCAAAGTGTGGTCCAGAGCAAAATGTTCCAGAGACAGAGAAACTGTCTCATGAAGAAAGAGTATAGCCTTTGGGAAACCTCTTCATAAGTAGAAAGCCAGCCCATGGTGTATGAGTAGCCAAGTTTACTTATCTGGGGGATGGGCGGGTTAGGTCCCACATTGGTTGGGTGCCATTATGCCGGGACTCATGGATGAGTGGTACACAGTTCAGTCTTTATTCATGTGAAACACAGCATAATCTAAGCTATCTCTAATCACAATCCTGTCCTTATATATCCTGAGGCAGAAGTGTCAGGTCCGAAGAGGATGTTCGTAGGATAGGGGGTGGGAAGAAGGAAAATGTGTGCAAAACAATGAGGATTAAACCAATGCCCTGGAGGCAGGGCGGCGCTTAGTGAACAGTAGTTATGTAAATAGAATACATTGTTAATCAGGGGGGATTAAACCAATGAAACAGAAGGGGTCTTAGAAGTAGAATTTAGAAGTATACCAACAGATTTCATTTGTAAAACCATCTGGTCCACGACTTTTATTTTTGGAAATATTTTTGGTAACTGTTACAATTTCAGTAGCTGTGATGGCCCTGTTGATGTTATCTACTTCCTCTTTACTTAGTTTTGGAAGTTGGTAGGTATCTAGGAAATCGTCCATTTCTTCCAGGTTCTCTAGCTTGGTGGAATATAGTTGTTCATAGAAGCCTCACATTTTGTGAGTCTGGCTAAAGGTGTGTCGATTTTCTTCACTCTTTCAAAGAACCAACATCTACTTCCGTTTACCTTTTGTATGGTTTTCTTATTTTCAATATTATTGATTTCTGCCCTAACTTTAGTGATTTCTGTCCTTCTGGTTGCTTTAGAGTTCCTTTGTTCTTCTTCTTCTAGGTCGTTAAGATGAGCAATCAGGCTATTTATTTGTGCTTTTTCTTGTTTCCTAATGTGTGCCTGGATGGCTATGAAATTCCCTCTCAGTAATGCCTTAGCTGTGTCCCAAATATTTTAATTGCTTGTGTCTTCATTTTCATTGAACTCTTGAAACATTTTGATTTCTTCCTTTATTTCCTCTTTGACCCAGAAGTTGTTAAGAAGTGGACTGTTGAGCTTCCTCATTTTGGGACTAATACTAATCTTTTGTTGATTGTTAAGTGTTAGTTTAATTCCACTATGGTCTGAGAAGATGTTTGGGATGATCTCAATGCTCTTGAATTTGCTGATGCTGTCTTTGTGGCCTAAAACATGTTCTACCCTTGAGAATGACCCATGTGGATTTGAGAAAAATGTGTATTCCAGTTTCTTGGGATGAATGACTCTGAAAATGTCCAATAGTTCTAGTTCATCTATCTCTTCATTTGGCTCCCTTATGTCTTTATTGATTTTCTGCCTGGAGGATCTGTCAAGTTGAAAGAATGGGGTGTTGAAGTCCCCTACTATGACTGTGTTGCTGTTAATATATTGCTGTAGCTCTTTCAGTAGACTTTTGATGTATTTAGATGGCTTCTCATTGAGTGGATAGATATTAATAATCAAGTCCTCTTGATTGACTGATCCTCTGAGCATTAAATGGGGCCATTCCTATCCTTTTTAATCTTATTTATTTTAAAGTCTATCAAGTCAGATATGAGAATAGCAGTTCCTGCCTTTTTTGTGGGTCATTGGCTTGTATGATAGTTTTCCATCCTTTCACTTTAAGTCTGTGCTTGTCTTGTTGATTTGGGTGGGTTCTTGTAGGTATCATATTGTTGGGTTGTATTTTCTGATCCATCTTCCTACTCTGTTTCTTTTAATAAGTGAATCCAGGCTATTGACATTTATTCATATAAAAGATTGAAGATATTTTAACACCATTCTTGTAGAGTTTGAGTGTTCTGATACACAGTCTATTTATGGTGGTTTGACTGTTTATAGGAGACCAGTCAGAATTTCTTTAAGGGCAGGCTTGGTGATAGTTGATTACTTCAATTGTTGCTTTTCTGAGAAGGTTTTTATGCCTCCATATTGTCTGAATGACAGTGTAGCAGGATACAGTAGTCTTGGCTGAAACCCTTTCTCATTGAGTACTTGATAGATATATTGTCATTCTCTTCTTGCCTGTAGTGTTTGTGTGGAGAAGTCTGCTGCTAATCTTATCAGTTTTCCTCTGTAGGTGACTCTTTGTTTTTCTATTGCAGCCTTCAGGAAATGGGACTAGAAATCTGGATCAGGGGAGAAAGTAGCTCCCAAATATGGAAAAATATCTAAATACCATGAACTATGGGCCCTATCTATCTGATTTGGGGCTCAATTTTAGCACAGATGTTTGTGTAACCTTTGCATGCCGTAGTTCTGACCTTGCATTCCCTGGTTACAGCTAGGAAGATTATAGGCTGCACCAAATTCAGGATTAGTCTTCCTTGAGTGGCAGAGTATGTTGACCCATCCTTCCATTGGAGATTGCACATGCATTTTTTTTATTTGCTTTAGTCTAAAAAATTGGAATTGATTTAAACTGAACCTGTTTGAGATAAAAGTAGCAGATATTATCCAAGACAATCTTGAAACACACAGACACACATTTAAAGTTTAGAATATGGTGTGAGATCTAAGAGGGAAAAATTACCAATTAAGTTATAATTGTTAAGTTCCCACTTTTGAAAAGGACATTTCAAAGTAAAAGGTTTGTGTGTAATGTCTTGGCTGATTTTTAATTATTTTATCAATCCATCCTTTTCTTTCAGGTTCAACAACTCAAATGTATCTGTCATTCTCCATTATTCCTGCTTTGCCTAATTTCAAAGAATCTTATTTCTTTTGTGAAGTACACAATAATGATCTCTCAAGATCATCTTTATTCTCAGTCTATCTGTAAGAACAGTTTACAGAAATCTTTATAAATTGTATACATGTTCATAAAACTAATGTGACTATCCAAAACTTTCTTGTGCAATTTTTAAACATGTTGAATTGTTGATCATGCTTATTTTGTACCATTCATATATATATTTGTATGTGTATATATATATATATATATATATATATATATATATTCCTGATTTTGATATCACTTGCAGTAATCCATCATGCAATTCATCTGACTATTTCTTCTGAGATGAATGCCATTATTCCTTTCTTCACAAGCCTCAGAGCTGAGATATGAAAGCTGTATGCTAGTACACATTAGGCTGCTTGGAAAATAGGTGCACAGAGACCTATTTGGATGGTGCTTGGGTAAGTCCTCAGGAAATAAGTAGTCAGGCTTTAGGGTTGGTCTCTTTTGAATGTTTTGAGAAATGACCAGATTGCTTCCCACAGAGGTTGGATCAATTTGCATTTAAGTAGGAAACATTCTTTAACCTCACATCCTTACCTGCACTGTTGTTGTTGTGGTGGTGGTCAGGTGTTGGGCTGCACCGTGGAGAAGAGAGAGGAAGTCCAGAGCAAGTGGGGTACACAAATCTTTATTATAGGATGGGGGGATGGCTCAGGCCACATGGAGTTAGCCGACAATGGCTATCCCCACTACCTGACCACAGGGCGAGAGAAGCAAGAGAGATCTGAGAGAGAGCCAAAGGGGCCGAGAGGGGGGGAGCCAAGAGCCCAGAGACAGTGAGGGGAGGTGAGGGGGCTTTTATTGGGTGACAACCAGGGGTGACGTGTGGGGCCAGGATTGGTTGAAGGGGGCACTGCTAGGATTTTGCGGGGTGTGGTAAAACCTGGGGGCGGAGACTGCATCAGAATAATTCCTCAGCGTCATCTCCTCCTTTCCCTTTATATCTAAATGGACACAATAAAGAAAAATGGAATGGAGCAGGCTTAAAATGTTATTAAAAGAGTGCCGTGCTCAGGTGGGAAGATGTAGGACTTTCTGTGGAGGAGGGAAGGCTTAAATGGCTGCCAACCTTGTGAGATTTATGAGTCCTCCTGTGCTCAACCCCTCCTTAGAGAGAGAGACTTACCTGGAGGGAGCCATCTCATAGGTTTAAGTGAAGCCTGCTCAACCATCTCTTCACAATATCTCTACATCTTATTTTTAAATATTTTTTTTATATTTATTTATTTATTCCCTTTTGTTTCCCTTGTTGTTTTATTGTTGTAGTTATTATCGATGTCATTGTTGTTGGATAGGACAGAGAGAAATGGAGAGAGGAGGGGAAGACAGAGAGGGGGAGAGAAAGACAGACACCTGCAGACCTGCTTCACCACCTGTGAAGCGACTCCCCTGCAGGTGGGGAGCCGGGGGCTCGAACTGGGATCCTTTCACCGTTCTTTGCATTTGGCGCCACCTGGCCTTAACCCTCTGTGCTACCGCCTGACTCCCAATATCTCTACATCTTTTTTATCTTTCTATCTAGTAATAGCATAAGATGGTTCAAAATCTGTAAAAGACTATCATGGAGCAGAAACCTTTTGGACATAAACCTAAATGATATAACAAAACAGGAAGGAACAATTAGGGGAGTAGTAAAAGCCAGTGTGAAGTGAAGGGAAGGATTGGTGTGTAAAGGAACATTCCCTGCTTGGGGGGGGGAGGGGCAAGGGTACATAATGAGGGGGAGGCAGGAGGGCATGACCCACCAAACAGAGGGGCTATTTGGCATTGTATAGTCCTCAAGGCAACAGTCTGTAAAGTCTATGAACTACTCAGGATCAGTCTATGAAAAACCATCAGCGTGAAAGGAAATAAGCTGCTTTAAAATTGTGTAAAATGTCTATAGGGTATGCCAGAAAGTCCGATACAAGTCTCAGTCCAAAGTAGATGGCTAGGGGAAGGATTGGCAGGAGATGAGACGCTGCATGAGGGAGGTCAGCCGCTGGAATTCTGCTTTTCTGTAGTTATCCAACTGGAACTGCCAACATGTGACAGGAAAATCAGAAGCAGGAACGACAAGCAGGCATTAAGAAAGTTCTGTCCTTGGAGTCTGTGTATCAGGTTCTTCAGATCACGTTAAGTGACATCTAGGGTTTTGGGAGGTGTGCCACTATAGTCATGCCATCTAGTGGGTGATGTCTGGGTGTGCAGGGATTCAGATGGTTTTTCTGGGATTCCTGTGAAAGAAACACAATCTGCTTCTCGTGGTTAATTTGAACTTGTAACAAGTTATTGGTTTGTTATAGTTGATACCTCGAAGATTATAATTGGTTTAAATCTCTTTATGATTTTATTTAAAGGTCTTCTAATGTGACCTCCTGTAGTAGTCTCTACCGCAGGATCTTGAGACCAATTTTAGCTAAAATATGTATTTTTAACAGACTCAAATTGCTTAGAGAGTTAACGCATTTTCGTGACAATGATTTTAATGTTTACAGTGCCAGATTGATGCCAGATCTGTTGTGGATTAATTTCCACAAGATAGTTTACAGGGCACTTTTGGGGGCCCTCAAGGGTGTCCTGTATATAAAATTTATATATTTTAGTTTTGGGAATGTATAGTCATGTTAAACATTTAGACTTTTACCTTAAATAGT
The DNA here is from genome assembly GCF_950295315.1 of Erinaceus europaeus. Classification (NCBI taxonomy): domain Eukaryota; kingdom Metazoa; phylum Chordata; class Mammalia; order Eulipotyphla; family Erinaceidae; genus Erinaceus; species Erinaceus europaeus. The sequence continues at coordinate 101,176,456 of NC_080164.1, read as the reverse complement.
TAGTTACCTTAGCAAATTAATTTTTACCTTGTCTGGTGATAATGTAGCTGTAGAGTTACGCTTTTGAGTGTTACCAAACTTGAGACATACCCATAACCATTTAGTTATAACACACTGGAGGAAAAAGAACTTTTGTTATAAAAACATATCATTTTAAAAACAAATTTATATCTGTCATTAGTCACACAGTTTAAGACTAAACACTTACATATATACCAAAAACTATATATAAAAATCAAAAAGGGAGAAAAACAAAAATTTTGAATGTTTCTGGACGTCTCCAGAAACTTTGGCTGTGTCCAGCATTTTTATATAAAGCCAACTACCTTTTAGAGTACTCCAAGCAGATGGGTCATGCATAAAAATTTTTTTGTCATTCAACACACTCACTCACAAAACACAACTGGCCAGTTATAACATAAGTCATTCAGGGAAAGGGTAGGAGAGAGGTCTCTGTGAGCCAGATTTTGTAGGTACTGCCATGTCGTATTACGGTTCCTGGGATGTATCCTGCATCTGGTCCTCTTTTAGTACTTCTTGTTCTTCAGGGATAACAGCGCCATCCTGCGGGTATTGTCAGACATGGCGGGCAGGAACCCAGACAGGTTTAGAGAAATTTTGAGGGAAAACGCATGCGAACCCCCTTCTCATGGTCAATAGTGGGTCAGGCCCTTTCCAAATTTTATCGAGTGGGTCTTTCCATTTGACCTTAATGAATGGGAGGGTAGATGGTGTTTACCAGTGAAGAATGATAGGAGGTAGGTCTGAGTTATTGTAAATATTAAAGAGATTTAACGTAGTTAAGACTTTTGCTAGCTGGATATTCGGGGGGTACATTCCTAATTTAATTTTATTTAATTGAGCCTTAAGGGTTTGCTGGGCCCTCTCGACAATGCCTTGTCCCTGTGGATTATAGGGAATGCCTGTGGTATGAGTAATGTTCCAGAGGGAACAAAAATCTTTAAATTGTTTGATGGTAAATGCCGGTCCACGGTCAGTTTTCAGTTGAAGAGGTAAGCCCATCACAACAAAACAGGAGAGCATATGGCTTTTAAGCTTTTTATAGCTTTCTCCTGTCTGAGCTATAGCCCACATAAATTTAGAAAAGGTATCAACTGAGACAAACACATATATTTGTTTGCCAAAGATTGGTATGTGGGTGACATCAATTTGCCAAATAGCATTAGCTTTTAAACCTCGGTGGTTAACCCCAAGGGTCTGGATAGCAGGTGTCTTTATGAGACTTGCACAGGAAGAGCATGTAGCGAGGATATGTTTTAACTGTGGTACAGGAACATCAGGAAATCGAGCTCGAAGGCCTTTAAGATTAACATGGGTTAGAGAATGAAAATTAGCAGGATCAGAGACAGAGACTGGGAAAGTTCCTGTGGAGGCAAGGCGGTCAACTGCGGCATTCCCTTCAGACAGGGAACCAGGAAGAGGGCTGTGGAAACAAAGGTGTTAAATATACAGTGGTTGATTTCAAGAACAGCATAGAGGCTATGTGAATCAAGAGAGGGCAAAGTGGGTTGTCATCAATTTTCACATAAGAACGAGCAAGCCATGGGAGTAAGTTAACAGTATACACACTGTCAGAAAAAAGGTTGAAGGATTCTAGTACAGCTTTTATTGCAAGGAAAACAGCATAAAGTTCTTTGTACTGAGGGGAATTCTCGGGAAGCTCAGTAAAGAGAGGTTTAGGAGATTGTTTGTCTGGGTAATATATAAGGGCAGCAGCTCCCCTTTTTCCACCATCAGTAAAGATAGTAGGAGCAGAGGGAATGGGATCCTGAGAGAAAAGTTTAGGTGCTAGTAGAAGCAGAAGAGATAAAGAAGCTATCAATTTATTAGAAGGAAAATGGTTATCTATTTGTCCTGGAAACCCCACGAAGCTTATTGCAAAGCAGGAATGATGGCGTATAAGCCACTCTGTATCTGTGAGAGAAAAATGCAGAATAATTAAATCCGGTTCTTTCCCTAAGACCTGCACAGACCTATTTCTCTCTTGGAAAACCATGAATGCTAATGCATCTATCTCAGTGAGGAGTCTTGGAGCTCCTCTTACTGGCAAGTGAAGCCACTCGAGAACCCCATGGTCTTGCCACAATTCCCCTACTACTGTGGAGGTGGAGTTGAAGATTAGAAGGTTAACCGGAGAGGAGGGGGAGAATCGAACAAGGTGCATGTCCTGGAGGGCCTGGTTAACCCTTTCCAGTGCCGAGGAGGCCTCAGGAGTTAACTTAGGTTTTGAGGAGGGCTGTTTGTTTACTTTCAACAGGTTAAACAGTGGTTGGAGGCAGCTTGTAGGCAGATAGAGATACTGCCTAAGCCAATTTAAATTTCCTAGAAAACTTTGTAAAGAAGCAAGAGTAAAGTAAGAAGGAAAGGTGACATTAGGTTTTAAGGGATGAATTTGCATTAAAGAAATCTCTGAACCTAAGAAAGAAATTGGAGGAATTAGCTGTATCTTCTCAGGAGCTACATTAAGGCCACTTTTCTTTAATGCAGGAATGAGAAAATCACGTAAGGCATACAGATCTGTATCTGATTTTCCCCATATTAAAATATCATCTGTATAATGAAAAACATTAAGGCCTTTATGAATATATGGGACAAGGGCAGATTTAACAGCCTCCTGACAAATTGTAGGACTATTGGCCATACCCTGCGGTAGCACCACCCATTCAAATCTATCAGCAGGGCTGGCATTATTAATAGACGGAATAGAGAAGGCAAAACGTTTACAATCTTGGGGATGCAAGGGAAAAGAGAAAAAACAATCTTGTATATCAATAGCTATCATTGGAATTCCCATGGGAATTGCAGAAGCAAGAGGCAAACCCTTTTGGGGGGAGCCCCAGACCTGAATGGTTTTATTTACCACATGGAGATCTTGAAGGAGGCACCATTTTCCCTAGCGCTTTTTAATAACAAAGACAGGAGTATTCCATGGGCTTCGAGAATGACGAATGTGTCCCAAAGACAACTGCTCTCGGACAAGCTCTTTTAAAATTTCTAGCTTATCCCTAGGTAAAGTCCACTGTTCACCCAGACAGGCTCATTAGAAAGCCAGCTTAAGCAGGGTGTTTGGCTATGAACAGTGGCATTTAGTATTGGGGGTGCTGATTAGATCTGGTCTCATGGGAGCGAGTGTTATGCTCTGCAGAGGCATCTGTGGATATCCTAACATCAAGACATTCCAGAATATCCCTGCCCAGTAGGTTGGTGGTAATATCAGCTACGAAAGGGGCAGAAGTGTCCAGTAGAACCTTCCAGGTCTTCCCACATGAACGAGTCTCGTGTACTAAATGATGGGGTCACCCCTCCTACTCCATGTATACTGGGTCCAGAGATAAGTTCCCAATCTTGGGGAACCTCTTCTTGCCTTAAAAATCATCTTTTTTTAAATTTTTTTTATTAACAAAGGATTAATGAACAAAAACATAAGGTAGGAGGGGTACAACTCCACCCAATCCCCATATCCCATCCCCTCCCATGATAGCTTTCCCATTCTCTAGCCCTCTAGGAGCATGGACCCAGGGTCATTGAGGGTTGCAGAAGGTAGAAGGTCTGGCTTCTGTAATTGCTTCCCCTCTGAACATGGGCATTGACTGGTCGGTCCATAATTCCAGTCTCCCTCTATCTTTCCCTAGTAAGGTGTGCCTCTGGGGAAGCTGAGCTCCAGGACACATTGGTGGGGTCTTCAGTCCAGGGAAGCCTGGCCAGCATCCTGGTGGCATCTGGAACCTGGTGATTGAAAAGAGAGTTAACATATGAAGCCAAACAATTTGTTGAGCAATCATGGATCCCAAGCTTGGAATAGTGGAGAGGAAGTGTTAGGGGGATACTCACTGCAAACTCTAGTGTACTTCTGCTTTCAGGTATATATTTTGCAGTAGTTTATGGATACGTGTGCACATAAGCTCTCTCTCACAGAAACTGGTGTATATCTAGGTTATGGGACTTTGTTAGAAAGTGAACTACCTGAGATGAAATTAGAGTGTACTATAAAAGGAAAGGTCTCACCTGAGTAATGAAGCTGAAGGGTTGTCATTCCACACGTGAAGTCTCTGGATACAGTCTGAGGTGAAGCATGTTGAGGTGGCAATCATTGCGTTGGTTAGGTTGTGATTGGCGGATGCAATATTATTTTGTTTGGATTGGGAGATGCATACGGGAAAGTGGGCCCTATCCAAGGGTTCCAGGACTGGGGGAAGTAGGGGCTCTATAGTGGATATTTGAGGTTCCTGCTGTCTTAGGGTTCAAAAAGACAATCGATAGTTAATGTTATCATCACATTACTTGTTAAATGGGTTAACTTAGAAAAGTCACTTTGTTATGGTATGCTGTACAGTATCCAGTATCTTGTATATAGCTGTGCTATTGGATACTTCTAATCTACTTGGTCTAGGCTTTTGAGAGAGTCAGCATATCAAATACATAGCCTATATATTAAAAAGATTCAGTTTGTCTTTTGAGAAACTTTGAGACATACAATTGATTTTCCCCCTCTCATATTAATTAACTACTGATTTATATGTCTACATTTTGCTAGGAGTGTACACAAACACCATTCTCACCACCAAAGGACTGTGACCCATCCCTCCCACCCACTGCCACCACCCACTGGCCCAGGAAGCTGCATGTCTACCCCTCACCACTGGGTTTTTACTTTGGTGCCCTACTTACAATTTGATCAGGTCCTGCTTTTAGTTTCCCTTACAGATCTTCTTAGTAAGCTTCTGTTGATGAGTGGGATCATCCCATACTCATCTTTATCTTTCTGACTTAGCTCACTTAACAGAATTCCTTCTAGCTCTGTCCAACATGGGTCAGAGAAGTTGGGTTCATTGTTTTTGATAGCTGCATAGTATTCCATTGTTTATATATACCACAGCTTTCTCAGCCACTCATCTGGTGTTGGGCATCTGGGTTGCTTCCAGGTTTTAGCTATTATGAATTGTGCTGCTATGAACATAGGAGTACACACCACTTTTTGGTTGGGTGTTATGGAGTCCTTGGGGTATAACCCCTAGAGAGGAATTACTGGATCATATGGAAGGTCCATGTCTAGCCTTGTGAGAGTTTTCCAGACTGCTCTCCACAGAGGCTGGACCAATTTACATTCCCACCAGCAATGTAAAAGGGTTCCTCTGTCCCCACATCCTCTCCAGCATTTGTTGCTGCTGTCCTTTTTGATGTATGCCATTCTTACAGGAGTGAGGTGATATCTTAGTGTTGTCTTAATTTGCATTTCTCTGACAATCAGTGACCTAGAGCAGTTTTTCATATGTTTGTTAGCCTTTTGGATCTCCTCTGAGGTGAATGTTTTGTTCATATCCTCTGCCCATTTTTGGATGGGGTCATTTGCTTTTTTGGTGCTAAGTTTGCTGAGATCTTTATATATTTGGGTGATTAGTTTCTTGTCTGATGTCTGGCATGTGATGATCTTCTCCCATTCTGTGAGGGGTATCTCTGTTTGTTTAATAGTTTCTTTGGATGTGCAGAAGCTTTTCAATTTGATGTAGTCCCATTGGTTTGTTTCTGCTTTAGTCTTCCTTGCAATTGGGTTTGATTCATCAAAGATGTACTTGAGGTCTGGGAGTGTGATGCCTCCATTTCTGTTTCTTTTCCTCAAGATGGTTTTGGCAATTCTAGGTGTTTTCAGGTTCCATATAAATGATTGTAGTGTTTGTTCTATACTCTTAAAGAAGCTTGGTGGAACTTTGATGGGTATTGCATTAAATTTGTATATGGCTCTGGGGAGAATATTCATTTTGATGATATTTATTCTTCTAATCCATGAGCATGGGATATCTTTCCATTTCTTGGTATCCGTTTCTATTTCCTTGAGTAGCGATTCATGGTTTTCAGCATACAAGTCTTTCACTTCTGTGGTCAACTTTATTCCTAGGTATTTGATTGATTTTGCTGAAACAGTAAATGGGAGTGATTTCTGGATGTCTTCTTCTTCAGATATAGTGTTTGCATAAAGAAATGCCACTGATTTTTGTACATTGATTTTTGAGCCTGATACCTTGCTATATTGCCTAATAACTTCCAATAATTTTCTGCTGGATTCTTTAGGTCTTTCTATGTATTCTATCATATCATCTGCAAATAATGAGAGCTTGACTTCTTCCCTTCCAATCTGTATTCCTTTGATTTCTTTCACTTGTCTTATTGCTATGGCAAGAACTTCCAATACTATGTTGAAGAGTAACAGTGACAGTGGACAGCCCTGTCTATTCCTCGATCTGAGGGGGAATGCTTTCAGCTTCTGTCCATTGAGTATGATGTTGGCTGTAGGTTTGCTATATATAGACTCCACTATCTTGAGGTATTTCCCATCTATTCCCATTTTTTGTAGAGTTTTGAGCATGAATGGGTGTTGGATCTTGTCAAAGGCTTTCTCTGCATCTATTGAGATAATCATGTGGTTTTTGGATTTGCTTTTATTGATGTGGTGAATGACATTGATTGACTTACAGGTGTTGAACCAACCTTGCATTCCTGGGATGAATCCCACTTGGTCGTGATGAATGATCTTTTTGATATGTTGCTGTATCCGGTTGACCTAGATCTTGTTTAATATTTTGTCGTCTATATTCATCAGAGATATTGGTCTGTAGTTTTCCTTTTTTGTTCTGTCTCTGTCAGCTTTTCGTATCAGGGTTATGTTGGCTTCATAGAAGGTGGAAGGGAGTATTCCTGTTTCTTCAATCTTATGGAATAGCTTAAGATGTATGGGTATTAACTGTTTCCTGAAAGTTTTGTAGAATTCATTTGTGAAGCCATCTGGTCCAGGACTTTTGTTGTTGGGCAGATTCTTAATAACGGTTTCAATTTCTTTGTCTGTGATTGGTGCATTAAGATTTTGTAGTTCTTCTTGGTTCAGTTTTGAAAGGGCATATGCTTCTAGAAATTGTTCCATTTCTTCCAGATTCTCTAGCTTGGTGGCGTATAGTTCTTCATAGAAGTTTCGCAGGATTCTCTGGATTTCTGTGGTGTCAATTGTGATATCTCCTCCATCGTTTACAATTATATTAATTAGAGTCTTCTCTCTTTTGTTTGGTGAGTCTGGCTAGGGGTCTGTCAATTTTGTTTAATCTTGCAAAGAACCAACATTTGGCTTCATTGATCTTTTGTATGGTTCTTTTGTTTTTGATGTGGTTTATTTCTGCTCTAACTTTAGTGATTTCTGTCCTTCTGGTGGCTTTAGGATTCCTTTGTTCCTCTTCCTCTAAGTCCTTGAGGTGTGCAGTAAGGTCGTTCATTTGAGCTTCTTCTTTGTGTTTAATATGTGATTGTATGGCTATAAGTTTCCCTCTCAGTACTGCTTTAGCTGTGTCCCAAATATTTTGATAGGTTGTGTCTTCATTTTCATTAGTTTCCAGGTACATTTGAATTTCCTGTTTGAGTGAGTCTCTGACCCAGTGGTTCTTAAGGAGCATATTGTTTAGTTTCCAAATTCTGTGTCTTTTAATAATTTTCCGTTTGTTGTTAAATGTTAGTTTTACTCCACTGTGGTCTGAGAAGATACTTGGGATGATTTCAATGCTCTTGAATTTATTGATGCTGTCTTTGTGGCCTAACATGTGGTCTATCCTTGAGTATGTGTTATGTGGATTTGAAAAGAAGGTGTATTCCAGTTTTTTGGGGTGGAGGAGTCTGAAAATGTCCAAGAGGTCTAGTCTGTCATTCTCATCGTTCAATTCTCTTGTATCTTTATTGGTTCTCTGCTTTGTTGATCTGTATAAGTGTGAGAGTGGGGTATTGAAGTCTCCCAGTATTACTGTATTACTTTTGATGTATTTTTGAAATTCTTTCAGTAGATGCTTAATGTATTTAAATGGTCCCTCGTTGGGTGCATAGATGTTAATAATTGTTAACTCTTCTTGGCTGATTGATCCTCTAATCATTATGTAATGTCCTTGCCTATCTTTTATTACTTTATTTAATTTAAAATCTATCGTGTCTGAGATGAGAATGGCTGTTCCTGCCCTTTTTTGTGGACCGTTAGCCTCTATGATAGTTTTCCATCCTTTCACTTTAAGTCTGTGTTTATCTTGTTGTGACAGATGGGATTCTTGCAAGCAGCATATGGTTGGGTTATGTTTTCTCATCCATCCCCTCACCCTGTGCCTTTTGATGGGTGAGTTTAAGCCGTTGACATTTATTGATATTATGGATTTAATGTATTGTAGTGCCATTGTTCTAAGAAAAAAATTGTTTACTCTGATATATTGCAAGTATTATAGTGATGTTCTTGTTTATAAGAGGTCTTTTAGTACCTCTTTCAGGGCCGGCTTGGTGATGGTTGCCTCCTTTAACTGTTGTTTATCTAAGAACGTTTTGATCCCTCCATCTAGTTTGAATGAAAGTCTAGCAGGATATATTATCTTTGGTTGAAACCCTTCTTCATTCAGGGCTCAATAGATATCTTGCCACTCCCTTCTGGCTTTTAGAGTTTGAGTGGGGAAGTCTGCAGATAATCTTATGGGTTTTCCCTTGTATGTGACTTTTTGTTTCTCTCTTGCAGCCTTTAGGATCCTTTCTTTATCCTTACTTCTTCTCATTGTGACTATGATGTGTCTTGGTGTCTTCAGGTCTGGGTTGATTCTGTTTGGTACTCTCTGGGCCTCTTGAACCTTGATATCCTTTCTGTTTTCAGGTCTGGGAAGTTTTCTTGTATTATTTCCTCTAGAATGTTTGCTTCCCCTTCCTCTCTTTTTTCCTCTGGCAGGCCAATTATATGAATGTTACTTCTTTTGAGATCATCCCATATGTCTCTGTTGTTGTTTTCAGTGTCTCTCAATCTCTTTTTATGCTCTTTCACCTCTTTCTTCATTTTCTCTAACTCATCATCTGTCTGACTAATTCTGTTTTCTGCTTCTGTTAGCCTGCTTTCCCTTGCCTCAGCTTCTTTCTTCATTACAGCTATTTCAGCTTTCAGTTCTCTAATTGCCTCAAGATAATCAGTATTTTCCTTGGAGGTCTCAACTGTTGTTTCCCTAATACTGCCATTACTTTCCTCCAATGTTGATTTCATTCTGTGATTAATAAGTTTATTATTGCTTGCATACTTTTCTTATCTATGGTTACTTCTGGCTGATTTGTAGTTTCTTCTGGGCTCTTGTCTTCATTCATTGGAGTAGCAGTTTTATTTGTTTTTAATCTACCCATTTTTTTATTTATGTGTTTCTTTTTTTTTATGCTCTGTTGTTCCTCAGTTGTTGTGTCTTGAGTACAAGTAACACTGTACTAAATACCTTTATTACAATTGTACTCACCACCCTCCGGAATTACAGTAGCAACTGAAGTAAGTATTGAAGTAGTTTAATCATTACCAGTTAGCCAAACAATTTCTCCAGTCCGTGAAAAAATAGTAACCAAATCCCATTGAAGAAAGAGAAAAGAAAGAGAGGATAGCAAGAATAGACAGTTATGCAAATCTACTATCCACTGTATATTCTAGGGGTAACAAGAGGGGAAAGGGGACTAGAGCAGAGATACACACATAGAGAGTCCACTCTGAGTTAGATTTCTTCACCAAAGTAATTCACAAATTCAGAAAGGCAAAGAAGAAAGAACAAGTGTATGACAAGATTAAAAAAAAGAGAGAGAGAAGAGAGAGAAAAGGGAGAAGATAAGAAAAAGAGTTGTAATTAAAGAGCAGTGCAAGGAACTTCCCAAATGTGTATCAGTGAATTAAAAAAAAAAAAAAAAAAAACCTGTTTGGTGGTATGGGGTATCCTGCTAGAAGCTGGTCCCCAGGACTGCTTATGGGCATGGGGCGGGAAGGATTTATGCTTGAAAATTAAAAGGAAGAAAAAAGAATTCTTCCCCCTACTCTAATTCTTAACCCTAATTAAGTTATAGTCATCTCCTTGTCAGCGCTATGACCCCTTATTGGCTGGCCTGCTAAAGGCAGAAAATCCTATTGTCTCCAGGGAATGTGTTCAGAGCTCAGAGGCTAGCAGCTTCGCTGTCTGCCATCTTCTGGGAAACCTCCCCCCCCCTCCAGACTTTTTTAAAGGATTTCTCGAAAATGAAAACTAGCTCCAAGTCCTTTGATCCAATGAGAGCTATACTCAAGAAGTCTTTGGATCTGCCCTCAGGGTCATGGTGGTCCCTGGAGACTCCCAAGAGAAAGCCCCCTGAGCTAAAGTGCTCTCTCCGGGTCCTCTGCCAGCCGCCCAGCAGCGCTCTGCAACCAGCAGAGGAGCCGCCTTCCCAGGCAGAGGACAATGCCCAGCGCACTCGCCTTGCCCGGCGCCGCCTGGGAAGTCTGAAGCAGCCCGCCTGCTAGTCCGTGCCACCTTTACTCTAATTCTTAACCCAAATTAAATTATAATCACCTCTTTGGTGTCACCCCTTATTGACTGGCCTGCTAAAGGCAGAAAATCCTACCGTTGCCAGACGATGTGATCAGAGAACACGCTGTTGACAGCTTCTCAGTCCGCCATCTTCCCCCTCCCCCCTTAAAATCATCTTTGCTGCCTCCGTGTCAATCAAAAATTTAAAAGGAATATTGCCAATCTTTACTGTCATAGAAGGGTGTCCCCATTCTAAAACAGGAGTGGTCCACAAAATCTCAGGCCCCGAATTTGTACCATTTAGGGGCGTGCCATCTTTGTGAAAATTTGACCAACAATCTCTCTTCCAGTGAAACCCTTTATGATATCTAGGACACACCGTACGTGGCTTTTGGCTCCCTAACTGAAAGCGGGGTTGCTCTGACTGGAGGCGTGATTGCAGCTTATCAGTACATTGGTTACGCCAATGTCCTTGGCGACCGCACTAAAAGCAGGCCCTGTTTTGATTATATGGGGTAACTGCATAAACCTGTGTCATAGTGGATGCCCCATAATTGCCTGATGTAAGTTCCTGTGTCACTAAAATCAAATTATCTGGGTGTAAGTGTTTAAGTCATGCCTGATGGAATTGTGGTATCATGCCTTCCCAGACAATAGAGTGCAGGAGTAGTGAGCAGACATCAGGATTATAAACCTTTCTCTCTAAGCTTGTCTTCACCCTTGAGATGAATCTTGCTAATGATTCATCAGTGCCTTGGTGAAGAGAGTTAATGGGAACTGACGAGTCTACATTGGGTGGGGTCACCCTTTCCCATGCTTGTGTTGCGCAGATGTGTACCTGTTCAAAATAACTGGTTGGAAACCTGGCTTCTGCCTGATGAGCTCCAGACTCATAAGCTTCTGCTCCAAACAAAGCATCAAAATTCCATTCTACCTGTTTGTTACTATTTTCCTGTGATTGTCTAGAGCACTCATCGCGGAAGCATGCTGTCCACTGTAGGTAGAGGGCGTCTGGGAGTGCATCACAAGCCAGGTCTTTCCAGTCCTGGGGGGTGTTAAAGGGCTGGTAAAAACTCCTTAAAATGGACTTAGTCCATGGCGTCTGAACCCGTCCTCCCTGACCGCTTGTCTATGTTGTCTGATCTCTTTAGAGGTATATGGCTGCCACGGCTGAGGGTTTTGTTTAGAGGGGGCCACTTTTACTGGGAAGGTGTGGATTTGGTTCGATGGTGCAGGAAAGGGAGCTACAGAAGTGGAAGGTTCCGTGGAAACTGCTGTTGTGGCCTCAGGGGAAACTGAACACGTATCTACAGGGATGGAGCTCTCGGGGCGGACTGCACATAGTTTAAGGTCCTTAAATGCTAAAAAAATATACTTTAACTCTCATATCTCAGCCACTAGGTCTCTTAATGATGACGTATCAGCAGGGGGTGAGGTCAGAGAACTGGAAGCCTCAGGAAAATCTGAACCCGGGGCCGCAGGGGGTGGGGCCAGAGAAGAGGAAGCCTCAGGAGAAGCTGAACCCAGGGCGGCAGGGGGTGGGGCCAGAGAAGAGGAAGCCTCAGGAGAAGCTGAACCTGGGGCGGCAGGGGGCGGGGTTAGAAAAGGAGCTTCTGAACACATGTGTGTGTCTGAACACGATGGGCGCACTTGTTGTGAACTCTCCTTTCTGTAGTATGATATTCTCACAGGTACAAAGTAGTATTTCAGTGTTGTCTTTATATTCATCTCTCTGTTGAACTTTTTTTTTTTCTATCTTGAGCATCTCTCAAGCATCTTCTCATATATCTACTGCCCTCTGTATATCTTCTTTGGAAAAAATTCTGACCATGGCATTTCTCCACTTCTTCACAGAAATTTTTTTTTCCTGCTGAATTTGGTGAGCCCTTTATGTATTTTGGTTATTAGTCCTTTGTCCAATAAATGGCATATCCCATTCAGTAAGACATTTTATTTTTATGTTTTGTTTATGGCTTTTTGTCCTGAGATTATCAATTTTGATGTAGTGACATTGGTTTATTTTGCTTTTATTTTTCTTGCTGTTGGTTTTGATTCATGAAATACATTTTTGAAGACATAATTTCCACTATTTATTGTTTCTAAAGTATTTGATATATGCCACTACCATTGTAGTTTTGCTGTGATGTTTAACACTTCTTGTTTTTTACTGATCATGTTATTTTATTAGAGACAGAGAAGTTGAGTGGAAAGGGGCATATAGAGATGGAAGGAGAAAGAGAAATATCTGCAGGCCTGCTTCAACACTTGTGAATCTTTCCCCCTTCAGGTCAGGTTTAGCAGTATTTTGTCTTCTATTTCTGATAAACTATAATGAAAACATGAAGTGCTTCTGAATAAAAATCCATATAAAATTTAATCCATAATTTTGTCTAAGTTGTTTTTGAAGAGCTTTTTTTTTTCCCTCATTTTAAGCTACTAAACCTCAAGGGGCAAACAGGCATCCTAATTTGACTTCTCCCTTTATAAAATACCCAGTCAGTTTGACCTAGTTGTTAAATCATTCTGGTATCTGGAGGCTTTCGTGGCCTAGATTGTCATGTCTCATTCTCTCTTAATAATTATATTAAATTAATTATCTACTCTGTAATTCCTGTTTTCAAAACTAATATACATACATTTATTTCATCAAGTATAGAGCATAAATACATATATATCAATATATGTATAATGCTATAAAGTATAACTAAGATACAACACTATGTGTACAGAAATATGCAAACACTACTCATAAAAGTTATAAAAAGCTGCCTAAAATGCTTAGAATCTCCATATATAGATACAAATGTGGAAACAAATACACTATACACTATACACTTCGCAATAGGTATTATTTCTAATTTAGTACAATGTTTTTTTTTTCAAATAAATATTGAGGAGATAATTAGTAATAAAATAAAGATCAAGGGCTCACAGGTTATACATATGAAGATGTAAACAGGGAGTCAGGCAGTAGTGCAGTGGGTTAAGTTCATGTGGCACAAAGCACAGAGACTGGTGTAAAGATCCCAGTTAAAGCCCCAGACTCCCCACCTGCAGGGGAGTTGCTTCACAGGGGACTCTCTCTCCTCCTCCATCTACCCCTCTTTCTCCACTTCTCTCTGTCCTATCAAACAACAATGACATCAACAACAACAACAACAATACTGACTACAACAATAAATAAAAGTATGTCAAAATTTTTCACAAAGCATTTTTAACTTAGTTTTTTTTTTCTGGACAAAATTATAAGCTCAATGGAACTCTGGGTTCCTCCTCACCATTTCTATATAGTGGCATACATTTAAATTACTTCTTGTCACTTAAATGTTTCTTTTAGAGAAATAGGGGGAAAAGTTAGATTGAAAAATGAAACATCTTTATTTCTTAAGTTATGTTCCAGTCTTGTTTTTCCTAAAATCCTATGCTGAAATTGTAATCTCCCAAATTAATTTTACTAGTTTGTATGCCTTCTGTTGGTAGTCTAAGATATCTTGTCTATAGCATGTTTTTGTAGCAGATCAAATGAGATATCATAAGATATTAGGAGATATATCTCCCATGTAAGCTTAAAATTGATACTTATTCTCTTTCTTAAAGTCCAGGTGTCTGAGGGCAGTTACTGTTTGGTTTACTTGTTTATTTATTTCCTCAGCAATCCAGCATTGAGTAGATCAGAGATCACAAAGAGGAACCTAACTAGCTCTGTGTTTTGCTTATGGGAAGAAAGTGTGAAGATTGAAACTAAACAAAGGGGATTTAGCTGATTTCTAGAATGAAAGGTCAATTGGTCTGAGTGTGGAACTGAATGATATAAAAGGGCATGTTGTAATTAAAAATGAAATCTACACACTGAACTAACTATGACACATGGATGGACATTAACCAAGTGCACAGTGTAAAGCACAAGGCAGTTGCTATTTGAAATAAAAAATGCTAGAATGGAAAGGCATTAGAGAAAGCTAAAGTAAGAAGTTTATCTAAGGGAAGGTGAGTTAGAGGTAAACACAAGGCTTGTAAGCCATAAAATTCAGAGTTTAATCCTGGATGCTGCAAATGACAGTAATATTTGCTTGCTCCATTTAGTAACTAAAATAATATATAGATGGATATTTTAAAATAAAAAGCAGAATAAACAAATGAGAGATAATTGCTGGAGTGCTCATAATTTGAGAAATATTTTTGTGTGATAGAGCAAGTACAAAATATTTATTGAATTCATGGCTGTACTGTGGGACTATGTGAAAGCTTGGTAAAGCTTAGGGGAGCTGTCCCATCCTTGGATGGAGGTCTGGAAAGACACCCCACTTGATAGCCTCTCTCCTTATAGAGATAATCCAAGATGGAAAAGTCTCCCAGACTCAGTTTCTCCTTGTTAGTCTCTCAAGCTCACAGAAAGTCTACAGGGCTCTCACACTTAGTTCTCCCTGCTAGCAGGTCAAATAGCTGCCTGCTTTAGGGTTCACTCAAAGTTCACACATGCGCTTCACCTTTTGATCATAAAGGAGAACACACTCTATCATACACCCCCAACACCAGACAGTGAAAAGCCCCCAAATCTTATTTCATTGTACCCTTTGATATCTGTGATTTATGTCAAGCTTTGTTTTTCTTTTCTCTACTTCACCTTACTGGTTTAACCACTAGCCTGATGATGACGACAAGAGTATAAGACAGGTTTAAGCAACTCACAAATGATTGTGGGTATAAGTGACTTAAATACATGTCTGGCAAATGTTGTTCTCTTTTCCTGCTTGCCCTTTCAGTCTCCTCACCTCCCTTCCACTGCTGCCATTAATATCTGTCTTCATACCAGATCTAATATAGCATTTTTCCCAGGATGTACACTACCTGTGGGACTATGTGAAAGCATGGTAGAGCTTAAAGGAGAAAACACTCTATCATACAGCTCCCCAACACCAGACAGTGAAAACCCCAAATCCTATTTCCTTGTGTCCTTTGATATCTGTGATTTACATAAAGTTTTGTTTTTCTTCTTCTTCTCTACCTCACCTTACTGGTACCCTATGCTTCTCAAACATGCCTTTGGATAATTAACCTGCCTGCATCATAGAGAATAATTGTTTTGACCTTTATGCATCACATCAATTCTTGTCATACCAGCCCCCTACCATAGGGGCAAGCTGACCTTTAGGAAACCTGTAATTTCTGACATATGAGAAAAATGTTCTTTGTTTAACTCTCTATATAAACCTGTATCTATTTCCAAATAAATGAGTACCAGAGTTCTCCCCAAGTCTTCCTTTCTGAATCACTTGGTCCCTATGAGCCAGTGAGGGAGGATCAGAGACTTACCTCCTGGCTGGATCCACTCCATGTGAGTGCCAGCACTGTACATCATCTCTGGTATGCACAGAAAGTTTAATTATCAGCTACCTATAATTTTATCCACATAGTAAGTTATTTTTAGAGTTCTTGTGCTGGGAAAGGCAGTGAAATTTATTTAATATTAAATTTAACATACATTTATTTAATGTTAATTAAGATTCTCTAGAAAAAAACAGAACCAATAACATATCAGTGTGTGTATATATGTACTTATGGATGTGTAAATATAAAAGATAAATACATATATACAATTACATATAGATATATATGTATCTGTATGTTAGGATTCTTTTTATATATTCTCTCCCATTAAAGTCTTTTGAAGGGGACCATCATCAAGATTTGACTGCTCTAAGCTGACCTTTTCATATAGAAAGAGAGAGACAGTGGAGGACAAAAAAAGAAAAGAAAAGATACCATTGTTCCAAAGCTTTCTCTCATTTAAAAATATGTTTGTATTATATCAATTTATCTACTGAATATAAACAGTCAGAACTATAAAATTAATCTCTTAAAATTATATTAAAAGCACTCTGTTAAAAGTTTTATGTTTACATTACTGTCTCTGCAGAGAAAACTCAATATATAATTTAAGATGTATAAAGCACTCAGTGAGAAAGGCTTTCACCTAAGACTACTGTGTCCTGATATACTGCCATTCAAACTAGATGGAGACAAGAACAGTTGAAGGAATCAACTATCACTGAGCCTGCCCTGAAAGAAGTTCTGAAAGGTCTCTTATAAACTACCATATCACCATAACCATGCCATATATGAGAACACTAAAATTTTAAAATAATGGCATTAAAATATCTCCATTCTGTATTATCAATAAATACCAATGGCCTGAATTCACCTATTAAAAGTAGGAAGAGGGATCAGAAAAGAAAACCCAACACAACCATATGTTGTCTGCAGGAATCCTACCTAACTCAACAAGACAAACAAAGACTCAAAGTAAAAGGATGGAAAACTATTATACAAGCTAATGGATCACACAAAATGATAGGAACAACTATTCTCAATCTGACAAGATCGACCCTAAACAAATATAACAATAGGGATAGATATTGCATAATGTTCAGAGGATCCATTAGTCAAGAGGTCTTAACAATTATTAACATATATGCACCAAATGAGAGTCCATCTAAATACATCAATCATCCACTGAAAGGACTACAGCAATATATTAACAGCAACACAGTAATAGGAGATTTCAATACCCCTTGGATGTTAAACCAGAAACCATCAAATACTTAGAGAAAGATATTGGCAGAACTCTTTTCCATCTAAGTTTTAAAGGCACCTTTGGCGAAACAAATCCAATAATTAAAAAAAAAAAGTTGAATAAGAAACACAAAGCAGAACTTGGACCAGGTCTGATATATTGTACCAAAATAATGGACTCTGGGGTTGGAGAGGAGGATTTAGGTCCTGGAACATTATGGTAGAGGACAATCTACAGGGGCATTGAGTTGTTATGTGGAAAACTGAGAAATGTATACAAGGGTAGATAGCATAATTATTAGGCAAAGGGATTCTATTCCTGAGGCCCGAAAGCCCCAGTTTCATGGTGAATTTACCTACTTTACCCCATCTTGAATGGAGCTTGAAGACATGTTAAGTGAGGTAAATCAGAAACAAAAGGATGGATATGGGATGATCTCACACATAGGCAGGGGTTGAATAGGGAAAACTCTAAGCATAACTTGGATGGGAATTGGTGTATTGCACTTAGTAAAAGACTATATGGGAGGCCAGCAGTAGTGCAGTGGGTTAAGCATTCATGGCACAAAGCACAAGGACTGGTGTAAGGATCCCGGTTTGAGCCCCTGGCTCCCCACCTGCAGGGGAATCACTGTCCTCCCCCTCCTCTCTGTCTTCCCCCTACTCTCTCCATTTCTTTCTGTCCTATCCAACAACAATGGCAGCAATAATAACTACAACAATAAAACAAGGACAACAAAAGGGAATAAATAAATAAAATATTTTAAAGACTATAGTATGGGATGCAGAGTTCAGGTCCTAAAACAAGATGGTAGAGGAGGACTTAGTGGAGGTTGCATTGTTATGTGGAAATGTTGCACATATACAATCTATTATATTCTACCGTTGACTATAAACTATTGATTCCCCAATAAAGAAAGTTTTAAAAAAATGAATGTTTTTTGTTTTTAATATTGAAAGTAACTAATAGAAAAGTTCCTGGAATTTTGTCAAGTAAAAAGAGTATGACTGAAATTAACATCATTACAGATGTCAAATATAGCTAGAAATGGAAATATTTCAAAAATAAAGGAAGGGCCTGAGCATAGGTGACTGAGTAATGTCCATGTCTTGCCATAAGCAATATCCATGTTCAACTCTGACACCACATAGAGCATATTGCAGTACCAGAGGAAGCTCGGGTGCTATAATATCACTCCTTATATTGATATCTATTTCAGTCTGTCTTTCTATGTGAATAAAAAGTGGCCCTGACTGACTAAATCATGACTCTGCTAAAATAAATTTTAGAAAAGAGAGAAAAAATAGTATACAGTTTATTAAAAGAGAAAAATAATCTGTTGAAAACACATGAGAGGAACACAAAACAAATATACATGAAAAAATCCTAAAATGAACTTGGTAATGAGAGTTGAGAAATTATCTAGAATGTTCACTGGTACTATGTGGGTATCTAAGAAAGTATTCTGTTTGGGGGAAAAAAACCAATTCCCAGATTGCTCTACTGAGAGTATAATAAACTCTAGAAAGTGATAAAAATTGTATCTTAAATACATATTTTAGTGAGAATTTCTCATAAGTTGCATGACGTTATATTAACCCTAAACCAAATTTAGTCATAGGTTATGATATGTATTTGAGTATCCCTGGTATAAATAAAGAAGTTGGGGGGGGCAGAGAGGGAGAGAAAGGCAGAGAGAAACACAGAGCGAGAGAGACAGAGAAGAGAGAGAATAAAGAATTGGCAGGACAAATAACCATGTCCAGCAGAGAAGAAATTACAGAAACCATAACTTATACCTTCTGTGTTTCCAAAACAATTTTGATCAATACTCCCAGTGGAGAAGAAGTTATAGGAGGGACAGGGTAATAGGGCTTTGAATTCCAGTTCCATATGGACTCAAAGAGATAGGAGGAGACAGTGAGAGGCATTTGGATGTAGTAATAGAACTGGGGGTGGCTTACATTAAAAAGGGAACAATTATGTATAAATGTAGACAGATAATTGTAGAGATGACAGCTAACCCTTGTCTGCAACCTTAGGAGAACTATGGTGGCTTGCAATGGAGGTGTTGGGGATTCAGAATACTGGTGGTGGGAACAGTGTGGAATTATACCCCTTTTGGCATGTAATTTTGTAGATAAATATTAAATCACTAATACAATTTAAATAAATTGAAAAAAGAATAGGCAACCATGATGGTAAGTGCTAATAAGACTCAAAGTCAATAAACTGAAAACCCAGAAGTGTGTATGCTATATTTTCCATCTGAATCCACATTTCTGAGTACTAAAGACTCACTAAAATAGATTCTGTTAGAAATCAGGCAAGTTTAGGACCCAGAAAGGACCAATGATTTACTATAAGTCTGAAAGAAAGGAAGAACTCAACACAATCTTCAAATGCAGACAGAAAAAAAATCAATACTTTCATACATGGAAGATAGGGAGACATTTTCTAGTATTTATGCTTCATCTGGCTGGATGAGTCCTACTACATTAGAAAATACAAAATTTGTTTTACTCAGTTAATCAATTAAAATGTCAAATATATATCCATATATCCAGAATACATTTTACTAAATGATCTGTTGATCAAGTAATGAAATGTAATGATCTGTGTGATCAAATAATGAACCTCATTCATTAATCTAAATCCAGAAAATCCCATATTAAACATTATCAAATCAAATTCAATTTACACAAGGCTATATATGCATGTATATATGGGTTCACTTATTTTTAAATGTTTTCATGATTTTTTATTATCTTATTTATTGCATAGTGACAGCCAGACATTGAGAAGGAAGTAGGTAATAGAGGAGAGAGAGAGAGAGAGAGAGAGAGAGAGACCCTGAAACACTACTTCACCACTCACAAAGCTTTCCCCCTGTAGGTGGAGATCAGGGACTTGAGGTTGGGTCCTTGAACATTGTAAAATGTGTGATCAACCTGCTGTGCCACTACCTGGCCCTAGTTTCACTTTCTTAATTTATTTATAAAATAAAATATTGACATGGCCATAGGATAAGAGGAGTACAATTCCACACAGTTCCCATCACCAGAGTTCCATATCCCATCCTCTCCATTGGAACCTTTTCTATTCTTTTTTTTTTTTTGAGGATGACTACATATATATTTTTTATTTTATTTTTGATAGAGACAGAGAGAAATTGAGAGGGGAGGGGGAGATAAAAAGAAGA
Source organism: Erinaceus europaeus (assembly GCF_950295315.1). Lineage (NCBI taxonomy): Eukaryota > Metazoa > Chordata > Mammalia > Eulipotyphla > Erinaceidae > Erinaceus > Erinaceus europaeus. Next base: position 101,156,361 of record NC_080164.1, on the reverse strand, counting down.
GGAAGAAGAACCCTTGCAGCATTACTTTATCACTGTAAAGCTTGTTCCCTGCAGGTGGGTACTGGGGGCTTGAACCTGTATCCTTGTGCAATGTACTGTGTGTGCTCAACCAGGTATGTATCCACTCAGCCCTTTTCTTTGTTTAAGGAAGAAATTATTAACAAATAGCAGAATTTGAGCTACAGTTTTAAAAAATTGAGATTTTATCTTTGATTTAGATCTAAAAAATACTGATTGTTACTTAATTTCATATTGTATTACCACCTAAAGTTCTCTATGTTCAGGTCTAAGTTTTATTTTGTTTTTTATTTATAAAAAGGAAACATTGACAAAGCCATAGGATAAGAGGGGTGCAGCTTCGCACAATTCCCACCACCAGAAGCTTTTATATTTTTAATCTCTCTAAGAGCATGGACTCAGGGTCACTATAGGTGCGGAAGGTGGAAGGTCTGACTTCTGTAATTGCATCTCCACTGAACATGGGCATTGGCAGGTTCATGCATTCCCCCAGTGTGTTTCTATCTTCCACTAGTGGGGCAGGGTTTCAGAAAGCTTTCCTTCCAGGGTTCATTGATGAGATCTTCTGCATGGGTAAATAAGATTGGCATATTGGTAGCATCTACAATTTAGTGTCTAAAAAAAACATTAAGAAGTACAAATAGTTTAACAATCTGGAACCTAAAGGCAAGAATATAGCAAATGAGATTTAAAGTCTACATTTTGGAAAAAGTTAGTATAGATAGGTTATATAGACTTTAGGTATGTTCTTTTTTTAAATTTATTTTTTATTTAAGAAAGGATAAATTAACAAATCCACAGGGTAGGAGGGATACAACTCCACACAATTCCCACCACCCAATCTCCATATCCCGCCCCCTCCCCTGATAGCTTTCCCATTCTCTATCCCTCTGGTAGCATGGACCCAGGGTTGTTGTGAGTTGCAGAAGGTGGAAGGTCTGGCTTCTGTAATTGCTTCCCCGCTGAACATGGACGTTGACTGGTCGGTCCATACTCCCAGTGTGCCTCTCTCTTTCCCTAGTAGGGTGGGTCTCTGGGGAAGCTGAGACCCAGGGCAAATTGGTGGGGTCTTCGGTCCAGGGAAGCCTGGCTGGCATCCTGATGACATCTGGAACCTGGTGACTGAAAAGAGAGTTAACATAAGAAGCCAAATTGTTGAGCAATCATGGACCCAAAGGTTGGAATAGTGGAGAGGAAGTGTTAGGGGGGTACTCGCTGCAAACTCTAGTGTACTTCTGCTTTCAGGTATATATTTTGCAGTAGTTTATGGATAAATGTGAACATATGCTCTCTCTCACAGAAACTGGTGTATATCTAGGTTTTGGGTCTTTGTTAGAAAGTGAACCACCTGGGATGTAATTAGAGTATACTATGAAAGTAAAGGTCTCACCCTAGTAATGAAGCTGAAGGGTTGTCATTCCACACGTGAAGTCTCTGGACACAGTCTGAAGTGAAGCATCTTGAGGTGGCAATCATTGTGTTGGTTAGGTTGCGATCAATATTATTTGATATGGATTGGGAGAGGCATACGGGAAAGTAGGCCCTATCCAAAGATTCAAGGACTGGGAGAAGTAGAGGCTCTATAGTGGAGATGTGAGATTCCTGCTGTCCTAGGGTTCAAAAAGACAATGGAAAGTTAATGTTATCATCACATTATTTGATAATTGGGTTAACTTTGAAAAGTCCTTTAGTTAGTGTTTGCTGTAGAGTACCCAGTATCTTGTATATAGCTGTGCTATTGGTTGCTTCTGATCTACTTGGTCTAGGCTTTTGAGAGAGTCGCACATCAAATACACATCGTATATATTAAAAAGACTTGGTCTGTGTTTTAAAAACTTCGAGACATACAATTAATTTTCCCCCTCTCATATTAATTATCTAGTGATTTATATGACTACACTTTACTAGGAGTGTACATAAACACCATTCCCACCACCAAAAGACAGAGACCCATCCCTCCCTCCCACTCCCACCCCCCACTGTCCCAGGAAGCTGCATGTCTGCCCCTCACCACAGGGTTTTTACTTTGACTTTAGGTATGTTCTAAGTAGGCAGAGACTTAACTAGTTTTTTCCTGCTCCTGACAGCTAACTTGCAGGTGGACCAAAGGAATTTTCTGGGGAGATTGTGTTGGAGTTGTAAATCAGACTAGAAAGCTGGATCAGGGCAGAAAGTAGCTCCCTAAAATGTGAAAAGTTTATAAATACTGTTAACTGTGAACTCCATCAGTTTTCATCTGGGGCCTATATTAAGTGCAGAAGCTTTCATCCTCTGCATTCCTATAAGCCTGAGCTCACATTCTGCAGTCATAAAACATTCTAGGCTATACCCATTGCTAGATCCATCTTCCTTGAGTGGTATAGTATTTTGGTCCAACCTCCATTCAGAAATGGGACATTCCCTACCATTGTTGATCCTCATTGAGGGTAAGGTCCTAAAGGGGTCCACCAAGGTATTCATTACATTGTTCCTAATGGAAATGACCAGTGATGGAGAAGAGAGGGATCTGTTAGATGTCTAGGCCCATCATGTCTATGTGAGAATCTCAGGACAGGCCTCAGTTTCTAACACAGTTTCTTTCACTCATGTAAAGACAGTTTAACACTAGAGAATAATATTATTAAGTATATACATTCAGAAAAAGATAAATCTGACAGTTATATGGAAATGCATTAAAATATTGATTTAGAAGAAAATACACTCAGCCATATAGAACTTTAGAATTAACTAGAATTTTGTCAATTTTTGTGAAAATTTTATTTCCTTTTATTTATTTATAAAAAGGAAACACTGACAACTCCACACAGTTCCCATCATCAGAACTCCACATGCCATCCCCTCCCTTGATAGCATTCCTATTCTTTAACCCTCTGGGAGTATGGACACAAGCTCACTGTGGGATGCAGAAGGTGGAAGGTTTGGCTTCTGGAATTGCTTCTCAGCTGAATATGGGCTTTGATGGTTAATCCATACTCCCAGCCTACCTCTCTCTTCCCTAGTGGGGTGGGGCTCTGGGAAAGTGAGGCTCCAGGACACATTGGTGGGGTTATCTGCCCAAGGAAGTCTGGTTGGCATCCTGCTAGCATCTGGAACCTGGTGGCTGAAAAGAGAGTTAACATACAAAGCCAAACAAATTATTTATTAATCACGAACCTAAAGGCTGGAATAGGGCAGATGAAGAGTTGAAGGGGTCTGTCTTTTGTAGATAGTTAGTAGGCATATTTTAGTTATGTTCCAAAGGGTCTGTGGCTATACTAGGTGCTTTTTTTTTTTTTCCTTAGCCTTAAATCTGATATGCAGGTTGTAGGTGGGTCCAAGTTATTGTCTGGGGAGATAGTGTCAAGGCTAGATTAATGAGAAAATTTTATCTTTATAGTGAGACATTAAATTAATTTTACTTGAATTTAATTAATAATACAAACTAAGGACATATCATGTTGCAAGACCTGATAGAATATAGGCAAGAAAATAAATAATAAAAGTTTATTATCAAGGAACAGAGCACTGTAGTGTCTATAGACACAGTAACTGCCTGGGAATATATACTGAAGGATAATTTAGAAAATCTAGTGCATTTAATTAGAAAATAAATTCATATTTAAATATATATAGATGGTATTATATAACACTAAGTCAGAGCTCTATGGAGAAATGTAAGAGTATTGAAAAAGGATGGAGATTTAAAAAGAGAGAGATAGCAAAACTATAAGCAAGTTGATTATATTTTAGAAATGTCAATTTTTCCTAAGCTCCTAGTAAATTTAATTCTACTACAATGAAAGGAAATGTAAAGGTTAGTTCTAGATGACATATGGAAAAGTAAATAGTTCACAGTAATATAATTTAGAAAAAATATGTTAAAGTGTGGGTGGGAGAGATAACATACTAGCTATGCAAAAATACTTTAATGCCAGAGACTCCACAGTCCCAGGTTCAGTCCCCAACACTGCCATAAGCCAATAAATCATGGTCCAAGAAGGATGATGAATGACATAGTGGGGGTTGTATTGTTAAATGGGAATCTGGGGAATGTTATGCATGTACAAACTATTGTATTTACTGTTGAATGTAAAACATTAATTCCCCAATAAAGAAATAAATTATTAAAAAAAAAAAGAACCCTCAGTAATCAATTCTGCACTATTGCAGGAATGAGGTGGAGGGTGGCTGGGGACATATCTCAGTGTCAGAGCATAGGACTTCCATGTCTGAGGCCTCAGATTCAATCCCCATTTACCCCTCTTATCCGATGGTCTTGTCAATATTTCCATTTTATAAATTAATTAAATACATAAAATCTAAGATTTTGAGACTAAATAATCCAGGCCTACACTGCACCTGGCTGGTTGAGCGCACATGTTAAAAAAAAAAATGAGGGAAGACTTAGGACAGACATTTTATGATGAAGGTGATGGGTTCATATCTCAAGGTCTTTTTTCCTGGCACCAGGAGTTGTTGTATTCAATCCAGTCCTCTAATTTGTTAAAAATAAAGCTAAGGTGGCTCATAACTGGTGTAGTGGAAAGAAACATCAGACTCAAGTATAAGGTTTTGAGTTTAATCCCAAGCAATTCCGACTCTAGTGGTCCTCTCTCTATATATCTCTCTATCTTTTTTCTCTCTTCTGTCTCCCCCTCTCCATTTTCTCACCCATAAGTAAGTATTTAATAAATAAATAAATTTAAAATAGCATTAATGTTCAAGGTTTGCCCTTGGTGGACTTCTGGGTGGGCATCAGAGGCCTCCCTGAACTATGCTGTTTTGCTGTTCTCCACTTTCCAGTTACAGTTGGCCCCTGTTTTATTAGGCAAATATGCACATTTAGTAAACACATTACTTTCCAAGTGGCTATAGGAACATACAGATAAGATAGGTTAGCACAAAACAAAAGTTATAGAGAGGATTACTACATCAGAATAAAGGAAGGTGTGTGGTTGCTAATTATACTTATTGACATTATTTTAAAAATAAAGAAATATGCCATTCATGTGACCTAGGATGGAACCTGGTCCACACTGCACTGGATAAGCTTTGGTGTTGACAAGTATTTCTCACTCTCCTTCTATCTGAAGGAGTTAGCCCAGAGCAGCGAAGCTCTGAGGATACAAAAACACAAAATTAAATACTAAAAGGGTGCTAGGGACAGGGGTGATAGGTAATGCACTGGGTTTAGCCTACATAGTACAGAGAGCAAAGACCAGTGCAAGGCTCCTAGTTTGAGTCCCTGGCTCCCAACCTGGGGGGGGGGGGTGCTTCACAAGTGGTGAAGAAGTTCTGCAAGTGTCTCTCTTTCTCTCCCTCCTCTGTGTTCCAGTCCTCTCTCAATTTCTCTTTGTCCTATCCTATAAAGGGGTGGGGCTCAAGGAGCAGTGGATCTTAGTGATGACATTGAGCACTGATGATAAAGATGAAGGCGAGAGAGAGAGAGAGAGAGAGAGAGAGAGAATATCAAAAAGAAAGGGAGGGAGTCGGGCTGTAGCACAGAAGGTTAAGCATACCTGGTGCAAAAAACAAGGACCCATGATAAGGATCCTGGTTAAAGCCTGGCTCCCCACCTGCTGGGGAATCACTTCACAGGCGGTGAAGCAGGTCTGCAGGTGTCTATCTTTCTCTCCCCTACTCTGTCTTCCCCTTCTCTCTCCATTTCTCTCTGTCTGGTCCAACAATGATGACATCAGTAACAACCACAATACTAACTACAAAAATAAAACAACAAGGGCAACAAAAGGGAATAAATAAGTAAATATTATTTTTATTTTATTTTTTTATTTAAGAAAGGAGACATTAACAAAACCATAGAATAAGAGGGGTACAATTCCACACAATTCCCATATCCTGATCTCCACATCCCACTCCCTCCCCTGATAGCCTTCCAATTCTCTATCTCTCTGGGAGTATGGATCCAGGGTCATTGTGGGTTGCAGAGGGTGGAAGGTCTGGCTTCTGTAATTGCTTCCCCGCTGAACATAGGCGTTGACTGGTCAATCCATACTCCCAATCTGTCTCTCTCTTTCCCTAGTATGGTGGGGCTCTGAGGAAGTGGAGCTCCTGTACACATTGATGGGGTCATCTGTCCAGGGAAGTCTGGTCAGCATCTCGGAACCTGGTGGCTGAAAAGAGAGTTAGCATACAAAGCCAAACAAATTGTTGAACAATCATGGACCTAAAGACTGTAATAGTGCAGATGAAGTGTTGGGGGTATTCCCTGAATGCTCTTGTGTACTTCTGCTTTCAAGTATATATTTTTCCCCTAATGTATGGTCAAGGGTGAACCTATGCTCTGTCTCAGGGGATCTGGACTATATCTAGGTTTGGGGACTTTATTGGGGAGTGGAACACCTGGAATGGAATTAAAGAATACTATGAAAGGAAAGGTCTCACCCGAGTGATGAAGTTGAAGGATTTTCATTCCACACCTGAAGTCTCTGGTCACAGTCTGAAGTGAAGAATGCTGGGGTGGCACTCGTTGTGTTGATTAGGTTGTGATCCGTGGATGCAATATTATTTGATTTGAATTGAGAGCAGCATGCAGAAAAGTGGGCCCCACCCTAAGGTTCCAGGACTGGGGGAAATATAGGCTCTATAGTGGAAATGTGAGGTTCCTGTTGTCTTAGTGTTCAAGAAGACAATGGATAATTATTGTTATCATCACATTATTTGGTGATAGGGTTAACTTTGGAAAGTCCCTTTGATAGGGTTTGGTGTATAGTACCCAGCATCTTGTATATAGCTGTGTTGTGGGTTGCTTCTGTTCTCCCTGGTCTAGGCTTTTGGGAGAGAACATATCAAAGACAGCCTATGTATTAAAAAGACTCAGTTTGTGTTTTAAGAAGTTCTAGACATATCATCAGTTTTTCGCCTCTCATATTAATTAAATAGTGGTTTATATAATGTTTACACTTTAATAGGATTGTACATAAACAACACTCCCACCACCAAAAGACTGTGTCCTATCCCCACCACCCACCCCTGCTTACTTTGGTGCCCTGCTCTTGATTTAATCAGATCCTTCTTTTAGTTTCCCTTTCTGTTCTTCTTTCTCAACTTCTGTTGATGAGTGGGGACATCCCATACTCATCTTTATCTTTCTGACTTAGCTGACGTAACATAATTCCTTCTAGCTCTGTCCAAGATGGGTCAGATAAGGTGGGATCATTGTTCTTAATAGCTGCATAGTATTCCATTGTGTATATGTACCACAGCTTTCTCAGCCACTCATCTCTTGTTGGGCACCTGGGTTCCTTCCAGGTTTTAGCTATTATGAATTGTGCTGCTATGAACATAGATGTACACACATCTTTTTGGTTGGACATTATGGAATCCTTAGGGTATATCCCCAGGAGAGGACTTACTGGTTCATATGTAAGGTCTATGTCTAGCCTTGTGAGAGTTCTCCAGACTGTTGTTCATAGAGGCTGGACCAGTTTACATTCCCACCAGCAGTGTAGAAGGGTTCCTCTGTCTTCCCCTTCTCTCTCCATTTCTCTCTGTCCGGTCCAACAATGATGACATCAGTAACAACCACAATACTAACTACAAAAATAAAACAACAAGGGCAACAAAAGGGAATAAATAAGTAAATATTAATTTTTAAAAATCTTTAAAAAAAGAAAGGGAGCTAAGGTTGTAATGCCAGTATCTATTACAACTTAAGCTCAAATTAACAAATATAAAGCTGTGAAGAGAATGGAAAATTGTCAATTACTAAGCTAGAGGAGTTGGTTGTTTTTCTGGGAAGTGCCCACTGATGAGTACAAACATGTTAAAAAGAAAGCATAAACAGATACAGGATATTTACATAATCATAAAGCAAATTACCCCAAGTATTTGGCAACTTCAAAGGGAAAATAGTTACTCCACAAGGAGGAAACCTCTCAGATATAATCTCAGTCAAATGTCTGTGGGTAAAGTCACCAGGATTACACACCAACTTCCCTTGGAGCCTGAAACAATGCACTGTGGACACATTACCTCCAGTGTTTTCTCACCCTAAGCACACAGACTCTGTGTCAGAGAAAGAAAACTTTAGTCAATCTCAGGTTGAAAGGCATTATACACATTAGCTGACCTTTGAAAGTGACATAACAATATGATAAAAATGTTTCAAAAGACAACACAGCCTAAGGAATACTCACTAATCAAAGAAGACAACAAAGTCTTGATAATGATCCATGTGCAATTAGGAAGCATATTTTGAAACAGGAAGAATAACACATTTCTGGAAAAAACTATATTAAATGCAGGTCTTTTGAATCTAGTAAGGTAAGTAAATAAGTGAAGCTGGTCAGTGGGACACCTGGTTAAGTGTACATGTTACTGTGCACAAGGGATGGAGTTCAAGATCTCAGTCCCCACCTGTAGAGGAGAATATTATGTCCTATAAAAAAATAATATGACTGGCTAAAGAAATACACCATGTAGTATTATTCTGTGATAAAAAAGGATGATATAGTATCCTTTGAGACAACATGTATGGAATTGGAGGTGATTATGCTTAGTAAAGATAAGTAAAGAGATGAAAGTCAACTAAGAGATGGTTTCACTAACAGATGGAATCTAGCGATCTGATTTATACGAACTTTCCCAAAACAAAACAAAACACACAAACAAAAAATATCCAAACAAAATAGAAACAATCAAACTGTTTCCAAGACTAGTGAGAAGTATGATGGAATATTATTAGAGAAGTGGGAGGGTGGGGATGCAAAAGTAACATGCTATTAATACAAAATAAAATATATAAAATAAAAAAGAATAAGAGGTGGTGGCAACATGATGACTTAGAAGAAGATACCGGCCTGGGTTTCGACAACATCGGCTAGAAATGGTAGGATTTTTTGCCTTCAGCAGGACAGTTAATTCAGGGTCCTAGCTGTGACACCAAGAGAGTGATTATAACTCAGTTTGGGTTAGAATATAGAGAAAAAACCAGACCCTGGGTTCCAGAGACTGCTCCTAGCAGGCTCCCCTGATGAGCTTCTTTCTTTACCAAGATTCCTGGCCCATCAGGGGATTCATTCCAACCCTATTCCTTTCTGAAACACTTGACCCTTTTTCTTTGTAAGTGGCCAATTGGACCTACAAAAGGGAAAGACTGCCCTGAGGTCTCGGTCTCTCTCTCTCTCTCTCTCTCTCTCTCTTTTGCTCTCGCTCTCTGTTTTGTTTTAGTTTCTTAATACTCAGCTACCTCTGCTCAGGTGGCTTGAGGCAATCTGGAGCCATCCAAGCTGAAGACAGGACAGATTTTTTACCCTGATCTATTTTATTATTAATATTATATATAGGAGTATCCCTCCCCCCCCTTAAGGTTGACCAGAAAAAAACTCTTAGTGTATTTTCCATTGCTAGGGGACTCAGCATCTTATCAATTGTGATAGGAAATTGTTTCACTACTCCTAACTCCTCTAACCACTCTACACTTCTCCCTCCTCCTAGCTAATCAAAAAATAAAATTAAATAAATAAATAAAAACTCCTTCCTTTCACTGCTCTTTTATTACAATTCTTTTTCTTACCTACTTTTCTCTCTCATTTTTCTTCATTCTTTTCTTTTTACTTTTCTTGTCTTCCTTTCTTCTTTTCTCCTTCTTCATCTTTCTGAATTCACTGATAATAATTTGTGAACTAATATGGGGAAGAAATCTGACTCAGAGTGGGCTCTCTATGTGTGTATCTCTGCTCTACTTCCCTTTCTCCTCTTGATACCCCTAGAATATACAGTGGATAGTAGACTTGAATAATTGTCTATTCTTGCCATCCTTTTTTTCCTTTCTCTTTTTTCCTCACTAGGATTTGGCTGTTACTTTTTCATGGGCTGGAGACATTGTTTGGCTAACTGGATGTGGTTAAACTGCTTCAATCCTTGCTTCATTTGCTATTGCAATTTCTGAGGTTGGTGATTGCATTTGTAATAAAGGTATTTGGTACAGTGTTGCTTGTACTCAAAACACATCAACTGAGGAACAACAGAACATAAAAATAAGAAACACATTAATCAAAAAAAGGGTAGATCAAGAGAAAATAAAACTGCTACTACAATGAATGAAGATAAGAGCCCAGAAGAAACTACAAATCAGCCAGAAGTAACCATAAATAAGAAAAGCAAGCAAGCAATAATAAACTTATTAATCACATAAATGAAAACAACTTTGGAGGAAAGGAATGGCAGTATTAGGGAAACAACAAATGAGACCCTTGAGTAAAACACTGATTACCTTGAGGCAATTAGAGAACTGAAATCTGAAATAGCTGAAATGCAGAAAGGAGCTGAGGGAAGGGAAAGCATACTAACAGAAGCAGAAAACAGAATTAGTCAGACAGAGGATGAGTTAGAGAAAACTAAAAAAGAGGAGAAAGAGCTCCAGAAGAGATTGAGATACACTGAAAACAGCAACAGAGACATATGGAATGATCTCAAAAGAAGTAATATTCATATCATTGGCCTGCCAGAGGAAGAAAGAGAAGAAGGGGAAGGAAACATTCTAGAGGAAATTAGAGAACAAAAATTCCCCAAGATGAACAACAGAAAGGACATTAAGATTCAATAGGCCATGAGAGTTATAAACAGAATCAACTCAGACCTGAAGACACCAAGACACATCATAGTCACAATGAGAAGAAATAATGATCAAGAAAGGATCCTAAAGGCTGCAAGAGAAAAACAAAATGCAACATACAGGGGAAAACCCATAAGACTATCAGCAGACTTCTTCACACAAACTCTAAAAGCCAGAAGAGAATGGTAAGATACCTATCGAGCCCTGAATGAAAAAGGGTTTCAGCCAAGGATAAAATATCCTGCTACACTTTCATTCAATTTAGATGGAGGGATCAAAACCTTCTTAGACAAAGAATAGTTAAAGGAAGCAAACATCACCAAACTGGCCCTGAAAGAGGTTCTAAAAGAGCTCTTATAAATAAGAACTTCACTATAATAATTGCCATATATCAGAGCAAATAAAAATGTATTGAACAATGGAACTACAATACATTAAATCCATAATCTCAATGAATGTAAATGGCTTAAACTCACCCATCAAAAGGCCCAGAGTGGGAGTATGGATGAGAAAACTTTACCCAATCATATACTGCTTACAAGAATCCCATTTGACACAACAAAATATATACAGACTTAAAATGAAATGATGGAAAACTATCATACAGCCTAACAGACAACAAAAAAAGGCAGAACAAAACATTCTCATCTCTGACACAATAGGTTTTAAAATAAATAAAGTAATAAAAGATAGGCAAGGACATTCCATAAGGATTAGAGGATCAATCAGCCAAGAAGACTTAACAATTATTAACATCTATGCACCCAATGAGGGACCATATAAATACATCAAGCACCTACTGAAGGAACTTCAAAAATACATCAATAGTAATACAATAATAATGGGAGATTTTAACACCCCACTCTCACACTTAGACTGATAAACAAAATAGAGAATCAACAAAGAAACAAGATAATTAAATGAAGAGACGGTCAGACTAGACCTTCTGGACAACTTCAGAGCCTTTCACCCAAAAAAACTGAAATGCACATTCCTCTCAAATTCGCACAACACATACTCAAGGACACACCACATGTTAGGCCACAATGACAGCATCAATAAATTCAAGAGCATTGAAATCATCCCAATTATCTTCTCAGACCACAGTGGAGTAAAACTAACATTTAAAAACAAACAGAAAATTATTAAAAGACACAGAAGCAGATAGGGACACAACAAAAGAGGAAAACTACAACCAATATCTCTAATGAACATAGATGCCAAAATATAAAACAAGATCTTGGCCAACCAGATACAACAGAATATCAAAAAGATTGTTCATCATGAACAAGTGGTTGCAAGGTTGGTTCAACATCCATAAGTCAATCAATGTCATTCACCACATCAATAAAAGGAAACCCAAAACCACATGATTATTTCAATAGATGCAGAGAAAGCCTTTGACAAAATGTAACACCCATTCATGCTCAAAACCCTACAAAATTGGGGAATAGATGGGAAATACATCAAGATAGTGGAATCCATATATAGCAAACCTACAGCCAACATCATACTCAATGGACAGAATTTGAAAGCATTTCCCCTCAGACCAGAGACTAGACAGGGCTGTCCACTGTCACCATTACTCTTCAACATAGTATTGGAAGTTCTTGCCATATCAATCAGGCAAGAGAAAGAAATCAAAGGAGTACAGATTGGAAGGTAAGAAGTCAAGCTCTCACTATTTGCAGATGATATGATAGTATACATAGAATAACCTAAAGAATCCAGCAGAAAACTACTGGAAGATATAAGGCAATAAAGCAAAGTGTCAGGCTACAAAATTAATGTACAAAAATCAGTGGCATTTCTTGATGCAAACACTAAATCTGACGAAGAAGACATCCAGAAATCACTCCCATTTACTATCACAGCATAATCAATAAAATACTTAGGAGTAAAGCTGACCAAAGAACTGAAAGATTTGTATACTGAAATGTATGAGTCACTATTCAAGGAAATAGTAACTGATAACCAAGAAATGGAAAGACGTCCCATGCTCATGGATAGGAAGAATAAATACCATCAAAATGAATATTCTTCCCAGAGCCATATACAAATTTAATGAGGTACCAATAAATGTTCCACCAAGCTTCTTTAAGAGAATAGAACAAAAACTACAATTGTTTATATAGAACCAGAAAACACCTAGAATTGAGAAACCTACTTGAGAAAAAAGAAACAGAAATGGAAGCATCACACTCCCAGATCTCAAACTATATTATAAAGCCATCATAATCAAAACAGCATGGTACTGGAACACAAATAGGCACACAGAGCAGTGGCACAGAATTGAAAGCCCAGAAATAAACCTCCACACCTATGGACATCTAATCGTTGATGAGGGGGCCTAAAGTATTAAATGGAAGAAGGAGGCTCTCTTCAATAAATGGTGCTGGGGAAACTGGGTTGAAACATGCAGAAGAATGAAACTGAACCACTTTATCTCACCAGAAACAAAAATCAATTTCAAATGGATTAAAGACCTGGATGTTATACCATAAACAATTAAATATTTAGAGGAAAACATTGGTAAAACACTTTCCCACCTAAACCTCAAGGACGTCTTTGATGAAACAAACCCATTTGCAAGGAAGACAAACAAATGGGACTATATCAAATTTAAAAGCTTCTGCACATCCAAAGAAACTATCACACAAACAAGAGACCCCTCAGATAATGGGAGAAGATCTTCACATGCCATACATCAGACAAGAGACTAATCACCAAAATATACAAAGAGCTTATCAAACTTAGCACCAAAAAAGCAAATGACCCCATTCAAAAATGGGCAGATGATATGAATAGAACATTCACTCCTGAGGAGATCCAAAAGGCTAACAAACATATGGAAAACTGCTCCAGGTTGCTGATTGTCAGAGAAATTCAAATAAAGACATCATTGAGATACCACCTCACTCCGGTAAGAATGGCATACATCAAAAAGGACAGAAGCATCACATGCTGGAGAGGCTGTGGGCACAAAGGAATAATTTTGCACTGCTGGTGGGAATGTAAATTGGTCCAGTCTCTGTGGAGAGCTGTCTGGAGAACTCTTACAAGGCTAGACATGGCCCTTCCATATGATCCAGTATTTCCTCTTCTAGGGATATACCCCAAGGACTCCATAACACCCAAACAAAAAGGTGTGTACTCCTATGTTCATAGCAGCACAATTCATAATAGCTAAAACCTGGAAGCAATCCAGGTGCCCAACAACAGATGAATGGCTGTGAAAGCTGTGGAATATATACACAATGGACTACTTTGCAGCTACTAAGAACAATGAACTCAACTTCTCTGACCCATCTTGGACAGAGCTAGAAGGAACTATGTTAAGTGAGCTAAGTCAGAAAGATAAAGATGAGTATGGGATGATCCCACTCATCAACAGAAGTTGAGAAAGAAGATTAGAAAGGGAAACTAAATGCAGGTTCTGACTAAATTGAAAGTAGGGCAACAAAGTAAAAACCCTATGGTGAGGGGGACTGTGGACATGTGCCTTCCTGGGGCCCCTGAGTGGAAGTGCATGGGTGGGATGGGACACAATCTTTTGGTGGTGGGAATGGTGTTTATGTACAAACTTATTAAATTTTAGTCATATAAATCACTATTTAATTAATATGAGAGGGGGAAAATTGGTTGTATGTCTAACAAAGGGACTTTTCAAAGTTAAACCAATTACCAAATAATGTTATGATAACAATCACTATCCATTGTCTTCTTGATCCCTAAGACAGCAGAAACTTCACATTTCCACTATAGAGCCTAAACTCCCCATAGTCCTGGGACCTAAGGGTAGGGCCCCTTTCCCGTATGCTTCTCCCAATTCTTATCAAATAATATTGCATCTACTGATCGCAACCTAGTCAATGCAAGGAGTGCCACCAAGCATGCTTCACTTCAGACTTACTCTAGAGACCTCAGTTGTGTAATGACAACCCTTCAGCTTCATCACTCAGGTTGAGACCTTTCCTTTCATAGTATTCTCTAATTCCATCCCAGGTGGTTCACTTCCTAACAAAGTTCCAAAACCTAGATATAGACCAGGTTCCAGGAGATAGATCATATGTCCACACGTATCCATAAACTAGGACAAATATATACCTGAAAGCAGTAGTACACTAGAGGTTGCAGTGAGTACCCCCCCCAATACCTCATCTCCACTATTCCAACCTTTGGGTCCATGATTATTCAACAGTTTTTTGGCTTTGTATGTTAACTCTCTTTTCAGCCACCAGGTTCCAGATGCCATCAGGATGCCGGCCAGGCTTCCCTGGACTGAAGAACCCACCAATGTGCCCTGGAGCTCTGCTTCCCCAGAGACCCACCCTACTAGGGAAAGAGAAAGGCACACTGGGAGTATGGACAGACCAGTCAATGTCCATGTTCAGCGGGGAAGCAATTACAGAAGCCAGACCTTCCACCTTCTGCATCCCACAAAGACCCTGGGTCCATGCTCCCAGAGGGATAGAGAATGGGAAAGCTATTGGGGAGGGGAGGGGATATGGAAATTGGGTGGCAGGAATTGTGTGTCATTGTACTCCCCCATCTTATGATTTTGTTAATGTGTCCTTTCTTAAATAAATAAAAATAAAAAAGAATAACAAGGGGAAAGTGGACTCAGAGAGATGTGGATTTGTTGTGCAAGCACTTTGTCCCATTGATAAACATGGTGGCAGTAATATATATATATGTATATATATGTATATATACATATAGATATATATTTTAATATATATTTTTGTATAGATAAAATGAATGAAGAGTGAATATAACACTGTACTATGTTTTATTTTCAATTTTAAGATTTATCTCAGAACAAAAACCATCAGTTTGCTCAGTCTTGAAGCAAGCTTGACCCCAGACTTATACTTCACATTCATAAAAGTAAAAAATAAAATACTGGGGTCAGAGACTATGACACAATTTCCTCCCTCTTTAATGGACAGTTATGGAATGTGCACAAGCCTTGGCCATGAAGATGATAATTTATAGGGAAGTAAGGAAGCACTTAATGCTTGGAGAAGGCTATAAACTTGGATTAGTCACTGAGTGGAGGATATGAAATTATAAAACAACATTACCAAGTCCTCATGTAATAGAAAAGACATAATCCAATGTTATAAGCAAACAAACATAAAATATCACTGAATTATAATAACCATGTCAAAAACTACTCTAAAGGGGAAAAATAGAATGAAATCAATATCCACTGTTAAAAATTCAGTGTGCAACTAGATGATGGGAACAGAAGCTTTATTTCAATGTTTATTTCCTTGTTTCAATGGTTCTGTGCTTATTTATTTATATGCTTCTCTTGTTTCAGGAATGACTTAAGGCAGCTCAGTGTGAATTTCACATTAATAAACATTGCTTTTAAAAGATGAAAAAAAAAAGACTGAGCATTTTTTGAGGGAAAAAAGGCATTTCGGGATATATAAATTGAATCAATAAGGATTTGGAAAAGTAAATCACATATTTGAGAAACAGTGAATGGATTGCAGTGACTGAAATAGAAGGTAGCTAAGGACACAGGCTCACATATAGATTGACAAAACATTGTGAAAGAACTTTCATGTATGTCTTGAAAATTTTCCATATAGATATATTCACATAGACTTTACAGTAGAGAAGTGGTAGGTGGGATCTTTACTATCTAGCTGCCTGGGATTAAAGAGGGGTAGTGGAGGCTATGGCACTTATACTACCTTCTGGGACCCAGGGTTATGATAGGGGTTTGCCTTTGAACCAAGATGTATTCATCTGATATAAGTCTATTTCCAATCAAGCTTCATCAGATATCCACTTCCTCCTCCTTCTCCTCCCCTCATATCCTCCTCTTCCTCCCCTTTTCCTCCTCCCTCCCCTCCTCCCCCCCTCCCCCCCTCCTCCTCCTCCTCCTCTTCCTTCTTCTCCCTCTCTCTCTCTCTCTCTGTTGTCTCTCTTTCTCCTACTACTGAACCACTAAGACCTGCATTATTCTAATCCTCCAGGTGTCCAGGTACAATCTTATTTTGTTCCCTTTCTATATAAGAAAAAGAGAAGGAGAGACAGATGACTCCACTATTTTGTGAGGCTTCTCTCTGGTGATGAGTTATGGAGGTGAGAGGCTGGGAAGCAGGGGAGGATAGCACTTAAATCTGGGTTAAGGGCTCACATTGCAGCATTCAAGGATTTTAGTTCAAGCTCCTGGTTCCCACCTGCAGGGGGAAAGCTTCATGAGTGGTGAAGCAGGGCTGCATCTGTCTCTCTGTCTCTCTTCCTCTCTATATCCCCTTGATATCTGGCTGTCTCTATCAAATAAATAATAATTAAATTTTTTTAAAAAAAGAATAAAAACTTTCATTCCTTTACTTACCATTTATATTTATCTTTGTAGCATGTGGGCTCAAGACCAGGATTTGGTTCATTCAGTAATTACTGTTGAGGTTAATTTTTTAAATATATTATTTATTTATTTATTTTTAGTGAAAGAGAGATACAGAGAGAAAGATACACAGAGAGAGTTACCAGAACACTGTTCAACTCTGGTTTATGGTAGAGCTGGGGACTGAACCTGGGACTTTGGAGCCTCAGGCTTGATAGTCTTTTGCATAACCATTATGCTGTCTCCCCAGCTCTGAGGTTAATTTAAAAGAAAAATAAAAGACATCTAATGTGAGTTGTAATGGGGGGAAATGTTAGAAAGTTAGAATAAAGGCAAGGGTGGTAGGAGGTGGTGGCACACCTGGTTAAACACACACATTACTATAAATGAGGACTGAAGTTCAAGTCCCCAGTCCCCACCTGGAGGGGAAAAACTTCACAAGAGGTGGAGCAGGGCTTCAGGTCTCTGTCTCTGTCTCTCTCTCTCTTTTAAAGTTACTTTTATGTTATATTTATTTATTTAGTGGATAGAGATAGCCAGAAATTGAGAGAGAAGGGTGATAGGGAGAGAGATAGACACCTGTATCACTGCTTCACCACTGGTGAAACTTCCCCCCTGCTGGTGAGGCCTGGGGACTCGAACCTGGGTCTGTGTACATTGTAACATGTGCACTCAACCAGGTGCACCACCATCTATCCCCTCTTATTCCCTCTCTACCTCCTCCTTCCCTCTCAATTTCTCTCTAGTCAATAAAAAAATAAAATAAAAAACAAGGACAAACTGGTTTTCTATTCATACTCCTTCTGAGAATAACTTATCAAAGCTCCAAAACTGAGCTTTAATACAATGCTAGTTCCAAAGCAGAGGATAGCATACAAGTGCATTAGAGCATTTGTGTCTGAATATGCAAGCTGTACACCACATTA
Source organism: Erinaceus europaeus (assembly GCF_950295315.1). Classification (NCBI taxonomy): domain Eukaryota; kingdom Metazoa; phylum Chordata; class Mammalia; order Eulipotyphla; family Erinaceidae; genus Erinaceus; species Erinaceus europaeus. The sequence goes on along the minus strand of NC_080164.1, from coordinate 101,138,492 downwards.
TAATGAAATATAACCTCTTTAATACAAGCAAAGGTCCTGGACAACTTTAACAGTCCCTGTAATAAAGTTATAGGTGAAGTAAACTATGACAGGGGTGATGGATAAACTAGAAAATATTAACAAGGGGAAGAAAGTAGAGGCAAGTAATTTGAGATAACAGACTTTAAAAATTAGAAGAAAGGTAGATAGGAGGAAGGGTTTCAGAAAGACCCATTATATTGTACAAAGTTTGAGAGGACATATACTTGGCAAATTTTAGGTTAATTAGACTATTTGCCATTTCTTTGTAACATGATGTCATCTAAATCAGGTAATAACAAAATGAAAAAATAATTTTAATTGGGAGTACATTGGAATTTTTGAAAAATAATAGCATAGTAAGATTCCCCCAACACTAGTAATGTCCACAAGTGATGGCAGCAGTGCTTAGTCACCACTCACTCTTGCCTTTAGCTAGAGCCCATTTTCTTTTTCAGAACCATCTCTAATTAGACCCTTGAAAGGAAACTCATGCATGAATTCTAGATTATATTCCAAATATCTTGCATGTTCTAATGTCCAATAGAAGATCCAGAAGAGCACTTCTATAGCGTAGCAAGTAATGACAGAGATCATGAGAAGAATACATAGCAAAATGCATTTCAGCACTTAGATTTTTTTCTACTATAATTAATGATCACTGAAAATTCCACCTTGTGAAGAAGTTGCATTATGACTATAGATGATTTGGGTTTGGCACAGTTTGCACACCCATTTAAACAGCTAATGCTTGAAATTGCTTTATAAAAGACAGTTGGGGCTTGAAAGTGGGTTCTCGTTCATGGTAATGTGTGTTCAACTGAATAACTGGTATGCCACCACCTCGCCCCCCTCATTTAAATCTTAGAAATACAAAAAAAAAGTTGCTGTCATGGGAGATTTACTCAATGGAGTACTACTTAATAATTAAAAATAATGTATTATGTCCATTGGAACAAAATGGGTGGAACTGTTGGTAATTTTACTTGGTGAAATAAGAAGTAAAGGACAATTGCCAGATTATTCTGCTCATACATGAAATATAAACAAACCATATGGACATTAAATATATATGTTCTTTAACACTTAAATGTTTAATATATGTTAAGATACCCCATATCTCTTACCTAGGGAAAACTATGGTGTTTATCATTGCTGGCTGAAGGAACAGAACTTTCGTGGTGGGAATTTCATAGAATTATATCCCTATTGTCTTTAATTTTGAAAATCAATAATACAAATAAAATGGTAAAGTCTGTGTGGAGGGCAGGTTATTGATAGATAATATAAAAGTAAACAGTTAAGGAAATATTTTGTTTTGGTCTTGGAAATTCATTTAAAAGAAAAGCGTGTTTAGGGAATAGACAGATAGCAATTTAAAAAACAGATAAACTGAAACTTAACTGTACAGGTGATATTTAAGAAGAACTTCATAACTGACAAGATAACATTGACAAATGATATGTAGCTATTTTCCTTCACTTTGCTGCTAAGAACCTTACACAAGGAAAATTATTTAAATCTCATCTTCTCATCCTACAATACAACTCAAAAAATTAGTTGAACATATGAATCCTCATTTGACAGACTGTTTTACAAATCCCATTTGTTTAAAAGAATATGTGTATATGTAATAAATTTGGGTTTTTTTGTCTGTTTTTTAAAATGATGTGATATTCTACCTCAACCACATTCCCTTCAAGTCTAAAACAGCCACTAATTTCTCAAGACCCCCCCTTTTATTTATAAAATGGAAACAGTGACTAAACCATAGGATAAGAGGGGTACAACTCCATACAATTCCCACCATCAGAACTCCGAATGCCATCCCCTCCCTTGATAGATTTCCTATTTTTTAACCCTCTGGGAGTATGGACACAAGGTCATTGTGGGATGCAGAAGGTGGAAGGTCTGGCTTCTGTAATTGCTTCTCCGCTGAACATGGGTCTTGACAGGTCAATCCATACTCCCAGCCTGTCTCTCTCCCTAGAGGGGCAGTTATCTGAGGAAGCAGGGCTCCAGGACACATTGATGAGGTTGTTCCTGATAGAGATGACTGGTAAAATTGGGGAGAGGTATTTATTTGAGGTTGAAGCCCATCTTGTCTGTTTGGGAATCTCAGTACTCCCCAAATAGGGCCTCAGCTGATGGGGTGGCCTGCTCATGCCTAAAGTCATTGTTAAAGTATGTCAGTCTCTTGCCCTTATTCAGCTCTTGCTGTCCTTGCTTTGATGAGGTTAGTTTTGAAGTGAATGAAGGAAGTTTAATAGGAAGAAGGTGGGGAGGGTATCTAAGTCTAAGTAGTACTATTTCATTATGAACTTTATACTGACTCACTGCAAACTGTTGTGTATTTTTGCTTTCTGGTGTATATTCTGCCCTAATTTATGGATATATATGAACATATATGTGTCCTATCTCATAGAGCCTGACCTATATCTAGGTTTTGGGTGTTTGTTAGGAAGTGAACTACTTGGAATGGAATTAGAGAATCCTATGAAAGGAAAGGTCTCACTCCAGTAATGAATGCTGAAGGTTTGATGTTTGAAGACTGATGTCTCTGGACACAGTCTTAAGTAAAGCATGTTGAGGTGGTACTCATTGTGTTGATTAGGTTGGGACTGGTGGATAAAGTATAGTTTAGTATGGATTGAGAGAAGCATGCAGGAAAGTGAGCCCCACCCTAGAGGTTCCAGGACTGGGGGAAATACAGCCTCCATAGATGAAGTGGGAGGTTCCTGCTACTTATAGTTCAAGATTTTAAAGGAAAAGTTTTGGGGTCTCTCTCTGGCTGGGTAATCTCCAGGGGAAAGGTAACGGGCTGGTTCTTTCTCGCTCATGACAGGGGTGACACGAAGTAAAAGACACCAGGGGACTCTTAGCATGCCTAGAATCTGTTTATTAGCAAAGTGGACATGAGTTAAATAGAAAAGCAATGAAGGGAATTATTGTTGAAATATGTCAGAAATTACAGGTTTCTTAATGGTTGGCATGCCCCTAAGGTAGGGGGCTGGTATGACAGGAATTGATGAGATACAAGACAGTTATTCTCCATGACACAAGCAACTTAATTATCCAAAGGTATTTGAGAGAAGCATAGGGGTTAAACTCGTAGGGTGAGACAGACAGAAGATGGATATCAAAAGGCCATATAGTTTGGAATTTCTCTTGTCTGGGTCTGAGGTGTGTGTAAGGTGTGATCTTCTGTGATCAGAAGGTGACTTTGAATAAGTGAATCTGCGGCCATGTGGCCTGCAGTTAATGGAGGGAAGTACTGGGGTTTCTGTGGGCCTGAGAGTCAAGAAGGGAAGAACCAAGTCTGAGTTTCCACCATTACGCTCACCTCAGTTGAGAGAGACTTACCAAGAGGTTATCTTCTCAGACCTCCATCCAAGGATGGGGGTGGTTCTCCCTAAGCTCTATCAGGCTTACACATGGTCCCAACAGCTCCTCCTTATTTCTTTTTTCTTTTTTTTTAAATAATTTATTTCTTTATTGGGGAATTAATGCTTTACATTCAACAGTAAATACAATACTTTGTACATGCATAACATTCCCCAGACTCCCATTTAACAATACAACCCCCACTTTGTCATTCATCATCTTTCATGGACCTGTATTCTCCCTACCCACCAACCCACCCCAGAGTCTTTTACTTTGGTGTAATACTCCAATTCCATTTCAGGTTCAACTTGTGTTTTCTTTTCTAATCTTGTTTTTCAACTTTGGCCTGAGAGTGAGATCATCCCATATTCATCCTTCAGTTTCTGACTTATTTCACTCAACATGATTTTTTCAAGGTCCATCCAAGATCGGCTGAAAACGGTGAAGTCACCATTTTTTACAGCTGAGTAGTATTCCATTGTGTATATATACCACAACTTGCTCAGCCACTCATCTGTTGTTGGACACCTGGGTTGCTTCTAGGTTTTGGCTATTAAAAATTGTGCTGCCAAGAACATATGTGTACACAGATCTTTTTGGATGGATGTGTTGGGTTCCTTAGGATATATCCCCAGGAGGGGAATTGCAGGGTCATAGGGTAGGTCCATTTCTAACCTTCTGAGAGTTCTGCAGACTGTTCTTCACAGAGGTTGGACCAATTTACATTCCCACCAGCAGTGTAGGAGGGTTCCTTTGACCCCACACCCTCTCCAGCATTTGCTGCTGTAACCTTTTCTGATGTATGACATTCTCACAGGAGTGAAGTGATATCTCATTGTTGTCTTGATTTGCATTTCTCTGACAATCAGAGACTTGGAGCATTTTTTCATTAATTAATGAACAGTGTTTATAGATCAATGTCAGTTAGAACATTTCTTTCCTCTAAAGGAATACGAGTATAAGGGTGAAAAGGGACCCTCTGCACTGTAACATGTGTAATGTGATATATGTGTTTCTTGGGGAATTTCAAAAGGACTGCAATAGCTAGCAAAGGGCCTAGGAGATGCATAAACCAAGCAGTTAAAGGAGAAGGAAACCAGGAGTTAGCACTGAAAGGACTAAAAAAGGACTTCTTAATATTACAGCTAAGTTTGTGCAAGATATTAACATTTCGGTTTTACAAATCTAATTTCATTTACGAAAGAAACAACATTTTTCTAGACAAAGATCACACTATTTAGCATAAATCAAGTCCAAACCATGGCGGTTCTGGAGTACCACCTTGGCAAGGGAGTTCATCTGTCTCTGGAGAGGCTCCAAGCTGTCAGAGGTGAAGTCAGATGGACTGTTGAAATTTATTTTCAATACATACAGCAGCATAGAGAGATTGTACCAAAGTCCACCAGCAAGTCTAAGGGGAGCAGTCAGTCAATGTAATGGCCAGGGGAAGAAACAGCACATCTGGTCCTCTGGTGGTTCAGTGCCAGCTGATGAAATTCTTCTTTTTCATAGAGGGTCATCTGTGGAACAAGTGAAACTAGGAGGCAAGGACCAGGTAGAGAAGAATTGAAATGAAAATATAGGATGGTGTTGCACTAAAACACAAACAGAGAAGGTGCATACACATTAGAAGTCAAGGTGAGGTTCCTTGAACATCCATCAAGGAATACTGGGAGAAAAGAAGAGGTCAATAAACATGTAAGGATGAAGTCAGAGCCAATGGATTCTGTATGAAGAGGAATTGAAGTCAGAGGTGGTAGGTCAGCAGAAAGAGAAGACTTGGGTAGGCTGGTGAGGTTAGCTGGAATATATATTGGCATGGTGTCCTTTATGGTAAGGACTTGCCAACAGGGACTCTGTGGATTTTGCAAGAGCAATAATGTCATCCACCATAATAAAAGGAAAACAAACATGGACATCCAGTGTTGAAAAAAGAAAAAAGAAAAAAAAGTATGTCTCTGTGACTGGAAGAGTGGGTGGCTTTGTCATTGAGATATAATAAATGGACAATTTGAATTTTTGAAAATATTAAAAAGGTTTAGTATAGTTACTTCATTGACACTTTAGCCAACTGAATATTGGGGTGTGCATTCCCCTTCTTTTTTTTTATTAATTGAGCTTAAGGGTTATAGTTTGGGGAATACTGTAACATGGATATATCTATTGAAGCAAAACAGGAGAGCATATGGATCATAAGGTTTTTGAGCTTGTTTCTGTTTGAGCTGTAGCCCACATAAATTTAGAAAAAGTACCAATTGAGAAAAAAAAAATTGTTTACCAAATGTAATGGCCGCCACACGCAGTAACCTTCCCTGCATCTGAACACCGAAGTGAAGCGCTGGCAAGAGAACGAGGTGTGGAAGAAGGGCTTTTATAGGAGCAGCTTTTGTGAGAATGGGAAGGGGAAGGAGTAACCATAGCACTCCAGGATAGGATAATAACTCTCATGAGAATGGGAGGGGGGAGGAGTGACCAAAGCACTCCAAATATCGCGGGGAAATAGACAATTCCCTGAGGGCACAACATGGAGAAACAGGCACTCCGAGAGAATGTCCCAACTCTCATGGGGACTAGCAGTAGCCTGAGGGGACAACATGGCAGATGTGACCGCATCTGCACAATTTCCCAGCAACCAAACATGGGCAGGTGAGTTACATCAATCTTCCAGAGAGCACTGGCTTTTATCAATGGGGATTAATCTTAAAATTCTGAATAGCAGGATCTTAATTAAACAATGGAGGAGCCAGTTAAGTGCTCTCACTATGGCAGGTCAAGTGTTAAAATTTTAAGAGGCTTGTAAAAAAAATGAGAGAAAACAATTTAGCATATGAGTGAATTTAGGAGTCATCACACACCCATAAATAAAAAAGAAAAATATTTATTTTTAAATCTTACCATATGAGCAGTCGGTTCTTCATGTGTAGATTGTACCTATAATTATCCATGACACAAGCAACTTAATTAACCAAAGGTATTTGAGAGAAGCATAGGGGTTAAACCCATAGGGTGAGACAGACAGAAGATGGATATCAAAAGGCCATATAGTTTGGAATTTCTCTTGTCTGGGTCTGAGGTGTGTGATAAGGTGTGATCTTCTGTGATCAGAAGGTGACTTTGAATAAGTGAATCTGCGGCCATGTGGCCTGCAGTTAATGGAGGGAAGTACTGGGGTTTCTGTGGGCCTGAGAGTCAAGAAGGGAAGAACCAAGTCTGAGTTTCCACCCTTACGCTCACCTCAGTTGAGAGAGACTTACCAAGAGGTTATCTTCTCAGACCTCCATCCAAGGACGGGGGTGGTTCTCCCTAAGCTCTATCAGGCTTACACATGGTCCTAACAGAAAAGCTTTTAATTTTTCAGCACTGAGTTTGACACTACCTGTCACCCATGTCCCTTCTATTTCCAGTTTATTAGATTTTTTTATAATAAATAATCTTGTCCATCTATGTGTTGTAAAGCAGGCCTTGCTTATGGGGCATAGTTCAGGGAAAGGCTTAGAAGGAAGCAATGTCAGAGGGAGGTCTTGAAGCACTTTAAATATCACATTGGAATTATTTAAGAAAAATATAATACAATAAACTGTAGCAGGTTTAGGCAGAGGTACAAGAGGTAGAAGGAACAGGTCTGGGGAAATCTCTGGAGTTTGACATACTAAGGGACTTTCCCCCACTAATGTGCCTTTACTTGGGAAACTAGACTTCACAGTCCATACTACTAATTATTTTACTGCTTTACCAAGAGATGTCTCTAGATACCGATCACAACAGTTCTAAATTCCTGAGACCTTCTGGGCCACAAAAGTGATCAGTTATTTCCACGAAGAGGATGCATCCTAACATAGCTAAGTAACAATAGATGAGGGAGTGGCATTCAGATGAAATAAGAGAAGCATGTAAGCTCAGTAAAGACATCTGTTGGGGGGGTCGATGGAGCCCCTGGTTGAATGTTTATGTAACAATGCACAAGGACCTGGGTTTTATCCCTGGTCCCTACCTGCAGTGGGAAAGGTTTGTGAATGGTGAAGCAGGGCTGCAGGTGTCTCTCTCCCTCTCTATCACCCCCTTACCTTCCAATTTCTGGTCATCTCTGTATAATAAATATAGTTAAAAATTAAAAAGAACATGTGTTGGAAGTACATTAGAGTTTACTAACAGCAAAAACCTTGCAGACACATAGGTAAAGAAATTATGTTACTCATTTTGGGTTTCAGATGAACTTTTTGACTATGGCATGATAGATGCATTTTTGGATAGTGTGTTTGAAAATGGAACCATCGAGGCTACTGCAACAAGTTCAAGAAGTTGGTTAGTGTTTGTTCTCATTTTGCAGTGTCAGAAATTGTGAAGTAAGATACTATTGGGAGAAGGAAGGTGGTGATGAACCTGGCTAAGCACACAGAGTACTAAACTCAAGGAACCACACCTGCAAGAGGGATGATTCACAAGAAGTGAAGCAGGTCTGCAGAGGTCTGTCTTTCTCTGGCTCCCATTCTCTTCTCAATTAATCTCTGTCCTATCCAGTAGAATGGAAAAGAGAATAATGGCTTCCAGGAACATTGGATTTTAATGCCAGCACCAAGCTCCAGAGATTACCCTGGAGAAAAAAAAAAAAAGAAAATATTGGGATAGTAGCAGGATGGTCACACACTTATTTGAGCTTGCAGATTATAGTACACAAGGACCCAGGTTAAAGCCAATGTTCCCCACCTGCAAGGGGAAAGCTTTGCCAATGGTGATCAAAGCTTCAGGTATCTCTCTGCCTCATTCCCTCTCTATCTCCCACTACCTTCTCAATTTCTGGCTATCTCTACCAATAAATATATATATATATATATATATATTTTAAATTTAAAAAAAAGAAATACTGACAGGCTCAGAAAAAAAAACTAGTATAGTCATGGGCCCTTTGGAATATAACTAAAATAAGTCTACCAACTGTCTACAAAATGGAGACCCCCCAACACATCATCTAAACTTTTCCATCCTTTATGTTCATGATTAGTCAACAATTTGTTTGGCTTTATATATTAACGTTTTTTCAGCCACCAGGTTCCAGATGTTAGTATTATGCAAATTGGACTTCCCTGGGCAGATGACCACACCAATGTGTCCTGCAGCCTGTCACTTACAGCAGTGACAGGACACAGAAAAAGGAGGTTTGGAGCAGAAAGGGAACACAATCTTTCATTTGTTTTTAAGGAATGCCATGCTCAGGAAGATGTAGGATGTTTTTGTGGGGGAGGGAAGACTTACATGGCTGCCAACCTTGTGAGATTATGTGTCCCCCCTGTGCTCAACACCTATGTAGAGAGAGAGACTTACCTGCAGGGACTCATCTCATAGGTTAAACTCTGCCAGGCTCCTCCATCTCCTCACAATATTTCTACATCTTTCCCTATCTTTCTGTCTACTCACTGCATTAGGATGGGTCAATGTCTGTAAAAGACTCCAACTGTGACAGAGGAATAGTAGTGTAGGGGTGAGCAGAAACCTTTTGGGCATAAACCTGAAATATATAACAAAACAGGAAGGGATAAGTAGGGGAGCAGTAAGAGCCAGTGTGATGCCAAGGGGAGGCTTGGTGCGCAAAGGGGCATTTTCTGTCTTTGTGGGTCTCTCCTGCCTCTGGGGATATTTTATGTCTCAAAGGGCATTTCCTGCCTCTGGGGGCATTTTATGTCTCAAAGGGCATTTCCTGCCTCTGGGGCCAGTATCTAGTAAGGGGGTGTTTCCTGACTCTGGGGACAGGGCTTGCAGGTGGGAGGACATGCCTGCCAAGCAAAGGGGCTGTTCAGTGCTGTACAGTCCCCAAAGCAACTGGCTGTAAGGTCCATGAACTACTGTGGGTCAGTCTTTGAAAACCCAGCAGCATGAAGGGAAGGAAGCTGCTTTAAAAATTGTGTAAAGTGTCCAAAGGGTATACCAGCAAGTCCGATAGAAGTCTCAGTCCATGGGGGTAGATAGCATAGTAGTTATGCAAAGAGTCTGTGATGCCTGAGGCTCTGAAGTCCCAAGTTCAATCCCCCACACCACCATAAGCCAGAGCTGAGCAGTGCTCTGGTATTTCTCTGTCTTTCTCTCTCTACATCTCTCTCAAAAATAAAATAAATAAAATAAATAAACTACATTTAAAAAAAAAAAAAAAAGAAGAAGAAGTCTCAGTCCAAAGTAGATGTCTAGGGGAAGAAATGGCAGGGGATGTAACTTTTTTTTTAAGGGAACACAATCCTTTATTTGCAATGGCATCTCAGAGTTGGGTGAGGGAGCAGCAGTTTGGAGGTAGCAAAATTTTTGTCACGTGGAGGTAGCAAAAATGGCTGCCTCACACAGCAACCTTCCCTGCATCTAATCACCAAAGTGAAAGGCAGGCAAGAGAGTGAGGTGCAAAAGAAGAAGTGCTTTTATGGGAATAGCTCTTGTGAGAATGGGGAGGAGTAACCATAGCAGGGCGGATTAAACTAATGAAACAGAAGGGGTTTTTAGAAGCATACCAACAATTCCACCTTTCTTTTTAACTAATGGCCATAGTATCAGGATTGTGGGGTGAACAGAAACCTATATTGTACAGGCGTTTTCAAAAGAACTGGCATAAGACATGGAAAACAAAATAGGTGAGCAGCAATAACCAGTGTGATGCCAAGGGAAACGTTTCTTGTCTCAAAGGGCAAGGCCTAGGAGGCGAAAGGGCATTTCTTGCCTCTGGGAGCTCTTCATGCCTCTGGGGGCATCTCTTGCCTCAAAGGGCGTTTCCTACCTCTGTGGGCATAACCTAATAAGGAGGGGGAGTTTTCTTACTCTGGGGAGAGAGCCTGCAGGCGAGGGGATATGGTCAAGGCAATTGGCTGAAGTTAGTCTTTGAGAAACACAGCAGCGTGTACCAGTAAGTCTGATGGAGGTGTCAGTTCAAAGTAGCTGACCACGGAAGAAAATGCCAGGGGATGAAATGCTGCACGTCTGTCTCGATGGGGAATGTCAGCCACCAGAATTCTGCTTTTCTGTAGAGAGTGAGCTTTGGAGTCTGTGAATCTGTTTCTTCAGGTCATGCCAGGTCACATCATTGGTTTCCGGGGGTGTGTTGTAGTCATTCCATCTTGTGGGTGATGTCAGAGAACAGGATCCAAATGGATTTCCGGGAATTCCATTTGAGTAGATGCTTTTTCAGGTGAAGATTTGACAGCTGAAATTCACTTACTAGTCAAACAAAACTTGTAGCAGATTAAAAGTTTACTATAATTGATAACCCCATTATAATTGGAAGTCCTTGCTAGTATGATTTTAAGGTTTGTTTAAACAGTTTAAACTCAATAAAATGTGGAAAGGTAAACAGAATAACCACAGTTGAAGCATCAGGCATGAGAATAATTAACAATCATTGCACTATCTGCCCCGCCCATAACTTATACTGTTTCAGGATTAAACATTTCAGATTTATGCCAAGACATAAAAAATAAATCAAAGAAGGGAAAAAACAATTTTTTGGATTGTTTCTGGATGTCTCTAGAAACCATGGCTGCATCTAGAATTTTTATTTTTAAGTCAATGTCAAACAAAAATTTAGTCATTCAAATCACTCTCTTACAAAACAGATCTCACCATCTCACATTATGAGTCCCCGGAGGGCGTCCTAGTCCAAAAAGCTCCTCAAAATTCCATTTAGGGTGCTTCTGACTGTTCCTGCTGGATTGCTTCAGGCACCCATTTTTAAAAGTGTCTTCCCATCGAAGAAAGAATCCAATCAGGAGAGTAGAACTAACCACGTGTCTCCATTCTTGGGGACTGCCAGGGTACTGGAGAACCCTCCTCAAATTAGAGTAGTCCCTGTTCAGGCGCCATATGTTGTTTTTGCTGGGCTGGCTTCACGGGCGGGTAACAGATGATCCGGGACTCATGGTTGAGCTGTAGGCAGTATCTCTTTATTCATGCAGGGTGCAGCACAATCTATACCAAGCTAAGCTAAACTAAAAACTACAAACAATCTTGTCCTTATAAATATACTAGCCCAGTAGGGTGGGAACAGTATGCGATGCAGAGAGGGTGGAGAGAAAAGTGACTGGTGAAAATCAGGGTATGACAAGGAGAGGGGGGGAGCAGGCAAGAATTCTACCACTGAACCACCAATGCCCTGGAGGGAGGGTGGTGCTTGTTAACAGTGGTTATGTAAATAGAATGACGTGGTTATGTAAATAGAATAGTGTTAACCAGGGGGATTAAACTAATGAAACAGAAGGGGTTTTTAGAAGCATACCAACACTCAAGGCAATAGTCTGTAAAGTCTATGAACTACTCAGCGTCAGTCTTTGAAAAGCCAGCAGCATGAAGGGAAGGAAGCTGCTGTAAAAATTGTGTAAAGTGTCCAAAGTGTAAACCAGCAAGTCTAATAGAAGTGTCAGTGCAAAGTAGGTGACTTTGGGGAGAAATGGCAGGGGATGAAACGCTGCATGAGGAAGGTCAGCTGCTGGAATTCTGCTTCTCTGTAGAGAGTGAGCTGGAACCGCCAAAAGTTGACAGGCAAAACAGAAGCAGGAAGGGCAGACATGCAGCAAAAACGTTCTGTCCTTGTAGTCTGTGAATCAGGTTCTTTAGATCACGTCAGGTGACATATAGGGTTTCAGGGGGTGTGTCACGGTAGTAGTGATGTCTAGTGGGTGATGTAAGAATGTACAGGGGTCCAGATGGTTTTTCCCAGGATTCCTGTGAAAGAAACACAAACAATCTGCTTCCCGTGGTTAGCAGGGCATCTGATTTGAATTTTTTATTGAAAAAGAGGTTTGGTGCCTTAGCCAACTAAATATTGGGGGTATATCTTCCCTTATTTATTTATTATTATTATTTTTAATGTAGCTTTTATTTTTATTTTATTATTATTATTTTTTTACTTAGTTGAGCCTAGGTGTTTGGTGGGCCTAAAGTGGCAAGATGAGATACACCAGTTAAGTGTAGAAGAATATGTGAATGTGGTCAATTCACATAATTTGTGTATGGAAGAACTTTTTATAGTTTAATACCTTACCATATGAACAGATGATTCTTCATGTGAAGGCTCTGCATTCCCAGAGCCCCACCTGACTAGGGAAAGAGAGAGACAGGCTGGGAGTATGTATAGACCTGCCAATGCCCATGTTCAGCAGGAAAGCAATTACAGAAGCCAGACCTTCCACCATCTGTACCTCATAATGACCCTGGGTCCATACTTCCAGAGGGATAAAGAATAGGAAAGCTATCAGGGAGGGAATGGGATATGTAGTTTTGGTAGTGGGAATTATGTGGAGTTGTACCCCTCTTATTCTTTTTTTTTGTCAGTGTTTATTTATTTTTTATAAATAAAAATTAGAAAAAGTAAAGAAATACTGGGGAATACTACCTGCCTAGTCATCATAATGGCACAAGCTATGTGGAATAAAAGTAAATAATAAACTGGAGTGTTTTTGATGTCTTGGTATGTCAATTAAACTTTAAAATCAGGAGCTAAAATGATCGAGTAATATACTGAAAATTCATAATTACAAATACCATAGCAGAAATGTCATACTATATTTTATCAACTATATTTTTTTACTTTAATAATTTAAAAGTTGTTTTGCATTTTCATCTTGATAATAATTTAGGTTTAATAAATTATTATTATTTGAACTTGATTTTTTCATGTAAGAAATTATTAACATTTGGTCATTTTTCAAGTTTTACTTTATGCTTATGACCACATGAATATATTTCTTATCAGCCTCTACTATAATATGTGACAATAGGTTACAATCTATTCTACTCTTTTCTGTTTTCTTGCCTCCTGTCACTGGGGCTTGGTACTAGCACTACAAAACCACTACTCCTGACAGCCTTTTATTTCAATATTTTATTGGATTGGACAAAGAGAAATTGTGATAACAAGGAGAGAGAAAGTGGTCATCTGCAGACCTGCTTCACTGCTTATGAAGCATCTTTTCCCCCTTGCAGTCTATTTCTTTCAATATTACTTTTTCCTGATCATTAGGTATGGTAGTAAACAGAAATATTTCCCATACAATAAAAGCCAGAACATAACAGGAAGACATAGAAGAAATCATCTTTAAGAAGAACGTGACTGAAAAGTGTGTTTGGAGAAGAAACATAAGATACACATCACTAGATGCATCAACTGTAATATGCACTAGCAGGAGAGTTGCCTAAGCAAAGTCTATTGTTTTACTTTACTAACAAGCTTTTTCCTTTGCTTGACCTTTTAATTTATTAAAAGTAAGACTAAAGCAGAAAAGGATGCCAAAAGATGTAAGGGTTGATGTAAACTACCCACATAGTACAAATAAAATAAGTTAAATTATATTTTTAAATGACATATATAAACCAAATTTAAAAAGATGTTATAATGATAGGATATCTCTGCTAATTAAGTAAAACATACAATAAGTATGTAGAATATATATATATATATATATATATATATATATATATATATTCTTTTTTTCTGACAATAGTATCAATACAATTAAATCACCACTGATAGGAGAACTTGAAAAGTTGAGTTTTTTCTTTCTGTAGTATAGTAGTCAATTAAGGTGATTTGTTGAATTAAATTGGACTAGATGGAAATTAATAAATACAGAAATGGAAGCATATGCTCTATTCATTCATAGACACAGAGAAAAAGTAATAAGAATATAAAGGAATGAAACAACAACAGAGTTCATTATCCTGCATATTTTTTAAGTTGATTTAAAAATTTAGACTCTCTGACTTTGATCTATTGTACACTGTCCTGGTCTGGACATTCAAAGCTAGCCTGACCTTGGTAAAATGTAGGTCTGAGTAATGAAAAAGCTAAAATCAAGCATTTTATTTAATACAAATACAGTTATCTTGCCCTGTTTAAAGTGTACTAAGATAACTTGCATTATATTTAAAAATGAGTACCTCTTCATCACATCAAATTAATCAATTAATTAATTAAAACTGGATAAAAGTCAAAACAGCAATAACAAAAGAATTACATTTTACTATGAATAAATGAGATATCACTTAAGAAATGCCATTTTATAATATATATAATAAAAATACCACTTTATCTATACAAACCATATTTTAAATATATTTTTTTCATTTTAATGAGAGAGGAAGAGAGTGGGAGAAAGAGAGACACAGACAATGAGAAAAATAAGGGATGAAGATAAAAAGAAAGAACTTCTCTGCTCTGGCTTATGGTGGGGTAGGGAATTTAGCCTGGGAATTTGGAACTTCAAGCATGAAAGTCTTTTTTGCATACCCATCATGTTATCTCTCTTACCCCCAAACCTATTTTCCTTTTCCTGTAAATATTATTTATTTATGTATTTATTTGAAAGGACAGAGAGAAATTCAAATGGAAAGAGGAGATAAAGAGGGAGAAACACCTGCAGCACTGTTTTCCCCATGTTGCTCCGTTTCTGTCCTATCCAACAGTGATGACATCAATAACAACAATAAATAAATAAAAAATGGCAATGACAGGGAAAGTAAAAAAAAAAAAAAAAAGAATGTTGATTCTCCTAAAAGATTTGATCAGGGAGAACAGAAACAACTGATGGCATTAATATACAAGACTCAGTGTCGATCTGTGCCGTGGAGAAGAGAGAGAGATGTGGAGTGAAGAGGGAACACAAATCTTTATTTGTGCTGGCACCTCAGAGTTGGGTGAGAGAGAATCAGCTTGGGCCACATGGAGGTAGCAAAAATGGCCACCTCACGCAGCAATCTTCCCTGTGTCTAACCACCAAAGTGAAGGGCGGGCAAGAGAGTGAGGTGTGGAAGAAGAAGGGTTTTTATGGGAGTAGCACTCTCGCGATAATGGGAAGGGGGAGGAGTAACCATAGCACTCCAGGGTAGGATAATAACTCTTGTGAAAATGGGAGAGGGAGGAGTAACCATAGCACTCCAACTATTGAGGGGAATAGACAATGCTCTGAGGGCACAATGTGGCAGAACAGGCGCTCTGAGTATGTCCCAACTCTCCTGGGAACTAGCAATACCCATTCATTGGGGAAACTGACTATCCTTCCTAGCCGACTGAATCCACATGGATCCCAGTCACTTTCAAAGCCAGCAACAAGCAGCTCCTGACAGCTTTCAAGCTATTGGTCCTGCTCTTCGAGTCCTCCAACTTAATGTTGAGGGGCTGTCCTTTTCCAAATGTGTTCTTATTGGTCAATTGGCAATACAGCATCAGGCAGATGTTATCTGCCTACAAGAAACACAGTCAATGAAGCTGCTCAATTCACCATCAGTGGATTCGATTTAATATGCTATAATCTCCATTCTAAACACGGCCAAGCCATCTACGCCAAATCATGTCTTGCGGACATTTACCATGAGGCCTCTTCAACCTTCTACGACTCCATTACTATTGTCACTATTCAGCTCGTCAACGTATATAAGCCTCCCAGTGCCTCATGGGATAATGAGGTCCTGCCTAGCCCGAATCACCCAGCCGTTTACGTTGGAGACTTTAATAGCCATAACCAAGACTGGGGATATTCCTCCACTCATGCTGACGGCTCTATCTTGGCCGAGTGGGCTTCAGCAAATGACCTCTCCCTATTATACGATCCCAAACAGCCAGGGTCTTTTCACAGTGCTAGATGGAATAAAGATTCGTCGCCTGACCTGTGCTGGATTAGCACAGTCAACGGCCAAGCCTTTCCAGCTACGAGACAAGTTCTCAAGATCTTCCCGCACAGTCATCACCGCCCAGCTATCATCCACATTGGTCTCCAGCTCCCACTGATTCTGTGCTCGGAGAAACTAAGATGGAACTTTCGGAAAGCAGACTGGCATCTGTTCAGTGATCTTACCAACAAATCTATTCCTGCAATTCCAATTAACTCTATCCCCTCTGAAGATTCCTACAGGTGCTTCCGCCAAGCCATCTTCAAAGCAGCTTCCCAAGCCATTCCTCATGGGAGACGTGCTAACTATATGCCTTGTCTTGATGCTGAATGCTGAGGCAACTACTAAAGCAGTATGATGAGTCAGGCGACCCAGATGTGGCTGACCATCTCATTGCCTCCCTGGATGCAGCATGCCAAGCCAGCTGGCAACAACTCACGGAAAGTCTGAACTTCACCCACTCAAGTAGGAAGGCCTGGAAGCTTCTTCACAGACTGGATGCTGGTAGCCAACCCCCTCCCATCTCCCATCCTCCCGTATCTCCAAACTCAGTGGCCAGTCACCGAACTCAAGTTGGATGTGCTAAGATCGACCCAGTCTGGAAAAGAGAAATTTCCCATGAGTGGTCATCCCACTTCCAGTTATCTTGTCCATCTCCAAAACTCTCTCCCTTTACACTGTCTGAACTGGAAGACGCTTTGAAGAGGGTTAAACCGGGAACAGCTGATGGCTATGATAACATCACCCCAGAACTCATTCTTAACCTGGGTCCCGTGGCAAAGAAGTGGCTCTCTTCATTCCTGTCCCACATCTTGGAATCTGAGTCTATGCCCAAAGTTTGGCGTAGTGTGAAGATTATAGCGGTTTTGAAACCAAAGAAAGATGCAAAACTGGCCGCCAGCTATAGACCAATTTCTCTCCTCTCCGTGTGTTACAAACTCCTTGAGAGGCTGCTTCTGTCACGTATTTCCCATCTTACAGAGAAATTCCTATCACCTGCCCAAGCTGGTTTCCGCCCAGGAAGATATACCTGCGAACAAGCCCTGGCCCTCTCAACTTACATTGAAAATGGATTCCAGAAGAATTTAAAGATGGGTGCTGTCTTTGTTGATCTCACAGCAGCCTATGACATGGTCTGGCACCGTGGTCTCCTAGTCAAGATCTCAAGATGCCTGCCTCCATGGGTGGCCAACACTATATCGTTTCTTCTCCAAAACAGAAGATTCCAGGTGCATCTGGGTGACAAGTCTAGCAGATGGAGACTTGTCTCAAGTGGCCTCCCCCAGGGCTCTGTTCTGGCTCCTACGCTATTTAATATTTACATCAATGACCTCCCAGAAACTTCTTCAAGGAAGTTCATCTACGCCGATGACATCTGCTGCGCAACTCAGGCATCCAAGTTTGACATCCTCGAGGAAACACTCATGAAAGACATGTCTCTGATATCTGCTTACTGTAAAAAACGGCGACTAATCCCTAGCACTGCAAAAAACGGTATCATCTGTTTGCCATCTACACCATGCCTTGGCCTTGCATGAGCTTAATGTGCAGCTTAGCGATACGAGAATCCTGCATGAAGCCCAGCCAGTCTATCTTGGCGTTACTCTCGATCGCACCCTGTCATTTCACGAACATCTCATAAAAACTGCAGCAAAGGTGGGCACGAGGAATAACATCATTGCAAGACTAGCCAGCTCCTCATGGGGCGTGAGCGCTTCCACACTACGATCATCATCTCTGGCATTATGCTATTCCACTGCAGAATACTGTGCCCCAGTATGGTTCTGTAGCCCCCATGTCCACTTGGTCGATTCCAAATTATATTCCTCCATGAGGATAATTTCTGGAACCATCTGTTCCACCCCGGTTCCATGGCTGCCAGTTCTTAGCAACATCACCCCACCAGATATTTGTCGGGATGTGGCATCATCTAAGTTCATTTCCCACGTCTACGCTCCACCTTTCCTGCCAATATACGCGGATATCTTCGCCCACCCTGTCCAATGCTTGACGTCTCGTCACCCAATCTGGTCCCCTATGCCTACACTGAACTTCTCTGTTCCAGTCTCTTGGAAACAGAGTTGGAAGTCAGCTGAGGTAAAGAACAAACACCTCATCACAGACCCCTGCAAGCGTCAACCCGGCTTTGACCTAGCACGTTATGATTGGGCCCTCCTCAATCGCTATCGAACAGGCCATGGACGGTGCACCGCTATGTTCCATCGCTGGGGAGCCAGAGATGACCCAAACTGCCCCTGTGGCTACAGACAGACTATGACCCACATAGTCAACGACTGCCACCTCTCCAGATTCAAAGGAGGTCTCGAAACTTTACATCAGGCTCAACCTGACACTGTTGACTGGCTACGAAAGAAGCACAAAAGCTAGAAGAAGAAGAACTAGCAATAGTCTGAGGGGACATGGCAGATGTGACTGCATCTACACAATTTCCCAGCATCTCCCCCTTTCCTTTTATCTAATGGCCACAGTATAGGAAATTTAGAGTGGAGCAGGCTTAAATGTTTTTAAGGTGGGAAGATGTAGAACATTTTTGTGGGGGAAGGAAGACTTACATGGCTTCCAACCTTGTGAGATTATGTGTCCCCCCCCCCTGTGCTCAAACTCTCTGTAGAGAGAGACTTACCTGGAGGGACTCATTTCATAGGTTAAGCCCTGCCAGGTTCCACCATCTCCTCACAATTTTTCTACATCTTTCCCTATGTTTCTATCTAGTCATCGCATTAAGATGGGTCAATGTCTGTAAAAGACTCCATCTGTGACTGAGGTATAGTGGTGTAGGGGTGAGCAGAAACCTTTTGGGCATAAACATGAATGCTATAACAAAACAGGAAGGGACGAGTAGGGGAGTAGTAAAAGCCAGTTTGATGTCAAGGGAAGGATTGGTGCGCAAAGGAACATTCCCTGTCTCTGGGGGGGGGCAAGTGTTCGTAATGAGGGGTCCTGCCACAAAATGTAGGACCTGTAGGTGGGAGGGCATGGCCCACCAAGCAGAGGGGCTATTTGGAATTGTATAGTTATCAAGGCAACAGTCTGTAAAGTCTATGAACTACTCAGGGTCAGTCTATGAAAAACCAGCAGTGTGAAGGGAAGGAAGCTGCTGTAAAATTGTCTAAAGTGTCCAAAGCATATACCAGCAAGTCGCATAGAAGTGTCAGTCCAAAGTAGGTACTAGAGGAAGAAATGGCAGGGGATGAAACGCTGCATGAGGAAGGTCAGCCACTGGAATTCCGCTTTTCTATAGAGAGTGAGCTGGTACCGCCAAAACATGACAGACAAAGCAGAAGCAGGAAAGGCAGACAGGCAGTAAAAAAGTTCTGTCCTTGGAGTCTGTGAATCAGGTTCTTCAGATCACATCAGGTGACATCTAGGGTTTCAGGGTGTGTGCCACTGTAGTCATGTCATCTAGTGGGTGACATCAGGGTGTGCAGGGGTCCAGATGGTTTTTCCCGGGATTCCTATGACAGAAACACAAACAATCTGCTTCCCGTGGTTAGCAGGGCATCTGATTTGAATTTTTTATAGAAAAAGAGGTTTGGTGCCTTAGCCAACTGAATATTGGGGGATGCATCTTTCCTACTTATTATTATTATTATTTTAATTTTTTACACTTAATTGAGCCTAGGCATTTGGCGGGCCTTCTCAACAGCCATTTGTCTTTGGGGGTAGTAAGAGATGTCCATGGCATGTGTGATGTTATAAAGGGAAATATCTTTAAATTGTTGGCTGCCAATGGCAGGTCTATAGTGGCAAGATGAGAAACACCACTTAAGTGTAGAAGAATATATGAATGTTGTTAATTCACATAAGTTGTATATGGAGGAAGTTTTTATAGTTTAATACCTTACCATATAATCACTTACTTGTGAAAAAATAAAACTTGTAACAAGTTTGAGGTTTACTATAATTGATACTTCGATGATTATAATTGGCTTAAATCTCTTTATGATTTTGTTTAAAGGTCATCTAATGTTACCTCTTATAGCAGTCTCTATAGCAGGATCTTCAAACCAATTTTAGTTAAAATATGTATTTTGAATTTAACTATTTTTACTTTGGACTATAAACAGACTCAGGTTACTTAGAGAGTTAACACATGATAGTGACAATGGTTTTAACATTTACAGTGCCAGATTGATGCCAGATCTCTTGTGGATTAATTTCCACAAGATAGTTTACAGGGCATTTTTGGGGGCCCTCCAAAAGCGCCCTGTATAGAGAATTTTCATTTTAGTTTTGGGGATATATTGTAACGTTAAATATTTAGACTTTACCTTAAATAGTTAGTTACATTTAGAAAATTAACTTTACCTTGCCTGGTAGTAATGTAGCTTCAAGTTTATACTTTTAACCATTAAGTTAATGTTTACCAAACTTGAAACATACCTATAAACATTTAGTTATAAAACACAGGAGGAGAAAAACTTTTGTTATAAAACATATCATTTTAAAAACAAATTCACTTACACAGTTTAAGACTAATCACTTTACATATATACCAAGAATTATATATAAAAATAAAAAGAGAGAAAAAAATTTTGAATGTTTCTGGATGTCTCCAGAATCTTTGGCTGTGTCCAGCATTTTTATATAAAGTCAATTACCTTTTAGAGTACTCTGAGCAGATGGGTCATACAAAATTTTTTGGTCATTCAACACACTCACAAATCACAACTGGCCAGACATAACATAAGACATTCAGAGAAAGGGTAGGACAGAGGGCTCTGTGAGCCAGATTTTCCAGATTCTGCCATGCCATATTATGGACCGTGGGATGTATCCTGCATCTAGTCCTCTTGAAGTATTTCTTGTTCATCAAGGATTTCAGTGCCATCATGCGGGTATTGTCGGTACATGGAGGGCAGGAACCCAGACAGGTTTGGAGTAATTCTGTGGGAAAATGTATGTGAAATACCTCCCCATGGTCAATAGGGGGTCAGGCCCTTTCCAAATTTTATAAAGTGGGTCTTTCCATTTGATCTTAATAGCTGGGAAGGTAGATAGTGTTTTCCAGTGAAGAATAATAGGAGGTACGTCCGAGTTATTATAAATATTAAAGAGATTTAATGTAGTTAAGGCTTTTGCTAGCTGGATATTGGGGGGGGTACATTCCTCCTTTATTTAATTGATCCTTAAGGGTTTGATGGGCCCTCTCGACAATGCCTTGTCCCTGTGGATTGTAGGGAATGCCTGTGGTATGCGTAATGTTCCAGAGGGAACAAAAATCTTTAAATTGTTTGCTGGTAAATGTAAATTCATTGTCAGTTTTAAGTTGAAGAGGTAAGCCTAATACAACAAAACAGGAAAGCATATGGCTTATAAGCTTTTTAGAGCTTTCTCCATTCTGAGCTGTCACCCACATAAATTTAGAAAAGGTGTCAATTGAGACAAACACATTTTTGTTTGCCAAAGTTTGGTATGTGGGTGACATCGATTTGCCAAAGGGCATTGGCTTTTAAGCCTCGGGGGTTAACCCCAAGAGTTTGAATAGCAGTTGTTTTTGTGAGACTTGCACAATAGAACATGTAGCAAGGATACGTTTCAACTGTGGTAAAGGAACATCAGGAAATCAAGCTCGAAGTCCTTTAAGATTAACATGGGTTAGGGAATGAAGAAGTCAGCAGGATTAGAGACAGAGACTTGGAGAGTTCCTGTGGAGGCAAGGCGGTCAGCTGCTGCATTCCCTTCAGACAGGGAACCAGGAAGAGGGCTGTGGGAATGTTGAATATACACTGGTTGGGTTCGAGAACAGAGTGTAGAGGCAATTTGAATCAAGAGAGGGGAAAGTGGGTTGTCATCAATTTTCACATTAGAACGAGCAAGCCATGGAAGTAAGTTAACAGTATACACACTGTCAGAAAAAGGTTGAAGGATTCTGGTACAACTTTTAATGCAAGGAAAACAGCATAAAGTTCTTTGTACTGAGGGGAATTATCAGGAAGCTCAGTAAAGAGAGGTTTAGGGGATTGTTTGTCTGGGAAATATATAAGAGTAGCAGCTCCCTTTATTCCACCATCAGTGAAGATTGTAGGAGCAGAGGGGATGGGATTTTGAGATAAAAGTTTAGGTGCTAGTAGAGGCAGAAGAGGTAAAGAAACTATCAATTTATTAGAAGGATAATGGTTGTCTATTTGTCCTGAAAATCCCACAAATCTTATGGCAGAATGGGAATGATGGTGTATGAGCCACTCTGTATCTGTGAGAGAAAGGGAAGAATAATTAAATCCGATTCTTTCCCTAAGACCTGCACAGACCTATTTCTCCCTCGGCGAACCATGAATGCTAACATGTCTATCTCAGTGAGGAGTCTTGGAGCTCTGCCTACTGGTGTGTGAAGCCACTTGAGAACCCCATGGTTCTGCCACAGTGCCCCCACTACTGTTATGGTGGATTTAAAGATTAGAAGCTTTACCGAAGAGGAGGGGGAGAATCAGACAGGGTGCATATCCCGGAGGGCCTGGTTAACCCTTTGCAGTGCCAAGGAGGCCTTGGGAGTTAACATACGTTTTGAGGATGGCTGCTTGTTTCCTTTTAACAGGTCAAACAGTGGTTGGAGGCAGCTAATAGGCAGATAAAGATACTGCCTAAGCCAATTTAAATTTCCAAGAAAACTTTGTAAAGAAGCAAGAGAGAGGTTAGAAGGAAAAGTAACACTAGGTTTTAAGGGATGAATTTGTGTTAGAGAAATTTCTGCACCTAAGAAAGATATTGGAGGAATTAGCTGCATCTTCTCAGGAGCTACATTAAGGCTGCTTTTCTTTAAAGCAGGAATGAGAAAATCATTAGGGCACAGAGATCTGTATCTAAATCTCCCCATATTAAGACATCATCCATGTAGTGAAAAGCATTAAGGCCCTTATGAATATATGTAAAAAGGGCAGATTTAACAGCCTCTTGACAAATTGTAGGACTATTGGGGATGCCCTGGGGCAGCACCACCCATTCAAATCCATCGGCAGGGCTAGCATTATTAATAGAAAGAACAGAGAAGGCAAAACATTTACAATCTTGCATTCAATTTAAATGTTTGTTTACAATCAAACCTTTAAAAAGGAATATTGCCAATCCTTACTGTCATAGTAGGGTGACCTCGTTCTTAAATAGGAGTGGTTCACAAAATCTCAGGCCCTGAATTTGTACCTTTCAGGGGTTTGCCATCTTTATGAAACTTAGACCAATATTCTGTCTTCCAATGAAAACATTTCTGACATCTAGGACAGGGTGTTCATGGCCTCTGGCTCCCTGACTGAAGGTGGGGTTGCCCTGACCTGAGGCATGGTTGCTCTAACTGGAGGCGTGATTGCCCTGACTGGAGGAGTGGTCGCAGCTTATCAGGACATTGGTTACACCAATGCCCATGGCGACTGCACTGAAAGCAGGTCCCGTTTTGATTATGTGGGGTAGCTGTATAAGCCTGTGTCATAATGAGTGCCCCATAATAGCCTGGTCTAAGTTCCTGTGTCACTAAAATCCAGTTATCTGGGTGTTGGTGTTTAAGACTGAGGCATGCCTGATGGAATTCTGGAATCATGCTATCCCACACAATAGAACGCAGGAGGAGAGAACGGACTTCAGGATTATAAATCTTTCTCTCTAAGGTTTTCCGCACCCTGGAAAGGAAGTCACCTGAGGATTCATCGGTTTTTTGGTGAAGGGAGTTAATGGGGACTGAGGCATCTCCTGAGGATGGGGTTAACCTCTCCCATGCTTGTGTTATGCAGATGCGTACCTGTTCAAAATAACTGGTTGGAAACTTGGCTTCTGCCTGCTGAATTCCAGTTTCAAACTCTCCCACTCCAAACAATGCATTAAAATTCCATTCTAGCTGTTTGTGACTATTTTTCTGGGATTGTTTTGATCATTCATCATGAAAGCATGCCTCCCATTGCAGGTAGAGGGGGTCTGGAAGCTCAGCACGAGCTAAGTCCCTCCAATCTTGTGGGGTATTAAGGTGCTGGAAAAGCCTCTTAAAAATGGACTTGGTCCATGGGGCATGAAGTCCTTCCTCCTTCACTGCCTGCCTGAGTTGTCTGAGTTCTTTGGAGAAATATTGATGCCACACCTGAGGGTTTTGTCTATTGGGGGCCACATTTATCGGGAAGGTGTGGACTTGGTTTGATGACGTGGGGGAAGGAGTCACAGAAGTGGAAGCTGCTAAGATGGTGGCTTTCGGAGCTGCTGGAAGAGAACTCTTGGGGCAAACTAGAGGGATTGGGGTGGTTAAGCACTGAGAACATCTCTTTTAACTTTTGTATCTCAGCCTCAAGGTCTCTTAATGATGAGGTATCAGCTGGCGGAGGAGTCATGGAAGTGGAAGCTGCTGGGGTGGTGGCTGTCAGAGCTGCTGGAAGAGAACTCTTGAGGAAAACTGTAGAGGAATTAGGGTGGTTAAGCACTGAAAACATTTCTTTTAACTCTTGTATCTCAGCCTCAAGGTCTCTAAATGGTGATGTATCAACAGAAGGCTTAGGGTGTTTAAGCACAGAGAACATATCCTTTAACTCTTATATCTCAGCCTCAAGGTCTCTTAACCTTTTGGCAGGACACCTTATACATATCCTGAGAGTTGCAAACATAGCCAAGAGAACCCACAGTGCAGCTCCAATTAAAGCAACTCTGAGATAGAGATCCTGTCCTGTGAGAAAAGAAACACCTCCTTGTAAAGCGGAAAAAATCCCATAGTGGGAGGAAACGCAGGGCCGCAGAGTCAGGTGGCTGCCACTTACCTGTGTCTGGGCAGCTTTTCTGGACCTCAGGCCAGGCCACCCAGTGGGGCTTCAGTGCAGGACACATTGGGTGCCAGGTGTCAAGCTGCGCTGTGGAGAAGAGAGAGAGGAGATCCGGAGCAAAGAAGGAACACAAATCTTTATTTGTGCTGGCACCTCAGAGTTGGGTGAGAGAGAAGCAGCTTGGGCCACGTGGAGGTAGCAAAAATAGCCGCCTCACACAGCAACCTTCTCTGCGTCTAACCACTGAAGTGAAGAGCTGGCAAGAGAGTGAGGTGTGGAAGAAGAAGGGATTTTATGGGAGTAGCACTCTCGCGAGAATGGGAAGGGGGAGGAGTAACCATAGCACTCCAACTATTGCGGGGAATAGACAATGCCCTCAGGGCACAACATGGTGGAACAGGTGCTCCAAGAATGTCCCAACACTTGCGGGAACTAGCAATAGCCTGAGGGGACAACATGGCAGATGTGACTGCATCTGCACAATTTCCCAGCATGCAACTATATATAAATAATGTCAAAGGACATAAATTAGGGTGATGTTATGTATGATACAGTAAATCTTAACAATGATATTTTCTAAGTTAGCCCAATTGCCAAATAATTTGATTATAGCGATTACTATCTTTTGCCTTTTTAAACCCTAAACAGTAGGAATCTCCTGCTTCCTCTATAAAGCCCATATTTCCCCCAGTCCTGGAACCTCTAGGGTGAGGCTTATTTTTATGCATCCTTCTCTCAATTCACATCAACAGATACTGCATCTGCTGACCCCAACATAATCAATGCAATGCCTACCACCTCCTCATGCTTCACTTTGGAGGTCAGGTATGGAATGTAAACCCTTCAACCTTATTACTCATCACCAGGTTCTAGATGCTACCATGATGCCAACCAGACTTCCCTGGGCAGACAACTCAACCAATGTGTCCTGGAGCCCCACTTCTCCAGAGCCCCACCCTACCAGGGAAAGAGAGAGACAGGCTGGGAGTATGGATCAACCTGTCAATGCCCATGTTCATCCAGGAAGCAATTACAAAAGCCAGACTTTTTACCTTTTGCACCCCATAATGACCCTGTGTCCAAACTCCCAGAGGGTTAAAGAATAAGAAAGCTATCAGGGGGAGGGGATGGAATATGAAGTGTGTGAAGTTGAAATCTCTTATCCTATGGTTTTTTCAATGCTTCCTTTTTATAAATACAATTAAAAATTCCCAGACACTACATGATTGAGAACAGTGTGTGTTAAAATTTTTGAAAAATGAATTTTGCACAAAAAAAAATTGTAACTTCTTATTTCTTTTTTCCTTTTAATTGTACCAAGAATTCGGATGTTTTACTTTGATTGTTCTATGTTTGATGTTCCAAATAATATTCTTATATATAGTATACTGTTTAATATGCTTGATTTTGTAGTCTTGCTATTGTTAATATTCTTGAAGTGACCTTTAAACAAAAGACATGTTGATTTAACCAGAGTGAAAAACTGTGTGTGTGGGAAAATAGTTCATTATATATATTTTTTATTATTCCATTTGGTGTATTGAAGAGGTTCTCTTGTTTTTAATGTAATTCATGTAATCTTAATTCAGATTAAAAAGGTGAAGATAACTATGATTGTGTGAAAGAAAACTACAATGGAGGTAAATTATTTGGATTTTAGCTCTTACCACTTGTAAAAAGTGTGTATCTCACTTATTAGTGGAACTTAATAAATAGGAGCAGGGAGAACACAAAGTGAAATGGGGGTGGAGGTGGGTAGTGGCACACCTGGTTGAATGTACATGTTACAACGTACAAGGACTCAGGTACCAGCCCCTAAACTGCACCTGCAGAGGAAGCTTTGCAAGTGGTGAAGCAGTGCTTCAAGTGTTGTTGCCCTCCCTCACTATTTACCCCTTCCTTCTTGATTTCTGGTTGTCTCTATCCAATAAATAAATAAATATACTTTTTTTTAACAAAAGTGAGACAGGAACTTCACATGGTATATTGCATCAAAACAAATGGCTCTGGGGACAGAAGGGGAGAGGGCAGGAAGAAAACTTTGGAATCTATACATAATGAAATCGTATCAAAGTGTTAATGGCTGCACTATAAAGCATATATATTGCAAAGCCAAGTCATTCATATTTTCCATGCCTCTTATCTGTTTGTTTGGCTTCATAATAGTAATTTTTCATGAGATTCATAACTTTTGAATATTAAATGAGTTAAAATTTGTAAATTATCTGATATTGTCTGAAATAATTTGCATTATACAATTGTTCTTATATATGCACCACAATTTCTCTTTTCTTTTACACTATGAAATTTTGCAATATTGTTTTTAATTACTTTATTTGTTCAATTTTATTGTCTTTAGTCTTGATTTTTTTTGTTTTTTTAAACATCTTTTTTAGTATTCATTTATTTATTCCCTTATGTTGCCCTTGTTATTTTATTGTTGTAGTTATTGATGTTGTCATTGTTGGATAGGACAGAGAAAAATGGAGAGAATAGGGGGAGACAGATAGGGGGAGAGAAAGACACCTGCAGACCTGCTTCACCACTTGTGAAGTGACTCCCCTGCAGGTGGGGAGCCAGGGGCTCGAACCAGGATCCTTATGCCATTCCTTGTGCTTTGTGACACCTGTGCTTAATCCGCTGAGCTACAGCCTGACTCCCTAGTCTTGATTTTTTAATCACAATATATATTTTCATTTTTTGAAATTCTTTAAGTAAATAATAAAATAGCTACTCAAGAATTAGTCTTTCTAATGGTCCCAAACTTCTCCTTAATTGAGTACAAAATGCAATATTCCCAGATGTGATCATGAGCTGTGAGCTCAGACCAATAAGGACTCAGAGTTTGCACAGGGTCTGGTACTAAATAAATAAATAAATATATTTTGTTAATGTTGGTTACAAAAATATAGAAATATATAAATGCTCTGAGTGAGGTGGATAGTGGTAAATAGTTAATTGTATCAAAATAAGTTTTTTTCAATAATGGAAACTACTCACTGTCCTAATCCAACTTTCTAGCACTTTTGTCTATTTTAACACCATTTTCTTGGACAATATTTTTATCCAACTTCAGCAATGTCATCATAATTGTGTGCCCCCAGGAACATGCCTAGATGAACTTTCTAGTTTTCTTCTACACTAAGATCACTAATCTCATATGCTCTATTCCTACTTTTTAATTCCTGTTCATTAACCAGATTTGTCTCAGTTTAAGTCCTGCCACCTTCCAGACACCAGTTTTCAGATGCTATCATGATTCTACCCTGACTTCTCTGGGCAGATGACCTCACCAATGTGTCGTGGAACCTCGCCTTTCCAGAGCTCTAGCCCATTGGGGAAGAATAGAAACAGGCTAGGAGTATGGATCAATCTGCCCATGCCCACTTCCAGTAGAGAAGCAATAGAACTCCTATCTTTAGCACCCCAAAACAGCCTTGACCCATAGTCCCAATGGGGAACTAGTGATAGGAGGAAGAAAGTAAGCACCGAGAGAGAGAGAGAGAGAGAGAGAGAGAGAGAGAGAGAGAGATGGAGATAATGAAAAAGATAAATAGATAAGAATAAGAAGGAGGAGAGGGATATATAGAGGTAGTAATGTTGTCATGAGTTGCTTGGAAGGGAAAGGGATCAAGAATAAAACTGAGGCAATCAAGTATAAATATACACCGTTGCAGAGATGATGGCTGGCCCATGTGGTGGTTTGCAATGGGGTGACTGAAGATTCATAATCCTGGTGGTGGGAATGAAGTAGATTTATACCCCTGTTGATGTGTAACTTTGTAAATCAATATTAAATCACTAATAAAATTTAAAAAGTTTCAGCATTTCTAGCACTCACTAAACCTGGACTAAAAACATGGTTAAATCATCTTGTTTATCAATAACCACAAAAAACAAGCATATAACCCTTAATAATTTGTTAAAATTCAATATAAATATTCTCACAAATAAATACCAGTATAAACATTTAAAATACAATCTATAAAATTGGTAGAATTTTAAGTTAGTGGAATGAGAGATAGGGTGATATAAAACAAAAGTGATATTGAATTTTAAATGAACTGCAAATAATCTAATATGGAACATTTCTTCTTGAATTATTTTAATTATAAAGTATCCAGATAGGAAAAACATTAATTCTCAAGAGCATTCAATGATATCATTGAGAAGGGTAACATTTTTCAATGACTCATATGTTGAAGTTTTCTAAAATAAAAGAGGTTTTTCAAATTAAGTTAATTTTGTTAACGAAAAGATAGAAATAACAATATCAGGGACTGGGTGGTGGCCCACTGGGTTAGGTATTACTAGGGGATTCCCCTCTTCCACCTGCAGGCGTGCATTTTGCTAGTAGGGAAGCAGGTTTGAATAACCATTATGCTGTCTCCCCAGCCAAAACAAAGAATTTTCTTTCTGTCTTTCAGTTTTTGATATGAGATAAATTAATCATCGCATCAGTCAGTATAACCTCTACATGAACTAACTATTGCCTATGCATAGAACACTTCCTAGAGATTTCCTTACGTTGAAGTCCTCTAAGTGAAATTAAGTTTACTTAAGATGCTCAGGAACTAATTTTGAATCTAAGTGGACTCAGAGCTAATAGTTAAGTACTTTTTATTACAAAATGGGTGAATCAAGATTCAGAAATGGCACCTCTGTGGATAGCCAGAACAAACTCTAAAGATAGAAATAACAATATCTTTAGTGTTTTTACTTATGTGGTGAGGGGGAGGGTGGACATTCAGATTCCCGGGGCAGCAGGGGGGGGGGGCAGGCAGGGGTGGGTGGGTTGGATGAGATAGTCTTTTGGTGGTGGGAATGGTGTTTATGTACACTCCTATAAAAGTGTAGTCATATAAACCACTAACTAATATGAGATGGGGGAGAAATTGATCATATGTCTCAAACTTTTTAAAATGCAGACTGAGTCTTCTTAATACATAGGCTGAGTCTTTGATATGTTGACTCTCTCAAAAGTCTAGACCAGGTAGAACAGAAGCAACTGGTGGCACAGCTATATACAAGATGCTCGGTATTATACAGCAAACCCTAACATAGGTACTTTTCAAAGTTAACCCAATTACCAAATAATGTGATGATAACAATAACACTAACAATAACTATTCATTGTCTTCTTGAACACTAAGACAGCAGGGACCTCACATTTCTACTACAGAGCCTATACTTCCACCAGTCCTGGAACCTTAGAGTGGGGCCCACTTTCCTGCATGCTTCTCTCAATTCATATCAAATAATATTACATCCACCGATCACAACCTAATCAATGCAACGAATGTCACCCCAGCATGCTTCACTTCAGACTGTGTCCAGAGACTTCAGGTGTGGAATGACAACCCTTCAGCTTCATCACTCGGGTGAGACCTTTCTTTTCATAGTATTCCCTAACTCCATTCCAGGTGATCCACTCCCCAATAAAGTTCCCAAACCTAGATTTAGACCAGGTCCCCTGAGATTGAGCATATGTTCACACATATCCATAAACCAGGGCAAAATATATACCTGAAAGCAGAAGTACACAAGAGTCTGCAGAGAGTACCCCCCAACACTTCATCTGCACTATTCCAGCTTTTAGGTTCATGATTGTTCAACAATTTGTTTGTCTTTATATCTTAACTCTCTTTTCAGCCACCAGGTTCCAGATGCCAGCATGATGCTGACCTGACTTTCCTGGACTGAGGACCCCACCTGGAGCTCTGCTTCCCCAGATACCCACCCTACTAGGGAACGAGAGAGGCAGACTGGGAGTATGGATTGACCAGTCAATGCCCATGTTCAGCGGGGAAGCAATTACAGAAGCCAGACTTCCTACCTTCTGCAACCCACAACAACCCTGGGTCCATACTTCCAGAGGGATAGAGAATGGGAAAGCTATCAGGGGAGGGGATGGGATATGGAGACCAGGTGGTGGGAATTGTGTGGAGTTGTACTCCTCCTATCCTACAGTTTTTTTAATGTCTCCTTTTTTAAATAAAAAAAGAAGAAATAAAAATATCAGAGACTGGGTGGTGGCCCACTGAGTTAAGTATTACCAGGGGGTTCCCACTTTTACCACCTGCAGGGACAAATTTTGCTAGTGGGGAAGCAGTTCTACAGGTATCTTTCTCTCTCTTTCTAATTCTCCTCTCCTTTCAATTTCTCTATGTTCTATTAAATAAATAAATAAAGTAAAATAAAGAAAGAAAACAAATAAATATGAACATCAGCATGAACTCTGTGATTCTGAATTGCATTTAGAGTTTCTGTGCACTTTGCACATTATCTGGTCCAAATATTTAGTTCTCAGGAGTGTCCCAAATCTCTAGTCATCTAAATTTAATCATGTACTTTTCCAGATAAAGAAAGAACTACCGGAAATATGGAGAGGCACTTGTTTTCATTAATGTTTCTGTCTCTGTTGCTCCTGAATGAGGACTCTACTATCCAGATTATTGTTTCTCTTCCTTTATATCTTTTTCTTTCTTTCATTCTTTCTTTACCTTTCTTCCTCCCTTCATTCTTTCCTTTCTTCCTTTATCCTCTTCTTAATAGATACAGTGAGAAATTGATAAGGAAGCATGGATGGGTAGAGGAAAGATAGAAAGAGATAACCCTGAAAGACTGATCCAACACTTGAGAAACTCCCCTTCTGGAGGTGCAGAGGGAAAACTTGAACCATGGTCCTCACTCCTGATAACAGTCTTCTACCAGGTATACCAATATCTGGCTCCTGTTTATGTATGGCAGTTTTCACACGTGTGAACTGGTATCTCATTGTTGTCCTTATTTGCATTTCTATGATTATCAGTGGCTTTGATTATTTCTTTAAAATGTATTTGTTGTTGATAACTCTTTGCTAAAGCTTCTCTGTGTCCCCTCACCAGATTTAATTGAGTTGTAAAATTGTTGTTGCTGAGTTAGGTTTTTGAACACTTTATATGTTTTAGTTTAGCCCACTGTCTGATATTTGACATATAAAATTTTTCTCCACTTCAGTAGTGTCTTTTCTGGTTTTGGTGATGGTCTTTTTGATGTGCTGAAGTTTTTCAATTTGATGAAGTCCCATGGGTATATCTTTGTCTTGCATTTTTCTTGATGTTGAACTTGTTTCTTCAAATGCATTCCTAAAGTAAACATCATAAAATGATCTATCAATGTATTCTTTGTTTTTAGTGATGTATCCTATAATGTCCATGTCTTTGAACTATTGAAGTTGATGTTTGTGTTTGCTGATATGCCATATTGCTCTTTCATTCTTCTGAATGTTTCAATCCAGTTTCTCCAGCACCATTTGTTGAAAAAAATGTCCTTTTTCCATTTAATGTTTTGGACCTTTTTTATAAAATTCAACTGTCCATGGGTGGGACTTCTGGAATCCTAATTCTGTTCATTGGCCTTTGTTCTGATGTTTGTTCCAGTTACTGGAAGTTTTAGTTGTACTCCTGAGGGCAGGAAGCTTGGTGTCTCCATTCTTGTTCTTTAATCTTAGAACTGTTTAAGCAAGTTTTGGTATTTTCAGGTTTCTGATAAACTTTGGTTGCTTATTCTCTATTCCCTTGAATGAATCTGGTATGTGGTTTTCAGTAAAATGGATATTTTAAAGTTTTTATTTCTTTCAATCCATAAGGAAGGGGTATACTGCCATTTCATTTTTTTTTTTTTTTCTGTTTCCTTGAGAAACAACTAATAAATTTCAGGGTTCATGCCTTTCCACTCCTGTTAAGCTTATTCCTAGGTACCTCATGTTTTTTGATGCTATTGTAAATGAAATCTTTACAATATATTTTCCTGGGATCAGGACTTAATTCACCCAGCAGAACATATACCTTGCTGTGGTGGAATCCTGACACCACTTGAGAACAACAAAACACATGGGTAAATTCATTCATATTCATGCAGTGTTCTAATTTTTCTCCTTTTATTTGTCTCAATATATTCATCTATATTTTTATATCTAAATTTTTTAAAGATTGAAAGTCAGATAATAGTTGTGAAACTGCATGGGCAAGTCCCTGGAGCACATGGACATATGTGTGTCTGTGTGCACACACACTTAAAACCCTCCCCCCATACACAGTAAAATAAATATATTTGTCAGGCCCAGGCAGTGACATACCAGGTTTAACATTCACATTACATTGCATAAGGAACCAGGTTCAGCCCCTGGTCCAAACCTGGTGAGGGGAAATCTTCAGGAGTGAGGATCAGGGATGCAGGTTTCTCTAGGTCTCCCTCCCTCTCTATCTCCCCAATACACTCTAGATTTCTGTCTGTCTCTACCCAAGTAAATAAATAATCTATTAAAAGGATTTCCTTGTCAAATTGACAGCTTTTTTCCCTCCAGCTGCATACTCTCAGATCATACAGCTGTATACTTCAATTAAATTATTTCATTTTATGCAAAAATTAATATATCTGAAGTTTGAGAAAGAGAAATACATAACCTGAATTTCTTCTAAATCCTTATGGTCACCAGAGATTTTTAAATTGCAAATTAAAAGAACCTTAAATTTTATTTTATTTTTAAAAAATATTTATTCCCTTTTGTTGCCCTTATTGTTTTATTGTTGTAGTTGTTGTTATTGATGTCATTGTTTTTGGATAGGACAGAAATTAATGGAGAGATGAGGGGAAGATAGAGAGGGGGAGAGAAAGACAGACACCTGAAGACCTGCTTCACTGCCTGTGAAGTGACTCCCCTGAAGGTGGGGAGCCGCAAACTGGGATCCTTACACTGGTCCTTGTGCTTTGCACCACCGTGCGCTTAACCAGCTGCACTACCGGCCAACCCCCCAATTTTATTTTATTTTTAATTTTATTTATAAAATGGAAATACTGGCAAGACCATAGGATAAGATGGGTACATTTCCACACAGTTCTCACCACCAGAACTCTGTATCCAACCCCCTTCCTTGATATCTTCCCTATTCTTTATCCCTGTGGGAGTATGGGCCCAGAATCATTGAGGCAGTGCAGAAAGTGGAAGGTGTGGATTATATAATTGCTTCTCCACTGAACATGGGTATTGGAAGGCCCATCCATACTCCCAGCCTGTCTCCCTCTTTCTATAGTGAGGCAGGGATCTGGGGAGGCAAGGCTCCAGGACACATGGTAGGGATCTCTGCCCAAGAAAGTCAAATTGGCATCATGGTAGCACCAGGAGCCTAGTAGCTGGAAAAGGGTTAAGATATAATACAGAACAAATTGTTGACTAATCATGAACCTAAAGGCAAGACTATTGCAGATGAAGATTTGGGGTCTCCATTTTGGGAAAAGCTAGTAGGTCTATTTTAGGTATATGTCAGAGGGCCCATGACTACTAATTTTTGCCTGTGCCGGACATCAAATATGCAGGTGGACCCAGGTTATTGTCTTTGCAGGTTGTGTCTTAGTTGGAAAAAGGACCAGAAAGCTGGATCAGGGAAGAGAGTAGCTCCTAAATATGAGGGAAATATATATATAACATTAACTGCAGTCCACACCAGTTTGATCTGTGATATGCAACACAAGAGCCTATGTAACCTCTGCATCCCTGTAGGTCTGAGCTAGCATTCTGTGGTCATGGCTAGGAACATTTCAGGCTGCACTAATTTCGGGTCTCATCTTCCTCAGATAGTAGACAGAATATGTTGTCCAACCTCCTTTCAGAAAATGGAATATTCCCTACCACTATTGATCCACATTGAGGGCAAGGGCCTACATATAGGGGCTCACAAATAGGCCCATTATGTTTCTTCTGATGAAGATGACCAGTGAAAGTGAAGAGAGGGCTCTGTTAGATCACTGGAACCATGGTAAGGTCCCAGGTGATTGGGTGGCCTGGTTGTGATTAAAGAGTCATCATTAAATATGCCAGTCTTTTGTCCTTATTCAACTTTTGTGGTCCTTACTTTGTCTGAAATGGTTAGCTTTGGAATGAATGAATGGCATGTGATAGGAGGTAGAAATTGTTTAATTAGGTACTTTAATGTGTCTTTTTATTAATTTCTATTTGCTTGTTTCATTCACTGACACACTCAAACTACTGTGATCCTTTGCCTTAAGGTATACAGTTTGCCCTAAATTATGGATACATGTGTACATATGTCCTATCTCATGGGCCCTGGTATATATCTAGGTTTTGAGGTCTTTTTAAGAAGTGAACCACCTGGGAGTCAGGCAGCGGCTTAAGCTCATGTGGCACAAAGCGCAAGGAGCAGCATAAGGATTCCGGTTTGAGCTCCCAGCTCCCCACCTGCAGGGGAGTCATTTCACAGTCAGTGAAGCAGGTCTGCAGGTGTCTGTCTTTCTCTCCCTCTCTCTGTCTTCCCCTCCTCTTTACATTTCTCTCTGTCCTATCCAACAACAATGACATCAATAACAACAACATTAACAACTACAACGAGGGCAACAAAAGGGAATAAACTATATATGAAGAAGTGAACCACCCAAAATGGAATTAAGGAGTCCTATGACATAGGAAAGGTCTCATCAGAGTAATGAACCTGAAGGGTTGACATTCCATGCCTGATGTCTCTGGAAACAGTCTGAAATGAAGCATAGCAAGGTGGTACTCTGTGCAATGAATAGGATCAGCTGATGCATTATCAGTTTTTAGGAATTGAGAGAAGCATGCTTGAAAGTGAGCCCCACCCTAGAGGTTCCAGGAATGGGAGGAATATGGGCATTATAGAGAAAGGCTAAGGTTCCTGCTGTCTTAGGGTTTCAGAAGACAATAGATAGTTATTGCTATAACCAAATTATTTGACAAATGGATTAACTTTGACAAGCCCATTGTTAGGACTTGCTATAGCATATGAAAACTCACTGTAACTTATGTTCTTTTATGCTACTTACCTATAGTTGTACATTATAAAGTAGTGCCACCAGTTGCTTCTGTTCTCCCTGGCTGAAGCCTTTAGGAGATTTAAAATTTCAAAGAACAAATCATTATTATAAATGTATTAACAATTTTAGTCCACTGTTAAAATTGAATTTAATTACCAATATAAATTTTTAAGTACTTAGATTGCAGGAACATATAGTCAGATCTATGGTTTATGTAACAAAATGTTTGAAACATTTAATCTATTTCCCCTATAATATTGTCTTTGAGACTGTAAGTTAATAGAAGTGTATATGAACACCATTCCAACCATCAAAGATCTGTGTCCCTCTCACCCTCTTTCCACCCACAGTGAAGCTGAACACCTACCCTCACCCTACAACCATATATATATTTTTTAATTTGGTACAATACTCCAAACTCAGAAAGATTCTTCTTTAAGTGTATCTTCCTGTTCTTTCTCATCTTTGTCTTTCTTCCTCTGATAGGCTACTTATATGAAAGGTACTTTTTTTGGAGATCATTCCATATGTCTCTGTTGTTGTTTTCAATGTCTCTTAATCTCTTTTTTTTTGCTCTTTTACCACATTCTTAGTTTTCTCTAGCTAATTATCTGTCTTTCTAATTCTGTTTTCTGCTTCTGTTAATCTGCTTTCCGTACAGATTCAGCTTCCATCTTCAGTGTAGCTATATTATTATTATTATTATTTTATTTATTTAATAAAGGAGACATTAACAAAACTGTAGGATAAGAGGGGTACAACTCCACACAATTCCCACTATCCAGTCTCCATATCCCCTCCCCTCCCCTGATAGCTTTCCCATTCTCTATCCCTCTGGGAGTATGGACCCAGGGTTGTTGTGGGTTGCAGAAGGTAGAAGGGGAAAATTAATTGTATGTCTCAAAGTTTTTCAAAACACAAACTGTATCTTTTTAATATATAGGCTGCGTAATTGATGTGCAGACTCTCTCAAAAGCCTAGACCAAGTAGATCAGAAGCAACCAATAGCACAGCTATATACAAGATACTGGGTACTGTACAGCAAACACTAACTAAAGGACTTTTAAAAGTTAACCCAATTACCAAATAATGTGATGATAACATTAACTATCGATTGTCTTTTTGAACCCTAAGACAGCAGGAACCTTACATCTCCACTATAGAGCCTCTACTTCCCCCAGTCCTAGAACCATTGTATAGGGCCTAAAATGAATATTCTTTTATAAAATATTTTACTTATTTATTATCAGATAGAAACAGAGCGAAATTGAGAGTGGAGAGAGTGGGAAAGAGACAGAAAGACACCTGCAGTCTTGCTTCACTCATGAAGCTTTCCCTTGCAGTTGAGGACTAGGGGCTTGAACCTGGCTCATTGAACACTGTAATGTGTATATTTAACTAGGTGCACCAGCTCTTGGTCCCCCAAATGAATATTCTATCAAGAGGCATATACATATTTAATGTAATCCACATCAAAATCCCACACAGTTTTTTTTTAACATATAACAAAAGCTATAAACATTTATCTGGAAGCAGAAAATATCTAGAGTTGCCAAAACAATCTTGAGAAAAAAAAATGTAGGCATCACACTCCCAGATCTCAAACATCATTATAGAGCTACTATAATCAAAATTTCCTGGTACTGGAACAAAAATGGATACACTGAACAGGAGAATGTAATTGGGAGCTGGGAAATCAGTCCTCACATGTATGGTCATCTAATATTTGATAAAATGGTTTTAATTATTAAATATAGGAAGGAAAGTCTCAGAACGGTGTTGTGAAAATTGGATGAAAAGTGCTGAGGAATGGAATTGAACCACTAAATTTTACCACAAACAAAATTCGATTCCAAATTGATCAAGTACCCAGATGTTAGACCAGAAACTACCAGATACTTAAAGAAAAATTGTGGTAAGACTGTTTTCCATCTAAATTTTATAGGCATCTTTAATAATACAAATCCAATTATAAGGAATATGAAATTAAAACAAATAAAGCTATGGGGTTATATCAAATTGAGAAGTTTCTCTTTACAAAAGAAACCTCAACTTAAACAGACTTTTACAGAATGTGAGACAAAAGGGTAATAACCAAAATATTCAAAGACTTCACCAAATTCAGCAGCAGTAGTAGCAACAGCAGCAACAACAACAGCAATTGCCTCTATCCAAAAGTAGGGAGAGGATATGTACAGAATATTCACCAAATATGGGATCCAAAGGCCAACAGACACATGAAGAAAATGCTCCAAGCAACTAACTGTAAGAGAAATTCAAATAAAGATAATAGTGAGATACCACTTTAGTCCTGTAAGACTGTCACACATGAGAAACAAAAGCAACAGCAAATGCCGGAGAGGTTTTGGGGACAAAGGAAACCTCCTGAATTGCTTCTGGGATTGAAAATTGGTCTAACTCCTCTGAAAAGCAGTCTGGAGAATTCTCAGAGGACTAGAAATGGGTCCTACCCTTCAATTCCTTTCCTGTATCTATGGTAAGGAACCAAACACATCTATCCAAAAATATTTATGTCGTGTCCTAAATATTGTATCTCCAATCTGATCCATCTACCTTTACTTGTCCATTCTCATTGCAAGAATTGTATAAATAGTTTTTTTAAAGTTAAACTGTATTATTTTTTAATAATTTAAGAATTGCAGTGAAAATTATGGTTTCTTCATTCTATTCACCCTCTTCCATTACTTAGTGTTTTTTTTTGTTTGTTTGTTTGTTTTGCTTGTCCTTTGCTTCTGAATGAATAGCACAGAATTCAGATTCAGAAAAACTCACTATGTTTTATTTTACTGGTTTATGGGTCAGTAAAGGGGTTGACATATTAGCTTCCAAAACCAAAGATATGAATCATGAACAAAGAATTTCTCAAGAAAAGGATGGGCTCAGCCAACAAAATTATATTAAGGCCAATGAATATAAAAAAACATTTTTAATAGGTTTCAGAAAAGAAAGACATGTTGAGTCTCTGAGAAAGCCAATGATGAGAAACTCATATTTCTTTTTAAATTTATTTTTATTTTTTAAATTTATTTATTCATAAAATGGAAACACAAGACCATAGGATAAGAGGAGTACAGTTACCACCACCAGAGCTCTGTATCCAATCTCCTCCCATGAAAGCTTTCCTATTCTTTATCCCTCTGGAAGTATGGACCCAGAGTCATTATGGAGTGCAGAAGGTGAAAGTTCTAGCCTCTGTAATTGCTTCCTGCTGAACATGGGCATTGACAGGTTGATCCATACTCCCAGCCTGTCACTCTCTTTCCCTAGTGGGGCAGGGTACTGGGGAGCTGGGTTCCAGGTCACATTGGTGGGGTCAACTTTCCAGGGAAGTCCATTTGGCATCATGTAAGCATCTGGAACCTGGTGGCTGAAAAAGAGTTAACATATAAAGCCATACAAATTGTTAACTAATCATGAGCCTAAAAGCTGCAACATTCCAGATGAAGATTTGGGGGTCTCTGTTTTGAAAATATCTAGTAGGTCTATTTTAGTTATATTCCAAAGGGCCCATGATTTTATTAGTTTTTGTCTGATTCTGACATTTGATGGGCAGGTGGATCCAAGTTATTTGGTTACTGTCTAGGAACATGATGTCATGGCTGGAAAAAGGACCAGAAAACTGGATCTGGGAAGAGAGAAGCTCCCAAATATTGGAAAGGTGTATAAATACTTTCGACTGTATCAATTTGATCTGATCTGGGGCCCATATTTAGCTTAGGAGCCTATGTGACCTCTGCATCCCTATAGAATAGACCTCACATTCTGTGGTCATGGAACATTCTGAGTTGCATCAATTTCTGGATGCATCTTCTTCAGGTGGTAGATAGAGTATGTTATCCAGCACCCCTTTGGAAGATGGAACATTCTCTACCATTGTTGATCCACAATGAGGGCAAGGTCCTACAGGGGCCCACAAAGGGGTCCATTATGTTGTTCCTGATGGAGATGACCAGTGATGAGGAGAGAGGGATCTATTCAAGGTCTACACTCATTGTATTTATGGGCAAATCCTAGGACGCCCTGACTAGGGCCCCAGCTGATGGGGTGGCCTGATAGTAACTAAAGAGTCATGGTTAAAGTATGCCAGTATATTGCTCTTATTCAGCTTTTGTAGCCCTTAGTTTGATAAGGTTACCTTTGAAGTGACTGAGGGAAGTGTAATAGGAAGTAGGTGAGGAGGGTATCTAAGTCTAAATAAAACCTATTTCATTACATACTTTAATGTGCCTTTTTAAGTCTTTCTACTTTCTTGCTTCATTTATTGACTCACTGCAAGCTATTATGCACTCTTGCTTTAATGTACATATTTTGCACTAATTAATGGATATATGTGTACATCTGCCCTGTCTCATGGGACCTGGTCTATATCTAGCTTTTGAGGCTTTCTTTTCTTTTTTTTTATTATTTTTTATTTAAGAAAGGTTTCATTAACAAAACAATAGGGTAGGAGGGGTACAACTCCACACAATTCCCACCACCCAATCTCCATATCCCACCCCCTCCCCTGATAGCTTTCCCATTCTCTATCGCTCTGGGAGCATGGATCCAGGGTCACTGAGGGTTGCAGAAGGTAGAAGGTCTGGCTTCTGTAATTGCTTCCCCGCTGGTCGGTCCATACTCCCAGTCTGCCTCTCTCTTTCCCTAGTAGGGCCTCTGGGGAAGCTGAGCTCAAGGACAAATTGGTGGGGTCTTCAATCCAGGGAAGCCTGGCCAGCATCCTGGTGGCATCTGGAACCTGTTGATTGAAAAGAGAGTTAACATACAAAGCCAAACAAATCGTTGAGCAATCATGGACCCAAAGCTTGGAATAGTGGAGAGGAAGTGTTAGGGAGGTACTCACTGCAAACTCTAGTGTACTTCTGCTTTCAGGTATATATTTTGCAGTAGTTCATGGATACGTGTGAACATAAGCTCTCTCTCACAGAAACTGGTGTATATCTAGGTTTTGGGACTTTGTTAGAAAGTGAACCACCTGAGATGAAATTAGAATGTACTATAAAAGGAAAGGTCTCACCCGAGTAATGAAGCTGAAGGGTTGTCATTCCACACGTGAAGTCTCTGGACACAGTCTGAGGTGAAGCATGTTGAGGTGACAATCGTTGCGTTGGTTAGGTTGTGATCAGCAGATGCAATATTATTTGGTATGGATTGGGAGAATCATACAGGAAGGTGGGCCCTATCCAAGGGTTCCAGGACTGGGGGAAGTAGGGGCTCTAGAGTGCAGATGTGAGGTTCCTGCTGTCTTAGGGTTCAAAAAGAAAATTGATAGTTAATGTTATCATCACATTATTTGGTAATTGGGTTAACTTTGAAAAGTCCTTTTGTTATGGTTTGCTGTACAGTATCCAGTATCTTGTATATAGCTGTGCTATTGGATACTTCTAATCTACTTGGTCTAGGATTTCGAGAGAGTCCGCATAACAAATACACAGCCTATATATTAAAAAGATTCAGTTTGTGTTTTGAGAAACTTTGAGACATACAACTGATTTTCCCCCCTCGTATTAATTAACTATTGATTTATATGTCTACATTTTGCTAGGAGTGTACATAAACACCATTCCCACCAGCAAAAGACTGTGACCCATCCCTCCCACCCACTTCCACCCCCCACTGGCCCAGGAAGCTACAAGTCTACCCCTCACCACAGGGTTTTTACTTTGGTGCCCTACTTACAATTTGGTCAAGTCCTGCTTTTAGTTTCCCTTTCTGATCTTCTTTCTCAACTTCTGTTGATGAGTGGGATCATCCCATACTCATCTTTATCTTTCTGACTTAGCTCACTTAACATAATTCCTTCTATCTCTGTCCAAGATGGATCAGAGAAGGTGGGTTCATTGTTCTTGATAGCTGCATAGTATTCCATTGTGTATATATACCACAGCTTTCTCAGCCACTCATCTGTTGTTGGTTACCTGGATTGCTTCCAGGTTTTAGCTATTATGAATTCTGCTGCTATGAACATAGGAGTACACAACTCTTTTTGTTGGGTGTTATGGAGTTCTTGGGGTATAACCCAAGGAGAGGAATTACTGGATCATATGGATGGTCCATGTCTAGCCTTGTGAGAGTTTTCCAAAATCCTCTCCACAGAGGCTGTATCAATTTACATTCCCACCAGCAATGCAAGAAGGTTCCTCTGTACCCACAGCCTCTCCAGCATTTGTTCCTGCTGTCCTTTTTGATGTATGCCATTCTTACAGGAGTGAGGTGGTATCTTAGTGTTGTCTTAATTTGCATTTCTCTGACAATCAGTGACCTAGAGCAGTTTTTCATATGTTTGTTGGCCTTTTGGATCTCCTCTGTAGTGAATGTTTTGTTCTTGTCCTCTGCCCATTTTTCGATGGGGTCATTTGCTTTTTTGGTGCTAAGTTTGCTGAGCTCTTTATATATTTTGGTGATTAGTTTCTTGTCTGATGTATGGCATGTGAAGATCTTCTCCCATTCTATGAGGGGTCTCTCTTTTTGTTTAATAGTTTCTTTGGATGTGCAGAAGCTTTTCAATTTGATGTGGTCCCATTGGTTTGTTTCTGCTTTAGTCTTCCTTGCAATTGGGTTTGATTCGTCAAAGATGTCCTTGAGGTGTAGGTGGAAAAGTGTTTTACCAATGTTTTCCTCTAAGTATTTGATTGTTTCTGGTCTGACATCCAGGTCTTTGATCCATTTGGAGTTGATTTTTGTTTCTGGTGAGATAAAGTGATTCAATTTCATTCTTCTGCATGTTACAACCCAGTTTTCCCAGCACTATTCATTGAAGAGGGCCTCCTTTTTCCATTTAATCCTTTGGGCTCCCTTATCAAAGATTAGATGTCCATAGTTGTGGGGATTTATTTCTGGGCTTTCAATTCTGTTCCCCTGATCTGTGTGCCTATTTTTGTTCCAGTACCAGGCTGTTTTGATGATGATGGCTTTATAATATTGTTTAAGGTCTGGGAGTGTGATGCCTCCATTTTTGTTTCTTTTCCTCAAGATGGTTTTGGCAATTCTAGGTGTTTTCAGGTTCCAGATAAATGATTTTAGTGTTTGTTCTATTCTCTTAAAGAAGCTTGGTGGAACTTTGATGGGTATTGCATTAAATTTGTATATGGCTCT
Organism: Erinaceus europaeus; assembly: GCF_950295315.1. Taxonomy (NCBI): domain Eukaryota; kingdom Metazoa; phylum Chordata; class Mammalia; order Eulipotyphla; family Erinaceidae; genus Erinaceus; species Erinaceus europaeus. The sequence goes on along the minus strand of NC_080164.1, from coordinate 101,095,770 downwards.
GGGGAGAATATTCATTTTGATGATATTTATTCTTCCAATCCATGAGCATGGGATATCTTTCCATTTCTTGGTATCAGTTTCTATTTCCTTGAGTAGTGATTCATAGTTTTCAGCATACAAGTCTTTCACTTCTGTGGTCAACTTTATTCCTAGGTATTTGATTGATTTTGCTGAAACAGTAAATGGGAGTGATTTCTGGAAGTCTTCTTCTTCAGATATAGTGTTTGCATAAAGAAATGCCACTGATTTTTGTACATTGATTTTTGAGCCTGATACCTTGCTATATTGCCTAATAACTTCCAGCAATTTTCTGCTGGATTCTTTAGGTCTTTCTATGTATTCTATCATATCATCTGCAAATAGTGAGAGCTTGACTTCTTCCCTTCCAATCTGTACTCCTTTGATTTCTTTCACTTGTCTGATTGCTATGGCAAGAACTTCCAATACTATGTTGAAGAGTAACAGTGACAGTGGACAGCCCTGTCTAGTCCCCGATCTGAGGGGGAATGCTTTCGGCTTCTGTCCATTGAGTATGATGTTGGCTCTAGGTTTGCTATATATAGACTCCACTATCTTGAGGTATTTCCCATCTATTCCCATTTTTTGTAGAGTTTTGAGCATGAATGGATGTTGGATCTTGTCAAAGGCTTTCACTGCATCTATTGAGATAATCATGTGGTTTTTGGCTTTGCTTTTATTGATGTGGTGAATGACATTGATTGACTTACAGGTGTTGAACCAACCTTGCATTCCTGGGATGAATCCCACTTGGTCATGATGAATGATCTTTTTGATATGTTGCTGTATCCGGTTGACCAAGATTGTTTAATATTTTGGCGTCTGTATTCATCAGAGATATTGGTCTGTAGTTTTCCTTTTTTGTTCTGTCTCTGTCAGCTTTTGGTATCAGGGTGATGTTGGCTTCATAGAAGGTGGAAGGGAGTATTCCTGTTTCTTCAATCTTATGGAATAGCTTAAGAAGTATGGGTATTAACTGTTTCCTGAAAGTTTTGTAGAATTCATTTGTAAAGCCATCTGGTCCAGGACTTTTGTTGTTGGGGAGATTCTTAATAACGGTTTCAATTTCTTTGTCTGTGATTGGTGCATTTAGATTTTGTAGTTCTTCTTGGTTCAGTTTTGGAAGGACATATGCTTCTAGGAATTGTTCCATTTCTTCCAGATTCTCTAGCTTGGTGGCATATAATTCTTCATAGAAGTTTCGCAGGATTCTCTGGATTTCTGTGGTGTCAGTTGTGGTATCTCCTCCATCGTTTACAATTATATTAATTAGAGTCTTCTATTTTTTTGTTTGGTGAGTCTGGCTAGGGGTTTGTCAATTTTGTTTAATCTTGCAAAGAACCAACATTTGGCTTCATTGATCTTTTGTATGGTTCTTTTGTTTTTGATGTGGTTTATTTCTGCTCTAACTTTAGTGATTTCTGTCCTTCTGGTTGCTTTAGGGTTCCTTTGTTCCTCTTCCTCTAAGTCCTTGAGGTGTGCAGTAAGGTCATTCATTTGAGCTTCTTCTTGGTGTTTAATATGTGATTGTATGGCTATAAGTTTCCCTCTCAGTACTGCTTTAGCTGTGTCCCAAATATTTTTAGGTTGTGTCTTCATTTTCATTTTTTTCCAGGAACATTTGAATTTCCTGCTTGAGTGACTCTCTGACCCAGTGGTTCTTAAGGAGTATGTTGTTTTTTTTTTCCAAATTCTGTGACTTTTAATAATTTTATGTTTGTTGTTAAATGTTAGTTTTACTCCACTGTGGTCTGAGAAGATACTTAGGATGATTTCAATGCTCTTAAATTTGTTGATGCTGTCTTGTGGCCTAACATGTGGTCTATCCTTGAGTATGTGTTATGTGGATTTGAAAAGAAGGTGTATTCCAGTTTTTTGGGGTGGAGGAGTCTGAAACTGTCCAAGAGGTCTAGTCTGTCAATCTCTTCATTCAATTTTCTTGTATCTTTATTGGTTCTCTGCTTTGCTGATCTGTCTAAGTGTGAGAGTGGGCTATTGAAGTCTCCCACTATTATTGATGTATTTTTGAAATTCTTTCAGTAGGTGCTTAATGTATTTAGATGGTCCCTCATTGGGTACATAGGTGTTAATAATTGTTAAGTCTTCTTGGCTGATTGATCCTCTAATCATTATGTAATGTCCTTGCCTATCTTTTATTACTTTATTTAATTTAAAATCTATCATGTCTGAGATGAGAATGGCTGTTCCTACCCTTTTTTTGTGGTCCCTTAGCCTGTATGATAGTTTTCCATCCTTTCACTTTAAGTCTGTGTTTATCTTGTTATGACAGATGGGATTCTTGCAAGCAGCATATGGTTGGGTTATGTTTTCTGATCCATCCCCCCACCCTTTGCCTTTTGATGGGTAGTTTAAGCCATTGACGTTTATTGATATTATGGATTTAATGTATTGTAGTGCCATTGTTCAAAAAAAAATTGTTTGCTCTGATATATTGCAAGTATTATAGTGAGTTCTTGTTTATAAGACGTCTTTTAAAACCTCTTTCAGGGCCGGCTTGGTGATGGTTGCCTCCTTTAACTGTTGTTTTTCTAAGAAGGTTTTGATCACTCCATCTAGTTTGAATGAAAGTCTAGCAGTATATATTATCCTTGGTTGAAACCCTTTTTCATTCAGGGCTTGATAGATATCTTGCCATTCACTTCTAGCTTTTAGAGTTTGAGTGGAGAAGTCTACAGATAATCTTATGGGTTTTCTCTTGTATGTGACTTTTTGTTTCTCTCTTGCAGCCTTTAGGATCATTTCTTGATCCTTACTTCTTCTCATTGTGACTATGATGTGTCTTGGTGTCTTCAGGTCTGGGTTGATTCTGTTTGGTACTCTCTGGGCCTCTTGAATCTTGATGTCCTTTCTGTTGTTCATGTCGGGGAAGTTTTCTTCTATTATTTCCTCTAGAATGTTTGCTTCCCCTTCCTCTCCATCTTCCTCTGGCAGGCCAATTATGCAAATGTTACTTCTTTTGAGATCATCCCATATGTCTCTGTTGTTGTTTTCAGTGTCTCTCAATGTCTTTAAGCTCTTTCACCTCTTTCTTCGTTTTCTCTAACTCATGTTCTGTCTAATTCTGTTTTCTTCTTCTGTTAGTCTGCTTTCCCTTGCCTCAGCTTTTTTCTTCATTACAGCTATTTCAGCTTTCAGTTCTCTAATTGCCTCAAGATAATCAGTATTTTCCTTGGGGGTCTCTACTGTTGTTTCCCTAATACTGCCATTCCTTTACTCCAATGTTCTTTTCATTTCTGTGATTAATAAGTTTATTATTGCTTGCATACTTTTCTTATCTATGGTTACTTCTGGCTGTTTTGTAGTTTCTTCTGGGCTCTTGTCTTCCTTCATTGGAGTAGCAGTTTTATTTGTTTTTGATCTACCCATTTTTTTGATTTATGTGTTTCTTTTTTTTATGCTCTGTTGTTCCTCAGTTGTTGTGTCTTGAGTACAAGTAACACTGTACTAAACACTGTACCTTTATGACAATTTCACTCACCAACCTCAGGAATTACAGTAGCAACTGAAGGAAGTATTGAAGTAGTTTAATCATTACCAGTTAGCCAAACAATGTCTCCAGTCCGTGAATAAATAGTAACCAAATCCTAGTGAAGAAAGAGAAAAGAATGAAAGGATAGCAAGAATAGACAGTTATGCAAATCTACTATCCACTGTATATTCTAGGGGTAACAAGAGGGGAATGGGAACTAGAGCAGCGATACATACATAGAGAGTCCACTCTGAGTCTGATTTCTTCCCCAAATAATTCACAAATTCAGAAAGGCAATGAAGAAGGAAGAAGTGTATGACAAGATTAAAAAAAAAAAAAAGATTGAGACAAGAGAGAGTAAAGGGAAAAGATAAGAAAAAGAGCTGTAATTAAAGAGCAGTGAAAGGAAATTCTCAAATGTGTATCAGTGAATTCAAAAAAGCACACTGTTTGGTGGTGTGGGGGCTTGTGGCTGTGACTTTGGAAGATGTAGAATTAAGGAAGAAAGGATGACAAGAATGAGAAAAAGAAAAATAAAAAAAAGAAAGAGAGAGAGAAAAAAAAGATAAAGATAAGAAAAAGAGCAGTCATAAAAGGGCCGTGAAAGGAAAGTTTTTTAAATGTATTTATTTTTAATTATTTAATTAGCTATGAGGGGTGAGGTGGGGGGGTTGGCTACTTAGAAAGAAAAAAGGTCAGATGTTTCAGAAGGGTATAGACTTAGAATTAATGATACTCCCTGGTGGGACAGGAATTTGGTAAAGAAAAGGAGCTCCTAGCAGGGCATCCTGCTAGGAGCTGGTCCCCAGGGATTGGTTATGGGGGGGGGGGGCGTGGAAGGAGGTATACTTGAAAATTAAAAGGAAGAAAAAAAATTTTTTCCCCTTTTTTCCATACTCTAATTCTTAACCCAAATTAAGTTATAGTCACCTCCTTGGTGTAACTGCTAGGACCCCTTATTGGCTGGCCTGCTAAAGGCAGAAAATCCTACCATTTCCAGGAGATGTGGTCAGAGCTCAGCCACTAGCAGCTTCTCAGTCCGCTATCTTATGGGAAACCCTCCCTTTTGAGGCTTTCTTATGAAGTGGGCAACTGGAAATGGAATTAAGGAGTCCTATGAGAAAAGAAAGATCTCACCTAAGTAATGATGCTGAAGGGTTGGCATTCCATATGTGACATCTCTGGATACATTACCAAGTTCAAATGCCGAGGTGGTACTCATTGCATTGTATAGTTTGGGGTCAGCAGATGCAGTATCAGTTGATATGAATTGAGAATAGCGTGCTGGAAAGTGAGCACCATCTGTTGAAGAGAACTTGTTTACTCTATTGAATGGTTTTATCCCCATGTCATATTAGGTGGTTATAGATCTGTAGGCTTTTGAGCCCAACTTAGTCCAGTACTCTGATGTTTTTATTACTATGGCTCTGTAGTATAAATTGAAGTTGAGGAGTGTGATACTTCCATTTTTTTCTCAGAAGTGCTTTGGCAATTCATGGACCAAAAGTCATGGTTATGCCTTCCTGTTGGATTGCTCCTCTGGCCAGTATGTAATATCCATGTCTCTATCTTCACTTTCTTTACCTGAAACTCTATTTTATCTGATATTATAATAATAACTGACCATGTCCTTTTGTTTGCATGATTGACTTGGAATAGCTTGTTCCAGCCTGTCACCTAGAACTTATGATTTTCTTTTGGATGTGTTTCCAGGAGACAAAGTATATATGGGCCTTGTTTTTTATTGTTTATTTTTTAATTTAATTATTTTAAGATTTTTATTAATTAATTAATGAGAATGAGGAATAAGAGAAAAAACAGACATGTGCTCAAGTACATGTGCTGTTAGGGATTGAATTCAGGACCTCATGATTCATATCCCAGTGTTTGTTTTTTTAATTGATTTAATAATAATCAGAAAAGCTGTAGGATAAGAGTAGTACAGTCCCACACAATCCCCACCATCAAAGTTCTGCATGTCATATACTCCCTTGAAAGATTTCCTATTCTTTATCCTTCTGCAGGTGTTGACCCAGTATCATTAAAAAGTATAGAAGGTTGAATATATGGCTTCTCTAGTTGTTTCTCCACTAGAAAGGTTGATTTATACTCCCAACCTGTTTATATCTTTCCTTAGTGGGGTAAGGATCTGGGTAGGTGGGATTCCAGGACACATTGGTGATGTCATCTGCCCAGGGAAGTCAGGTTGGCATCATGGTAGCATCTGCAACTGGTATCTGAAAAAGCATTAAGATAATACAGCAGAACAATTTATGTAATAATCAGGAAAGTAAAGGCAAAAATACAGCAGACTTGAGGACTGCATTTTGGAAAAAGCTAGTAGGTTTATTTTAGGCATATTTCAAGGGGCCCACAACTTTTCTAATTTTTGTCTGAGTTCAAGAGCTAACATGCAGGCAGGACAAAGTTTGTTGTCTGGGAAGATGGTGTCAGAGTTGTTAATAGGATTATAAAGCTGCATCAGGGAAGAGAGTAGCTCCCAAATATGGTAAAAGTATATAAATATATATTTTTAACTATATATAAAGGAAACACTGACAAAAGCATAGGGTAAAAGGGGTACAACTCCACATGACTCCTACCACGAGAACTCTGTATCCCATCCCCTCCTCTAATAGCTTTCCTATTATTTATCCCTCTGGGAGTAGGGACCCAGGGCCATTATAAGGTGCTTAAGGTGGAAGTTCTGACTTCTGTAATTGCTTCCCCACTGAACATGGGTATTGACAGGTCAATCCATACTCCCAGCCTGTCTCTCTCTTTCCTTAGTGGGATGGAGCCCTGGGGAAGTGGGGCTCCAGGACACATTGATGGGGTCCATATTCAGCTTAGGAGCCTACATGACCTCTGCATCCCTGTAGATCTGAGCTCACATTCTGAGGTTATGGATAGGAACATTCCAAGCTGCACCAATTTCAGGACCCATCTTTCTCAGGTATAGCATAGAATTTGTTGTCCTGCCTCCTTTTGGAGGATAAAATATTCTCTGCCATTGTTGATCCACGTTGAATGCAGGGTCTTATTGGGACCCACAAAAGGGTCTATTTTGTTGTTTATGATAGAGATGATCAGTAACAATGAAGAGAGTGATTTATTTAAGGTCTAGGCCCATCATATGTCTTTGGGAATCTCAGTATTCCCTGACTATGGCCCCAGCTTATGGGGTAGCAACTGTAAACCCCTTTGGTTTGATATAGGGCTCATATTAAGCACCAAAGCCTGTGTAACCTCTATAGCCCTATATGTCTGAGCTCACATTGGGTGGCCATAACTAGGAACATTCCAGGCTACACTAATTTCAGGACCCATCTTCCTCGAGTGGCAGAGTATAACTACCTAACCTCCCTTTAGTGAATGGGGTAGTCCTCATGATTGTTGATCCAGATTGAGGGCAAGATCCTATAGAGGCCTACAAAAGTGCCCACTATGTTGTTCCTGATAGAGATGACCAGTGACAGTGGAGAGAGGGATATGTTAGAGTTTTAGATCCATCATGACTATGTGGGAATCCCAGGATTTCCAGACTAGGGCCCTAGATGTTGGGGTGGCCTTGCAGTGACCAAAAGAGCCATCTTTTGTGTATGCCAGTTTTCTGCCCTTATCCAGCTTTTGCATTCCTTACTTTGTTAGGTTAGCCTTGGAGTTATTGAGGGAAATGAACTGGGAAGTAGGTGATGAGTTTATCTGGGTCTACATAGAAACTATTAGATTAAGTGCTTTATTGTGTCTTTTTTAGGTCTTTCCACTTGCTTGCTGCATTTACTGAGTCACTGCAAACTATTGTGCACTTTTACTTTATAGTATATATTAATCCATTCAGTCACTCTGAATCCACTGACTAGTAAATTTAAGCCATTCACATTTAGGGTGATTATTGATAAATGCAGTTTTCTGATAGCCATTCTAGTTTTTTTTTTATAGGTTTTATGCTCTTGTTGACTCTTTTTAAAATTTCTTTCTATTTGTTACTTTATGTGGATTTCTTTTTAAATTTTTTATATTTATTTGTTTTCCCTTTTGCTCTTTTTTATTGTTGCTATAGTTGTTGTCATTGATGTCATCATTTTTAGATAGGGCAGAGAGAAATGGAGAGAGGAGGGGAAGAAAGAGAGGAGGGAGAGAAAGACAGAAACCTGTAGAATCACTTCACCACCTATGAAGTGATTCCTCTTCAGCTGGGGAGCTGGGGGCTAGAACCGGGATCTTTATGCTGGTTCTTGTGTTTCATGCCATGTGCTACCACCCGACACCCTCTTTATGTGATTTCTATCTATAATGGGCTTTCCTACTGTATATATGTTTTATATTTGTCTTTATGCCATATTTTATTTTGTGATTATCATGAATATTATACCCAAAGTACAGTATCTACAACAGTCGTCTTTCATTTGGCCTTGGTTCACCAACATTGAGCTATGTGGCTCTATAATGCTCTGTTCTTTCCTGTGTCTGTTTTTTTTTTTTTTTTCCTTTTGTATTTATGTCCATGATTATGTTCTTCTACTATAGGGCACGAATGACTCTTTTTTTTAAATTACTTATTGGGGGATTAATGTTTTACAATAAATAGTAAATATAATAGCTTGCATATGCATAACATTTTCCGGTTTTCCACATAACAATACCAGCTCATTTCCATCCATATAACACTTTGAAGGTACACTTTAAAGTACACTTTCAGGCTGAGGTATGAGGATTAGGAAGGACATCAATTCAGATCAGATTTTTACTGGTGCCATAGAACCAAAAGTTCTCTGTCCTTCCAATCTTCATTACCACCTATGAAGACTGGGGTTCTGAGATAAGATAGAGCTTGCTCCCTATCTTTTCTTCCTGAGGAATAAAGACATTTTCTCTTTTTCTTTCTTCCCCCCTTTAGGCTTTCAGTTTTCCTTTTCATACTACCTTCCTTTTTTATTCACACACACACAAAAAACTACTGACCATAGCACAGTAGCTAGAGCTTATTTTTCAAGCTTCTGTGGGCTTGAGGAAGTTATCTAGGGAACTTAGCTATCTCTATTTTCTCTTGTGATAAATTTTAAAGTCACTTGAGTTACATTCAAACTAGTTTTTGTAAATGTTTACAAGGTTAACAATGGAATACTGCATAGGACATAGACAGACATTTTTGTATAGAAAATACTCTGTAGTATCTGTAACCTGTGTAGCCACATGTATTTATTTTTATAAAATATGAGTTTTGATTTATATAGATTTGTCTCTAAGCATTAGAGTATTTGTTTAAAACTGTTTCTTCTACATATAAGCATTTTAAAATGGCTGTCAAATGTATAATCTTCCCTATGTTCATAAAGAAAAGAAAAATGCCAGGAAAAGCAAACATTTGAACTGTTAAGCTAAAGTCAATAATTATCATTATTTTATTTAGTGCATTAGGGAAGTGTGTGAAATTAGCAGTTAGGAGTTGGAAACTTTGAAAAATGTATAAAGGTAAAGTGATGCAGGGATGGGAAGATAGTGTAATGCTTATACAACTAGACTCTCAAGCCTGAGGCTCCTAAAATCCAAGGTTCAATCCTCATCACCACCAAAAAAAAAAAAAAAAAAAAAAAAGTGATTCTGCTGGTGGTGGTGCAGGCAGTGGTGTTCCTGTGTGCAGTACACAGGGACCTAGGTTCAGTCATCTTCATCTCTTCCCCACCTACAGAAAGAAGCTTGAAAGCTTCATTAGTGATCAAACAGGTTTGCAAGTATCTCTCTGTCTTTTTCTCTACCCCAATTTCTATCTCTATCTAATAATAAATAAACACAAAAACATAAGTAGGTATAGATGGAACATGGTGTGAAGTGGAATGGCAGAAGAAATAAGCAAGTTCAAGTTGATTTGGCATGGTTTTATTTATGTTTTCTAACGACAACTTTCTAATTAGGAATTATTAGAAGCATTTTACAGATGATGACAATTAAAATTTGATTTATTTTGGTCTTCACCCTTTTTTGTTTTGTGAGTCTGGCTAAAGGTTTGTCGATTTTGTTCACTCTTTTGAAGAACCAACATTTACTTTCGTTGATCTTTTGTATGGTTTTCTTATTCTCAATGTTATTTTTTTCTGCCCTAACTTTAGAGACTTCTGTTCTTCTGGTTGCTTTAGGGTTCCTTTGTTCTTCTTCTTCTAGGTCTTTAAGATGTGCGATCAGGCTGTTTAATTGTGCTTTTTCTTTTTTCCTAATGTGTGCCTATGAACTTCCCTATCAGTACTGCCTTAGCTGTGTCCCAAATATTTTGATTGCTTGTGTCTTCATTTTCATTGAACTCTTGAAACATTTTGATTTCTTCCTTTATTTCCTCTTTGACCCAGAAGTTGTTAAGAAGTGGACTGTTGAGCTTCCTCATTTTGGGACTATTAGTAATCTTTTGTTGATTGTTAAGTGTTAGTTTAATTCCACTGTGGTCTGAGAAGATGCTTGGGATGATCTCAATGCTCTTGAATTTGCTGATGGTGTCTTTGTGGCCTAAAACATGGTCTATCCTTGAGAATGACCCATGTGGATTTGAGAAAAATGTGTATTCCAGTTTCTTGGGACGAATGACTCTGAAAATGTCCAATAGTTCTAGTTTATCTATCTCTTCATTTGGCTCCCTTATGTCTTTATTGATTTTCTGCCTGGATGATCTGTCAAGTTGAGAGAGTGGGGTGCTAAAGTCCCCTACTATGACTGTTTCACTGTTAATATATTGCTGTAGCTCTTTCAGTAGACTTTTGATGTATTTAGATGGCTTCTCATTGGATGCATAGATGTTAATAATTGTTAAGTCCTCTTGATTGACTGATCCTCTGAGTAGTGGTCCATTGAGTAGTGTCCATTCCTATCTTTTTTAATCTTATCTATTTTAAAGTCTATCGTGTCAGATATGAGAATAGCAGTTCCTGCCCTTTTTTGTGGTCCATTGGCTTGTATGATTGTTTTCCATCCTTTCACTTTAAGTCTGTGTTTGTCTTGTTGAGTTAGGTGGGTTTCTTGTAGACAGAATATTGTTGGGTTGTATTTTCTGATCCATCTTCCTACTCTGTGTCTTTTAATAGGTGAATTCAGGCCATTGACATTTATTGATATCAAAGATTGGCGATATTTTAATGCCATTCTTGTAGAGTTTTAGAGTGTTCTGATATATGTCCTATTGATGATGGTCTGACTGTTTATAGAAGACCTTTCAGTATTTCTTTCAGGGAAGGCTTGGTGATAGTTGATTCCTTCAACTGTTGCTTGTCTGAGAAGGTTTTGATGCCTCCATCTAGTCTGAATGACAGTCTAGCAGGATATAGTATTCTTGGTTAAAACCTTTCTTGTTAAGCACTCGATAGGTATCTTGCCATTCTCTTCTGGCCTGTAGCGTTTGTGTGGTGAAGTCTGCTGTTAATCTTATGGGTTTTCCTCTGTAGGTGACTCTTTGCTTTTCTCTTGCAGCCTTCAGGATCCTTTCTTTATCCTTATTCCTTTCCATCCTAAATATGATGTGTCTTGGTGTCTTTATGTCTGGGTTAATTCTGTTTGGGACCCTCTGGGCTTCTTGAATCTTTATATCTTTGATGTTGTCTAGACTAGAGAAGTTTTCAGCTATTATGGCCTGAAGAATGCTTTCTTCCTCTCCCTCTCGTTCTTCCTCTGGTAAGCCAATAGTGCATATATTGTTTCTTTTGAAGTCATCCCATAGGTCTCTGTTGTTGTTTTCAGCATCTCTTAATCTCCTTTTGAGATCTTTTACTTCTTTTTCAGTTGTCTCTAATTCATCTTCAATCTTGCTAATTCTGTCTTCAGCCTCACTGATTCTATTCTCTCTGCCCTCTACTGTTTTCTGGAGTTCATCTGTTTTGTTTCCCTGATCTGATACTGTTTTAGTTTGTTCAGCTAGTTGTGTTCTTATCTCAGCTATTTCAGCTTTCAGCTCTCTAATAACCTTGAGATAATTAGTGTTTTCTTCCAGAGTCTCATTTGTTGTTTCTGTAGTTCTGATTACAACTCTTTCAAACTCTTTACTCTCTCCTGTGATTATTTCCTTAGCTATTGTTTGGATGTTGAACTTGTTATTTTGTGCTTCACCCTTTGGGGGGCTTTTATCTGGACTCTTTTCCTGGTTTGTTCTCCATTATTTCTTTGTGTTCATTTAACCATTTTATATACTATATTATGAAGTCCCTCTCTCAGTACTTTTCAAACTACTGACCACTATTTCCTGGATTGACTTGTGTCTAAGAAAGATAATTAAAGGGTTCACAGTGGTAGAAGTTAACAGTTGTTTCACTAGTAGTTTAATCCCTGAGTTGGAGCTCAGTGGTTTAAAAGCCTCTTTTTATTTATTTTTTTTCTTCTCTGTAGGCTATGGGAGCATGAGGGCTTCTAACTATAAGTAGGCTTCTTAACTTAATCACTGACTCCTGACCAAGAGATAAGGCAGGGTGTGGCGGAGATTGTCCTGTGGTTATGCAAAGAGACTTTCACAGCCCCACAGCTATGCCACCAAGGTATAGGTCTTCTCCTGAATTTCCTTGTTTGATCTCTGTCCCCAGGTGACCCTCCCTTCTGCTGCTCTAGATTCTGAGGGCAGTAGTAATGGAGACTCAGGGTTGCACTTGGTGAGTCCCCGGGGAGTCCTCTCTTCCCTTCAGCTGTCCCCTTGTTGGTGGAACAGACTGGAGGTGGTATCTCAACTGACAGACCATCAGACTGTTACCAGCCACTTAGTCTCTCCCTAGGCTCCTCTCTGTCACCAGCCACATGTGTTTGCACTCACCAGTGATTTGGTGGGTTCCTGTAGTCACTCTAGTCCTGTCTTGTTTGGGTCCCAGGTGGTCTCCTTTGGTATTCTTAGTTGATCTGGGAGAGGAGAGGAGAGGAGAGAAAGAGATCTGCTGTTGCTCGTAGCCTCACCTCCGGAAGTCTCATCCTGTCTCTTTCTTCCCTTCCTCTCTTGATTTCTCTCTGTCCTATCCAATGACAGGAACAACAACAACAATAATAATAACCACAACAATGATAAAATAACAAGGTCAAACAAAAAGGGGAAAAATGGTCTCCAGAAGCAGTGGATTTGTGGTGCTGGCACCGAGCCCCAGCAATAACCATGGAGGCAAAATAAATAAATAAATAAATAAATAAAAATCATGTAGGCAGAAATGTCTCCTAAAAATAAGTCACAAAGTACACCAAAATAAAGGGTTGGGTGAGTTGAGATAAAAATGTATGCTTATCCTTTGAAAATTAAAATATTGTTAAAATCTCCTTTTAATAAATACCATGAAATAGGCACACAAATAGTGAATGTTCTAAAAGCTAGGGATACTATAATAAAGATAAGCATCCAAAAGAAGATGTGCTACATTAATTTCACAGAAAGCATGCAAGAATTCATATGGCTAATTATTTTTGAGGTGATGGAGCTAACACCCAATGGTCTTAATTATTCCATCTTTCTTTGACACACTGTAAATTAATTAAGGGAATGTATGCTCATACAATTTCTCATACTTACCACACATAATTAAAACATGCAAAATAAAACATCAAAATATTTATTTGTTCAATGATATATGTATTTATTTATCATTTCTATGCACTCAACATGGTGCTCTATCAAGAGCTACAAGCAAATAAATACTTGGACTGAATACTAACAGTCTATAAGTCCAACACAACCCTTATCTGATGAGCTTATGGATATATGCAGTTTTTAGTTTATCAGACCAGGTGAAGAATTACAAGGAATAGTGAATATAAATTCCAAAGTAAGCCATAATATCACAGTACTACTTTGTGTAAGCATTTTCAGGAAAGCAAAATCACTTGCAGAATACTTAAAAAAAAAAGCTAAACATAAAGACAATGGTGAATTTTTTCCCTTTTGATACAACTTGAATATTTTATAATATTTCTTTTTATTATCTTTACTTATTTGTTGGTTAGAGACAGCTATCAGTTGATAGTAAGGGGGGTTAAAGAAAGAGAGATAGAGAGACACATGCAACCCTGCTTCACTCCTTCTGAAGCTATCACATTGCAGGTGGGGACCCAGGGCTTGAACCTGGGTTCTTGAGCATTGTAACATATGCAGTCAACCAGGTGAATAAATCCTGCTAAATTAAATAAGCCAGAAGTGGAAGGATGAATATTCCATAACCTCACTCACAAAGGAAGTTTAAGGAATAAAGAAAATAAACATATCTGCATCATGAAACTTTAGTTAGCTATGGTTTGTTGCAACAGATCCAAGATATGTAGAGGGAGAAGATTGGAAGCAAATTGAACAGGAATGGTGGTGAGTACCTGATAGTCCAGGGTCAAGGGAAATGACTAGCTGATGGAGGGTAGGGTATGCTGACATCTAACATGGGAAATATAAAACTGTACACATTTGACAACCATCTTGTAAGTCAAAAATTTCATAATAAAATGACCAAAATATTAAACATAGTCATACGTATATTGATAATCTCTAAAGAAAAAGTAAAAAAATGAAAAAGTTTCAACATTTATATTCCATAAAAGTTCACATTGCAGTGCATAAGGACCCTGGTTCAAGCCACTGGTTTCCATCTGCAAGAGGAAAGCTTCATGAGTGGTGAAGCAGGGCTGCAGGTGTCTCTCTCCCTCTCTATTTCTTCCTCCCCTCTAAATTTCTCTCTGTCTCTATCCAATAATAAATAAGTAAAATAAAATATTTTTAAAAGGCTAAAAATTATAAATCTAGCAATTTCTTCTTTGAAACATAATCCAAAGTACTAGAATACTCTCAAGTAGTCAATACGTAATTTAGTCATTTGTTCAATAAATATTTATTGTTAATATATAGTATTATAGTGGGTAATATTTGGTACTAATTGAATAGGATACTAGTTCATTTCTGTTTTTTTTTTTCCCCACAGATGCCATCCTCTGCATAATATTACCTCTCCAGGTTGCTTTTTAAAAAAAAAAAAAATTCTTCAGATATACACATGGAAGAAGAGATGGGAAAAGATGCCCAACATCATAGCAGAGCTTGCCTTATTAACGTTTGACTGCTCTGAGACACCCTAACTCACTCATACACTTGACAAAGCACACACACTACCAGATTAGCTAGCTTGTAGCCTCAAATAAATATATGTATGTACTTTTAGCAGTGTTGCCATATTTTCATTTAGATAAAAACAGAAAGGTGCCAGAGAACCTCCAGCCCAGGTTTATGAATCACCTTGCCCAATGAGAAACATCTCCAGCCAAGAACTTAATTTTGATGAATGGAAAAATTACTCTATAGTCAACAATATTTATACCCCTTCCCTGATCCATCTTTCTGGTCCTTTTTCCAACCATGGCATCATCTCCGAAGACAATAACCAGGATCCACCTGCAAGTCTTCAGGCTCAGGGAAAGAGAACGGGGACTCCCCCCAACACTTCATCTGCATTATTCCAGCCTTTAGGTTCATGTCAGTCAACAACTTGTTTGGCTTTATATGTTAACTCTCTTTTGAGCCACCAGGTTCCAGATGTTAGCATAATGCCAATCAGAATTCCCTGGACACACAACCCAGCCAATATGTCCTGGAATCCCAACTCCCCAGAACCCTGCCCCACTAGGAAAAGAGAGAGACAGGCTGGGAGTATGGATTGACCTGTCAATGCCCATGTTCAGTGGGGAAGCAATTACAGAAGCTGGACCTTCCTCCTTATGCATCCCACAGTGATCTTGGGTTCAGACTCACAGATGGTTAAGGAATAGGAAAGCTATCAAGGAAGAGGATGGGATATGGAGTTCTGGTGTTGGGAATTGTTTGGAATTGTACCTCTCTTATCCTATAGTTTTGTAAGTGTTTCTGTTATATAAATAAATAATTTAAAAAGTAGAAAAAGAGAGAAGAATCCACTGAAAGCAGTGAAAAGTGCAAAGTCCCAGCTAGGTGGGCCCTGGTGGCAAAATTCCAAGAAGCAAAGGTTTGATGCTTGGTCCTGCATGTACCTTGACTGAGCTGTGTCCTTGTCTCTCTTATGCTCATATATAAGATGGGTGGGCTAAGGCACATCTCACCTGGCATCAAAAGTGCCTTTCTATGTTCTTGATGTTAGGTCTGAAGCCTGGCACCACACAGAAGCACCTTGGACAGACAGGAATGGATGGGTTGCTGTGCGGATAGTCTCTCTCTCTCTCTCTCTCTCTCTCTCTCTCTGTCTCTCCCTTCCTCCCTCCTTCCCTCCCCCTCTCCCTCCCTCCCTCCCTCCCTCCCTCCCTCTCTCTCTCTCTTCCTCTTTCTCTCTTTCTCTCACTCTCTCTCTTTCTCTCTCTCTCTTTCTCCCCACGAAAGAAAGGTGAATAAATTGTATCTGCTAGGGTAGGAAATGGTATTGCACATATGTGAGGCTCTGGATTCAATGCCACATTGTGTAAAAAAAAAAAAAAAAGAAAGAAAGAAAAGAAAAGAAAAGAAAAGAAAGATAACTCTAGATAGTGTCTCTACTTTGTCATGCACATGTCCCATATTTCCAGCATGATCCCACAGCACTAAGAGGAGCATCTCAGTGCTATGGTGTCTCTCCTGTACACCTCCTATACTTCTGCCTCTTGTCTCTGTCACTATCTGAATAAGTGGACTGGGAGTTGTGAAGCCCCAGTGATGACAATTATCTATGAAGAGGAAATAAAGAACAGCTTCTCATTTTTAAAACCATCTTAAATCCACTGTGGGATCAATGCTTACAAAGAGATTACTACTGTTTACCATATAAAGAAATTTAATTATATCATACAAAGACCTGGAAAGGACTCAGATCAAAATTCAATTGAAGGAAATAGAGATAGTAAAATAATGAGAACCTGTGGTTATAGAGGAAGAAATGGACCCTATGAGATTTTTCAGCATTAACGTAGGATTTTATATGACCAATTTAGTTATTATAATGCTTTATGTCTGCAACTATTACAATAAACTTATGAGAAGGATCAATATGGCTTGATTTTATTTTATATCTTAATTTTTATTAATGATTTACCATTTACTTACAATATGGGGAACCAGGTATTGACAAACCTGGTTGGATTTTCACATTACAGTGCACAAGGATCCCAGTTTGAGTCCTGGTCCCCACCTGTAGGCGGAAAGCTTCACAAGAGGTGAAGCAGTGCTGCATGTATCTTTTTGTCTCTCTCCTTCTCTATCTTCCCCTTCCTCTCAATTTGTGGATGTCTCTATCCAATAAATAATTCAAATAATAACAAATATAAAAAACTATATATATGATAATATGGATATAATTCCATACATTTCCCACAACCACAGTTCTGTGTCCTATTGGAGACTTCCCTATTTTTTAAGTACTTTATTTCTTAAAATATTTTATATTAATGATGGAGAGACAAAAATCACATAGAGAAATGCCAGAGTACCATTTATCTCTGACTTATGGTGGTGTGGAGATTGAATTTGAAATCTTGAAGCCTCAGACTTGAGGGTATTTTTGCATAAACTAGCTCCCCATCCCAAAGCTTCCCTATTATTTATCACTGTAGGAATATGGACTACATTTAAGTTTGGAGTGGAGAAGGTGAAAATTCTGTCTTCTGTAATCTCTTCTGGACATGAGCATTAACAGGTCAATCTATGCCTGTCATTTTAAAAAAAAAGCTTTAGAGAATTTAACAAATTTAATGTAACCTATGGTAATTGAAAGAGGCCTGTATTTCAGGTCAGATTCTTACTACACTAGTTATTCCTAAAAATTATTTGCACTCTCTTGAGATGCTCTATCTTCCCAGTGGTAAGAGAGAAAGAGTATTTTTAAAAGTATCTGTTCTGGGTGTAGGGCGGTAGCTCAGCGGGTTAAGCACACATGGCACAAACCTCAAGGACCTGCATAGGATCCCGATTTCAAGCCCCCAGCTCCCCACCTGCAGGGGAGTCGCTTCACAGGCAGTGAAACATGTCTGCAGGTGTCTTTCTCTCCCCCTCTGTCTTCCCCTCCTCTCTCCATTTATCTCTGTCCTATCTTACAACGATGACATCATCAGCAACAATAACAATTAGAACAACAATAAAAAAAAGGACAACAAGAGGGAAACTAAATATAAAAAAGTCTGTTCTATATTTTAAAATGTAAAATGCTCTATAATTTGTGGAACACAGAGAGATAGCTGGAAGGACTAATATTACCTTTTTTAAAATTTTTTATTTATAAAAAGGAAACATTCACAAAACCATAGCATAAGAGAGGTACAGCTTCACATAGTTCCTACCACCAGATCTCCGGATACCATCCCCTCCACTGATAGTTTTCCTATTCTTTAACCCTTTGGGAGAATGGACCACAAGATCATTGTGGGATGCAGAAGGTTGAATGTCTGGCTTCTGTAATTGCTTCCCCACTGAACATGGGCACCGACATGTCAACCCATACTCCCAACCTGTCTCTCTCTTTTCCTAGTGGGGGAGGGCTCTGGGGAAGCAGACCTCCAAGGCATTTTGGTGGGGTTGCCTGTCCAAGGAAGTCTGGTCGCATCCTGATAGCATCTGGAACCTGGAGGTTGAAAAGAGAGTTAGCATACAAAGCCAAACAAATTGCTGAATAATCATGGACGGAAAGCTAGAGTAGTGCAGATGAAGTGTTGGAGGATCATCCATTTTGAAGATAGCTAGTAGGCATATTTTAGTTATAATCAAATGGCTTGTAGCTATAGTAATATATTTTTTGTTTGTTTGTTTGTTTTTGCCTGAGCCTGAAATATGATATGCAGGTGGATCCTAATTATTGTTGGGGGAGATGATGTCATGGCTGGGAAAAGGACCAGAAAGCTGGATCAGGGAAGAGAGTAGCTCCCTAATATGGGAAAAGGATATAAATATTACTATAAACCCCACCGATTTGATGTGATCTGGGACCCATAATTAGCTTTGGAGCCTGTGTGACCTCTACACCCTTCTAGATCCGAGCTTACACTCTGTGGTCATCAGTAGGAACATGCCATGCCACCCCAGTATTGACCCATCTTCCTCAGTTGTAGCATAGAGTATGTTGTCCATCCTCCCATCCGAGGATGGAACATTCCTACCATTTTTTACAATTTATTTATTTATTCCTTTTTGTTGTCCTTGCTGTTTTTTTATTGTTGTTGTTATTGATGTTGCCATTGTTGGATAGGACAGAGAGAAACAGAATGAGGAGAGGAAGACAGAGAGGGGGAAAGAAAGACAGACACCTGCAGACCTGCTTCACTCCATGTGAATTGACTCCCCTGCAGGTAGGGAGCTGGAGGCTTGAACTGGGATCCTTACACTAGTCCTTGCACTTTGTGCCATGTGTGCTTAATCCGCTGTGCTACCACCCTACTCCCCTCTCTACCATTGTTGATCCAAGTTGAGGGAAAGGTCCTACGGAGGCCCACAAAGGGGTCTGTTGTGTTGTTCCTGATAGAAATTACTAGTAACAATGGAGAGAGGGATTTATTTGAGTTCTAGGCCCATGAAGTCTGTTTGGGAATCTCAGGACTCCCTGATCAGGGCCCCAGCTTGTAGAATGGCCTGATAGTGACTAAAAAGTCATTGTCAAAGTATGCCAGTCTATTGCCCTTATTCAGATTTTGTAGTCCTTTCTTTCATAAGGTTAACTTTGGAGTAAGTGAGAGAATTGTAGTAGGAAGTAGGTGAGGAGGGTCTAAGTGGACACTATTTTATTATTAACATGATACTGACTCATTACAGACTATGGTGTATTTTTTCCCTCAGGTATATATTTTGCATTAATTTATGGATACATGTGAATATATGCTCTATCTAACAGGAACTGACTTATATCTAGGTTTTGGGACTTTGTTAGAAAGTGAACTTCCTGGAGTGGAATTAGAGAATACCATGAAAGGAAAGGTCCCACCTGAGTGATGAAGGTGAAGGGTTGTCAATCCATGCCAGACATCTCTGTACACAGTCTGAGGTGAATCATGCTGAGATTGTACTTGTTGCATTGATTAGGTTGGAAAAGGCAGATGCAATATAATTTGGCTTAACTTGAGAGAAGCATGCAGGGAAGTGAGCCCCACCCCAGAGATTCCAGGATTGGGAGAAATATAGGCTTTATAGAGAAAGAGGGAGATTCCTGTTGTCTTAGGGTTTAAGAAGACAGTAGATAGTTATTGCAATAATCACATTGTTTGGCAATTGTGTTAACTTTGAAAAATCCCTTTGTTAGGATTTGCTGAATCATACAAATTCTCACCATAATTTATGTCCTTTGGCATTATTTGCATATAGCTATGCCATCAGTTGCTTTTTTTCTAACTAGACTAAGCTTTTAAGAGAGACAACATATCAAAGAGTCAGCCTATGTATTAAAAAGACTAAGTATATGCTTTAAAAAGTTTGAGACATTCAATAAGTTTTTCTTCTCTCATATTAATTAAATAGTGATTTATATGACTACAAATTAATAAGAGTTTAGATAAACACCAGTCCCACCACCAAAAGACTGTTTCCCATTCCCCCCTACCAATGCCCTATGAAGCTGAACATCCACCCTCACCCTCTACCCAGGGTTTTTGCTTTGGTGCCCTACTACAAATTTAATCAGATACTGCCTTGAGTTTCCCTTTCTGTTATTCTTCTAAACTTCTGTTTATGAGTGGGATCATCCCATACTCCTCTTTCTCACTTATGTTACTTAACATAATTCCTTCTAGCTTCATTCAAGATCAGAGAAAGTAGGTTAATTTTTCTTAATAGTTGCATAGTATTCCATTGTGCATATATATCATAGCTTACTCAACCTCTCATCTGTTATTGGGCACCTGGGTTGCTTCCAGGTTTTAGCTTGCCAGGCTAGCTTCATTGAGAGAGGGTCCAGGAACTCATGGTGGTGTCATAATACAATTCTTTATTGATGTAAGGGAGCACCTGAGTCAGGTGTGAGCACAGCGGGTTAGGCCACGTGGCACCAAACTGTAATGGCCACCTCCCTCTCTGCATGCCAGCCCTTATCCAGGTTTCAACAGTACAGAAAAGAGAGTGGAACCAGGAACAGAAGTGGTTTTTATGGGATAATAACAGAATTGACAAGTCAGAAACTAAAATTACTAGGAAGGGGGTGGAGAGAGGAAAAAGGCATACTGGGAAGCTGGAAGCGTCCTTAGCAACTGTTGCAATGATTTTAACTGGTGGAGATTAGCAATACCCTGAGGGGGATAAATTGGTGGGGAGAAATTTAGTCATTTCTTTTTTTAATTTTTTTTTTCCTCCAAGGTTATTGCTGGGCTCTGTGCCTGCACCATGAATCCACCGCTACTGGAGGCCATTTTTCCCCCTTTTGTTGCCCTTGTTGTTGTAGCCTTGTTGTGGTTATTATTATTGCCATTGTTGATGTTGTTCCTTGTTGGACAGGACAGAGAAAAATGGAGAGAGAAAGGGAAGACAGAGAGGGGGAGAGAAAGATAGACCCCTGAAGACCTGCTTTACCGCCTGTGAAGCGACTCCCCTGCAGATGGGGAGCCAGGGGCTCAAACCGGGATCCTTAGGCCTGTCCTTGCACTTTGTGATGCATGCACTTAACCCACTGCGCCACCGCCCCACCCCCCCTTTAGTCATTTCTAAGACAAAGTAGAAGATTAGTATGTAAGTAATACTACTTGCATGGAAATACAGTGGTTTGTGGGCTCTGCCAGTGTTCAACCACATCTGCACAATTTTCCAACATTAGCTATTACAAATTGTGCTGCTAGAACATAGCTGTGCATATATCTTTTTGGTTGGGTTATGGAGTCCTTGGGGTATATCCCCAGGAGAGGTATTACTGGGTCATATGGAAGGTCCATGTCTAGCCTTGTAAGAGTTCTCCAGACTGCTCTCCACAGAGGCTAAAATAGTCTACATTCCCATCATCAATGCAAAAGGGTTTCTCTGTCCCCACAGCCCCTCCAGCATTTATTGTTGCTGTCCTTTTTGATGTATGCAATTCTCACAGGAATGAAGTGGTATCTCACTGTTGTCTTTATTAGCATTTCTCTGACAATCAGAAACCTGGAGCAACTTTTCATATGTTTGTTAGCCTTTTGGATCTCCTATGGAGTGAATGTTTTGTTCATATCCTTTGCCCATTTATGGATGGGGTCATTCACTTTTTTGCTGCTAAGTTTGCTGAGCTCTTTGTATATTTTTGTTATTAGTCTCTTGTCTGATGTATGACATGTGAAGATGTTCTCACATTCTGTGAGGGGTCTCTTTGTGTGATAGTTTCTTTGGCTGTGCAGAACCTTTTCTATTTCATGTAGTCCCACTGTTTTGTTTGTTTGTTTTTCTGCTTTAGTCTTCCTTGTAATTGGGTTTGTTTCATCAAAAATGCCCTTGAGGTTTAGGTGGGAAAGTGTTCCACCAATGTTTTCCTCTAACTATTTAATAGTTTCTGGTCCAACATCCATATACTTGATCCATTTGGAGTTGATTTTTGTTTTTGGTGAGATAAGGTGGTTCAGTTTCATTCCTCTGCAAGTTTCAACCCAGTTTTCTCAGCATCATTTCTTGAAGAGAGTCTTCTTCCTCCATTTAATACCCCCCCTTATCAAATATTAGATGTGCATAGGTGTGGGGGTTTAGTTCTGGGCTTTCAATTCTGGTCCATTTGTCTGTGTGCCTATTTTTGTTCCAGTACCAGGCTGTTTTAATGATGATGGCCTTATCTGGGCGTGTGATGCCTCCATTTCTGTTTCTTTTCCTCAATATTATTTTGGAAATTCTGGTTATTTTCTGATTCCAGATAAATGGTTGTAGTTTTTGTTCTATTATCTTAAATAACTTTGGTGGAATTTTGATGGGTATTTGTTGGGTAGTATGCCACCTCTCCCTGGCTTCTGCTTAACCATATGCCTATATAGGGATTTATTGATCCATGGGGCATGAATACCGTCATCCTTGATAGCCTGGCTTAGTTCCTTCAGGTCTGTGGCAGAATACGGATACCAGGCCTGAGGTTTTTGTCTATTCGGGGCAACATTGACCGGAAATGTGTGGACTTGCTCTGATAAGTGTGTAGCGGTAGGAGGAGTCACCGAAGTGGAAGCTTCTGGACAAGTGGCCAAAGAAGTGGTTTTGGAGGCTACAGGAGAATTCGGACATGTGTCTGTCAAAACAGGGGTGGGTGAAGAAGCAGCCGTGGAGGCAGCAGGAGGTTCCGGACATGTATCTGCCAAAATGGGGGTGGCCGAAGAAGTGGCTGTGGAGTCCAAAGGGGAATTCGGACACGTGTCTGCCAAAATAGGGGCCTCAGGGCAAGATGCCAAAATAGGGGCCTCAGGGCAAGATGCAGAGGAATTAGGGTGGGTCAAGATCATGACAGGCCTTTGCTTCTTCTTGTTTTTAAGGTGCTGGTTAAGTTCTATGATCACTTCCTTTATCTCTTGGACCTCAGCCTCTAGATCCTTAAGCCTTTTGAGAGGTTGCCCTATATATCCCTTAAAGGCTGCTATGATGATCAACAGGATATAAGGTGCAGCCCCGAGAAAAATGTCCCAGATATATAAAAATTGTATATTGAAAAAAGAATGCAGAATTTGGAAAAGATTTTCCATGGTGGAGATATCTCAGGAAAACAATAAGAAAGAAAAAAAAAATCACAGTGCCTTAACACAATATTGCAGATACCCAAAAGGTGTGTACTTATCTAGGATGTCTTCTTGTAAATCTGCTGCTTATGGGTCCCTGTTCTGGGCACCAGATGCTGAGATTTTCTGTTTGTGGAAGAAGGGTACAGCACCAAGTGGGCGACCTGCTTCCTTCCCTCTTGGGGGAATCAGAGACCACGAATGCCTTGTCCCAGATGCCAGAAAGGATTTCACTGAAGGAGAGATTGTTGGTCAAGGTTCCATAGGAACAGCACGCCTCTGCCAAATGTAAACAAGGATTTAAACTAGGTGTGGGGCTTCCCTTAGCCCCTCCCCCAAGAGAGAAGGAAGCAGCCCGCTTGGTGCTGTACCCTTCTTCCACAAACAGAAGCCCAGCTTGGGACCCAATCCATCGCTACACCCACCACACCAAGTAACAGTAACAGAGGGTGAGCAGAAGGAGGAACCCGCGGTATGTGGGAACTTCCAGCATAGAAATAACCGGCTGGAGCAAGAGAACAGCTCGAATTCAGAGCCTGAGATTTTATGGACCACCCCTGTTTTAGAAAGGGGTCACCCAACTATGACAGTAAAGATTGGTAATATTCCTTTTAAGTGTTTGATTGACATTGGAGCAGATAAGACAATATTAAGACAAGCAGAGGTTCCCCAGAGTTGGGAACTCCTCCCAGGACCACGCTTACATGGTGTTGGAGGATTGACTCAGGCATTCTGCACACGAGATTCCCTTGTGTGGGAAGATCCAGAAGGGAATACTGGATGCTTTCAGCCTTTAATAGCTGATATAAGCACCAACTTATTGGGAAGAGACTTGCTGGAATCTTTAGATGTAGTGATATCCTCAGACACCTCTGCAGGACACCACACTCACTCCTGTGAGACTGCTAGACCCAACCAGCACCCCAATACTAACTGCCACTGTTCATAACAGAACTCCCCGCTTAGATTGGCTTTCTAATGAGCCTATCTGGGTGGAACAGTGGCCTTTGCCTAGGGATAAGTTAGAAATTTTAAAAGAACTCGTCCAAGAGCAGTTATCTTTGGGACACATTCATCATTCTTGAAGCCCATGGAATACTCCAGTCTTTGTGATTAAAAAGCGCTCAGGAAAATGGCGCCTCCTCCAAGATCTTCGTGCAGTTAATAAAACCATGCAGGTTTGGGGCTCCCCCAAAGGGGTTTGCCTCTTGCTTCCGCGATTCCCACAGGAATTCCAATCATAGCTATTGATATACAGGATTGTTTTTTCTCTATTCCCTTACACCCACAAGATTGTAAACGTTTTGCTTTCTCTGTTCCTTCTATTAGTAATGCCAGCCCTGCCAATAGATTTGAATGGGTGGTACTGACCCAGGGCATGGCTAATAGTCCTACTATTTGTCAAGAGGCTGTTAAATCTGCCCTTTTTCCATATATTCAAAAGGGCCTTAAGGTTTTTAATTATATGGATTATGTGTTAATATGGGGAGAATTAGATACAGATCTCTCCGCCCTACGTGATTTTCTAATCCCTGCCTTAAAGAGAAGTGGACTTAATGTAGCTCCTGAGAAGATACAGCTAATCCCTCCAATATCTTTCTTAGGCTCAGAGATTTCCCTAACACAGATTCGACCTTTAAAACCTTGTGTTACTTTTCCTTCTAATCTCACTCTTGCTTCTTTACAAAGTTTTCTTGGAAATTTGAATTGGCTTAGGCAGTATCTTTATCTTCCTACAAGCTGCCTGCAACCACTGTTCAATCTGTTAAAAGGAAACAAACAGCCCTCCTTAAAGCATATGTTAACCCCCGAAGCCTCCTTAGCACTGGAAAAAGTTAAGGCTCTCCAGGACATGCACCTCGTTTGGTTCTCCCCCTCCTCTCCAGCAAATCTTCTAATCTTTGACTCCACCCCCACAGTAGTGGGGGCATTGTGGCAGAAACATGGCATTCTTGAATGGCTTCATACGCCAGTAGGCCTTAGTATTTATGGTTCACCAAGGAAGAAACAGATCGGTTCAGGTCTTAGGAAGGGAACCAGATTCAATCATTCTTCCCTTTTCTCTCACAGATACAGAATGGCTCATATGCCACCATTCTCGTTTTGCCATAAGTTTAATGGGTTTTCCAGGACAATTAGATAATCATTTTCCCTCTAATAATTTGATAGCTTCTTTATCTCTGTTGCCTCTACTAGTACCTAAACTTTTCTCTCGAGATCCCATCCCCTCTGCTCCTACAGTGTTCACTGATGGTGGAAAAAAGGGAGCTGCTGCCCTTATATATTATCCAGACCAGCAATACCCCAAACCTCTCTTTACTGAACTTCCTGATAATTCCCCTCAGTACAAAGAACTTTATGCTGTTTTCCTTGCATTAAAAGCTGTACCAGAATCCTTCAACCTTTTTTCTGACAGTGTGTATACTGTTAACTTCCATGGCTTTCTCGATCTTATGTAAGAATTGATGACAACCCACTTTCTCCTCTTTTAATTCAAATTGCCTCTATGCTCTGTTCTCGAACCCAACCACTGTATGTTCAGCACCTACGTTCCCACAGCCCTCTTCCTGGTCCCCTGTCTGAAGGGAATGCTGCATCCGACCACCTTGCCTCCACAGGAATTCTCCTAGCCTCTGTCTCTAATCCTGCTGACTTTCATTCCCTAACCCATGTTAATCTTAAAGGTCTTCGAGCTCGATTTCCTGATATTCCTCTGCCACAGTTTAAACATATTCTTGCTACATGTTCCTCCTGTGCAGGTCTAATCAAAACACCTGCTATTCAAACTCTGGGGGTTAATCCTTGAGGTTTAAAAGCCAATGCTCTTTGGCAAATTGATGTTACCCACATACCCAACTTTGGCAAACAAAAATATGTGTTCGTCTCAATTGATACCTTCTCTAAGTTTATGTGGGCTACAGCTCAGACTGGAGAAAACTCAAAAAAGCTTATAAGCCATATGCTCTCCTGTTTTGTTGTAATGGGCTTACCTCTTCAACTTAAAACGGATAATTGACTGCTTTTACCAGCAAGCAATTTAAAGATTTTTGTTCCCTCTGGAACATTACTCATACTACAGGCATTCTGTATAATCCACAGGGACAAGGCATTGTTGAGAGGGCCCATCAAACTCTTAATGCTCAATTAAATAAAAAAAAGGGGAAATGTACTCCCCTAATATCCAGCTGGCAAAAGCCTTAACTACATTAAATCTCTTTAATATTTACAAAAACTCAGACCAACCTCCTATTATTCTTCATTGGCAAACACCACCCACCCTCCCAGCTATTAAAGTCAAATGGAAAGACCCACTTGATAAAATTTGGAAAGGACCTGACCCCCTGTTGACTATGGGGAGGGGTTTTGCATGCATTTTTTCCACAAAATTACTCCAAGCCTGTTTGGGTTCCTGCCCGCCATGTCCGGCAATACCCACATGATGGCGCTGATATCCCTGAAGAACAAGAAACACTGCAAGAAGACAGGCTGCAAGAGGACTGGCTACAGGATGCACCCCAGGATCCATAATACAGCATGGCAGAATAAACAAAAATCTGATTCACAGAACTCTCCCCCCCGCCCCAAATGTCTTATGCTATGCCTGGCCAGTTGTGTTTTGTGAGTGAGTGAGTTAGTGAAAAAAAAAAAAATTGAGTGAGTTGAGTGACCAAAATTTTTGTACGACCCATTGTGCTCAGAGTACTCTGAAAGTTAACTGGCTGGACACAACCATGGTTTCTGGAGACGTCCAGAAACAGTCCAAAAATTGTTCATTCCTCTTTTTGATTTCCTTTTTAAGTCTTGATATAAATATGAAATGTTTAGTCTTAAACTGTGTGAGTAAAGATGGTTCAACTATGACAGTAGATCTAAATTCACATTTGAAATGATATGTCTTATTTACAAGTTTTTCTTCTCCTGTGTGTTATAAACTATATGTTTAATATGCGTGTTTCAAGTTTGGTAAACATTAGCTTAACAGTTAAATTGTAACTTCGAAGCTACATTCTTACGAGAAGAGGTAAAATCAATTCATTAAAGTAACTGAGTGTTTAAGGTAAAACTCTAAATATTCAATGTGACAATTCATCATCTCCTAAGTTAAAATACAAATCCTCTATACAGGACATTTTTGGAGGGCCCCCCAAAATGTCCTGTAAGCTATCTTGTGGAAATTAATCCACAAAAAATTTGGCATCAATCTGATATTGTAAATGTACCCAAAAAAAGAATTGTCACTAAAATGTGTTAACTCTAGTAACCTGAGTTTGCTTAAAAACCCAATGTAAAAATAGTTAAGAATCAATATATGTGACTTAAAATTCAGTATGAAAATTTTGCTATATAGAGACTGCTACATGAGGTCACATAAGATGACCTTTACATGAAATTATAAAGATACCTAAACCAATTATAATCATTGAGTTATCAATTGTAGTAAACTTCTAATTTGTTACAAAGTTTTTTCATAAGTAATTGACTACAGCTATGACAAGCCTTCGCATAAAGAAGCATCTGCTCATATAGAATCCCCAGAAATCCATCTTGGACCCCTGACCTCTGACATCACCCACAATTACAGCCATCCCCCGAAACCCATGATGTGATCTGACACGATCTGGAGAACCTGATTCACACACTCCAAAGGACAAGACTTTCCTACTGCCTTTCTCTCAACCATCGGTGTCTGCTCTTCCTGCTTCTGTTTCGCCCACCATGTTTTGGCGGTTCCAGGTCACTCTCTACAGAGAAGAAAAGTTCCAGTGGCCATCCTCCTCCATAAAGATAGACATGTGGCATTTATTTCCTGGCCATTGACATTGGACTGATGCTTCTATAGAACTTTCTGGACACTCCTTTTATACTGCTGGACTTCTTGAAGAATGACTGTAGCAGTTCGTAGAACTTTCTGCCAGCTGACTCGGGATTTTGCAATGCCAGATCACCCCTCTAGCCCCTCGGCTTATCAGGCCCCCACTCCTCCACCCATCAGGTTCACTCTGTCTCTTGCTACTCTTACTTATCCCTCCCTGTCTTGTGCTAGTTCTTGTTGAAGACACTTACACACTGTCATTCTGCTTTCTTCCCAACAGGTTTCTGTTCACCCCTACACTGCTATTCCCCTGACAGAGATGAAGCCTTTTACAGACATTGACCCAGTTATATATGGCCATTAAGTAAGAGGGAGATGTTGGGGAATTGTGAGGATATGGTTGAGCTTGGAAGGGCTTGAGCCTGAGGGGTGTGTCAATCCTGTTAGTCTCTCTCTCCACGGAGAGGTTGAGCAAGGAAGGACAGTAGAACCCAAAAAAAGGTGTGCCTCTTACCAGTCTCCCTGCCTCACAAAGTGCCCCGCACTCCTGATACTATGGCAAATAGTTAAAAAGAAAGGGGGAGATGTTGGGTAGTATGCCACCTCCCCCTGGATTCTGCTTAACCATATGCCTATATAGGGATTTATTGATCCCATTCAAAGCTTTGGTCTATTTACATAAATCACTTTTACATTTACATAAAGCACTCCCTCCAGGGCATTGGTGGTTCAGTGATAGGATTCTCGCCTGTTCCGTCCCCTCCTTGTCACACTCTGATTTTCACCAGTCACTTTTCTCTCCACCCTCTCTACATCACATCCTGTTTCCACCCTACTTGGAGAGTATAAAAACAGCTGCTCTTCTGATTAAAGACACTTGGAAATTGCTTTCTGGCTCCAAGAGTTCCAGAGTGTATCTCCTGCGAAGTTGGTGTGGCACGAGTTCCTGATCCCTCTCCCACGCAGCAGCCTAGATCGGCTCCAGTTGAGTTCTCTCCAACCCAGAGAGCACTAGCTCGGGAAGAAGTACCCTCAGGCTATCCCGGCAGGTATTAAATTTGTATATGGCTCTGGGTAGAATATTCATTTTAATTATATTTATTCTTTAATCTCTGAGCATGGGATGTCTTTCCATTTTTTGGTATCATTTTCTATTTCCTTGAATAGTGACTCATAGTTTTCATTATACAGGTCTTTCACTTCTTTGGCCAGCTTTATTCCTAGATTTTTAAATTGATTTTGCTGCAATGGTGAATGGGAGTTATTTCTGGATGTCTATTTCTTCAAGATTAGTGTTTGCATAAAGAAATGCCAATGATTTTTGTACATTGATTTTGTAGCCTGACACCTTGCTATAACAACAACAACAAAAAGAGCAATGAAAGGAAAGATTTTTTTTAATTAGCTAGGAGGAGGGAAAAAAAAGGAAGAGTGGATGGAAGAGGTAGAGTGCAACAAGTTCCTCTCACAATGGTTATGACACCAAGTCACCTAGCAATGGAAAAAAAAAGTTATTTTTTGTCAATCTGAAGAAGGAGAGGAGACAGGGACATGCATATATAAAATAGTAATAATAAAATAGAATGGAGTAAAAAATGCTAATAGTCGGTTTGCAGCTTGGCTGGTTCAGGATTAGCTAAGGCAGCCTGAGCAAAGACAGCCAATTGTAAAAAAAAAAAAAAGACTCTGGGTAGTCTTTTCCAGGCAGAGGTTAGGCTCTGATTGTTCAAATATTTTGTCACACAAATAGAGCTCCAGCCACTCAGAAAAAAAGAGAGAGAAGGAAATCAATTAGGACAAGGATTTGAATGATACCCCTGGTAGGCCAGGAATCTTGGTAAACAAAAAGGTCAGCAAGGACACTGCTAGGAACAGCTCTATAGACCCTGGGGTCTTCTTATGTGGTGGGGGGTAAGGGTGTGCTTCAGAAATAGTCATATTTCCTTTCTTTTTCCTCAATTTTCTAACCCTAGATTGAGCCACAGGACCCCTCCTTGGTGTCACACTTAGGACTCCTTATTCATATTTCTGCTGACCACCCAGTATCCTACCCTACCCAGCTGCTGTTGTTGGAGCTCACACCAGCAGCTGCCTCCAACTCGCCATCTTGGCTTCACCCCCCAGGACTAATATTTTCTAAGTCAAAGTATACCTAACACATCAACCTGCTAAAGAGCACTTTTCTGGTTCCTGAGTAAATGAAAATGTCAGCTGGTATAATAAGACATCTTAGAGAGATGGATGGAAAAAGATAAGTGGCTTTGTCATATCTCAAAGGATCTGCATACTAAGGTGTGGAAACAAGTATTCTAAATTATCTTTAGCATACAATTGTAAAGTGAAAAAAATATGGAAAAGAGTTATCTGTAGTAGAATCAAGTCACTGGGGCTATCTCTGTGGCCATGTGTTGAAAACACAGTGAACCCACAACTTCTGTACACACACACACACACACACACACACACACACACACACACACACACACACACAGTCAGAAACAGAAATTGAGAGGGAAGGAGGAGATAGAGAAGGGGAGAGAGAAACCCTAGTATCAATACTTCACCTCTCATAAAGTTTCTCTGCCTGTAAGCAGGAATAGTCCTGGGTCATAGTGTCGGGTAATATATGCACTCTTCTGGGTGTTCCGATGTTTGACCCCTCATAGCTGTAGACACCAATAATTGATATTTTTGTCTGAAATTTGAGGATTTTCTCTCTTCCCTTCCCTTCCCTTCCCTCCTCTTTCTTACACTCCCCTCTCCTTCTCTCCCTATCCCCTCCACTTCCCTCCTCTCTCCTCACCCCCTCTTCCTTCCCCTCCTTTCTTCCCTTCCCTTCCTTTCCCTTGCCTTTCCCATCCTTTTCCTCCTTTTACCTTTATATCCTCTCCTCTCCTCTTCTTTATTCTTCTCTTCTCTTCCCTTCTCTCTCTTTTCAGGTATGAAACTAAAGACTCTTACTCTAGTCCACATAAGTTAAATCATCATTAATAAGGCTACTGATAAAGCTATAGGTAGAAACTATATGCCAGAGATCACAGTCTAAATACAGTAATTTTCTTGTGTCTGTATTGAGAAATATAGATACTATATAACATTAAACAGAATCATGTTACCAGAGGCTGGCAGAAGAAGGAAATGAGAAGTATAGATTGAAGCTGTGTTAATATAGTCTGGACCTTTGTGTGTGTGTGTGTTTGTTTGTTTGTTTTCTGAGGATTTTAAGTCAAAATTGAAATAATGGACTGTAGAGTTCATTGAAGGAGAAAATTAGAGGTATTATTTACTACTGATAAATACTCATTTTAATTTAAGGGAAATCAGTTAATCAAATCAAATGTAATCTAAATTGCTTTACTAAATTTTCAGAATATCATTGTTAGTGAAAAGACTCTAATGTTTGATGTTGGTAATTACATAATTATATTTTTTAAAAAACTGTGTTATTTAGTAGGAAGATACAAATCTTTTCATTTTCAGAGAATTATAAAATAGTAATGTTATTAATTATTATTGGGATAGCATTCAAGACACAGTGATCCATTACTATAATTATTAGGGAAGAAAAACTAACAAAATTCTTATAATTTATGGTTCCAGATAAACCTTTGTAGCTTTTGCTCTATTCTAAAATTCTTCCAATCCATGTACATGGAATATCTTTGTACTTTATTTTACATCTTTTTCTATTTCCTTGAAAAGTAACTCATAGCTTCCAGTGTAGAAATCTATCACACCTTTCATTAATTTTATTTCCAGATATTTATTTTTTACTAATTTCTGGATTTCTTCTTCCTTTTTTGACTTACTGTTTGTATAAAAGAATGCCACTAACTTTATATGTTAAATTTGTAGTCTGACACCTTACTTTATTGCCTGATAATAATTTTCAAAAGTTTCCTACTGGTTTACTTAGATGTTTCTATGTATATTATCATATCATCTGCAAAAAAGGAAAGTTTTACAAATTTTGTCCTCCTCAATATCATTTTAATCCTTGCTTGATTGCTATGACAAGAAATTCTAATACTATGTATAATAGTAATGGTGATGTAAGCATGGTTCAACATATGTTAGTCAATCAGTGTCATTCACCACAGCAATAAAAGCAAAACCAGAAACCACATGATTATCTTAATAGATGCAGAAAAGCCTTAGACAAAATCGAACACTCATGCATGCTCAAAACACTACATAACTGGGAATTGATGGGAAATTACTAAAGATAGTAGAGTCCATATATAGCAAACCTAGAACTAACATCATATTCAAGGGACAGAAGCTTAAACTACTCCCCCCTCAAATCATGGACTGGACAGGGCTGTCCATTATCACCATTACTCTTCATAATAGTATTGGAAGTTCTTGCCATAGCAATTAGGCAAGAGAAAGAAATAAAAGGAATACATATTGGTAGAGAAGAAGTCAAGCTATCACTATTTGCAGATGATATGATAGTATACAGATAAAAAACTTAAGAATCCAGCAGAAAACCACTGTAAGTTATTAGGCAATATAACAATGTGTCAGGCTACAAAATCAGTGTACACAAGTCAATGGCATTTCTCTACACAAACACTAAATCTGAAGAAGAAGACATCCAGAAATCACTCCGAGTCACTGTTGCAGCAAAATAAATAAGATACCTAGGAATAAAGCTGGTCAAAGAAGTGAAAGACTTGTATACTGACATGTGACTATGAGTCACTCTTCAAGGAAATAGAAAATGATACCAAGAAATGGAAAGACATTCCATGCTCATGGATTGGAAGAATAAATATCATCAAAATGAATATTCTCCCCAGAGCCATATACAAATTTAATGCAATACCCATCAAAGTTCCACCAAGCTACTTTAAGAGAATAGAACAAAAATGACAGTCATTTATCTGGAACCAGAAAACACCTAGAATTGCCAAAACAATCCTGAGGGAAAGAAACTGAAATGGAGGCATCACACTCCCAGATCTCAAACTATATTATAAGGTCATCATCTTCAAAACAACCTGCTACTAGAACAAAAATAGGCACACAGACCAATGTAACAGAATTGAAAGCCCAGAACTAAACCCCACACACCTATGGACATCTAATCTTTGATAAGGGGGACACAAGTATTAAATAGAGGAAGGAGACTCTCTTTAGTAAATGGTGCTGAGAAAACTGGGTTGAAAATTGCAGAAGAATGAAACTGAATCACCTTATTTCACCAGAAAAAAAAAAAATCCAAATGGATCAAGGACATGTATGTTATATCAGAAACTATCAAATAGAGGAAAACATTGGTGGAACACTTTTCCACCTAAACCTCAAGAACATCTTTGATGAAACAAACCCAACTGCAGGGAATGCTAAAGTAAAATAATAATAATAATAATAATAATGGGACTACATCAAATTGAAAAGCTTATGCACAGCCAAAGAAACTATCACACAAACAAAGAGACCCCTCACAGAATCAGAGAAGATCTTCACATGCCATACATCAGAGAAGAGACTAATAACAAAATATACAAAGAGTTTAGTAAACCTAGCAGCAAAAAAAAACAAATGACCCCAATCCAAAAATGGGCAGAGGATATGAACAGAACATTCACTACAGAGGAGATTCAAATGGCTAACAAACACATGCTCCAGGTTGCTAATTGTCTGAGAAATGCAAATAAATACAACATTGAGATAACATCTCATCCCTGTGAGAATGACATACATCAAAAAGGACAGCATCAACAAATGCTGGAAGGGCTGTGGGGACAGAGGAACCCTTCTGCACTGCTGGTGGGAATGTAAATTGGCCCAGCCTCTGTGGAGAGCAGTCTGGAGGACTCTCACAAAGCTAGACATGGACTTTCCATATGACCCAGTAATTCTTCTCCTGGGGATGTGCCACAAGGACTCCATAAAACAACCAAAAATATATGTGTACACCTATGTTCATAGCAGCACAATTTCTAATATCCAAAACCTGGAAGCAACCCAGGTGCCCAACAACAGATGAGTTGCTGAGAAAGCTGTGGTATACTGTGTTATACCACAGTAAGAATACTACACAACTGTTAAGCACAATTAACCCACTCTCTATGATCCATCTTGGATGGAGCTAGAAGGAATTATGCTAAGTGAGTTAAATCAGAAAGATAAAGATGATTATGGGATGATCCCACTCATAAACAGAAGTTGAGAAGAATAACAGAAAGGGAAACTGAAAACAGGTTTTGACTGAATTTGGAGTAGGGAACCAAAGTAAAAAACCTGGATGGAGGGTGACGGTTTATGTTCAGCTTCATGGGGTAGGAGGGGGAGAGGAAGAGGCAAGGGATGGTGCACAGTCTTTTAGTGGTAGGAATGGTGTTTATGTACACTCCTATTAATTTGTATTCATATAAATCACTGTTTAATTAATATGAGAGGAGAAAAACTGATTGAATGTCACAAAATTTTTAAAGCACAGACTGAGACTTTTTAATATAGGCTGAGTCTTTGATATGTTGACTCTCTTAAAAGCTTAATCCAGGGAGAATAGAACCAACAAGTGGCATAGCTATATACAAATAATGCCAAAGGACATGTGGTGATGTGTATGATACAGTAAATCCTAACAAAGGGATTTTTCAAAGTTAACCCAATTGCCAAATAATGTGATTATAGTAATAGCTATTTACTGTCTTCTTAAACCCTAAGACAGCAGTAACCTCCCGCTTCCTCTATAGAGCCTATATTTCCCCCAGTCCTGGAACCTCTAGGGTGGGGCTCACTTTCCTTCACGCTTGTCTCTAA
This sequence comes from Erinaceus europaeus, assembly GCF_950295315.1. NCBI lineage: Eukaryota > Metazoa > Chordata > Mammalia > Eulipotyphla > Erinaceidae > Erinaceus > Erinaceus europaeus. Next base: position 101,061,079 of record NC_080164.1, on the reverse strand, counting down.
TCATACCAAATGATACTGCATCCACAGATCCCAACCTAATTGACACAAGTACCATCCCAGCATGCATGCTTCACTTCAGACTGTGTGCAGAGACATCAGGCATGGAATGTCAGCCCTGTAGCTTCATTACTCAGGTGAGACCTTCCCTTTCATTGGATTCTCTAATTCCATTCCAGGAGATTCACTTCCTGACAAAGTCCCAAAACCTAGCTATAAACCAGGTCCCGTAAGATAAAGCATATGTTCACATGTATCCATAATTTAGGGCAAAATATATACCTGAAAGCAAAAAATACACAATAGTATATAGTGAGTCAGTATCAAGTTCATAATTAAATAGTGTCTGATTAGACTTAGCTACCCTCCTCACCTACTTCTTATTACAGTTATCTCACTCAGTCTAAAGCTAACCTTATCAAAGAAAAGACTACAAAAGCTGAATAAGGGCAAGAGATTGGAATACTTTAATGATGACTCTTTAGTCACTATCAGGCCATTCCATAACCTGGGCCCCTAATTGGAGAGTCCTGAGATTCCCAAAAAAACTTGATAGGCCCATACCTCAAATAATGTTATGGGTCATTTCTATCAGGAACAACACAACAGACCCATTTGTGGGCCCCCATAGGACCTTGCCCTCAATTTGGATCAACAATTGTAGAGAATGTTCCCATCCTCCAAAAGGAGGATGGGAACATTCTCTATGGTACACCTGAGGAAAATGGGTCTATATTGGGGCAGCCTGGAATGTTCCTACTCATAATCCCAGAATGTGAGCTCAGATCTAGAGGGATGCAAAGGTCACACCGGCTCCTAAGCTAATTATGGGCCCCAGATAACATCAAATCAAAGAGGTTTATTCAACAATATTTGTAACTCCCTTCCCATATTAGATAGCTACTCTCTACTCTGATCCAACTTTCTGGTCCTTTTTCCAGCAATGGCATCATCTCTCCAGACAATAACTTGGATCCACAGGTATAACAGATTTCAGACTCAGGGGAAAAGAGAAAAAGAAAAAGGAAAAAATAAAAAAAATAAAAACTAATATAGCCATAGAACCTTTGGAATTAGATTTAAGGCTCAGGCAAAAAAAAAAAAAAAAATAGCACAAGTATAGCCATAGGGCCTTTGAAATATAACTAAAATATGCCTATTAGCTATCTACAAAACAAAGACCCCCAACTCTTCATCAATTTGTTTGGCTTTGTATGTTAACTCTCTTTTTAACCTCCAGGTTCCAGATGCTAGCATGGTACCAACTAGACTTCCCTGGACAGATAAATCCACCAATGTGTCCTGGAGCCTCACTTCCCCAGTGCCCCACCCTACTAGGGAAAGAGAGAGGCAGGATGGGAGTATGGGTCAACCATTCAACACCCATGTTCAGTGGGAAAGAAACTACAGAAACCAGACCTTCCACCTTCTGCATACCACAATGACCTTGGGTCCATAATCCCAGAAGGATAAAGAAGAGTGAAGTTATCAGTGTAGGGGATGGGATTATCAGGGAGATCTGGTGGTGGGAATTGTGTGGAGTTGTAACCCTCTTATCCTATTGTTTTGTCAAGGTTTCCTTTTTATAAATAAAAAATAAAAACTATTATCTAAGAAAATGGTGTCAGAATTGAGGAAAGGACTAGAAAGTTAAGGGCAGAGAGAATATCCCATTCATTAAAAAATTATGTAGATATAATTAACTGTATACCTCCCATCCACCCAACCCATGGCATATATATATTTGGCACAAGATCCTGAGAAACCTCTAAGTCTCTATTGGTCTGAGTTCCCAGCTCATGTTCACATCTGGAAACATTGTAGGATTTACTCATTTCAAGACCAATCTTCCTCAAATGGTAGGGCAGGACACCCCAACCTCCCTTTAGAGACTGGAGTAGTCCCTGCCATAGACGTTTTTTAGTGAGGGCAAGGTCCTGAGAAGGCCCTACAAGAGGGCTTTTGTTGATGTTCCTGGTAAAAGTGAACAGTGGTGGTTCAGAGAGGGGTTCATTAGATGTCTAGGCCCATCATATTTGTTTGGGAATCCAAAGATTCCCTGACTATGGCCCCAGTTGAGGTGGTGTGATGTTTATCAAAAGGGCAATTATTAAGTGATACAGTCTCTTGCACTTATTCAACACTTGTAGTCTTCTTTTTATCTGATGACATTAAACTCTCCTGGTGTTGAAGCATCAAGTGTCATTTGTTGAACCAACCAGAATTAATGTTTTGGAATCTGTCTTCTTTGGGCCTTTCTGTTAGATTGTCAAGCTAATTTGGTCTAAGTCTGATTCATTAGATAATTTATTATGCCTTCTTTAAGTACTTCAACTAGGATACTAAGTTTATTAGGTCTAAGTCTAATAATCATGACTATTGAGTATTACTAGTTTGAATTATATAAATGCTGCTTACTTAAGGATATATGTGCAACTGTACTCAGTACCCTAAATCATTACCTATACCTAGTATCTGTAACTATGTTGGATTATGTGCCATACTAACTTGTAGTCCTATATGGTAGGAAAGATCTCACCAGGTTTGAAGAGTTTGAATCTTATATCTCAGACACAGTTTCTCTGGCTACAGTCCACCATAAGAATTCAGTATTGGCATAATGTGAGATGACAGCACAAGTAGCAATTTGGTTGTGGTCAACATAGGTGATATGATGGTACAGACTCAGAGAGAAAAAATATCAAGAGGCATGGGCATAGTCTTAAAGGTTCCAGAACCAAGAGAAATGAAGATTCAAAAAGAATGCAAGGAGTTTATTGTAGTCTTAGAGTTTAAAATAGCAATAATTAATTATTATTATAAGAAAATCTTATGAAACAATCAAATACTTAGAGGAAAACATTGGTAAAACAGTTGCCCACCTATACCTCAAGGGCATCTTTGATGAATCAAACCCAATTGCAAGGAAGACTAAAGCAGAAACAAACCAATGGGACTACATCAAATTGAAAAGCTTCTGCACATCCAAAGAAACTATTAAACAAACAAAGAGACCCCTCACAGAATGGGAGAATATCTTCACATGCCATACATCAGACAAGAAACTAATCACCAAAATATATAAAGAGCTCAGCAAACTTAGCACCAAAAAAGCAAATGACCCCATCCAAAAATGGGCAGAGGATATGAACAAAACATTCACCTCAGAGGAGATCCAAAGGCATATAAAACATATGAAAAACTGCTCTAGGTCACTGATTGTCAGAGAAATGCAAATTAAGACAGCACTAAGATACCACCTCACTCCTGTAAGAATGGCATACATCAAAAAGGACAGCAGAAACAAATGCTGGAGAGCTTGTGGGGACAGAGGAACCCTTTTACATTGCTGGTGGGAATGTAAATTGGTCCAGCCTCTGTGGAGAGCAGTCTGGAAAACTCTCAGAAGGCTAGACATGGACTTTCCATATGATCCAGTAATTCCTCTCCTGGGGATATACACCAAGGACTCCATAACACCCAACCAAAAAGACGTGTGCACTCCTATGTTCATAGCAGCACAATTCATAATAGCTAAAACCTGGAAGCAACCCAGGTGCCCAACAACAGATGAGTGGCTGAGAAAGCTGTAGTATATATACACAATGGAATACTATGCAGCTATCAAGAACAATGTACCCACCTTCTTTGCTGACCCATCTTGGTCAGAGCTAGAAGGAATTATTTTAAGTGAGCTAAGTCAGAAAGATAAAGATGAGTATGGGATGATCCCACTCATCAACAGAAGTTGAGTAAGAAGATCTGAAAGGGAAACTAAAATCAGGACCTGACCAAATTGTAAGTAGGGCACCAAAGTAAAAACCCTGTGGTGAGGAGTAGACATGCAGCTTCCTGGGACAGTGAGGGGTAGGAGTGGGTGGGAGGGATGGGTCACAGTCTTTTGGTGGTGAGAATGGTGTTTATGTATACTCCTAATAAAATGCAGTCACATACGTCACTAGTTAATTAATATGAGAGGGGGAAATTAATTGTATGTCTCAAAGTTTTTCAAAACACAAACTGAATCTTTTCAATACATAGGCTGTGTAATTGATATGCGGACTCTCTCAAAAGTCTAGACCAAGTAGATCAGAAGCAACCAATAGTACAGCTATATACAAGATACTGGGTACTGTACAGCAAACCATAACAAAAGGACTTTTCAAAGTTAACCCAATTACCAATTAATGTGATGATAACATTAACTATCAATTTTCTTTTTGAACCCTAAGACAGCAGGAACCTCACATCTCCACTATAGAGCCTCTACTTCCTCCAGTCCTGGAACCCTTGGATAGGGCCCACTTTCCCGTATGCCTCTCCCAATCCATATCAAATAATATTGCATCTGCCGATCACAACCTAACCAACACAATGATTGCCACCTCAACATGCTTCACTTCAGACTGTGTCCAGAGACTTCACATGTGGAATGACAACCCTTCAACTTCATTACTCGGGTGAGACCTTTCCTTTCATAGTATACTCTAATTTCATCTCAGGTGGTTCACTCTCTAACAAAGTCCCAAAACCTAGATATACACCAGTTTCTGTGAGAGAGAGCATATGTTCACATGTATCTGTAAACTACTGCAAAATATATGCCTGAAAGCATAAGTGCACTAGAGTTTGCAGTGAGTACCCCCCTAGCATTTCCTCTCCACTATTCCAAGCTTTGGGTCCATGATTGCTCAACAATTTGTTTGGCTTCGTATGTTAACTCTCTTTTCAGTCACCAGGTTCCAGATGTCATCAGGATGCAGGCCAGGCTTCCCTAGACTGAAGACCCCACCAATGTGTCTTGGAGCTCCACTTCCCCAGAGACCCACCCTACTAGGGAAAGAGAGAGGCAGACTGGGAGTATGGACTGACCAGTCAACGCCCATGTTCAGTGGGGAAGCAATTACAGAAGCCAGACCTTCTACCTTCTGCAACCCACATGACCCTGGGTCCATGCTCCCAGAGGGATAGAGAATGGAAAAGCTATCAGGGGAGGGGGTGGGAAATGGAGATTGGGTGGTGTGTGGAATTGTACCCCTTCTACCCTATGGTTTTGTTAATTGATCCTTTCTTAAACAAAAAAAAAAATAAAATCTTCTTATAATTAAGAAGATTAGTTGTGGGTTTGTTTCTTATGCTAATCCAATGGTTAGTATCAATAGTAATATGCTAGACCTCACTGTGCTTTGTGCCCTTTAACGGTGTCTGAACATCTTCATATTTTAGATCGTGACAGGATAAAATGGTCATGATCTGTCTGGCATAAAGTTTTAGTTTACTCAGATGTTTTTAAAAAACTATATATGCAGATTTATTTTTAGAGCTCCTTGAACAATTTAAGCCAAGTGTCAGAGTTTGACCTCTTACAAATCTGAGATATTACTTAGTCTAATGAAAATATATATTCAGAGCTGTAGGCTAGACAGATAACTTAAAGTATTACATCTATTTCCCCTCTGACATGTCACATAATAGTGATTTATGAGAATATAAATCAATGTAATTATAATGTCAGAACTTTTTCATCACCAAAAGTCTGTGCTTACCCCCCACTCCCCTAGATATCCACTATAGTTTTCCACAATATAAATATGGATTGTATACTGATTGTTTCAATTAAGTGTGTTCAGTTTTCTAAATTCCACATATGAGTGAAACCATTCTGTGGTTTTCCCTTAACTTATGGCTTACTTCATTAAGTACAATGTTCTCGAGTTCCATCCATTTTATTCCAAATGATATAAAATTATCTTTTTTTATTGCTGAGTAGTATGACATTGAGTATATGTTTCATAACATTTTTATCCAATCATCTGCCAAAGAGCATTTTGGTTGCTTTCAAATTTTGGCTATTGTGAATAGTACGCTACTAATATGGGAACACATGTATTCCTTCAAATTAGTGCCATTATCTCTTTTGGATAAATGTGTATGAGTGGAATTACTGGCTCATGTGGTATTTCTATTTTTGTTTATAGATTCTCCATACTCTTCTTCATATTGGTTGTACCAAATTACTAAATGATATTGTTTTAATAAAGGGGATTAATGGTTTACAGTAGATTCTGTTGTTTGTAACTCTGATGCAAAATTTGAGTTTTCTGTAAAAATCTCTCATTCCTATAGCAGATCCTACTCCAACATGTACCAAGACAAAAAGCCACACATCAACCCAAACCCCATACTCACACCCCCTCCCCGGAGTGCTTTACTTTAGTGTAACACACCAACTCTAATCCAAGTTCTACTTTGTGCTTCCCTTTTTGTTCTTATTTATCAAATTCAGTCCAAGAGTGAGATCACCCCATTTTCATCCTTTTCTTTCTGGCTGATCTCAGTTAATATAAATCCTTTAGGCTACATCCAATATGAGATGAAGAAGAATTGTTTTTTCTCTTCTAATATATCACTTTTTTGAAGAAAACATTAGCAAATTTCATCTGGACAAGTATTAATCTCTTTTCATTTGGTGATGCCAAGAATAGGAGTTGTTAGGTTATCTAGAAATATACAGTCTATTATGATTATATGTAGTTAGTGTCCATAATTTCAACTAGATGTCATGTAGTTTTCCATTAAAGATATAATTTATGGGGCCTATTGGTGGCACAACTGACAGAGTGCACACATTGTCATGCACAACACTCAGGTTCAAGTTCAAAGTTTCTTCCTGCAGGGTGATGTTTCATAAGCACTGAAACAGGATTATAGATGTCTCTTTTTCTTGTCCCACTTTGCCTCTCCTACCTCTGTCAATTTCTCTCTATCAAAAGAGAGAGAAAGGAATGTAGGGGAAAAAGAAAGAATATCTAAATAAGTAAATAGGGAGAGAGAGAGAGAGAGAGAGAGAGAGAGTTGCTAGGAATGGTAGATTCATGTAGGCACTGAACACCAACAATAAAACTTATGGCAATACAAATATATTGTTAAATAAATACATGTTTTAAACATTCATTAATAGGATCAAGGGCAGTGCATCAAGTAGAGTTCACACGTCATCATGCAAAATGACCTGAATTCAAGCATTCTAGTCCCCAACTACAGGGGGTAACCATTACTAGCAATAGACATCCTCCCGTCTCTCTCTTATTTCTCTCTATAAAAGAAAAAGGCAAAAACAAACAAACAAAGAAAAACAACAACAGAAAACACTAGTATAGTCATAGGTCCTTTGGAATATACCTAAAATAGGCCTCCTATCTACAAAATGGAGACCCCCCAAATCTTCATCTTGACTAATCCAGCCTTTGGGTTCATGATTAGTCAATAATTTATTTGACTTTATAGGTTAACTCTTCTTTCAGCCACTGTCATCAAAGTTCGGGGTGCCAGTATGCCAGGCTAGCTTCACGGTGGTAGATAGAGACCCGGGGACACACGGCTGAGTGGAGAACACAGTTTAATCATTATTCATGAGTGAATGGCTAAAAAACTAATCTAAACTAATAATCACACCAATCTGTCCTGCATATTTCTCCTCCTTGGCAGGGAGGAACTCAGGAAGTATGTAGGGTAGGGGGTGGGGAGAATGAAGAAGCAAGAAACTAGCAAGGGATAAACCAAATCTCCTGGAGGTGGGGGGAGTGAGAACAAACCAATGTAACATAAAAGACCATGTAAATAGACCACAACATCAAGCAATGTAACAGAAGCAGAACTAGATGCCAGAAGCAGAACTAGATGCATACCAACAATTCCCCATTTTCTTTTTAACTAATTGACCATAGTATCAGGAGTGTGGGGTGAACAGAAACCTATATTGTACAGGCATTTTCAAAAAAGAAACTGGCACAAACATGGAGGAACAAGTAAGTGAGCAACAAGAACCAGTGTGCTGCCAAGGGAAGGCCTAAGGGGGGCGTTTCTTGTCCCTGTGGGCAAGGATTATCAAGCTAAAGAACATTTTATTGCTTCTGTGGGCTTCTCTTGCCTCCACAGGCATTTCATGTCTCTGTGGACATTACCTAGCATGGGGGTGGAGCGGTATGGCCTATAGAGTCCCACAGCAGCTGGCTGCAGTCAGATTTTGATCTTTCTCCTCCAGTGGCAGTGGCAGGAACTCAGGAAGTACGTAGGTTAGGGGGCAGGGAGAAGGAAGAAGCACAAAACTAGCAAGGGCTAAACCAAATCTCCCGGAGGTGGGGGGAGTGAGACCAAACCAATGTAACAGAAAAGACCATGTAAATAGACCACAATGTCAAGCAATGTAACAGAAGCAGAACTAGATCCCAGAAGCAGAACTAGATGCATACCAACAAGCTACCAGGTTCCAGATGCTGCTATGATGCCAACTTGACTTACCTGGGCAGATGACCACACCAATGTGTCCTGGATCCCCACTTCCCCACCCCATTTAGGGAAAGAGAGAGACAGACTGGGAGTATGGATCAACCTTCCAATGCCCATGTTCAGAGGGGAAGCAATTACAGAAGCCAGACCTTCCACTTTCTGCAACCCATAATGACCCTGGGTCCATACTCCCAGATGGATAAAGAATAGGAAAGCTCTCCTCTCCTCTCCCAGATCAACTAGGAATACCAAAGGAGACCACCACGGACCTCAAAAAGACAGGACTAGAATGACTACAGGAACCCACCAAATCACCATGAAACACATTATTGATATTCTCCATGAGCTTCATAGCCAGCACAGTCCTCCCTGAGCCAGGAACACCAAAGGAGACCACCTGGGACCCAAACAAGACAGGACTAGAGTGACTACAGGAACCCACCAAATCACTGGTGAGTGCAAACACATGTGGCTGGTGACAGAGAGGAGCCTAGGGAGAGACTAAGTGGCTGGTAACAGTCTGATGGTCTGTCAGTTGAGATACCACCTCCAGTCTGTTCCACCAACAAGGGGACAGCTGAAGGGAAGAGAGGACTCCCCGGGGACTCACCAAGTGCAACCCTGAGTCTCCATTACTACTGCCCTCAGAATCTAGAGCAGCAGAAGGGAGGGTCACCTGGGGACAGAGATCAAACAAGGAAATTCAGGAGAAGACCTATACCTTGGTGGCATAGCTGTGGGGCTGTGAAAGTCTCTTTGCATAACCACAGGACAATCTCCGCCACACCCTGCCTTATCTCTTGGTCAGGAGTCAGTGATTAAGTTAAGAAGCCTACTTATAGTTAGAAGCCCTCATGCTCCCATAGCCTACAGAGAAGAAAAAAAATAAATAAAAAGAGGCTTTTAAACCACTGAGCTCCAACTCAGGGATTAAACTACTAGTGAAACAACTGTTAACTTCTACCACTGTGAACCCTTTAATTATCTTTCTTAGACACAAGTCAATCCAGGAAATAGTGGTCAGTAGTTTGAAAAGTACTGAGAGAGGGACTTCATAATATAGTATATAAAATGGTTAAATGAACACAAAGAAATAATGGAGAACAAACCAGGAAAAGAGTCCAGATAAAAGCCCCCCAAAGGGTGAAGCACAAAATAACAAGTTCAACATCCAAACAATAGCTAAGGAAATAATCACAGGAGAGAGTAAAGAGTTTGAAAGAGTTGTAATCAGAACTACAGAAACAACAAATGAGACTCTGGAAGAAAACACTAATTATCTCAAGGTTATTAGAGAGCTGAAAGCTGAAATAGCTGAGATAAGAACACAACTAGCTGAACAAACTAAAACAGTATCAGATCAGGGAAACAAAACAGATGAACTCCAGAAAACAGTAGAGGGCAGAGAGAATAGAATCAGTGAGGCTGAAGACAGAATTAGCAAGATTGAAGATGAATTAGAGACAACTGAAAAAGAAGTAAAAGATCTCAAAAGGAGATTAAGAGATGCTGAAAACAACAACAGAGACCTATGGGATGACTTCAAAAGAAACAATATATGCACTATTGGCTTACCAGAGGAAGAACGAGAGGGAGAGGAAGAAAGCATTCTTCAGGCCATAATAGCTGAAAACTTCTCTAGTCTAGACAACATCAAAGATATAAAGATTCAAGAAGCCCAGAGGGTCCCAAACAGAATTAACCCAGACATAAAGACACCAAGACACATCATATTTAGGATGGAAAGGAATAAGGATAAAGAAAGGATCCTGAAGGCTGCAAGAGAAAAGCAAAGAGTCACCTACAGAGGAAAACCCATAAGATTAACAGCAGACTTCACCACACAAACGCTACAGGCCAGAAGAGAATGGCAAGATACCTATCGAGTGCTTAACAAGAAAGGTTTTAACCAAGAATACTATATCCTGCTAGACTGTCATTCAGACTAGATGGAGGCATCAAAACCTTCTCAGACAAGCAACAGTTGAAGGAATCAACTATCACCAAGCCTTCCCTGAAAGAAATACTGAAAGGTCTTCTATAAACAGTCAGACCATCATCAATAGGACATATATCAGAACACTCTAAAACTCTACAAGAATGGCATTAAAATATCGCCAATCTTTGATATCAATAAATGTCAATGGCCTGAATTCACCTATTAAAAGACACAGAGTAGGAAGATGGATCAGAAAATACAACCCAACAATATGCTGTCTACAAGAAACCCACCTAACTCAACAAGACAAACACAGACTTAAAGTGAAAGGATGGAAAACAATCATACAAGCCAATGGACCACAAAAAAGGGCAGGAACTGCTATTCTCATATCTGACACGATAGACTTTAAAATAGATAAGATTAAAAAAGATAGGAATGGACACTACTCAATGGACCACTACTCAGAGGGTCAGTCAATCAAGAGGACTTAACAATTATTAACATCTATGCATCCAATGAGAAGCCATCTAAATACATCAAAAGTCTACTGAAAGAGCTACAGCAATATATTAACAGTGAAACAGTCATAGTAGGGGACTTTAGCACCCCACTCTCTCAACTTGACAGATCATCCAGGCAGAAAATCAATAAAGACATAAGGGAGCCAAATGAAGAGATAGATAAACTAGAACTATTGGACATTTTCAGAGTCATTCATCCCAAGAAACTGGAATACACATTTTTCTCAAATCCACATGGGTCATTCTCAAGGATAGACCATGTTTTAGGCCACAAAGACACCATCAGCAAATTCAAGAGCATTGAGATCATCCCAAGCATCTTCTCAGACCACAGTGGAATTAAACTAACACTTAACAATCAACAAAAGATTACTAATAGTCCCAAAATGAGGAAGCTCAACAGTCCACTTCTTAACAACTTCTGGGTCAAAGAGGAAATAAAGGAAGAAATCAAAATGTTTCAAGAGTTCAATGAAAATGAAGACACAAGCAATCAAAATATTTGGGACACAGCTAAGGCAGTACTGATAGGGAAGTTCATAGCTATACAAGCACACATTAGGAAAAAAGAAAAAGTACAAGTAAACAGCCTGATCGTACATCTTAAAGACCTAGATTGGGATGCATTGGATCGACCTTCTTGTGGTGCATCCCGTGAGTACCCATTTATTGGGGAAACTGACGATCCTTCCTAGCTGACTGAATCCACATGGATCCCAGTCACTTTCAAAGCCAGCAACAAGCAGACATCAGGCTCAACCTGATGCTGTTGACTGGCTATGGAAGAAGGGCAAACGCTAGAAGAAGAAAAGACCTAGAAGAAGAAGAACAAAGGAACCCTAAAGCAACCAGAAGAACAGAAGTCACTAAAGTTAGGGCAGAAAAAAATAACATTGAGAATAAGAAAACCATACAAAAGATTAACGAAAGTAAATGTTGGTTCTTCAAAAGAGTGAACAAAATCGACAAACCTTTAGCCTGACTCAAAACAAAAAAGGGAGAAGACCCAAATAAATCGGATAGTAAATGAAAGAGGAGATATCACAACAGACATCGCAGAAATTCAACATATCATACAAGGCTTCTAAGAACAATTATATGCCACCAAGCTAGAGAGCCTGGAAAAATGGACAATTTCCTATATACCTACCAACTTCCAAAACTAAGTAAAGAGGAAGTGGATAATATGAACAGGCCCATCACAGTTAATGAAATTGAAACAGTTATCAAAAATCTCCCCCAAACTAAAGGTCTTGGGCTAGATGGTTTTACAAATGAATTCTACATAACCTTCAAAGAAGAACTAAAACCATTAATTTTAGAAGTCTTCCAGAAGATTGAAGACACTGGAATACTCCCTGCCAGCTTCTATGAAGCTAACATCATTCTGATACCAATAGCAGACAGGGACACAACCAAAAAAGAAAACTATAGACCAATATCTCTGATGAACATAGATGCTAAAATACTGAACAAAATTCTAGCCAACCAGATACAGCAGTATATTAAAAAGATTGTTCATCATGACCAAGTAGGGTTTATCCCAGGCATGCAAGGTTGGTTTAATATATGTAAATCAATCAATGTGATCCACCACATCAACAAAAGCAAGACCAAAAACTGCATGGTCATATCAACAGATGTAGAGAAAGCCTTTGACAAAATCCAACATCCCTTTATGATCAAAACACTAAAAAAAAAAAAAAAAAGGTATAGAAAAAAAAGGGAAAATTTCTGAAGATAGTGGAGTCTATATATATCAAACCTACAGCCAACATCATACTCAATGGTGAAAAACTGGAAGCATTTCCACTTAGATCAGGTACTAGACAGGGTTGCCCACTATCACCATTACTATTCAACATACTGTTGGAAGTTCTTGCTATAGCAATCAGGCAGGACCAAGGAATTAAAGGGATACAGACTGGAAGAGAAGAAGTCAAACTTTCCCTATTTGCAGATGACATGATAGTATACACAGAAAAACCTAAGGAATCCAGCAAGAAGCTTTTGGAAATCATCAGGAAATACAGTAAGGTGTCAGGCTACAAAATTAACATTCAAAAGTCAGTGGCATTCCTCTATGCAAACACTAAGCTAGAAGAAATTGAAATCCAGAAATCAATTCATTTTACTATAGCAACAAAAACAAGAGACCCCTCACAGAATGGGAGAAGATCTTTACATGCCATACATCAGATAAGAGTTTAATAACCAACATATATAAAGAGCTTGTCAAACTCAACAAGACAACAAATAACCCCATCCAAAAATGGGGGGAGGACATCGACAGAATATTCACCACAGAAGAGATCCAAAAGGCCGAGAAACACATGAAAAAATGCTCCAAGTCTCTGTCAGAGAAATGCAAATAAAGACAACAGTGAGATACCACTTCACTCCTGTGAGAATGTCATACATCAGAAAAGGTAGCAGTATCAAGTGCTAGAGAGGTTGTGGGGACAAAGGAACCCTCCTGCACTGCAGGTGGGAATGTAAATTGGTCCAACCTCTGTGCAGAATAGTCTGGAGAACTCTCCGAAGGCTAGAAATGGACCTACCCTATGATCCTGCAATTCCTCTCCTTGGGATATATCCTAAGGAACCCAACATATCCATCCAAAAAGATCTGTGTACACATATGTTCTTGGCATCACAATTTGTAATAGCCAAAACTTGGAAGCAACCCAGGTGACCAACAACAGATGAGTGGCTGAGCAAGTTGTGGTATATATACACAGCTGAATACTACTCAGTTGTAAAAAAAATGTTGAGTTCACCATTTTCAGCAGATCTTGGATGGATGTTGAAAAAAATCATGTTCAGTGAAATAAGTCAGAAACAGAAGGATGAATATGGGATGATCTCACTCTCAGGCAGAAGTTGAAAAACAAGATCAGAAAAGAAAACAGAAGTAAAACCTGAAATGGAATTTCCATACCACATCAAAGTAAAAGACTCTGGGGTGGGTGGGTGGGGAGAAAACAGGTTCAGGAAGGATTCAGAGGACCTAGTGGGGGTTGTATTGTTATATGGGAAACTGGGGAATGTTATGCATGTATAAACTACTGTACTTACTGTTCAATGTAAAATGATCCTTCCCCAACTAAAAAAAATGAAAAAAAAAATCTTAAAAAAGAATAGGAACGCTATCAGGGTAAGGGATAGGATATAGAGTTTTGGTGGTGGGAATTGTGTGAAGTTGTACCCCTCTTATCCTGTGGTTCTTGTTAGTGTTTCCTTTTTATAAATAAAAATTACACACATGCACAAGCACATGAACAAGCACACACGAAGATATATATATATATATATATATATATATATATACATATATATATATCCTGTCAGTATTTGTGGAGTCATCATATAGGCACCAAGTACAAATACCACAGTTCCTTCAAGACAAGTTAAACAAGACAAGTAGGAGGTCTTAGTCCCCAGGAAACCAAGTGTGTTCAACAGAGTATAGTGAGAATAGAACTGAGAAATTATTTTTCATCTACATCGTGTCAGCATAAAGTTGATTTTTTTTATTTTTATAATTTTTTATTTATAAAGTGGAAATAATGGCAAGAGTATAGGATAAGATGGGTAAAATTTCACACAGTTCCCACCACCAGTTTCTCTATCCATTCCCCTCCCTTGATAGCTTTCCTATTCTTTATCTCTCTGGGAGTATGGACCCAGGGTCATTATGGGGTGTAGAAGGTAGAAAGTCTGGCTTCTGTAATTGCTTCTCCACTGAACATGGACATTGACAGGTAAATCTATACTCCAAGCCTATCTCTCTCTTTACCTAGTGGAGAGGGCTCTGGGGAGGTGGGGCTCCAGGACACACTAGTGTGGTTTTTGCCCAGGTCAGTCAGGTTGGCATCATGGTACAATCAGGTACATCATGTTACAATCATGGTACAATCAGGTAGCTGAAACAGAGTTAAAATATAAAGCAGAACAAATTGTTGACTACACACCTAAAGGTTAGAATATTACAGATGAAGATTTGGGGTCTCTATTTTGGAAAAAAAATAGTAGGCTTATTTTAGGTATTTTCTCAGGGGCTTTGACTTTACTAGTTTTTGCCTGAGCCTGACATCTGATATGCAGGTGGACCCAAGTTATTGTCTGGGGAGATGGTGTCATAGTTGGAGAAAGGATTAGAAAGCTGGATCAGGGAAGAGAGTAGCTCCCAAATATGGGAAAAGTATAATATTGTTAACTATAATCCTCCCAATTTGAACTGGGACCTATATTCAGGACAGGAGCCTATTTAACCTCTGTATCCCTATAGGTCTGAGCTCGAAATCTGTGGTCAGGAGTAGGAACATTCCAGGCTGCAATAATTTCAGATCCCATATTCCTTGGGTGGTAGGTATATTATACCTCCCTTCAGAGTATGGAACATCTGCCATTGTTGATATGCCTTGAGGGCAAAGTTCTATAGGCCCACAAAGAGGTCCATTATGTTGTTCCTGATGGGGATGGCCATTAGTAGTGGAAAGCGGAATCTGTTAGAGGACTAGTCCCATCATATATGTGTGGGAATTCCAGGACTCCCTGTCTAGGGCCCCAGGTTGTCAGTGAACAAACTTAGCTTCTCCTCTTGGCTGAAACTAAACTACCAGGAAGAGAGACAGAGAAAAAAAGAAGACTTAACAATGATTTTCAATTTTAAGTACATTAGAATCCCTGTGAATCTTTCATGTTCAATATCGTGTTCATGTTAAGTAAAACTGAATAGCCAAGCATGGTGTAGGGAAGTGGTGTTTTTTTTTTTTTTTTTTTTTATTTAAGAAAGGATTAATGAACAAAAACATAAGGTAAGAGGGGTACAACTCCACACAATTCCCACCACCCAATCTCCATAACCCACCACCTCCCATGATAGCTTTCCCATTCTCTAGCCCTCTGGGAGCATGGATCCAGGGTCATTGAGGGTTGGTAGAAGGTCTGGCTTCTGTAATTGCTTCCCCGCTGAACATGGGCATTGACTGGTCAGTCCATACTCCCAGTCTGCCTCTCTCTTTCCCTAGTAAGGTGTGTCTCTGAGGAAGCTGAGCTCCAGGACACATTGGTGGGGTCTTCAATCCAGGGAAGCCTGGCCAGCATCCTGGTGGCATCTGGAACCTGGTGATTGAAAAGAGAGTTAACATAGGAAGCCAAACAATTTGTTGAGCAATCATGGATCCCAAGCTTGGAATAGTGGAGAGGAAGTGTTAGGGAGGTACTCACTGCAAACTCTAGTGTACTTCTGCTTTCAGGTACATATTTTGCAGTAGTTTATGGATATGTGTGAACATAAGCTCTCTCTCACAGAAACTGGTGTATATCTAGGTTTTGGGACTTTGTTAGAAAGTGAACTACCTGAAATGAAATTAGAGTGTACTATAAAAAGAAAGGTCTCACCTGAGTAATGAATCTGAAGGGTTGTCATTCCACACGTGAAGTCTCTGGACACAGTCTGAGGTGAAGCATGTTGAGGTGGCAATCGTTGCGTTGGTTAGGTTGTGATCGGCGGATGCAATATTATTTGGTTTGGATTGGGAGATGCATACGGGAAAGTGGGCCCTATCCAAGGGTTCCAGGACTGGGGGAAGTAGGGGCTCTATAGTGGAGATGTGAGGTTCCTGCTGTCTTAGGGTTCAAAAAGACAATTGGTAGTTAATGTTATCATCACATTATTTGGTAATTGGGTTAAGTCTCTGCAGGTGATTCCACTATGTATCTATTATAGATAAGTTAATAAGAACAGACTTTTAGACAACAATTCACACTTTTCTATTTGTGATATTTGACCAGAAGAGGAATACCAAAATAGATATTTCAGAGTTTTTGTCCACTATCTCCCCAAATTACTCACCTCTCTACTGAGATCCATTGACTAGACCATATGCCACTGATTGTTGATCATGTAGTTAGTTTCTCCTTGGCAATGGACTAATTCTTTCACTAATATGGTCCTCAAAATTACTTGACAGTTTTGTGGATGGTTCAGGCAGTGGTGTAACCAGTAAAGTACACAGTAAAAATCACAAATTTGAGCCTGTGGTCACCACCTGAAGGGTGAATCCTTCTCAGTCTCTGTTGCTTTCCAAATGAGGTCATGGGGGATGCTCAGCAGTGGTATCATTCACTTAGATGCCCCACATTCTTTTCCTGGTGCTTCAAGAAAAATTACTAATACCACCAATTTTTATGATGTATATAAAACACTTAATAGGGGGGAGTCGGGCTGTAGCTCAGCGGGTTAAGCGCAGGTGGCGCAAAGCACAAGGACTGGCATAAGGATCCCGGTTCGAACCCCGGCTCCCCACCTGCAGGGGAGTCGCTTCACAGGCAGTGAAGCAGGTCTGCAGGTGTCTATCTTTCTCTCCTCCTCTCTGTCTTCCCCTCCTCTCTCCATTTCTCTCTGTCCTATCCAACAACGACAACAAAAATAATAACTACAACAATAAAGCAACAAGGGCAACAAAAGGGAATAAATAAATAAAATAAAATAAAATAAAGAAAAAAAACACTTAACAGATGAAGATTTGGGGTCTTCATTTTGGAAAAAGTTAGGAAAGCTATCTTAGGTATATTCCAGAGGGCCCATGACTTTACTAGTTTTTGCCTGTGCCTGACATCTAATATGAAGGCGGACACAGTTATTATCTGTAGAGATAGTGTCATAGTTGGAAAAAAGGTTAAAAAGCTGCATCAGGGGAGAGAGTAGCTCCCAAATATGGGAAACATATAAACAAATTTCTAACTGTAAACCCATCAAATATTCATCTGCAATATTCTTGCCTTTAGGCTCATGAATAGTCAACAATTTGTTCTGATTTATACCTTAGCTATTTGTCAGTCACCAATTTCTAGATGCTAACATATTGGCAGCCTGACTTCCTTGGGCAGAGCAATCCATCATGTGTCTTGGAGCTCCACCTCCCCAGATCTAGAGGAGAGAAACATGCTGGGTGTACGGATTTACCTCTCAATATCCATGTTCACCAGGGAAGCAATTAAAGAAGTCAGACTTTTTAGCTTCTGCACCCCACAATGATGCTGGGTCTATACTCCCAGAGGGATAAATAATAGGAAAGCTATCAAGGGAGGGTACTGGATATGGAGCTCTGGGGTTAGGCATTGTTTGGAAATGTACCCCTCTTAGTCTATAGTCTTGTCACTATTTCCACTTTATAAATAAAATTAAAAAAAAAACTTAACAGCACCAGAGATACAATAAGTGATTCTAAAATTAAATATGCACATGTCAAATCATATGGTATTAAACTTATAATGTTGCTTGAAACAAATGCAAAACACTAGAAGTAAGTAAATATGCTTAAATAATGAGTGAAACAGTGTTGCTATGTTCAATCTCAGGAAGAATTAATTTAAAAAAATCCTCAGTGTCTTCATGAATTTTCTAGGAGCTGAATCAGCAACAATAGAAAGATAAATTGTAATTGTTCCTGTTAAAGAAATTGACATTTTTCAATAATTTAGACTGTCTTAGCCAACATGCTGAATCACCTGGTTCTTCCTATAAAAGGTTATGCCCATGACAATATTTAATAAAGTTATAATTTATCATTGGTTAATGCCTATTTTTAATAATTCTCTAATATATTTTAATTTATTTAATTATTTAAGAAAGGAGACATTAACAAAATAATAGGATGGGGATACAACTCCACACAATTCCCGCCACCCAATCTCCATATCCCATCCCCTCCCCAATAGCTTTCACAATCTCTATCCATCTGGGAGCATGGACCCAGGGTTGTTGTGGGTTGCATAAGGTGGGAGGTCTGGCTTCTGTAATTGCTTCCCCGCTGAACATGGACATTGACTGGTCGGTCCATACTCCCAGTCTGCCTCTCTCTTTCCCTAGTAGGGTGAGTCTCTGGGGAAGCAGAGCTCTAGGACGTATTGGTGGGGTCTTCAGTCCAGGGAAACCTGGCTGGCATCCTGATGGCATCTGGAACCTGGTGGCTGAAAAGAGAGTTAACATACAAAGCCAAAAAACTGTTCAAGAATCATGGACCCAAAAGCTGGAATAGTGGAGATGAGGTGTTGCGGGGCGGGGGGTACTCACTGTAAACTCTAGTGTACTACTGCTTTCAGGTATATATTTTCCCTAGTTGATGGATACGTGTGAAAATATGCTCTATCTCCTGGAACATGGTCTACAACTAGGTTTTGGGACTTTGTTAGGAATTGAACCACCTGGGATGGAATTAGAGAATACTATGAAAGAAAAGGTCTCACCCGAGTTATGAAGCTGAAGGGTTTTCACTCCATACCTAATGTCTCTGGACACAGTCTGAAGTGAAGCATACTGGGGTGGCACTCCTTGGGTTGATTAGGTTGCAATCAGCAGATGCAATATTATTTGATAAGAATTGGGAGAAGCATACGGGAAAGTGGACCCTACCCTAGGGTCCCAGAATTGGGGGAAGTTTAGGCTCTATAGTGGAAATGTGAGGTTCCTGCTGTCTTAAGGTTCAAGAAAATGTATAGTTATTGTTAACATCACATTATTTGGTAATTGGGTTAACTTTGAAAAGTCCCTTTGTTAGACCTACAACCAATTTCACCCCTCATATTAATTAAATAGTGATTTTTATGACTACAATTTAATAGGTGTGTACATAAACACCATTCCCACCACCAAAAGATTGTGTCCCATCCCACCCACCCACTGACCCCCACCACTACTCCCACGCCCCACAAGCCCAGGAAGCCTCATGTTCACCCTCCAGCTCACCACAAGTTTTTACTTTGGTGCCCTACTTTCAATTTAGTCAGATCCTGCCTTTAGTTTCCATTTCAGATTTTCTTTCTCAACTTCTGTTGATGAGTGGGCTCATCCCATAATCATCTTTATCTTTCTGACTTAGCTGACTTAACATAATTCCTTCTAGCTCTGACCAAGATGGGTCAGAGAAGTTGAGTTCACTGTTCTTAGTAGCTGCATAGTATTCCATTGTGTATATATACCACAGCTTTCTCAGCCACTCATCTGTTGTTGGGCACCTGGGTTGCTTCCAGGTTTTAGCTATTATGAATTGTGCTGCTATGAACATAGGAGTACACACCACTTTTTGGTTGGGTGTTATGGAGTCCTTGGGGTAGATCCCCAGGAGAGGAATTACTGGGTCTTATGCAAGGTACATATCTAGCCTTGTGAGAGTTCTCCAGACTGCTCTCCACAGAGGCTAGACCAATTTACATTCCCACCAGCAGTGCAAAAGGGTTCCTCTGTCCCCACAGCCACTCCAGCATTTTTTGCTGCTGACCTTTTTGATGTTAGTCATTATCACAGGTGTGAGGTGGTATCTCAATGATGTCTTTATTTGAATTTCTCTGACAATCAGCAACCTGGAGCACTTTTTCATATGTTTGTTAGACTTTTGGATCTACTCTGGAGTGAATGTACTATTCATATCCTCTGCCCATTTATGGATGGGGTCATTTGCTTTTTTGGTGCTAAATTTGCTGTGATCTTTGTATATATTGGTGACTACTCTCTTGTCTGATGTATGGCATGTAAAAATCTTCTCCCATTCTGTGAGGGGTCTCTGTTTTTTGTGATAGTTTCTTTGGCTGTGCAGAAACTTTTCAATTTGATATAGTCCCATTTGTTTGTTTCTGCTTTAGTCTTCCTTGCAATTGGGTTTGTTTCATCAAAGACGTCCTTGAGGTTTAGGTGGGAAAATGTTTTACCTATGTTTTCTTCTAAGTATTTGATAGTTTCTGGTCTACCATCCAGGCCTTTGATCCATTTGGAGTTGATTTTTGTCTCTGGAGAGATAAAGTGGTTCAATTTCATTCTTCTGCATGTTTCAGCCCTGTTTTTCCAGTACCATTTATTGAAGAGAGCCTCCTTCTTCATTTAATGCTTTGGGCCCCCTTATCAAAGATTAGATGTCCATAGGTGTGGGGATTAATTTCTGGGCTTTCAATTCTGTTCCACTGGTCTGTGTGCCTATTTATGTTCCAGTACCATGCTGTTTTGATTATGATGGTCTTATAATATAATTTGAGATCTGCGAGTGCTATAACTCCATTTCTATTTCTTTTCCTCAAGATGGTTTCGGCAACTCTAGGTGTTTTCTGGATCCAGATAATTGATTGTAGTTTTTTTTTTTTTTATTTCTTAAAGAAGTTTGGTGGAACTTTGATGGTTATAACATTATATTTGTATATTGCTCTGGGGAGAATATTCATTTTGATATTTATTCTTCCAATCCATGAGCATGCGATGTCTTTCCATTTCTTGGCATCAGTTTCTATTTCCTTGAATAGGAACTCGTAGTTTTTAGTATACAATACTTTCACTAATTTGGTCAGCATTACTCCTAGGTATTTTATTGATTTTGTTGCAACAGTGAATGGGAGTTATTTCTGGATGTCTTCTTCAGATTTAGTGTTTGCGTAAAGAAATGCCACTGATTTTTGTACATTGATTTTGGAGCCTGACACCTTGCTATATTGCCTAACACTTCCAGTAGTTTTCTTTAGGTTTTTCTATGTATACTATCATATCATCTGCAAATAGTGAGAGCTTGACTTCTTCCCTTCCAATCTGTATTCCTTTGATTTCTTTCACTTGTCTGATTGCTATGGCAAGAACTTCCAATACTATGTTGAAGAATAACAGTGACAGTGGACAGCCCTGTCTAGTCCCTGATCTGAGGGGGAATGCTTTCAGTTTCTGTCCATTGAGTATGATGTTGGCTGTAGGTTTGCTATATATAAGTTCCATTATCCTGAGGAATTTCCATCTATTCTCATTTTTTGTATGCTTTTGCGCATCAATGGGTGTTGGACTTTATCAAAGGCTTTCTCTGCATCTATTGAGATAATCATGTGGTTTTTGGCTTTACTTTTATTAATGTGGTGAATGACATTGATTGACTTACGTATGTTGAACAAGCCTTGCATTCCTGGGATGAATTCCACTTGGTCGTGATGAACAATTTTTTTGATATGCTGCTGTAACTGGTTGGCCACAATCTTGTTTAATATTTTGGCATCTATGTTCATCAGACATATCGGTTTGTAGTTTTTCTTTTTTGTTGTGACCCTATCTGCTTTTGGTATGACGGTGATATTGGCTTCATAGATAGTGGAAGGGAGTGTTCCTGTTTTTTCGATCTTATGGAAAAGTTTTAGAAGTATGGGTACTGTTTTGTGAAGGTTTTTTAGAATCCATTTGTGAAGCCATCTGGTCCAGGACTTTTGTTGTTGGGAAGATTCTTAATAATGGCTTCAATTTCTTTGTCTGAGATTGGTGCATTTATGTTTTGTAGTTCTTCTTGGTTCAGTTTTGGAAGGGCATATGCTTCTAGGAATTGTTCCATTTCTTCCAGATTTACTGTCTTGGTGGCATATAGTTCTTCATAGAAGTTTCTCATGATTTTCTGGATTTCTGTGGTGTCAGTTGTGATATCTCCTCTATCGTTTACAATTCTATTAATTTGAGTCTTCTCCCTTTTTTGTTTAGTGAGTCTAGCTAGGGGTTTGTCAATTTTGTTTAATCTTTCAAAGAACCAACATTTGGCTTCACTGATCTTCTGTATGGTTCTCTTATTTTCGATGTTGTTTATTTCTGCTCTAATTTAAGGATTTCTGTCCTTCTGGTTGCTTTAGGGTTCCTTTGTTCCTCTTCCTCTAAGTCCTTGAGGTGTGCAGTAAGGTTGTTTATTTAGCTTTTTCTTACTGTTTAATATGTGATTGTATGGCTATGAGTTTCCCTCTCAATACTGCTTTAGCTGTGTCCGAAATATTTTGATAGCTTTTGTCTTAATTTTTGTTTGTTTCCAGTAATATTTGAATTTCTTGCCTGAGTGAATCTATGACACAGTGATTCTTAAGTAGTATGTTGCTTAGTTTCCAAATTCTGTGTCTTTTAATAATTTTCTGTTTGTTGTTAAATGTTAGTTTTACTCCACTGTAGTCTGAGAAGATACTTGGGATGATTTCAGTTTTCTTTAATATATTGATGCTGTCATTGTGGCCTTAACTTGTGTTCTATCCTTGAGTATATGTTGTGTGGATTTGAGAAGAATGCGTACTTCAGTTTTTGGGGTGAAGGGCTCTGAAGATGTCCTGGAGGTCTAGTCTGACCATCTGTTCACTTAATTCTCTTGTTTATTTGCTGATTCTCTGATTTGTTGTTCTGAGTGTGAGAGTGGGGTGTTAAAATCTCCCACTGTTATTGTATTACTATTAATGTATTTTTGAAGTTCCTTCAGTAGGTGCTTGATGTATTTAGATGGTCCCTCATTGGTGCATAAATGTTAATAATTGTTAAGGCTTCTTGGCTGATTGATCCTTTAATCATTATGTAACGTCCTTGCCTATCTTTTATTACTTTATTTATTTTAAAATCTATTGTGTCAGAGATGAGAATGGCTGTTCCAGCTTTTTTTTTTTTTTTGTGGTCTATTAGCCTGTATGATAGTTTTCCATCCTTTCACTTTAAGTTTGTGTTTATCTTGTTGTGTCAGATGGGATTCTTGCAAGCAGCATATGGTTGGATGATGTTTTCTGATCTATTCCCCCACTCTGTGCCTTTTGATGGGTGAATTTAAGCCATTCACATTTATTGATATTACGGATTTAATGTGTTGTAGTACCGTTGTTCAACAAATTTTTATTTGCTCTGATATATGACAATTATTATATTGAAGTTCTTGTTTATAAGAGATCTTTTAGAACCTCTTTCAGGGCCGGGTTGGTGATGGTTGCTTCCTTTAACTGTTGTTTGTCTAAGGAGGTTTTGATCCCTCCCTCTAGTTTGAATGAAAGTCTAGCCGGATATTTTATCCTTGGTTGAAACCCTTTTTCATTCAGGGCTCCATAGATATCTTGCCATTCTCTTCTGGCTTTTAGAGTTTGAGTGCAGAAGTCTGCTGATAGTTTAATGGGTTTTCCCCTGTATGTGACTTTTTGTTTTTCTCTTATGGCCTTTAGGATCCTTTCTTTATCCTTACTTCTTCTCATTGTGACTATGATGTGTCTTGGTGTCTTCATGTCTGGGTTGATTCTGTTTGGAACTATCTGGGCCTCTTGAATCTTGATGTCCTTTCTGTTATTCAGGTCTGGGAAGTTTTCTTCTATTATTTCCTCTAGAATGTTTCCTTCCTCTTCCTCTCTTTCTTCCTTTGGCAGGCCAATTATACGAATGTTACTTCTTTTGAGATCATCCCATATGTCTCTGTTGTTGTTTTCAGTGTCTCTCAATCTCTTTTTGAGCTCTTTCACCTCTTGCTTAGTTTTCTCTTACTCATCCTCTGTCTGACTATTTCTGTTTCTGCTTCTGTTGGCCTGCTTTCCCTTCCCTCAGCTTCTTTTCCCAGTTCAGCTATTTCAGCTTTCAGTTCTCTAATTGCCTCAAGGTAATTAGTATTTTCCTTAGATGTCTCAACTGTTTTTTCCCTAATACTGCCATTCCTTTACTCCAAAGTTGTTTTTATTTCTGTGATTAATAAGTTTATTATTGCTTGCATACTTTTCTTATCTATGGTTACTTCTGGCTGATTTGTAGTTTCTTCTCGGCTCTTGTCTTCATTCATTGTAGTAGGAGTTTTATTTGCTCTTGATCTACTTAATGTGTTTATTATGTGTTTCTTATTTTTATGTTCTGTTGTTCTTCAGTTGTTTTTTTTTTTTTAATACAGGCAACACTGTACTAAATATCTTTATGAAAAATGCAATCACCAACCTCAGGAATTACAGTAACAACTGAAGCAAGGATTGAAGCAGTTTAACCACTACCAGTTAGCCAAACAATGTCTCCAGTCAGTGAAAAATAGCAACCAAGTGCAAGTGAAGAAGAAAGAGAAAGGAAAAAAGGGATATCAAGAATAGACAATTATGCAAATCTACTATCCCCTGTATATTCTAGGTTTAGAAAGAGGATTAAGGGAAGGAGAGCAGAGATACAGATATAGAGGGTCCACTCTGAGTCAGATTTCTTCCCCCAAATAATTCACAAATAAGTATCAGTGAATTCAGAGAGCCTAGAAGGAGGAACAAAGATAGGAGGACAAGAGGTAAAAAATGGAAGAAAAACCAGAGAAAGAAATGAAAAAAAAAGATAAGAAAAAGAACTGTAATAAAGGACCATTAAAAGGAAAGTTTTTAAATTAATTATTATATTTTGTTTTATTTTTTAATTAGCTAGCAGGAGGGAGAAGGGGAGAGTGAGTAGAGGAGGTAGGAGTAGTGAAATAAGTTCCTCTTGCAATGGATAAGATGCCTTGTCCCCTAGCAATGGAAAATAAACTTAGAGTTAATTCTGGTC